>NC_040081.1:85770928-86395928 GCF_003369695.1 Bos indicus x Bos taurus | reverse complement strand
TACTCCATTGTGTATATGTACCACTGCTTTCTTATCCATTCATCTGCTGATGGACATCTAGGTTGCTTCCATGTCCTGGCTATTATAAACAGTGCTGCGATGAACATTGGGGTACACGTGTCTCTTTCCCTTCTGGTTTCCTCAGTGTGTATGCCCAGCAGTGGGATTGCTGGATCATAAAGCAGTTCTATTTCCAGTTTTTTAAGGAATCTCCACACTGTTCTCCATAGTGGCAGTACTAGTTTGCATTCTCACCAACAGTGTAAGAGGGTTCCCTTTTCTCCACACCCTCTCCAGCATTTATTGCTTGTAGACTTTTGGATCACAGCCATTCTGACTGGTGTGAAATGGTACCTCATAGTGGTTTTGATTTGCATTTCTCTGATAATGAGTGATGTTGAGCATCTTTTCATGTGTTTGTTAGCCATCTGTATGTCTTCTTTGGAGAAATGTCTATTTAGTTCTTTGGCCCATTTTTTGACTGGGTCATTTATTTTTCTGGAGTTGAGGTACAGGAGGTGCTTGTATATTTTTGAGATTAGTTGTTTGTCAGTTGCTTCATTTGCTATTATTTTCTCCCATTCTGAAGGCTGCCTTTTCACCTTGCTAATAGTTTCCTTTGATGTGCAGAAGCTTTTAAGTTTAATTAGGTCCCATTTGTTTATTTTTGCTTTTATTTCCAATATTCTGGGAGGTGGGTCATAGAGGATCCTGCTGTGATGCATGTCAGAGAGTGTTTTGCCTATGTTCTCCTCTAGGAGTTTTATAGTTTCTGGTCTTATGTTTAGATCTTTAATCCATTTTGAGTTTATTTTTGTGTATGGTGTTAGAAAGTGTTCGAGTTTCATTCTTTTACAAGTGGTTGACCAGTTTTCCCAGCACCACTTGTTAAAGAGATTGTCTTTAATCCATTGTATATTCTTGCCTCCTTTGTTGAGCTAATAATTAAATGTAGTTCATTTTAGGCTTTCACTCCATAAAGATGTTATGGAAATAATGAAATAAATTAACATACAGGTTACCTTACATGCAAAATAGAAACCATGCTAGATAAAAATATTCCAATAGAAACAAGCAAAATCTCACAAGCAAGTGGTACCTTTACCAGCAATCTTCCTTCACTAAGAACCACCTTATCAACTACACCAAGCCTCCAACCCCATGGATTATATTAATGCTCTTAATCAGCCAAAACAAAGCAGCCGTGCATCAGATGTACATAAGATGGATAAAATGTGGCTCTCTTTAGCTTTCTACTACAGGGCGGACAAGGTTAGAGTTGTATTAGATTTTATGTGTCCTTCCTCCATTTAGAAGGATTATAGTTTACCACCTCCAGTTTTGGTCAAGAAAAGTGATTGGAAGAGAGATGGGTCACTTGTGAGCGTATGATCAGAGAGCTGTTGCATGTGCCGTGTTCTCCAGTCCCTCTACCGTGACTGGCCATGTCTCAACAGAGGCCGCTCCATCAATCTACATTTTGGAATGAAGATAGTCTGGTGCAGGACTAAACTGATTGGTAGCCTGAGAAATTAATCTTTGATGTTAAAACCCACTACCTGTTAAGATTATTAGCATAATTTACCTTAAGCTGATTTATATAGAAATTGCTTGCTTGCTTGCTCAGTCACGTCTGACTCTCTACAACACCATGAACTGGAGCATGCCAGGCTTCCCAGTCCTTCACTTTCTCCCAGAGTTTGTTCAAACTCATGTCCACTGAATCGGTGATGCTATTCAAACATCTCATCCTCTGTCATCCCCTTCTCCTCCTGCCTTCAATCTTTCCCAGCATCAGGGTCTTTTCCAATGCTCTTTGCAGCAGGTGGCCAAAGTATAGGAGCTTCAGCTTCAGCATCAGTCCTTCCAAAGAATATTCAGGGTTGATTTCCTTTAGGGTTGATTGGTTTGCTCTCCTTGCTGTGTAAGGGACTCTCAAGAGTCTTCTTCAGCACCACAGTTCAAAAGCATCAATTCTTCAGTGCTCAGCTTCCTTTATGGTCCAACTCTCGTACGTGACTACCAGAAAAATCATAGCTTTGACTATACGGACCTTTGTCAGCAAACTGATGTCTCTGCTTTTTAATACACTGTACAGGTTTGTCATAGTTTTTCTTCCAAGGAGCAAGCTTCTTTTAATTTTATAGCTGCAGTCACCATCCACAGTGATTTTGGAACCCAAGAAAATAAAGTCTGTCACTGTTTCCATTGTTTCCCCATCTATTTGGTGCCTAGAAATGCAGTGCTACTCTAATAAAAACCTGTTAAGTGACTTTAGTTCAGAGGCCAGCCTATGTGATGAGGAAATTTTGTAAATGGAGTCTGGAAAGATGACAATACATATTATGCATTGGCAAAACATTTGGTAAAACTTGCTTGCATTAACTTGGAAGACAATTAATGTTTTGAGTGATCTTTAAAATTCTGCAGTTGGTAAATAAAGTTGGTAGTACTTCTTCCTTCTCATATATATAAGAAAGATTAATTTGTTTAAGAAAAAAGTCAATTTGCAATCAAAGAGGTAATAGAATTAAAAGATGCATTTGTTTTCTCTTTCCTAAACATTATTTCCCAAAAGGTAAAATTGAGAGGACATTTGAGATAAAATTCACTTCATTCCAAAGACCAAATCAAATATGACCATAATGTCCTTTGTTAAAATTTTTGAATTAAGATGGAGTCGTTTCAGTTGGATGAACTAGCTCGTGGATAAGAGATTAAAGCGTCAGTCTATCCACTTCCAATAAACTTGATTAGCTCATCACCTTAATTAAGTTTAGAGAAATAGGCATGTCTTGAAAAGAATTGCAAATGAGGTTATAGGCACGTGAAACTGCTACAATCAAATAAAAAAGCCTTATTCTGAAAGTATTAGTCGAGACTAAATATGATTGCGACTGTTCTTGGCTAAAAATGACCCTGGGGGTCCCCAGTATTCCTGTGGCCAAAGGAAATTTCTGGGGAGGGACCCATCTGTAACTGTCAGCAGCCAATCAGCCAATTCACCTTGAATGAGAGGTTGAGTCTGGAAGGCGTGCTGGGAAGTGCACCACAGCACTGAAGTGACCACAGGCAATCACCTAACTTCTCTAGCCCTTGGTTTCTTTGACTATCAAATGGGAAAAATAATAGCTCCTCTCTTACGGGGTTGTTATGAGGACAAATCGATATTTGTAAGGCATGTGGAACGTTGCTACCACATAGTGAGGCTACATATTTGATTGTTAAGTAATAATTGTCTAGTGAAGGTTGTCAGGGAATAAGTTATTTTAATTAGTCTATTAATTGTTCCTATGGGGATACTCAGCCTGAAAGCGCTTTGATATGTTTGTGTGTGTATGTGTGTGTGTGTGTGTTAAGTTGCTTCAGTCATGTCCAACTCTTTGTGACTCTATGGACTATAGCCTGCCAGGCTCCTCAGAGCATGGGATTCTCCAGGCAAGAATACTGGAGTGGGTTGCCATGCCCTCCTCCTGGGGATCTTCTGAACGCAGGGAGTGAACCTACATCTCTTATGTCTCCTGCATAGGCAAGTGGGTTCTTTACCACTAGTACCACCTGGGAAGCCCTTGATCTGTTTGAAATCAGTTAATTCTCAAATAGTTTAGAAGTTCTCCATGGAAACCTTAAGAAAAGTATGAATTTGCTTGGAATCTACATTTTAGCAATCATGCCAAACTAAAATTTATCTCAGGCTTTATTCAAATGATGATAGATTTTGAATTGCTAAAATATGAATCAAAGGGGTATGATTTCTGACAGGTACTGTACTAAATACCTCACATATCTTACACATCTTTTCTTTCATTCCACCCACCTTAAGAGATAACTGTACTGTTATTACCTCTATGTACAGAGGGGAAACTGAGATTCAGAAGATTTTGCAAGGCTGGAATTCAAAGCTGACCTCAAAGCCTTGATGCATAACCCCTGTACTCTACTTGTTCCATTTAAGTTACCCACATACTCAGTTGTTTAAGTTTTTGAAATATATTTGATCTCTTAAGCATTGCACTCAAAAGAAGTAGCCTGCCACTGTTATCCTTCACAAAGATTTATAAATAACTCAACATCATCATTTTGCAGCCTCTTAATGGAAGACTCAGGGGTCACAAAAGGTTGGACATGACTGAGCGATTGCACTGAACTGAACTGAATGGAAGACTCAAGCTTCCCACCTCAGATAATAAATAATTAAGATCTTGAAATGTTAAATCTAACTTGTATTCATAATGAAGATGTCAGCTTTCATAGTATTCTAGAAGCATTATATAAAAAGATACATTTTGTATCAAATTGCATATTTTAGTATGAGGATATGTATCATGGCATCAAAAACATACTCAGCACTTTTCTAATAACAGCATCTAATCACAGTCTCACCCTTCAAAAAGCTGATCCTTTAAAAACAGCCTATATATAGTTACTAATCCCTTCATACTTATTTGTAGTTCTGCCCAAAGTTAGCAATTGTGTCTGCCAGTTGAGAAACCTAATCAATAATTGAAGCTCCACCATGGCTAATGCTCAGCTGATGCAACCCCTTGATAATTCTCTCACTGAGTCTCAGCGCTTGAAATATCCTGGCTAAGCTCAGTTTTTACCAGGTCAGCCTGACATTCAAGGTCAAGCAGGGTAAAAGAACAACAGCATTACACATACTAGAGAATGGCTTGTTTCCAAAACTGAACATATCACTGTGCTTCTGCAACTTTCAGCATCCATTCTCCCCACCCTTTGACACCAGCCCCAGTCGGTTCAGATGGTAGACTGAGAGACTCTGAACTCAGGAAAGAAAGACCCCAACCACAACCTGGCCCCAGAAGATACTGATCAGATTCCCATTAGATGGTGGTTGATCTAAATGTGGGGAGTCGTTCAGATATATCCAAAGAGTCACAGGGGGTCTGCTGGGCAGAGCTGCCTTTCTCAAATATGAAGGTAGAGTCTAGCTAAGAGAGACATCTTTATCTACTTGCTTTTATCATTTTGTTTTTTTTCCAATCTCTCCATTTATTTCTGCTGAAACAATTTTAATTCTTTTTTTTTTAATTGGAGCTGTCACACAGGTTTCTGTGTGTTTCTGCTGTACAGCAAAGTGAATCAGCCATACCTGTACATATATCCCCTCTTTTTTAGGATTTCCTTTCCATTTAGGTCGCCACAGAGCACTGAACAGAGTTCCCTGCCCTATACAGTAGGCTCTCATTACCTATTTTATACATAGTAGTGTATATATGTCAATCTCAATGTCCCAATTCATCTGACCCCACCCCCTTCCCACCATGGTATCCATCCATTTGTTCTCTATGTCTGTGTCTCTATTTCTGCTTTGCAAGTAAGATCATCGATAAGAGTTGGACATGACTGAAGTGACTGAGCACATACCATTTTTCTAGCTTTGGTATGATGACTAAAAGTATATTAATTCTCTTGTGAATATGAATGCAACAACCAAGAGAATCACAGAGATGCCGGCCCTGACAGCATCTGGACACTGAACAAAAGCCAGAAGCTGCCTAATCCCAGACTGTTTAAGCCACAGTTAAAAGCTGCCATTTCTTCCAAACATACTGCTAACTGATACTGTGTTCCCACACTTCTCTCCACCTTTTCTTCTTCACTCCTTCCCAACATTCCTTCAGTTTCCTTTTATATTATCAGGGGTGATCTCAGTGGTTCTCTCACATTTTTTGATGCTCCATGCTATTTCTATGGGCTGGTTCTGAATATTGAAACCAATAAATAGTGTTTCCTTTATATTGACTGTGGTAATATTCTATGTTAGCATGATGGCTCTGTTAATATTCTAGTAGAACCAAGTAGTGGGGTATAATTCCAAATTCAATATAATTACACCTGAGCCACTCAAAGGAGAATGTCAAGTTCAAGTAAATTCTCTTTCCTTATATTCCATCAATAGTTCAAAATTTGTACATATTTGGAGTATTTACTGCTCATACAGCATTTCTATTTACTTTTTAAAAATTTTATTTACTTTTAATTGGACGATAATTGCTTTATATGTCCCCTCCCTCTTGAACCTCCCTCCCACCTCCCACCCCATCCCACCCCTCTAGGTTAGCACAGAACACTGGGTTTGAGCTCCCTGAGTCATAGAGCAAATTCCCACTGACTATTTGTTTTGCATATGGTAATGTATATGTTTCAGTGCTACTCTCTCAATCCATCCCACCTTCTTCTTCCCCCAGTGTGTCTACAAGCCTGTTCTCCATTTTTTATTTGGAAAGATAAAATGTATGCCTTCTTCACCATATCCCTAATATCTTCCAGATTCTTACTCCTTCTAAGAATCTTGTGCATTCTCTTCCTTGATATCTGGTAACTTCTATTCCAATTTGGACTGCTTTCTTAATTTTTGGACCATGATTTTCTCATGCAACTTTTCTTTTCCCAGGATTTTGTAAATGTACCTTTTTTTCAATGCTTTTATCTTACACTCATGAACTGTAGCCTACCAGGTTCCTCTGACCATGGGATTCTCCAGGCAAGAATACTAGGACGTGTAGCCATTCCCTTCTCCAGGGGATCTTCCTGACCCAGGGATTGAACCTGGGTCTCCTGCATTGCAGGAGTAATGAGAGCATATTGTATAGTGTAGGGAACTCTAGTCAGTGCTCTGTGGTGACCTAAGGGCAGGCAGATTCTTTATCATCTGAGCCACCAGGGAAGCCCCAAGTTTTCCAACATTCTAGTCATTTTAACCATTCCATGGAGTACTTTTTCTATGTGCTCTCCCAAAGCCCTCTGTCCTGCCTTATCTGTTACTCTGTGACTTGACTATTCAATAAGGTTGGATCAGTTGCTTTCTGTGACCTTGACTGTCTGAGTTAAATTCCTCACAGCGAAGTACCTTTGTAAGTAATTTCCTAGAAGCAGTTGAACTGAAGATTAACTGTTTGGAATTTGGTTTCTAAATATTCTATTCTGCCTTACACTTGATTGATAGGCTGGTTGGGTCAAAAATCCTGGGTTTAAAATTATTTTCCTTCAGAGTTTTTTAAAACACATTGCACTAATGTCTTTGTTGTTTTTCAGTTCCTCAGTCATGTCGGATTCTTTGCAGCCCCATGGACGGCAGCACGCCAGGCTTTCCTGTCCTTCACCATCTCCCAGAGCTTGCTCAAACTCATGTCCATTGAGTTGGTGATGCCATCCAACCATCTCATCCTCTGACATCCCCTTCTTCTCCTGCCTTCAATCTTTCCCAGCATCAGGGTCTTTTCCACTGAGTCAGCTCTTTGCACCAGGTGGCCGAAGTATTGGAGCTTCAGCTTCAGCACCAGTCCTTCCAATGAATATTCAGGGTTGATTTCCTTTAGGGTTGACTGGTTCGATCTCCTTGCAGTTCAAGGGACTCTGAAGAGTCTTTTCTAACAACACAGTTCAAAAGCATCAATTCTTCGGTGCTCAGCTTTCTTCATGGGCCAACTCTCACATCTATACATGACTACTGGAAAAACCGTAGCTTTGACTTTCAATTTTTCAGTTGAAAAGATTGACTTCACCTTGGTTTTTATGTCTCTATATGTGGTCTCTTTTTCTAGAAAATTTTAAGATACTCTCTTTTTGTGTTCTGAAACTTTATTCTTGGTAATCTGAAATCCAACAGTGCTATCAATGTATAATTTAAATTATTTGTTTAGAGTTGTTCAGATATGAATATGAACATGTGTAACAACCTTCATTTCTGAGAAATTATATACTCGGACTCTATTTTTATTTTTGATTCTATTAATATACTTTGAGATATTTCATAAACTTTTTCTTTCTACTGTTATTTTGTTTTAGATTTGGAATGGAATTTTAAATTCCAAGTGTTTTCTTTCTTGATTGTTCTGTTTTAAATGATCCTGTTCAAATTTTGTACAGGTGTTCTTTCAAATGTAAAACAAATTAGGATTTTTCTGAAGTTATTTCCTAGTCTTTGAAATACTTGTTTTCATAGGATTGGTGGTTTCTATTAATCTCAGTCTTTCTTGGTAATGCCTATAGGATTTCTTCAAATATTTTGTAATTCTTATTGTTTATACTTATCTTCACATTTTAGAAAGAGAATATTTGACAGAGGGCTTTATGTCTGTGGGTGAGTCTTGTTGACTCTCAGGCTTTGCCTGTGTGTAAAGAAAGTACTCATTAATGTCAGATAAGGAGATCTTTTTAAATAGAAGTTTTGAAGTTTTCCTCAGGAAATTTGTTTTGTTATCTTAGAGACAAACCCTCTGATTTTTTTTTTTTTCCCCAACCTGAAGCTAAGAGCTTGGTATTAGGCTTATTAGCATGCAGAGGCAGGAAAGGATGTTTTATATATTCTAATATATATATCCTACATCTTGATCTAAGTTGCGGTTACATGTGTATAAAAATGTAAAGCTTCACTGAGTTGAATAATTTAGTGTACTTTGTGCTCCAACTCTATAAAGATGCTATAGAAATAATGAAATAAATTAGCACATAAGCCTTGTCCTCTCAAATAGCAACCTCCTCCCCAGCCAACGGGTTCCTCACTATGTCTGCGCAGTGACACCCTGTCCCATGAACCTTTAACCTCTTCCCTATCCTGTGACCCCTTCTGCCTTCACTGCTGACTCCTCTGCCTAAGGCCATCTTCCCATCACTGTCCACCTGATCCTCCACTCAGCCATCTCTTCCCAGAGAGGCCTTCCCTGTTCATCCAACCTCCGTTAATTTCATTTTACTCTTGTATTACCCCATCTTCTTTATTCATGGTACTATTCATAACTCCAGTTATTTTTTATTTGTTGATTGTGTATCTCCCAGACCACACACTTCATTAGGGCACAAACTATTTTATTTGCTGCTTTGACCAAGTAGAGAATCTGGTACGCAGTGAATACATACATAGCAATTCTCTGCCCTGCACCATTCTCTTCTATACCTCCCAGATTTGGGAGGCCTTCATCCATTTTCTTAATTCCACTGATACCATTTGTCCAGCAAATATTTTCTCACCCAAACTGAACCACTGCCTTAGAAACCTTTCCCGACATTTTGGCCTCTTACTCTCAAAAGAAACTGATAACTTCCTCATATGGGCCTTCACTGTACCTGACACATATTTCTGTCATAGCACTTACAAGTTTTCATTTCACTACTTTGTCTACATGTCTCTCTTTCACACTTGACTATAAGTTAATTGAAATTAGGAATCATATCTTATTTTTGTTTCTCCAACAACTACCCCATTCAACAACTGTAAATGAATGAATGAACAAAAATGGAACATAGTTAATATTTTTGGTGGCCCCAAATCATCATTTTGAATATTAGTTGCAATATATTTTTACCTTTAAACATATAATCAATAGATTTCAATCAATATAAAACCAATACATTTTACCTGTAAGACCTGTTGTGGTGTCCTTGCCTGTGTAATCAATAGCCTGATTCTTGACTTCTTGAGTATGTTTTATACCGTTTTTGTGTCATCTCTCTTCCTACCAAGACTAAGTTATTGATTCTTACTAATTCAGCTTTCCTATGAGAAATCCATAGATTATTAAGGTACACAAATCCAAGCATTTTGAAAAAAGTAAGTGGAAACATTTGAATGAGGATTTGAGCTCTCCGCTCAGAACCATGGTGCTCAGGCTGTGGTTGTAGATGTTGGTATGGATGGCTTGGTATGTCAGAGGCTTCTGTGTTTTAGTTCCCTGTTCTCTGGTAGGTCAGGCAGCGTCCTGAAGGACTGCTGAAGTATGCATTTCCTTTTCATAACACGCTAAATATAACGTGAACCTAATTTCTTAACTCATTTAATGCATCATTGGTGGGCATGTTGTAAAACCAAATTCTCCCATATTATGATCTATTCTGTTTTCTGCTGCTGCTTCCAGTTCAGTGATATAATTTAAACCTCATCCCATGTCCAGTGTCACCACCACTATCAAGATGCTCAGAGCCACTGTCTTTATATTGTTTCCAGATGAAAAGACTGTTTTAACCAGTGTCCCAATCTCATGACCTTTTTTTAAAAATGTAACTGCTTATTGCTATCTATGGTTCTTCTTCATCCCTCCTATTTGTTCCCCTGACCATCCACCCCCTACCCTGCTACCATTCTCTTATTATAAGTTAGGGCTGAATTGAAATTTCCTGGACAGTTGTAAATATTACAGGGAACCCTGGGGAGGATGTATTATGTATCTTCTATGGAGCACCATTCCAGGATTTTAATTTGAATAATTTTTAGTAAGTGCTTATGCTTAGCAGTTTTTCTGCTTTGATAATTGACTATATACATCAATATCACATATAGATTCATCTATTTCACTAACTATATTAAAGAAGAATAACAATGTCACCTTTTCAATAAACCATTTCACTGCTCTTAGTGGACATACTTTTTCTTGCTTTGAGCCCTTGCATCATAGCCCTTCATTAAGACTTGAATAGATAATTCTTACAATTTCTTATTTTACGTAATTTAGACATCTATTTTATCCTCTTGCCTAGAGTAATGAAAGGCAATCAGAGGTCAGGAGTTTGAACTTACTCACCTTTGTATTTCCCACATCTTCCAAAGGAGGAAAATAACAGGCAGTTAATAATTATTTGAAAAGTTGAAGAGAAGCACTTGACACTCATAATGCATAAAGTTACTTTATTTTAAGTATACATTTAATTTTGAAAAATATAAATGCTAAAATATCTCATCTTCTTCATCTCTTAATTCCATAAAAGTCACAATAGAAAGCTTCATAAAACTGTAAAATACTATAATGTTATAGGAATTTTAGGTTTTATATTGGAAAAAAATTATTAGTAATATATTGAAATGTTTTCTGTTCTATATCATTTTGTTCCACCATGTTGATCTACTTCATTTAAAATAAAAAGATGCATCATTTCTCCAAAGTTAATAAAGACTTAAGAGAATAAAAATAAGAATATCTGAAAGTGCGTATTGATTCTGAAAAGTAATGTGTACGGATATGTACCAGCCATGAAAATGGCTAAAAAGAGGCAACTATTCATTCTTTTCACATTGTAGGATTGGGACAAAGTTACTTCTGGCTCTAAAAGTTTCACTGGATGACTTTAGCCCTGAGTTGCAATATTTGCTTAAGAACAGAATTCAGGATTTTTGTATGTACCCATAGAGCACAAAGAAATGAGCCAAAAAATAGAACATATCTAAATTTCTGGTCAAAAAGCAACTTGACTGGTTAGCATATATCACACAACTTCTTTATTTCAGGCTACAATGAAGCTCGATGAAATCATCATCTGAAAACTCCCAAGGCCCAAGCAAAATATCATTCAATTGTATTCGGCCACTTGGTGCCACTGGGCTTCATGCTCATACTGTGAAGAGTAGAAGTGAAATCTCATGGAATAAACAAGAACATTTTAAGTTCCTGTACCAAAATCATGAAGTGGTATAAAAAGGATTGAAGAAAGCTTTGTCCCATCCCTGCACAATGTCAACCTCTGTAATACAACTCAAACGGTTTTGTTTTTGTTTTTGAAAGATAGTCAGCAGTCAACACATTTCAAGTACTTAACACAGTTTTTAAAAAAAGAACCAAAAACTTGGAAGACAATCGTTCTCTGTTTTAAACACCAGTATATAGCTGATTAAAGATTTACTCTGTGTGTGTTGGTGCATGTGCACAGAATACATACAAACTGAACTTCTGATGGCAGACAATCGTTTCTCTTCTTTCCAGTCTTTGGTTGGGGGCTGACTAGAGAAGGCTTGTCTTCCTACTTCTCTGACTTCCTCCATCCCCCTACCCTACTCCACCACCTGACTAGAAAAAGAGGCAGGGACTGTACCCAGTACGGCACACAAAATAATTAGGATCCCAACTTGTTCATTATTTTACATAGTAGAGTGACTTTTATCCAGGAAAACAGTGTCTCCAAAACATCTTTCCAATGCAAGACCACAAGTCTTTATTCTCTGATAAAGCAGATGCTTTCCTTCCAACACTGAGTCAGTACAACCACAGGACTTTTAACAACTCTGCATGTACCCTTAGTCCTTTACTTCTAACATAAATCTTTTACCTCTGTGTTTACATCAGGGAGAAACACTTGCAAAAACAAATTTACTATTGTATTCTGTGTGTCCAGTTTACATAAAAACAAAACCACCCCAAAATCTGCTTTAGTTCTTTGATAGTACATTCAATTACTGAAAGTATAAGTCACTCAGTTGTGTCCGACTCTTTGCAACCCCATGGACTATACAGTCCATGGAATTCTCCAGGCCAGAATACTGGGAGTGGGCAGCCATTCCCTTCTCCAGGCAGGGGATCTTTCAAACCCAGGGACTGAACCCAGGTCTCCCACATTGCAGGTAGGTTCTTTACCATCTGAGCCACCAGGGAAGCCCACATTCAGTTAAAATACAGATAATCTGATAGCTCTGTGTGGACCTCAGGGTTTGTTTGTTTAGTTGGTAACTACTTGTGCTCCTCTGAAAGTAAGTGCTTTTTAAAATACTTCCCTGGGTTCCAAAATATTGAAAAGATTTGATGCTATTCCTTTTAGCAAATACAAGGTGCTTCTCTGCATTCATGAGTATCAGCCTTCCGTCACAGAATGTGGGTGATTAACGAAGGTACAGGTAGTTTTATCTACTCAAAGGCTGAAATATTGAGTTAAGTTGCTTCAGGAGTTCTTTGAAAGGGACAGAAAGGGACATGAATCCTCAGATACTTGATTCATGATCAGAAATATAAATTATTCTATCTAGAGTATAAAAGTGAACAAATGTGTCTTTAATTTAACAAGATCCTAGGTTAGGCTAATCTTAATATGCATGGCATTTAAACATTTTATCAATGCTCCCATTAGAAAGACAGAGAAAAGCGTCGTACAGTTTTAAATTAGGATAATGAAAAATAAGTAATATCATCATTTTAAGAACAGCTCTAAATACAAACATGATGCCAAAATTTGGCACGTGAGGTTTTAACAAATAATGTTTATTCTGCCACCTTCATTTTAATGAAAAAATTGTAGGTCATTTATGTCTATTTTGTATAAAATTAAAAGTTTTAAGATTATCAGATACTATAAAAGTAACAGTTAATTTAGGACAATAAAATTTTTATAATCAAAATTTCAAAAGGACAGAATTATAATTTAATTAATATAAGAATGAGTGGGAGTCAATATGTACATATTATGAAACCAAAATAAGCGGTTTCATTCTGCTTCTAATACTCCTCCAACAACCTGTCTCAGTCAGGATACATCACAAATATGGTTTTGGGAATCCAAAATTATGGATTCACCATTTAAAATGCTATTTTTAATGCAGATTCATAATATATAATGCAGACTATTAAGATATTACATTTAGATAACATGCTAAATTTGGTTAAAGATCTAATTTTCATTTGTCTAATTTTCAATATGGTACTTTGAAATACACATATACACATATATAGACATATATATTCTAAATGCCCCAATCACAAAGAATAATTGCCTTTCAATCTTAAAGACAATGTGAGTATTATTAAAAATGTATACATATATAATAACTCTGAGATCTATCTGCATTCCCATAAACACTTTTTAAATGTGTAAATGGTCTATTATATAGTCTTATGGATTTTGTATTGTAAATAAGGGCTACTATGTTAGTGATAGTGACTGCTATCTGGGTAATAAAATATATTTACCCTCATTTGCATAATGGTCAATCTCTTGGACCTCTGATAGATTTTTCACAAGTGGTTTGGATTTTATAAAAACTGACACAAGAGACTAGTAACTTTGCCTTTTCCCTACCATCACTCTGTCTCTTTCTAACTTTGCACATATGTGCACCAGCCACACACAGAGTACATACACAAACACACAAATATTTTCAAAATGGAAAAAAGTCTAACAATACTGCATAGGACACTGACATGGTAATACAATCAGCATCCGTGCCTGGATACTATTATCAAAACATTAGTTATTCCCATTACAAAGGAGTGTCTCCCTCCTCCCCCAATCTCCTTCATAGAACAGTTAAATTTCTCTTAAAGAAAGGGAAAAATGGGTGCTTAGAAACATGGTGTTTTTAGTCCAATCTAGCCCTCAGGCATACCCTAGAGATGGTGTGTGTGTGTGTGTGTGTGTATGTAAAAATCACATTATATACAATACAATTTTTACAGAAAGCCTGGCAGCTACAAATAAGAGGTAGAACTACTCAAAACTATGTTTCCTGCTGCAGGAAAAAATTCATTTTCTTTACAGTAATTAAAAAAAAGTTTAAAAAATTGACAAAAAATAAGTTGCAGGTTAGGCCCCATAATTTAAACAACAAAATCTAGGAAGAAAAATATTTTTCAATGTACTCAACAGATAAGTTCATTAAAGGGTTAAAAAAAGTTTGCATAGGAAAAAAGGGACATTCCAGCACTTGCTACAATGACGGCAATAGTTTCTCTAATGGGAATAAAGTACCTTTAGTTTTCCTTCTTTTGATAATTCTAAGATTAGGGTTTAAAAGCAAGAGCAAGTTAGAATAGCAGCACGTTTTCCAGTCCTGGAGAGCAATACAAGCGAGAAGGGACTGTCTGGAGGTCAAGGTTTGTTCGACCAGACAGAAACATAAGCCAGTAAGCACAGCTCCAAAGCTAATGTTGGAAGTTCCTTCAATATTTTAATAAAAGGTGTTATAAAATCCTTAATACTTTTGCCCTCTGCTTAATAAAGGAAAATGACAGGGTCTGTGCATGTTTAGAGTGACAGAGGAATTTGGTTGTCAGAGGACATATCTGAAAGTATAGGAACAAAAAGGGATTCTTCAGATGTTGTTTTTAAGGAATGGTGCACTATTGTCTGGATTTTACCTATGCAAGAGAGAAGCAGAGAGAGAGCTGCAGTGTTTGGCCAGTGACCAAAACCCAAAAGAAAACAAAAATTTAAAAATAATCAGACAAGAAACAAGAACATAAACAACAAAAACGGTCAGTTTTAAGAAAGACAAACAGGTTACAATGTAGTTTCTGTTCCCTTGCTCCTCCAGAAGTAATCATTGTCTTCAGGCTCAAGTTCTATTCTAATTTGAGGCACAACTTTTACTGGAGTTCTAGGACTAGAGGAAAAGAAAAAGGGGGGAAAAAAAAGGAAATAGTAAGTACAACAGAATTCCTTTACCATCTGTCAAATGTTTATGCGTTGTATAGAAGTCAAGTGGGTCCTTCTTTGTTCTCTTTAAATACTTATCTCCTCCTTCTGTATTAAAAACAAACACTTTAAAAATGGGACGAAGTTACCAAATAGGAGTTAAGAAATTCAAGTAAGAGTTTCATAAGCTCTCACACCTAGGTTGGAAAAAAAGCCAACAATAAGTAAGACCTACCAGGGAGGTGTCACTGTCAGAAGTTAAAGGACAAAAAGACTGACATGAAAAATACTCAGAGATTTCACGATTTTGAAAATCAAGGAGGATCTGAAATCTCTAGAGCTGTGTAAAAAGGAAGGAAACTACTGGAGAAGAGCCAGCAGGAAATGCCAGCTACCCTTAAATCAGAGATGACACTGGTATGATGCTGGACTTTAAAGATCCTGAAAGATTTCATTATGTTTAAAAGTAGGTGGAACAGGTCTCTTAGAATGTTTTCTACAAGTAAAGGCTTGGATGAGGTCTGATGTCTCGGTAATTTTTCTAAGATAAATTTGTAGGGAGGATGGAGAACAGGGTGTCCTGCCAATAACCTGCCACTGATTCCATGTGTGCAGGGCAATCACCCCACAGAACAACGTTAGATACTGGGCTGTCCTTTACCTTGGCATACCGAGTGACCGAAGGAAAGGAATTTTATCAGCATGATGTATGGCGTTCAAGGAATGTTGGTGATCTTTCTCCTAAAAAAAAAATTTAAATCATAAATAGTCATTGGTAAAGTATAACATTAGAAGGAAAAATTTTTAAGTCTTTACAAAAAGGGATACATCTTTTACAACCGGAAATAGTATGAAAGACAAGTTTACACGATTTAAATAAACACTGTATCAAGAATCTAAGTAGTGTGATGAAGCCAAAATCACTCAGTTTCCTTTATTCTAGGTTTTCTGGGATGGGCCACTATTGTTTTCAGTGAGAGGACAAGCTAAATAATTTGTAGCGGATGATAACATCTACTGAATGCCTAAGTCTTTGCCCTTGGATTTCCTGCCATCTTTAGCATTCACAACTTTGTCCTGCTATTATTCATGGGGGTAAATAAAGATTTTGAGGAACTCGCTTCTACTGCAAATCCACAAAATCAATTTTGTTCTTTCATGGATTTATATGATACTAGAAAAGATTTTAGAATGATCATGGGTATTTTGCTTAAATAAATTTCTCATGTCATATCCACTACTTTCAAAATATCCTTTTAAAGGTTTTTGAGAAAATGAAGAACAATTAGCAATAAATAATCAATCTGCCATACACTTTTTCCAGGAGCCTCAAATTCTATCTGTTGATTTTTTTTTTTTTAAGTGTGAAGTAAAAGCGTCAGTCACTCAGTCATGCCCTACTCTTTGTTACCCCATGAACTGGGGCCCACCAGGCTCCTCTGTCCATTGAAATCTCCAGGCAAGAATCCTGGAGTGAGTAGCCATTCCCTTCTCCAGGGGATCTTCCTGACCAGGGATGAACCCAGGTCTTCTGCACTGTAGGCAGATTCTTTACCTTCTGAGCCACCATTCTGATTTTTTAAAAGTAGTTTTTAAATTGTACTTGGAAGAGGTTGCCAGGTTAGGATGCCAATAGAAGACTTCTACAGTCTCTTTTTGTTCTTTAATGCTCTGGAAATGAAAATGAAACCAAATAATGGTTTGAGGAGCTTGAACTTAAAAAAAATATTCAACTAAATGTTGCTGATAGGATCGAGAAGAAAGTAGTCTCAGTCACAGATTACAGATTGGACACCAAAGGTGAGACTGCGTTAATTCTCTTTTCTTTAAACCAGTGTGGGAGCCAGCTTCCAAGATGGCTCCCACTGCTGCCTACCTTCTGGTATTCATGTCCTTGTATAATTCCTCCCAATATTGTACCAGGGTTGGTTTATGTAACCCAGAGAATATGCACAGGAGATGGTACATCACTCCTGAGACATAAAGATTGCAGCTTCTGTTCTGGTTTCTTCCTCTGTTATCACTGGCCACCATGACAGGGACAGCCCTAGCAGATATCCATGAGCGAAGGAACTATAAAATCTCCTGCCAACTGCTTGAGCCTGGAAGTGGATCCCCAATTCTGGTCAAGCCTTCAGACTTAGACCCAGTGAAGAGCTTGACAGCTGCCACCTCAAGAGAGCCCTTGGGCCAGAATCACCCAAATCAGTGGCTCCTAAACATCAGGAACTACATGAGGTGATCCAGGTTTGCTGGTTTAAGCTGCTGAGCTTTGTGATAAACACCAAGAGATATTTAAAATACCCATTTTCCATAGATATTCATTCATTTCAAACTTTTCTTGGTAACTTCTTATTGAAGTTGAAATAGCACTGTCAAATAGAAATAAAAATGCTTCAACTGTCTTTTCTTGTAACAGATCAGGATACTCTGAAGTACACCTGGAGCTAAAAGAGTATGTTTCCTTCAAATGAAAACTCAAAATAGTTTGGAGGCAATTGGTCCTTGCTATTGAAAAAGCTTGAGATAGTCACTAATGTTACTACAAAAGTGTTCACCCTTTTCAACTGGCCTGTTAACTCAATTACAAAAAAAAAAAAAATGACATGACAAAAACCATTACACCTTTGCCACCAGGCTATTACCCCAAGAAAGACCAGTACAATTACAAAGATGATTTTGAAATAGCAGAAGGAGAATGAAGAAATTAGGAAGAAAATGCAAATATCTTATAGGCTATACCCAAAGATGGGTGGTAATATTTAATGATTGCCAATTTAATTGAAATAACATTTACGCCAAATTCTCAGTATTAACAATTGACTGACTCATTGATCTTTGAGAAACCCACGATGCAATCTCTCTTTTGAGCTGATTTGATCATTGGTGGAAACCTAAGGAAGACAAACAGTAACAGACAGTGATGTAGTACTAGAAGCTGCCATTCTACATACCAGCAGAAAAAAAGGAAATCAATTAAAAACATGGTTATGAGTTTAGCAATTCAAAGAAACTGGCGATAACTTGGATCAGATAAGAGACAATCAAATAAAAACTTAAATGGTTATGGATAAAAGGAAAAGGTAAAGAATAAAGATCAAGGAATGTAAAAATGAAATTTCATAATAAGTATAAATCTGCACATAGAAAAAAAGAAAGAAAACAGGGGAAGTGAATGGAGATGACAGTCCTTAAGTTTTTTCTCTGTAAAGTGCAAATCATATTCCAGCCGGCATGCAAGAGGTTAGTTCTACTCACTGTCGGAAGGTTTGCTATCACTTAGGAAAGGTTGCTGTTCCATGATGTCCATTGGAATTTTAATACTTGGAACTTTTTCTGAGTATGGGCAGTCAGACTGTGAAAGAAATTTACAACAGTTTTATTTTATGCAGACCTCGCAGGATGGATTGAACCTATTACATTATCATTTACGCTGTACTAAGGAGAACAGCCTTAGATACAATCACTTCTCGTTTGCTGGCTTTTCAAGTTCTATGGCATCTTCCCATCACGCTTACTTTCCTTTCTTCTAGGTTAAGGGAATTAAGTCAGTTAAAACTAGAACCACACAAATGGAGCTCACCACAAATGAAAACAATTGTAAAGTTTTCCATAAGCTGGATTCACAATCAAATATTTATGGGTTAATTGTATGTGTCTTTGAAACTAACAGTTAAGTGTGAAATATTAAATTTAGGAGACTTCCTAAACTATATGTTCTTGAAATTTTGTTTCATTTATGCTTTCCAACACTACCCCCAGGAAAATGATGATTTATCTTTCCTTCCAAGACACGTAAGGATACTTTTTCTAATATTCACTCTCAAAGAGTCATCCATATAGACCTGAAAATAACCCTCCATCCTTTACTCTAATACTCTATCAAAACTATTTTGTACTTAAAGGTTCATCTTAATTAGCTTATTCCAAATATATTTCGAAATTTAGCAAAACGTGAGAAGATGAAGTCAAAAGAAAGGTGCCTATGATGGTCAGATAAGGAGAAAAGAATCATCACCAAAATAAAAAATCATGAAGCTTCTTAAAGAATGGACCACTTAAGCCAAAACTGTAACAGATTTCTATAGGATTAACACTTTACTGTTTTTCAGGATTCACTGAACCCATGGCTATGCCTGAACCCAAAAGATGAAATTTATCTCTTCACTGAAAGAACCAAGGAGATAACATTTAGTTGAAAGGGGAAAAATGGGAACTAGGGATGAAAGAAAATAAAAAACAAATCTTACCATAAAACTATTACACATATAGAAAATTCCTTTATGATAAATCTAAAGAGGATAATGAGCCTTAAATATTAAATTAAAATATTGAGTTAAAATATTTCAAAAGACTAAAATATTGCACTGGAATTGAAAAAAATGAAAATGTTAAGAACGGGTTTTGGTGCAGTATTTCAAAGTTTCCCCAAATAATAGCATTTATAGATGAACAGATTGGCAGCTCACCCTTAATCATACATAGCCTAATGGGTGGGTTCAAAAATGACTGAGTGGCTCAAAAGGCAGGCAAGCCATAATTTTCACTACTTTTGCTCACAGATATTAGAGTTGGAATTCTCATACCCTTGTGTGGCTCCCTATATCCATGGATGCCAAACCACACAATGGCCAAGTGAACATTAGGAAAGCCACATTTCAAATGGAGAATCCCAAATAATGGGCTCAACACTCAGAACTTATGGCACAGATATACTCTGGCTGGATTCACTGTCTAGGATACATAATAAGCTTGTTTGTTTGTTTTTGTGGGGGCAAGGGGGCAGGGGAAAGAGGAGAAAGAGGAAACGAAACATATCACACATTATCTTCAAGAAATCTGTTGGAAATATGGATTGAAAATGATAAACATTATTAATAAAAGAATAGTGCTGCTTAAATAAAATGTGATTTGCTGAAAATCAAATCTAAGAATTAGAAGACCTTCTTAGGAGCTCATTTGATCTGACCTCTGACATTAGAGAGCACTAAATTTAAAACATTTTTAAAAGTAAATATTTTATTACTATTTTTTCCCTAAAATTCATTACAGAAGATGATTCCATAAAATTATTTCATACATTTGTAACGTGTAATGAATTTTAAGTTTGGTGTCCATGTACCTAAACTGAGATACTGGTCTTGAAAATTCAAGATGAAATACTGCTTTAATTATCTCAGTATTTCAGGCAATCTTTTCTTTGCCTTGAGTAGCCTAGAAATTTATTTCAAAATTTGATTTCTATTCAATGTGTAAACGCATCTTTCTTGTTAACACTGCATCTTAATCTGTGCCGCAGTTTAAGCATATTCTCCCTTTTTCTGTCATCATTGGAAACAGAAAATCTATACACCTGTTCTCATTGAAGATGGATGATGACAGTCACAGAAGCTCCCTCAGACTCCTTCTCTCTTTAGCTAAATGCACCTCATGTATTTAGCCTTTTCTTATTGGATCAATTTATCTAAAATCCAAGTTCGTCTGTTGCCTTCCTTCACTGTACTCTTCCCAAGTTCTCCAAAAAGAATACAGTATCAGACAGCTTGACCAATCGAAAATAACCAGACAGGCCTGGACGAGAGCTTTGTTTTTGCCAATATGTGTATGCTTAGAAAAATGACTTAACATTTCTCAATCTAAAGTTCCTCATCCATAGAACAGGAACAAAAGTAAAGAGCTGTTTTGGCACTTAAGGACAAGGTATGCCCGATCCATCAAAATGATCAAGTACAGACCAGACAAGGAAAACTAACAAGACTCTCATGTCAGAAGGATACTGGGGATTCCATTAGAGTGGGGATACTGCATTGGGTAAAATCTAAAACAAATCTACAAATCTTCATGTAGAAGGTGTCATTTTGGCTGCCCTTTCAGAAAGCTATTGAGATAAGCTACTCGTGTGAGTGTGTGTTTGTGTGTGAAAGAAAAGCAAATCCCAGATTTTCTCCCAGTCCTGATTATAGACTTTAGTGAAACACCAAGATTTCTGTGAAATGTTTTCCTAAAAAGTGGACAATCATTTTATTTCTTAGCTTAGTCATACAATTGCAAGAAGATAACCTAAATTACAACACTGACTATTACAATTATGTAAAAAGATCCCCAAATGCCAATTTCCTTTCCATTTTATTGAAGGGTTACAGAAAAGCAATCTCAAATTATGCTTAAGTCCATATGACCCAGCAATCTCACTACTGGGAATATACCCTGAGAAAACTATGATTCAAAAAGACACATGCACCCCAATGTTCATTACTGCAGCACTATTTACAATAGCCAGGACATGGAAGCAACCTAAATGCCCACTGACAGATGAATGGATAAAGAAGACGTAGTACATATATAAAATGGAATATTACTAAGCCATAAAAAGGAACAAAGTTGGGTCATCTATAGAGACACGGATGGACCTATAGTCTGTATACAGAGTGAAGTCAGAGAGAAAAAAACAAATAGCATATCATACATTAATGCATATGTGTGGAATCTAGAAAATGGTACAGATGAACCTACTCACAGGACAGGAATAGAGATGGAGAACATGTGGACACAGTGTGGCAAAGGGAGGGTGGGACAAATTGGGAGAGTAAGACTGATATATATACACTATCAACAAACAGCTAGTGTGAACCTGCTGTAGGGAATTCAGCTTGGCGCTCTCTGGTGACCTAGATGGATGGGATGGGAGGGAGGTCCAAGAGGGAGAAGATATACGTATCCATACAGCTGATTCACTTCACTGTCAGCAGAAACTAACACAACATTGTAAAGCAACTATACCCCAATAAATTTTTTAAAATTATGTCAAAGTCTAATGCAAGGATAAATAAAATAGCTGAGAAGCTTGTTTGAGAGCCCACTCAAATACATACAGAGATCCCAGGATGGGAGGTCACCAGCATTTGTCCTCATCAGGCTTAAAATTATATAGAAAGGAGCTATTATCTCAAATTTAAATCCTGGATTATCAATAATAAACCCAATACACTTTATAGCTATGAAGCAAGCTTCCTTTTTTTAATCTAGGAGATCAGAGATTAAAGTTTTTTTAGATATGGTGGGCTTGATTGCCTAGAAGTCATTATATCATTAGTAGCATATTTGCAGTTACAGAAGATTTCAGAAAATATTTTTAAGAAACAAAGAAAGAAAATAAAGGGCAAACAAAGGTGAAAAGTGACCAACAGCATGACCAGTAAACATTCTGGGAACTCAGACATTCATCACACAGAAGGATTAAAAAAATACAATTTTCACATTTGTTTAACCAACTTTGGAATTTTACTTCGGAATTTTAGAAAGCCCCTTACATCATCATTGTCACTGTCCAGACTTC
The DNA here is from genome assembly GCF_003369695.1 of Bos indicus x Bos taurus. Taxonomy (NCBI): domain Eukaryota; kingdom Metazoa; phylum Chordata; class Mammalia; order Artiodactyla; family Bovidae; genus Bos; species Bos indicus x Bos taurus. The sequence continues at coordinate 86,373,463 of NC_040081.1, read as the reverse complement.
CTTTCTTCTTTTTCTTTTTCTTCTCATCCTCCTTCTTTTTCTTGTCCTTTTCTGGAATGACATCATCAAGGAAGCTGAGGTCGTGCTGGGAGAAGAGGTAGTCCATGCCTTTTCTGACAGCTACAAGTGCCAAGATCTGGAAGGACAGATACAAAGGGTAGGAAAGAATGCATGTCAGAGAAGTCTGAGTGAGTATTAATATTGCTCTACCAAAATCAGTAGAAACGTTTTTGTACAAGGCTGAAGTATGACAGAACTTGTCTGGCTTGTATGGATTTATATTAAGTGGACCATAAACATTTTCTTCACAGGGAAAGTTGGTTTACAGAAGTCTTTGGCTGACTTAATTTTGTTCACTGTAATGTATGATCCCCCCATTTGGAATTTCTGTGTGAAAGCATTATTTTTTAAAGCATTTTCTTCCATGTCAGATTTCTAATAAAATAACTAAAGTTTCAAAGGAAAAACAGCTTGCATATGATTGCTAATTGTTCAAAATTAAGCCATTATACAGGTTTTTGAAAGTCAAAAAATGTGTACAATGCACAGTTCACAGAGGCATCTCCAAAATATTAATAATGGGGGAGTATTCTAAAGGAGGTCATCCCTGGGTGTTCTTTGGAAGGAATGATGCTAAAGGTGAAACTCTAGTACTTTGGCCACCTCATGCGAAGAGTTGACTCATTGGAAAAGACTCTGATGCTGGGAGGGATTGGAGGCAGGAGGAGAAGGGGACGACAGAGGATGAAATGGCTGGATGGCATCACCGACTCGATGGACGTGAGTTTGAGTGAACTCCAGGAGATGGTGATGGACAGGGAGGCCTGGCGTGCTGCAATTCATGGGGTCACAAAGAGTCAGACACGACTGAGCGACTTAACTGAACTGAACTGATTTAGTTTACTCAGACCATTTATTCCAATGGGGTGACTTTAATCACCACCTTTAACTGAATATTTACCCTTAGTCAGACACTGTGGTAAACTCTTAGACAATATTTTCTCATTTATTGCCATGACGAACAACCCAAAAGGTAGATGTTAGTATCTCTAATCCAAAAGGAGAGAAAACTGAAGCTTAGGGACATATGAAGGTTATCCAAGATCACAAAGCCAGATAAAGGGAGAATACAAAAGGTCCAGTTTTCTAACTTGAACCCCAGGACTCTTGAGCTCTGTATCTTTGATTTTATGAACTGCTCTTGAAGGTATATTAAAGATGCTTTTGCTCAACAGCAAAATTAATATGCAGTAGGACCTGGAAGTCCTGACTCTGCTTCAAAGTAACAGTTGTCTTTAGATTATGCTCTATGTCAGCCTCTGCATCTCTTAGAGAAATAATAACTTAATTAAAAAGAAAAAAAAAGCAAAAAAAAAAAAAGTAAAGCTACAATAGCATTATTTCCCATACACACAAATTCAATGATGAAGTCAAATACAGAGCTAGCATTTCCTTATGTCCTTCTTCATTTGCGATTCAGAGTTGAACATTAGCTGTTTCACCTTCCTTCACATCATAACATGGCAAGGCGAGCCCAGACTTACCCTAACACTTAGCATGATACAAATTTGAAGAACTTCAAAAACTAAGCTTAGATCTCCGTTTCTTCTAATTCACTCATTGACCTCTTATAAGCTGCCAAACTGGCCCTCTATTATTTGACCTGAAGTGTGCCTGAAGTGTATTCTGATTGACTCCAATGTAGCAATATTTCAAAAATAACTAATGTCATGTGTACTTGTGTCTACCATGTGTCAGGCATTATGCTATCCCCTTTATATTCATTGTTGACGCACAGAATAAAACAAAGATGCCATTCTCATTTTACTGATGAGTTAATGGGGGCTCAGGGAAGTTCACGGGTCAGCATGAACCAGAGCCAGTACGTGAACTCAGCTGTTGGACTACAAGGTCCAGCCTAGACAACCAGAGACCCGGGAACCCTAAGTTATAACCCACCAAACTGATTAGGTCAAAACTCAAAAAAAAAAAAATGGAACTATCCATAAAAGATACATGTGTCATCAATATTACAATAACTACATGATGCTGGTGTGATCTCATGAGTAGGTTCAATCAGAACAATCCCTACCATGACTGGAAAAATGATAGCAGCCACGGTGGACTTGAGGATCCAGAGCAAGGCTAGACAGAGCACCTGCAGGAAAGTGAACAGGTGCACTCGCCGCAGCGGGACGTGGCGCAGGTAGATAAAGTCAGGCTGATGCTTCAGAGGCATCAGGAGCAGCTTCAGACGATCCATGAACTGGGGAGAAAAGGGAAGGAGAGGACAAGTGCGTTACTTCAAGGGCTGATGCACCAAGTCATTTCTTTCCATCTAACTCACCACTGGTGTTTTATAGTCTATATTTTAGGCAAGCAGGGACCTTGTTAGAGAACACTGGTCAGGAAGAGAAGAAGCATCATCTAACACAGTAAATCAGTATGACTCTTCCGGTTTTTGTTACTTTGCAGGAAAGTTATGCAGCTATAGGACGATATGAGACAAAGTGGCCACTAAAGAATAGTCTCAAAGTCAAATATAAACTCAAGATGTTCATCTCCTGCTTTTTTAAGATCTTGGAGTTTTCCTTTCATTTTATTAAACTTTATTTATTTTTGTTGTGCTGGGTCTTCATTGCTGTGCATGAACTTTCTTGGTTGCAGTGAGCAGTGGCTACTCTCTAGCTGTGGTGCATGGCTTCTCACTGCAGTGGCTTCTCTTGTTGTGGCTTGCCAGCTCTGGAGTACACTCTCAGTGGATGTGGTGTGCAGGCTTAGTTGATCTACGGCATGTGGGATCTTCCCAGAGCAAGGATTGAACCCACGTCTCTTGCACTGGCAGGAAGATTCTTAACCACTGGACCACCAAGGAAGTCCTCAGCTCCTATTTTCTACATGTACTATCTACACCTTAGGAGAAGAGCCTGGGCCTATGCTACTAATAACGTGTTAAAGGAAGATAGCTAACTCATGTGTCTCCCTGTGCCTAAGCTGTCTTATCTGAAAAGAAGAGGCAATGCTATGTATCACATATATTTCAATACTGTTTTAAGGATATAAAAGAAGTATCTGACCTGAAAATGGGAATGCATTGGTATTTTCATAAATTTCACATTATTTATCTATGGCATAACTTAACTAATATATTCAGCAATAAATTACCATTTCGCAGAGAAAAGCCATGTGAATACTGTAGTGACTTTTAGATCACCAACAACTAGATACCTGATCTAGGAAAGGCTATTCCACTGTTACGTATAAACAAGTATTAAAATGACTACTGAACACCTATGTGCCCGGTGTTGTGCTTCAAAGAACAACAGCAAAAGAGACACTGATGTATAGAACAGTCTTTTGGACTCTGTGGGAGAGGGAGAGGGTGGGATGACTTGGGAGAATGGCATTGAAACATGTATAATATCATATATGAAACGAGTCGCCAGTCCAGATTCGATGCACAATACTGGATGCTTGGGGCTGGTGCACTGGGACGACCCAGAGGAATGGTACGGGGAGGGAGGAGGGAGGGGTTCAGGATGGGGAACACGTGTATACCTGTGGCAGATTCATGTTGATGTATGGCAAAACCAATACAATATTGTAAAGTAATTAACCTCCAATTAAAATAAATAAATTTATATTTTTAAAAAATTAAAAAAAAGAACAACTGCTCAGTTTACATCAATCATGATAATAATGATGACATTTAAATACCTATCATAGGAATTTTCACGTGGAAGATGCTTACAAAACACCTGCTGAATCGAATGATCATTTAATAAGAACTCTGAAATAATATTTCTACTTTCTCTCTAGAGAAAAGGGAAAAATGTAAAGTAAATAGGCTATCACAATCTTCCCTGAAGTGATTTCCTATTTAAAGAGTTTTCTTCCTTCCTCCGAAGTTATTTTTGACTGATAGGAGCAGTCCCACCTATGAAGATTGAGGTAACAAAATTTTTTACTAACTCTAATTTTGCCAAAAAGGTCTAAAAGAGGAAGAGTTGGGAATTCCCTGGTAAGTCCACGGGTAGTTCTCTGATCTTTCACTGCAGAGGGCACAGGTTCAATCCCTGGTAGAGGAACTAAGATCCCACAAGCTGCACAGTGTGGCCAAAATAATAAATAAATAAAAATAAAAGAGGAAGAGTCAAGAGAAAAAGTAAAGAGAAATAGCAATAGGGCAACACCACAGTAGAATTTTAAAAATCCACTAGCTGTCCTTTCGGCAAGGGATCTTTTTTCCCCTACTGTTATAAATTCACTGATTTTCTTTCCTTTCTGTTTAACTTAATAAGCTTGTAGCTCCAACCATTGATTACACATCCAGAACACATAAATCAAACTTTTGATCTAGACTGACTTATTTAGGCTGAACAAAAATATGATCTATTTGTTTGAGGACCATGTTTGTTTCATATTTTTCCATTTAAAGTAAGAAAGAATATTTACTATGTTAGGTAAAACTATTTTTACACATTTATACTTCCCAGAAGTTTCATGGACATTCATGAAGTAAACCCACATTCACATCCTTCTAGTCCAGTCTATGAAGAATGACCTCGTATTTTGTAATAAATATACAAATGGTGAAGAACTTGACTCAAAGAACTATAGCCTTTCTCTTTTTGGAGTTCTGGCCACTCTATCGGACTCTAAATTCAAATTAATCTAAATCCAATAAATGAAAACAAGGATTATTACAAAGGGGTTTAAATAAATTCTTACGATGCTCACAGGACATGCAGTCTTTTCCATGAAAACATCACTAAGTGCTAAATAAGGCTACAGTTAACAAGGTGCCAGAAAGCAGAAGTACTTCCAGTTTTCTGGTGCCAATTAAAGTAAACCTCAATTGAAAGACGAAGTCCCTTACAAAATTTTCCTTAATGACTTTTTAAAAAGGGGGGCCAGTTTTACCCAAGATGTGACAAACTGAAATTTCTGACAAAAGTCGCACATTAACCATGTTGACTTGATTCTTTTATTGGTGCAAAACTCTTGGTCTGTGATCTCAGCCACGTGAAAAGCAAATCAAGTAAGAATAGGTTGCTCTTAGTACAGGGTAAAGGCAAATGGATAAATAGTTCCTCAAGCACATTCAAAGGTTAGACTTCCTTCTCAGGAAAGAAGGAAGGAAAGGAGGGAGGGAGGAAGGAAAGAGGGAGGGAGGGAGATCACAGAGAGATTTCTTACTTTCCTAGTCAAAGGGCCTTTAACAGCTTATTTCAAGGATGAATATACATGACAACATTTGTTAACAAATTTACTTTTGTTAATTAAATCAGAAACACAGGTGAATGGTGGAGAAAGTAGAAAATAAATGCATTTTAAAATTTAGCAGTTAAGGATTAGCACTTTTTTCCAATGATCTATTACTGGACTGTTTATACTACTACTAGAAAACGTTAACTGTGTTTAGATTGCTATGGAAAACTTACCTGCACACCATTAAGAGATGCTACCCCCATATACAGGAACACACCATAGAGTACAGGCATGGGAATAAACTAGGATGGGAAAAATGGAAGAAAGTTTAAAAACAAAAATAAACAATAATAATAATAACAGTAAAAGATAAGACTTAGTAACACAGTGACCACTAATCAGTGTGCTTTCCTTATCATTGACAAACTTCTAAACACTTTGTACTAGAAAGAAATAAAGGAGGGTGAAGGAGACTTTCATATTGCATCTGATGCTTGTTTGCACTTTTTAAAAACAATTAGCATGCATGACCTTAAAATGACTTTTTTAATGGAGAAAAAGTCTGTCTCCCTTTCCCCTTAAAAGGAATGACCATGTAAATCAGATGTTTGCATGAACTGTGCAGCAGAAAGAAAGGCAGAGGGTTGCCCCACTCCTGAGACCAAATTTCTGCCCAATAGTCTACTGACTTTTCTCTAAATAATTTTCACCAAGTGAAAATTACAGTATTTATACACCAAATATCAGCTCAGTGTATATATGCCTCTTTCAATTAAGTAAACATCAAACTACTGTCCCCCTTCTTCTTCTTGGGAATATTAAAAGGACTAACTAATGAGAATGCTGCTTGAAAGGAGCATGGAGCATCTGGAAGCAATTAATCACATACACAGATTAATACACATCCTTTAATAATGAATTAATACATTTTCATGCATCAGTTAGCAAGAATTTATACAGTAATGTAAGGGAAGTTCCAATATGTTTGTAACTTTTGTCTATTCCTAAACCTTTGAAATGTTCCTAGCACTGTGAAACAAATCAAATCAGGGATGACTGTTTCTGGGAAGTCTTCTATCCGAACAACAAAAAAGGGTTCTCAAGCTTGGATTTTGAAAAGAAGTTCAAGTTCAGGAGTTCTCAAAGCTCAAATACTAAAACCACAATCAATTAAGTCCAGTCTTACCAAATCTGCACAAAGGAGGCTATTGTAGCCAGAAAACAGTATGACTTTAGAGTAATTTTTAAAGAACTATCACATGTATTAAGAAATTGAAGCAAAATGTTTATCAGCCTTTCCTTGTGATTACCTCAAACAGTTCTGTATCTGAGACCCTTTGGAGACTACTAGAGAAATAGGATAGATTCCAAAATAAGTCATAACTGCCAACTGTTATTGATTAGCTATAAAAATGTAAATTTATTATAGAGTAAATATACTGATTTATGAAAACATTCGGAGAAGGCAATGGCACCCCACTCCAGTACTCTTGCCTGGAAACTCCCATGGATGGAGGAGCCTGGTAGGCTGCAGTCCATGGGGTCGCAAAGAGTCGGACACGGGACACGACTGAGCGACTTCACCTTCACTTTTCACTTTCATGCATTGGAGAAGGAAATGGCAACCCACTCCAGTGTTCTTGCCTGGAGAATCCCAGGGACGGGGGAGCCTGTTGGGCTGCCGTCTCTGGGGTCGCAGAGTCAGACACAACTGAAGCGACTTAGCAGCAGCATGAAAACATTATGTGCCTCTTCTAAAAAAGACCAACAATTTTAACATAGCTAATCTGATCTTGAACTCAGAAAACTAAATGACTTCGAAAGTTGAAGGTGGTGGGAAGGGCAGAGTGAGTGGCAGTGAAGCCTTCATACTGTAATATCCAACAGTCACCACAGAGGTGAATGCATCATGTTCCAGACACTTGAGTCTGGACATTGTTTTCATTTTCTTTAGAATGTGTGTGTTTCCATTCCTTATGATGCTTCCATACAAATTTATTTAAAAACAAAATGAAACTAAGGAAAAGACCCTTTCATATTTTTGACTTGTTTTTTTAAATTAAATTTTATTGGCGTATAGTTGTTTTACAATATTGTGCTAGTTTCTGCTATACAGCAAAGTGAATCAGTTATTTGTATATATATTATCACCTCTTTTTATTTTTTGACTTATTGTTTTGTTTTGACTTATTTCTTAATTTTTAAAATATCTTCCACAGACAAGACCACTTCTATTCTTCCTCAATATATGATGATTTCTTATCATGTCATTTCTAATTTCTTGGGAAGAAATGAAAGGTGGAAGGAGAGAAAAGAAGTATATAGTTCATGGGAAACTTGTTAGAAATCCTGCCATAGTTATTTTTTAATCTGGCTTAAAAGAAAGTAATCACAAAGATAATCTTGGATCTTATCCCCACCTGTCACCTAAGCTTAGCTAAGCATTTTCTTGAACGTGGCTCTAATGCCAGAGTGAAGGCAATTTGTGCCTTGAGCCTAGGTCTGTTCTCTCTGAACTGATGATGACACATATTGCCAAATTAATCACAAGATGAAATCAGAAGGTAGCATTAACTCAGAACATGGTATGAGGAGGAAAATAGCTTTAGAGATGATCATGTTTTTTAAAAATTATTCTGTGGTGAAAATAGTACATATGAAGAAGGCTATTAATTTGATTTTTAGCTAAGTTCAATGTGATACAAACGTCTTATTAAATCCATCATTTTCTTATGATAGTGTGGTGTGTCAGTAAAAATCTTTCAGTTTGGAAATTCTGATGAAACATAACAGAATTACTGGGTTAGAGGATATTTTTTTATTGGATTTGATTTATGAGTCATAGCAGAAGGTCAATCCTTAAAAATTCATCACAATATAATATTAATCACAATAGAAATTTCCCAAAGAAAGGAAAAGAAGAATGTGCTTTAAAAAGATAGGATCCCATTTTAACTACTATGATATGCATAGTAATATCAGGGAGACACTATTACAAAGCAAGACAAGAGAAATTAAAACATAGAACACAAAGTATACTAAATTCACAGGCATATCAAGAAGTATCAAATGATAAAATTATGCCAAAAATCATACAAATAAGCAATCGTACCCAGAATGCCAAAATGCATAATTGTAGATAAATATTATTCTACAATGCTTTCAATAAACATTAAAAATGAAAAAAAATGAAATGCTTGATCCTATCACTAGGTAGAATAATGAAACAGAGATGAGATCAATATTAACATATTCAGACAATGTTACCAATGTTTTCAAATTCTGGTGACATATTCTTCCCTTTGATTTTGATACTGTTAGATTATCCCCATAAGAAAAAAAAAATGTAAAAAAGGTAAATGCAATTTTAAAAAAAGGAAGGCAGGGTTTGCAGTTGTCCACAGCACAGATTTCGGTACAAGAATGAGGTCTCCCAGCAGAATCATAGTCAGTGTGTGTGTGTGTATAAAAACGAGAATGAGATCTTTATGAGAGCATGGGCATAGAGGTTAGACAGACCTGGGTTACAATTCTGGTACCTGCCGTTGTGCAACCCAGAGAAAATGATTAACTTCCCCATTCTTCAGTATTCTCATCCATATAGTGCTTATGATAAAGATTTGCTGTTGTTTAGTCACTCAGTCGTGTCCAACCCTTTGTGAGACCCATGGACTGTAGCCCACCAGGCTCCTCTGCTCATGGGATTTCCCAGGCAAGAATATTGGAGCTTCCTTCCCAAGGGATCTTCCTGATCCAAGGATTGAATCCACCTCTCCTTCTTTGGCAGGGAGATTCTTTACTGCTGAGCCACGAGGGAAGCCCCATAACAAAGATTGCATAGCACAGATATTTAGTTCAGGGTCTGGCTCATATAGATATCTGATGAATGCTGTGCTGTGCTGTGCTTAGTTGCTCAGTTGTGTCCAACTCTTTGTGACCCCATGGTCTGTAGCTTGCCAAGTACCTCTGTCCATGGGGATTCTCCAGGCAGGCATACTGGAGTGGGTTGCCATGCCCTCCTCGACGAACGTAGTACTGAAATCATTATCAAGAGGGCTTTTAGTGGCAGGTCGAGAAGCCTACAAGTGCAAAGCAGAGGTTTCTTTGGCTCCTCTGTGGTGGGCCTGACATGGCAGGAGTTTAGGACAGAAGAAGGGCTACAAAGGTCAGAATACGAGACTTGGTTTTATCGAAGTTTTACAATATTGCTTTTTCAACACTAACAACTGTCTTCAGGAACGTGTTATTAAAACAATATCCTTACACCCTTAAGCCTTAAAAATCAACGTAAGGAAGCTGCAGACTTGCAATATGGTCCGTAATCACTGAAATTGTGGAGCAAGCTATGATGAAGAAGTTTGTAAAAAGGCTATCTTTCTCTATACTTGAGAGAATTAGATATTGGGTCAGAGAAGCTGGGGAAGATCATCTCAAGGAAAATGAAAGTGAACTGTTCTTTGAGGGCAAATACTGTTTTATCTCAAAGGTGGTACACCCCGTGGTTATGAGATCAGGCTTTGGACTCAGAACTGCCTGAGTTCAAATCTTGGCTCGAACAATTCAAGGACTTTGTGACCTGGCAAGTTACTCATAATTTTTCTTAACTATAAAGTTGATTCAGGAAGGGATAGTTAGGGAATTTTGGATGGATATGTACACACTCTATATTTAAAATGGATAACCAACATGGACCTACTGTATAGCACATGGAACTCTGCTCAATGTTATGTGGCAGCCTCGATGGGAGGAGAGTTTGGGAGAGAACGGATGCATGTCTATATTTGGCTGAATCCCTTTACTGTTTGCCTGAATCAATCACAACATTGTTTGTTAAATGGCTATTCACCAATACAAAATTTAAAAAAAATTTTGAGGTGTTAACAACATAGTAACTGTGTATTATATGCTTGGTGAATAAATTCAATTAAAACCTTTTTTAAGATTAAAAAAATCCTAAGTAAGTATAATTTTGGTAGGTGTTATTGGAGAACTAAATATAAAAAGTCTGTGCAGAGTCCTTAGTCCAAGTCCAAGTTCAATAAATGAGAGCTATGAATACAATCATCTTTATCATCATCTACATTATCACTTCTCCTTGTTTCCCTGTTACTGAGCAGAGTGTACAGCATATAGCAGGAGCTCAACAAATGTTTGTCAAATACCATTTAAATGCTCTCCTCCACATCCTAGATCACTGAACAAATCTGAAGGATAAATTCTGGTCACTCCTCATGTTAAAGATAAACTAATTCAAGCAAAGGCAACAGAAATAGCAGTGAACTTTTCTTGATCTTTATTGCTTTAGGCTTGTCAGAAGAATGGAAAAAGTAAGCTGCAGAAACTGCCTTTCATCTTCTTCCTGCTCTTTGGTCTCCCTGCATCTCCCCATACAGAACACTAGCTTAACATCAGTATTTCCGCTGCAGAAACACAGATCTAAACTGTCTAGCCAGCCTGGGAAGTCGGTTATTCCTGCTTCTAAGCAGTTCTGTACTGAGCCAGTGGTGAGATGTGAAGCATGTACCACTGGTTGCTGGCCAAGGTCAAGGGGTGTCCTCCAGAACTTAAAGCTAGTACATTATGATTCCCTGCATTGCATTCTTCTCTGTAAAAAGACCGAGTGTGGCAAAGAGATCAAAACAGAAGTCATCAGCTTCAAAGTAATCAATGTTCACAGTAAGTCTGCCTACATAGGCATGGGGAACGACTACCCAGACTATTTAATGCATGGCAGAAAATACAGCTAGCATCATCGGAGGTCACCAAACCTGTGAGGGATCCTGGGAGTTGGGAGGAAAGTTGGGAGGAAATTTTTAAAACTCACATGTTTCTGTTTCATTCATTTGATTTGCCTTTCAAAGGCAGCTCTTTGAAGTAAAACCATTCCTTAAAGTTGTCATGTGTTTTGTTAAAACACATGGTTATATAGATACATAGTCACATTGCCTCCTCCAAGTTAGGTGCTAATACCACTTTCTAAGTGACTTCTGAGGTTAATTGTTAATCTTGACTTTTCTCAGTCATAACTTAGGTTTCAGTTAAACTACTCTCAACATCTGTTTCTTCCTGTGTTGACTTTTCAAATGAGCTAACAAGGTTCCTGTAGTGAAATGCATGCACCTTAGCAAACTTCAGTGCTAAGGGCACCTGATCTGAAACTGGCTGACCTGTTCAGATGTGGTTCCTGAAGTAAGGAACAGCCTCACTAACTGAAGTAATGAACTGCAATAGTCAATGCTAGACTATTGAACCCTTGTTTTTAAATCTACATTTCCTACAATACGTTGGAAACTATATTAACAAGACAATTTCATTTCCCAGATCTTGGGCAAAATTTTGCCTGGCACAAATGATTGTTGAACTCCTTTTTTCACTTTTCACTGATTCTCATATTGACTCCTTTGTACTGACCCAAAGTTGCCAGGTGGAAATAGCCACAATTGTCACCCTGTTTATTTAACCTATATGCAGAGTACATCATGAGAAATGCTGGACTGGAAGAAATACAAACTGGAATCAAGATTGCCAGGAGAAATATCAATAACCTCAGATATGCAGATGACACCACCCTTATGGCAGAAAGTGAAGAGGAACTCAAAAGCCTCTTGATGAAAGTGAAAGTGGAGACTGAAAAAGTTGGCTTTAGCTCAACATTCAGAAAATGAAGATCATGGCATCCGGTCCCACCACTTCATGGGAAATAGATGGGAAAACAGTGGAAACAGTGTCAGACTTTATTTTTCTGGACTCCAAAATCACTACAGATGGTGACTGCAGCCATGAAATTAAAAGACACTTACTCCTTGGAAGGAAAGTTATGACCAACCTAGATAGCATATTCAAAAGCAGAGACATTACTTTGCCAACAAAGGTTCGTCTAGTCAAGGCTATGGTTTTTCCTGTGGTCATGTATGGATGTGAGAGTTGAACTGTGAAGAATGCTGAGCACCAAAGAATTGCTGCTTTTGAACTGTGGTGTTGGAAAAGACTCTTGAGAGTCCCTTGGACTGCAAGGAGATCCAAGCAGTCCATTCTGAAGGAGATCAGCCCTGGGATTTCTTTGGAAGGAATGATGCTAAAGCTGAAACTCCAGTACTTTGTCTACTTCATGCGAAGAGGTGACTCACTGGAAAAGACTCTGATGCTGGGTGGGATTAGGGGCAGGAGGAGAAGGGGACGACAGAGGATGAGATGGCTGGATGGCATCACTGACTCGATGGACGTGAGTCTGAGTGAACTCTGGAAGTTGGTGATGGACAGGGAGGACTGGCGTGCTGCGATTCATGAGGTCGCAAAGAGTCAGACAAGACTGAGCGACTGATCTGATCTGATCTTATCTGATGGATACTAGTACCCGAATGAGGGGGAGCCAGAACATGAGTACTTAAAGAAGGTCAAAGGAAAAGCAAGCTTATGCTCAGTGATCCCTTATACCTATATCACTCCTTTCTCTGCATTGTAATCTGTTCCTGTAGATAGTAACATGTTTTACAAACCAGGAGCAAAAAGAATCAGCATAAAATGAAGAAATAAAGTTCTTTCAGCTTTAACGTCTCTACAGCCATATTTGGGTGAGAAAAGAGTTAGGAAGAGACCCTGCATTTCTTCCTAAAAATAGCAGTTTATACACTGTTCTCTGTGTCCCTTTGGAATCAGGCATGATTACTCAGTTGACAGATTCTCCAAGATAAAGCCAATCTGCTATAACAAACAAAAAAATTTAAACACATCTGACTTTTTTGAGTTAGGATTTTATACTGCATTCATGAAAAGAAATTATATAAAAATAAAAGAAAAAAGAGTGGGTGGTGATGAGTACATAGGAACTGACGGGAACATTTTGACTTATTTTCACTAGTGGCTACGTACTAACAGATCCTAGAAAAGAAACTCTGCAGATGTGTCATATGATGCGAGTCCACCTTCAGGGGTTCCAGGGGCAAGTTCCTAGTACAGCCTTCCACAACTTGAGGCTTCAGTGATCTAAGAGCTGACCTGTCCACATGACCATATCCATTGGCCATGTGGGAAAAACCTGTCATTAGACCTTCCACCGGCTGATGTGCTGGGGTCTACGGGGCGACAGAGGACACACAGCACTTCAGCAGAGAATTTGATGCTATGAAACTCACAACAACTCAAATCTCCCCCACAACTTGCTCTGCACTGGCAAAGTGACAATAGATTTCCCTCTGTCCCCACAGAACATAAGACCTGCCCTTTTTTACGGTCCTCTGTTATGTAACCAGAAACAAATTCCCTGCAGTTACTTTTACTTCCCCACACAGTACATGAGATACATATTCCTTCATCATTCCAGTCAAAAATTAATTACATGAGTTAACGGATATTGTGGAAATAAAAGGCAAAAGAGGAAAACTTAACTATTTTACTGTTTACAAACTGTTTTGTGCATATTGTATGCATTAATCTAATTATTCCGAAGGTAAAGTCAGTCCTGGCAACCCACTCCAGTACTCTTGCCTGGAGAATCCCATGGATGCAGGAGCCTGGTAGGCTGCATGCAGTCCATGGGGTTGCTAAGAGTAGGACACGACTGAGCTACTTCATTTCACTTTTCACTTTCATGCATTGGAGAGGGAAATGGCAACCCACTCCAGTGTTCTTGCCTGGAGAATCCCAGGGACGGCAGAGCCTGGTGGGCTGCCGTCTGTGGGGTAGCACAGAGTCGGACATGACTGAAGCGACTTAGCAGCAGCTAAGTCAGTCCTAGCTTTGAGATCATATTTCTACGTTCCACGAATTCATCTAGTTGGCAATTGTCATATAAATGTGTGAACTTGAAAGAAATGAAGTTTTGCCTTTCCCTGTACTTCTGTATTGTTTGAATTCTTTACAAGAATGCACTGTTTCATTACTTGTATAATTAAATAAGCATTTAAAAAACCTTTTTAAAAATTAGAATTGTTTAAAAGCAAACAAAAATTTTCAGAGAAAAATTTGGAAGGATACTGCTAACAGTGGTTATTGACAGCTATTATTAGGTCCATAGGTGATATTCATGCTTTGTACTGTAATGCCAAGCATAAGATACAAATTATCAATCACTGGCAAGTACTGTTTCTATAATAAAAAAGAATAAAACATTTGTGTTGCAAAAGAAAACGGGAAACCTTATGTTTTATATATATATATATTTAGTACCATCTCCACTTCTAAATAGGCTTTTTAGTACCATCTCCACTTCACATACAGTTTATATTTATCTGTTAAAGAGACATTCACCCCATCAATCAAACCTGCATATTGACCCTAACTTTCTAAATAACCTATCATTTTTATTCCTCAAAAGTTCATTTCTAAAGTTTTCCAGTTATAAATCAGTAATTTCAGTCTCTCTTTGTGGACATTAGGCCTTGTGATTTGAAGAAAACAGAAACAGTCAGCAATCATTAAGAATAAGAGAACAATTACAAAATAATCATCCTGAGTCATTCATGTTATCCAGGAGTCTAATGTGGGAAGGGAGGGTATGATTTAAAGACAAGTAAATGGGAAGTGATGGGAGGAAAAGATGCAGAGAGACCAGGAGAGTGAAAAATGTTGGGAGTGGAGTTCAGGTAGTAAGTGAACTATATGAAACTGCCCTAGCCATAGGTCAAAAAATTTGAATAGTGGTAATTTAATATGGTTCAACCAAACTACTACAATAATAATAATAGAAGGAATGAAGGAGTGAGGAGATCAAGATGAAAGGTTTTAAAGTCTTCATTCTACCTGATCCCTGCTTCATTCAGTGTGTTATGCATGTGGTAAGAAACTCGCTGATACTTCCTGGAGAATTCTACTCTTCACATACCCAGTTATCTGTCAGTATTCTGAGAAGGAGGACAAGGCGAGTATTTTATATATTTACCTTCAAGATGGGAGCCATAAAGACTGACAGACCAGTCAGAATAAACACAAGGGTTCCAGTGACTCTTTGTTCCCTGAAACCAAATCAAAAGATTACCAATCTACCTCTTGTTTTCATAAACATGCTCTTGTCTTTTCACCTTCAAAAAAAAAAAAAGACTCTACATTGACCAAATCGATATTTCACAAAGGTGTGGATATCATATGCAATTAACACCTCAAGGACAGCTTATAGGCTCAATAGAACTATAAAATTCTCTTAAAACTAGTGCAGTGTGTGATCTGAATTCATCAAGGGAAAAAAGTAATTCTGCTAAATCCTTTGTCTTTTTAGAATCAGGGTTTAAAAATCACTTGCTCTTGGTCAGTTACTGACCTATATGAAACCCTTATTTTTAAAACAAGTTGTACCATTATATAATTACACCTTCCTTCACAGGAGACAGTTATTACATTGCCCCACATTCTAATTAACATCAGCTCAGGGAATTTCCCAAATGCAATAAATCCCATCAGTCTCATTTCCAAATCAACCAACAACAAAAGTAATTTTTAACAAATATGATTCCCATACAACAACCCCCTCCCCCAGCTCCCAAAAAGAATCACCCACTGTTGTGGCGTGGGAACTGCTGGCCCGGTCATGTGAGCTAGTCACTCGAGCACTTAGGAGCAGAGTCCATTGTGAAAAATACACAGTAGAGTATAAAGGTCTCATAAAAGCCCTTCATGGCTACCCAGATTGAACAGCTGGAGGTCAAGGTTTCTCAGTGCTTATGAGACAGAAAATTAAGTGGAAAATAAGAATTCCTTTCCTTTCATAGAATCTTGAAAGTCATAAGCAGACTCAAGAGTTTTAGAAAGTCTCAACAGAGCTGAAAAATGAAAGGCTTTAGCCTTTAGTTATGATTGTGATATGGTACACACCACAGCTCCAAAATTACCTGCATGTTGAAGAAACTGAATGACCTGTTTGAGTTTTTACTCTGCACCCTTTAGCTCTTTGCTAATCAAAGGAAATGTATGTAACATGAGAAGTGAACTCAAGAAATTGTTGAAGACTCTCTTTCAAATGAAAACTTAGTCCTTTCTAGAATAGCAAGTCCAGAATAAATCATTCATCACCAGTCCTTTCTCCTCCACATTGGCCCATCTCCTGCCTGACACATAGATGTGTGAATGGCATGGTTTGTAGAGCCATTTTTTTTTTTTCTGATTTAACATACCTCACTCCTAGGAACTTGGGCTGTTCTCCAGGTGCAGAAGTCTCTGTCTCCATCTTCAAACTGTCGATGTGAGCGATGGAGATGACAGTAGCAGCCACATACCACGGAAGGGCCATGAAGGAGCACACCACCATGAGGATGGCCACCCAAAAGAGATCCAGGTGATATCCAGCTCCTTTCTGCAGCAAGAGGTAACAATCCAGATAGGAGTTAAGATTACCAAAAGTAACCAATGCACTCTGCTTGGAATACGTATCTACCGAAAGGTGAGCTCCTTGAATGAAGCTTCATCTTCCTCATGCTATCCCTCAATAATTAAATGCAAAGCTGTCACATGATATACGTCCTTGAGCTTGCTTGTTTATTGTTAATTATCCTCTCTGCATCCAATCACATAATTGGAACAATAGAAATGTACAACTACCTTGAAGAGTTACTGAGATCCTCTAATAAAGTAACTGAGACAAAGTTTCTTGTGGGAGCATAAATGGTAGTGATGGGTATAGAGTAGGAGCTCAATAAATGATGATAGCAGCAATAGTGATACTGGTTTTTAACATAAGCACAATAAGCTCCTTAGAAACAGATGCAATGCATTCTTTGCTTGACTATTTAGCAGCATGCTGTTCACTCAGAGAGTACTCAGCACATGTAGACTAGAGATCTGAAAGCAACCTTAAGAAAAGCAACCTTGGCACTTTATGTGGAATCTCAAAAAAATGATATAACAACTTATTTACATGACAAAAATAGACTCACAGACACAGAAGACAAATTTATGGTTACCAAAGGAAAAATGGGAGTTGGGAATTAGGAGTTTGGGATTAACATAAACACAGTAATATATATAAAGTAGATAACCAACAGTGGCTGACTATATAGCACAAATAATGAATCTTAAAAAGAAAAAAATTTGTATATATATGTGTATATATATTTAAAAATATATAATATGAAAAACTGAATCACTGCTGAACACTTAAAGCTAATACAACATTGTAAATCAACTATACTTCAATTGAAAAATAAAGACAAAAAAGTATATAAAAGACCATTTCTCACCTTTCATAGTACAAGAAAATAATGGTTTAACAACCTATGAAACATTACACTTAAGGTAATTATACCCCCTCAATAAGAACAGGCTGATTTCAAACACTGCCAGAGAGTCACAATAACATTTACTGACTGGAAGAGCAGATGATGTAACAAAAGGTCTAGCTCTTTTACTCACTAAATAAATATTGTTAAATGTGTCCACGATGTTATTCTATGATTATATTTCTCTGCTCTGTTTGTGAAGAAATCAAACGCCGAACCCCCCTATGGAGCCTGAGAAAACAGAGCAGTCCATTTTCACAGCATGGGAGCAGCAGCGCCCAAAGCCAGTGTGTGAGCAACCTGAGGGAATGGAGAGGCTGACTGTAAAAAATGAGAGTGGGCTTTACACTGGGAACCCGGTGACTGCTATCGTTCAGATCCTGTTACATTATTCCGAACACTACTCTCTTCTCACCGAAATGCCAAGATTTTACCCCTGGCTTGCACCCATGGGTCTAATGTTCTCAGAGAACTCATCACAGGGAAGGGTAACTGACCCAAGAAAGAAAAGCATATTTTTACTTTGTCCAGGTTTAGCTAAGAAAGAAAGCCTCCTTGAGAGACAAATAGGGTAATATATATTCATAAAACCAGTTCATTGCAGTACAAAGCATAAGGGTTTGAACTGGGAATAGTTTAAGGTAGGGGAGAGGAGGGCAAGGTAGTGACTAATGAGGTGAATATATGCTACATCTGGGGGTCTCAGTCATTCACTCTGTCAACAAACTCTGACTGCCAACTTATGAACAGACACAGGCTTAGGTGTTGATGACATATTTGCAAATAAACCAGACAAAAATTCCTGCACTAGTGGAGTTTCCATTCTACCGAAGGAGACACCAGTAAACAACATAAACAAGTAATCTATACAGTATCTAAAACAGTGGAAAGCACTAAGGAGAACTGAAGTTGGATTTGGAGGCTGAATACTGCGGGAAGCCACTGTAGTGTTTTAAAGCAAAGAATGACATGACTTGCTTACGTTCTGAATGCCAGGGCTGCTGTGTTAGGAGCAGACAGAAGAGAACAGTAAGCATGAAGAGGCTGCTGCCATGACCCCAAGCGACTGTCATGGTTAGAATCAGGGGGGCACCAGTGAACAGAGTAAAAGCTGGGTGCATTCTGGCTTTATATTGAGGTGGAACATAGAGGATTTGCTGACTTCTGCCTGTGGGTGTGTTGGCCATTCACAATCTGGCTTCTGTTCACATCATCAGCCTCATCTTTGACCTCTCTCCTACTTGGATCTTACAGCCACTTTCAACCAATTCCTCAAATATGTCTTACTGATGCCTTTGGCGTCTTTGACATCCCTCCCTAGAAAAGTCTATATTCTTCCCTTGGCTCAGTCCTACTCATTCTTAAGACTTAAATGGTTCCCTGTTAATTTATGCTTTCCTCTATCATGGCATTCATCATGCTGTTTTGAAATTGTAGGTGTGTTTATTTGTCTTTGATATTTGACTATAAGTAACATGAGGAACTGGACTGCATCCTGAATACCTAAGCAGAGAACATGATGTATAGTCAATGCTCAACTGAAGTTTATTAAAAAGTGAATGACAAGTAGAATGTGTACATTCTTTTGAGTGGCAAATATAAACTCTTAGTTAGCAATACAAAAAATTAAAACTTACTTGCTGATTGGCATAAATGTGAACCTTTTGTTGGGATAAGGGGAAGGTGGAAAACATCTGGAAATACCACATAGCTACACGTTTTATTTAGACTAAATCACTCAAGACTATATTAGGAGTACCAACATGGTAATTGATGGGCAGAATATCTTGTCACCATGGAAACTGTAATAACCTAAGAATGTACACACTGGGTCAAATGAATAGTGGTTGCAGAAAAAGTCATGGAGGTGAGCTGCCCCCATGCTTTCTCTCTCTCCCCTTTTAAATCAAGCCAGCTTCTTAACCTTTTTTTTAAAGAAAGAAAATTATTTATTTTTGGCTGTGCTGGGTCTTCATTGCTTTGCATGGGCTTTCTCTAGTTGTGACATGCAGGGGCTAACTCTTGAGTTGGAGTACACGGGCTTCTCATTGCAGTGGCTTATCTTATTGAGTGGCCTGGGCTCTAGAGTGTGGGCTCAGTGGCTGTGGCACATGGGCTTAGCTGCCCCTCGACATGTGGCATCTTCCCAGATCAGGGATCACACCAGGAATCTCAACAGGTGGATTCTCGACCACTGAACCACCAGGGAAGTCCCTCCATGGTTTCTTAAACTATTTCAAGTAAAACAAGTCTGAACTAGATATCCAAGAGACGAGCAAAAAGGAACCACATAATACTAAAGAGGGTGGAATGAGAACTGTAGAAAGTAGAATACAAAGGTAACTGCAAAACCACCAGAACAAATAAAAGTTCTGGGACAAAGTAATTATAGATACATAATTACCCTGCCTCTTGACATCACCCCCTTCAAAAAGTCTTCTCTTCCCTCAACCAGGTGAGAGTACCTGATGCTCTTAAAAGGAAGGGAAAACCATCAACTTGACCGGAAGGCCCTACCTGGTTTGTTTCCACATTGTTCTCTCTCCAGGCCCAACCCTCCTTCTTTCACTGCAGCCACACTCAATTATTTAAGTCATTCGTTCTCAGCAGGTTACCGGCTCTGTAAAGCCTGTTCCTACATAATGAGTCCTGTGCCCTCCTGTGTTCCTCTTACTACCCAGGCTCGCTCAGCTAATCCTACTGATGACGTGTGAGATCTCAGTGTAAGTGCTGCTACCTTGGAACTCTCAGTACCTCTGGACTGGATCAAACCCTCTCTTACAGACTCTTCAAGCACCCTCCCCTTCTTTCATACTTCTCTGCAATGCTACAATGTGATTGATTATTGGAATGACACATCTCTCCCTCAGGGACAAGAAGATCCATGAGGACAGGAACCATATGCAAAGTTTTCTCTACTACTGAAACTCCAGCACGTGACACAGAGCCCACCACAGAGTGGACACTAGATTAATGTTCGTTGGATAAATGAATGCATGTTAATGCATCTGTTCAGTGGCACTCTGCTAGATCCTAGAAATATAATTACAGCTAATACACAGTCCTTGTCCTCAAATGGTTTATAGAGTAATAAAAGAGTTGGCAAAATCAACAGGCATTCTCAATACCACAGTGCTAAAGGTCTATAGTAAGGATGAGGTTGCGATGCCATGAGAGGGGGAGCACCTTTATTCAACTCAGCTTAAAGTCAGGGATGGTTTACATGGGAGGTGGTATCTAAGTTGAGCCCTAAAACATGAACCATAACCAGCTGGAAGACAAGATATAGGGAATCAGGGGGAAAACAACAGGCAAATGGGCTGCCATTTTGAGAAAATTGAGTTGGTGCTTAGAAGGAGATGGGAAAGGTATAAAATAAGGCTAAAAGAGTTAAGAACTTTCATGTTCTGTTAAAGACTTTGGAAGTTTTAATTATAAGAGCAATGGGAAGCATTTTTGTAAAATGCCATGTGTCATCTTCTCCTTACCCCTCATCCCTAGTGCCACTGCCTTCCTCATATTC
Organism: Bos indicus x Bos taurus; assembly: GCF_003369695.1. Classification (NCBI taxonomy): domain Eukaryota; kingdom Metazoa; phylum Chordata; class Mammalia; order Artiodactyla; family Bovidae; genus Bos; species Bos indicus x Bos taurus. Next base: position 86,352,526 of record NC_040081.1, on the reverse strand, counting down.
CTGGCTTTCTTCACAGTCACTCAGCAACCCTCGACCCTCAATACAGCTCTAGCCACAGAAACCTCTGCTTTATACTTGTCCCTGAGAGTTCACTCTCCTCATAGAGTAATCTCTTTAAAATCTCAGTCACTGTATGGTCCTTCCCTTAGTGGCTTCTTGTTTGACTTAGATTCTAACACCTAAGCACTGTACAATTCTCCTATATTAGTGTTTCTTACATCAGTGTTCTATATCAGTGTTTCTTACCATAACCATTTTGCCTACCAGGAGACAGGTGTCTGGAGATATATTTTGGTCACAACAACTTGGGAGAAAGAGTGCGACTGGCATCTAGTGAATAGAGGCCAGAGATGCTGCTAAATAGCCTACGATACACAAGATGGTCACGACCAACAAAGAATTGTTCAGAAAGACAATAATGCTGAAGTTGAGAGTGTTTGTTCAATGGTAATTTGGCCCCACTCCTACTGACTTTATCTTGAAACACTAATTCCCAGAGGCTCTAGTCACACTAGTTTATTACTTGTTTCCCAACACACCAAGCTCTTCCTCACCCCAGGGCCTTTGCATCTGCTCATATCTTTGCTTAGAAAACTATTTTTTAAATAAACATTCATTGGACACCTATGCTAGATCTTATGTTAGATAAAAACAAGAAGACAGAATACCTCCACTTGAAAGGTTTATAGATTATTAGTTGAAGCCAGAGGTGGAAGGAAAGAACTTATTGTTTGTGCAAGATACAAGTACAAGGTCAATTTCAGCCTAGTGGTGGATATGAGTAGTGAAGAGGGGAAATCCATGAAACTCCTTCAGGGTAGAGACCATGACTGAGAACAATTTTTAATCTTTAATATCTAACGCAAGTGTTTTATACATAGCAAGCACTCAGTAAGCTCAAAAAAGGTTAAGTCTGTCCTCTAAAGTGTATAAAAGTCTTTATCTTCATGGATATGAACCCAAAGGATGTTCTGCTTTCTTAAACTGGAGAATATTTTAAGTACAAGGATAGGCATTGAAACTTTCACTTCCTTTTGATACTATATGTACTTTGCAAACAGAGAACACCAGTCATTCAGGAGTAAATCCACAGAAATAAGAAATCTCTGAGGGGAAATGACAAGCCCAACAGTGTATTTGGTACAGAGAGGATAACAAAGGGGTCAGGGGCAGTACACACACATGAAAAGATGCAGAATAAACATTCATGCTAAAAGCCCCTCTGGATTCAGAGAGCAAGGTGGTTTATGAGGACACTGAGAACCATGACACAGTTCTTCCCACCAAGGGAAGGGACACAGATTTGTACATAAATTCTAATGTATTCTAAACCCAGATTCAAAGAGGTCTGAAAAAGACACCCAAGAGTACAGAATGTTTAAGTGTATCTAGTGTGAACCTACAAAATCTTCCTGCAGTGACGACATCTAAACAGGGCTTTGACTAATATTAAAGGTCTCACATTCCCTATGAGAACCAGAGATGGGTTAGAAGGGTCTCGGTTATTACCCACCTTACACATTGAGTACAACAACTCTGAGGACCATGCGGCCCCAGATAACAAAATTCTTCAGTGTTTAGTATATCTACCTTATGGAAATCAGTGTGATGGGCCACATGAGAGCTGGAAAAAGGACTAAAATATGGTCCTTGCCTTGAAAATGTTTTGGCTCAGAAAAAAAAAGGAAATTATACTAAAAAACTACTGCACAAGATATTATGTGACCAATGTATAGCGTGCATGTGTGTGTTCAGTTTCTCAGCAGTGTCTGACTCTTAATGACCCCGTGGACTATAGCCCGCCAGGCTCCTCTGTCCATTGGATGTCCCAGGCAAGAATACTGGAATGGGTTGCCATTTCCTCTTCCAGGGAATCTTCCCAACCCAGGGATCAAACCTGCATCTCCTGCATTGCAGGCAGATTCTTTATCACTGAGAAACCAGGGAAGACCAATGCACAGAGTAGTACAAATATAATAAGAGCAAAAACAGGTGTAATAGAAATTACATATTGCATATATGATTACATCATGTAATAGAAATTACATTATGAGTGAAGATTTCACTGACAAGTTTTTACAAGGATGGAGATGATTTTGATAGGTGGTAATCATTGAGCAGCGGAGAGGAAAGTTTGAATAACCAGCAGAAGAAACTGGCAGATTTGATGCCAGTAATTCATCTGACCAGTACATTGTATAGTATGCAGAATCATTTTAAATTTCGGGTGAGATCATATCACTTAAATCCCAAGCTAGGGCAAATGGACATTCTTCAAGGGGGAAAGGTTTAGAGGAAATAAAGTGCATAAACGTTTAGAACTATAGGACTGACATATTAGAACAAAGTTTTTTAAAAAAGTTCCAGGGTTTGAAATGACACAAAGGAGATTGGTCATTAACTCATGGTTAAACCATTAGAATAGTCTAGACATGAGATTAAAGCACTGAGTCTAAGGTATGAGAGAAGGGATAGAAAGGAAAAAGGTAAAACAGGGCACCTTTTGTAGTTATCCAAGAAAACACACTCAAATTAAAGGTTTTACCATAGAGTATATCAGAGAAAATGTATTGCTACAATGATCTAATACCTATCTCTGGATACTAATTCCAAATGATTTTCCCTCCCACGTCCTATCTTTACACTTAAGATCACTTTCCTTCTGAGGAGTATCCCTTGCTTTGAGGTCTGAAGCTCAAACTCTTTCTGCTTCTGCCAATGACTCAGGGAAAAATCCCTGAAGAAGTTATGACCTTGCTGAAGCTCGTTTGCTTTTGAGTGCACTGCAGGAATAATGTGGAACATAACTAAGCAAAATGATGGCCACAAAAAGCCAAGTGCCTTAGTGTTCCTCATCAGTACAGAGCTGATCTGCACAATGGAAAGGTGGGTCCCATTCCAAACAGAGCAATCAGCCAGCCAGGGCCACTGGACTCAGAGCCAAAGCAAACACCACCCCCGAACATGCTGCTTTTCACATCGCAATGCCTCCATCTCTCTCACTGTTTCAGGTTTCTCTTTTGAATCAATTTCATAGCAGTCAGGGCTCTGTATCGTTTTAGACAGAATTTTCAATTTCCACATTCCACAGCCTCTTTCCAAACAAAATCTGAACAAAACAATATCCAGAGTGAGAAGCCTTCAATTCATGATCATGGTCCCACTGGTATCTTTAGATTTGTGTCAAAACACTGGCACTTATTCTAGAACTATTGTCATTCAAAGGAAAGATTTCAAATAAGCAATTCCAATGGTGATGAAAACATTTTTAAAATATATTCAGCTCCTATTTTAAGAGGTAAATCCTAATATGCCTTGATTTTCCAATGCTTTCTACAGGGAATAGAAGAATAAAATTTCAATATTTTATCCACCCTAAACTTGCTAAATTCAAAATTCTGCATTTATTAGTAAGGAAACTTAATGGGCAAAAGAATAGGCATTTGCCTTCAAGGATACATACCAAATCTGACCAACTAGATCTGAAAAGTAAGAAGATGTTTCCAAATATTTTAGGAATAAAATATATTAGTCAACATCCATTTCCAGCCTTTCAAACTAAACAAAGACCAAAATGCCTCCCAGTATAGAACATCTAAAAATGCTCAGCAAAATACAGAAAATGTCTCATAGAAATCATGGTCTATCTGTCAGAAAGTAAGAGAAATACTGGAAACAAAAAATAATGGCAGCAAGAAAGAATAAATCTACCACATCGGTAAACCCAAGAGCCTGAGCCTGCCCTATAACACTGGGCTAATCTTTGGGGGGCTCAGGCATGAGTTAGAATGACTGAATCCTAGGGACTGAACACCAATCCTAGGGACACATGAGGGGAAGGGTATAGATGGGAGACATCCCCTGAAATAAAACTAGGATACTCTAAACACAGTATAGCCATTTGGTCAACTAGGAAAAAAAACAAAACACCCCCCCAGAGAGAAAGACAGTGAAGATACATACTACTTTTTGCCTTGTCACTAGATATAACGCCGTTACAAAAAATCTCTAAAAATATTCCTAACCATAAAACTACAACTGAGTTTGGGGCTGGCATTCCCATTACCTTTGCAGTTTGGAAAACTTTAAGCCTAAAACACAGTGTAAAGTTATCCTGGCCTTCCATGAATTAGTCTTACCACCACCCCCTCAAAAATATATCGATGGATATAAAGTATGAACACTATATCCATCAAGCGTCTAAGCAATCAACATCTTCTTTGCCACATATTGTCCTGCAAGGTAACAGTACTATCCCTCCATCAAACAGCAGAGTCCATCCGCACCTCCTTGAATGGAGGATGACACTGTGACTATTTTGACCAATTAACTCTGGCAAAGGTTGAAGAAAACCCACACTTTTATTTCAACAGTTTTTTAGAAAAAGCATTTGTCTTTGCCTTCATTAAGGACAGTTACCAAGTTAAAATCAGAAGGATAACAGTGGCTTAGTGGTAAACAGTTAATGCTGCCCTCTCCAGTGGTGAAGAAAACATGATTTGAAACAATCTTTTCCAGGATTAAATAAGGTCTTCCAAAAGTAGTACACTGAGGACATGTGTCCACACAGGGTGATCTACGACTCTGTCAAGTCTTAAATAACATGCCAATTAAACTATCTTGCTTTTGAAGTAATCGGTATTTTTAAGCAGTACTTACAAAGAACGGAGAAGGCAGTGATAGCTGTTGTTGCGAACATTACCTTGAGTTTGTGTTCCTTCCTGTTTACAATCACAGCTGTGATTTGCTGGTCCATGAAGATCAGGATGGTGACCAACAAAGCAGGTATGGCAGCTGCAAGGTACACCCACCAGGGGTTTCCACCGAACGGTGCAACAAACCAACCTCGGTTTGGACTCGTTGGCTTGAAGAAGAGAGAAGACATTATTTGAAACAATATTAATACATACTCCATGATGAAAAATAAGTGGGGATGACAGTTTTGTATTTGGAGAGTCAACGTGTTAAAAAAACAGAAACAGTTTTACTGATAGGTTAGACAAAGATTATTCACCAAAAAGTTCCTAAAGGAGGTTATTTTTTAGGCAATGTTTTAAATGAAGGAAAACTAAGAATATAGGGTGATGGAAGAGAAGTAAATGTCATTTTGCATGATCAGGATGATCTAAGATAAGACTCAGGAGGGAAGAAAGTGATCTAAGGGACAGCCATAAGAAAAACCCAAATGCAATATTCAGTAATGAAGGAGGCAAGAAACTACAAAGTGACCTTGAATTTTGTCCATAAGTTTTAGCAACTGCACTGAAGTTATGTCTACTACTGCCAAATTGAAATGGTTTCATTTAAAAGCTACAAATATTTAAAGTTATATTAAATATTTCTTATTTTCATATTTTCCTATTCTTTTCCAAATTTTAAACGATACAAATAAACTAAAATAGAATCCTATCTATGAATTATTTTTTCCACATTTACTATTGAGAAATCCTCACTTCTCCTAAAGATATTTCTGTTTCGCTTGGCTCATAATCCCATCACTGAACCTATACACATTTTACTACATTTACCAGGCTGTGAGCTTAGAAAGAAAGGAACTATGTCTTGCCCTTCAATGTATTTCAAATCCCTAGTACCAGGCTTGACTTAAAGCAAACATTCAATAAATGCTGACTTAAATAACTGAATAAATGAGAACTTATCTTTGCTAATGGCAGAGAAAATGCAAAAAAAAAAAAATTTGTTTGCTATAACACTGATATTCCTTTCTCATTAGGTAGTCATGAAGCTAAAACTGCTGTTAGTTTAATTTTTCTTAGCAAATATATGGTTATCAGGGATGAAGAGAAACATTAGGGGTGTTCTAGAAAATAAGTGAAAGACTTAAAATGGAAAATTTAGACAGGGATATTCAAGAATGGCTGAAACGTAAATTTTACCCGTTAGGTCTTCACATACCAACAAGTTTATAAAATGAATAATTCTCACATCTTCTTTGTATAGAAACATGTGTGTTATAGCAAGTCGTTTGGTAGCAGGAAAACAGCACTGAATTAGTAGTGTAACCTTGGATAGTTTAATTTTTATAAGCTTCAATCTCAACTTCACAAAATCAGGATGATAATAGTTACATTACATCCTAGAACTATTATATGCATCAAGGTTACAAGTTGTTTTAAAATGTTTGGGATATTTTAAATCCTCTAGATAAAACAGATTTTATAATTGTGTATTTTCAATCAAAATCAGTATAATGTGAACCTTGCATTTAGTTCTAGTCAGGCATTTAATTTTAGTGAAAAAATAGATAAAATGTACATTGGTTATAAATGTACCAAGAGACCATTTATAACATAAAGAAATGGGTAACTATACAAAACTAACTCGGAGATAAGACAAAATAGAATAAGGGAAAAGAAACAAAATCAGGGAATGACCAAAAGACAGAAATTCACCTACCTTGAACTCACTTGGCACAATTAGTTTCGGAGTGTCCACACCTACTAGAGCATCTATTACACAAAAGATGAGAATGGACAAGATAATGGCAAAGTCACTGATGAGCTTTCTTGCCTGGGAAGAGAAAAAAGAAACAGGAACCTTTAAGCATTGGATATACATATGTCATATATATATGACATATATATATATATATATATATATATGTCTCTGAAGTGAATGAAGAATTCTGTTATTTGCTAACAGTTTCTAGTAACAGCTTCATCAACAAATTAAAGGAGGTGTCATACTGCAGGGAGATTATTTTTTTTAAGTTGCTTTTGCATAACTTTCTTATCTGGCCAGAAATAATCTAATTGCACCAAGCAGGTGTGTGTGTTGTATATGTGTGTTTAGATAAAGGAAGGGAATCAAATAAAATATATCCTTGAAGTACTGTACCCTCTTCCCGTATGTCACAGAAAGGAGAGCTGGATATGGATGAAATTTCAAGACATGTTATAAAAATTTGCACAGAGACATAGAATTCTTTTTACTATCTGGGAGGTAGTATTGTCTAAATGCACTGGAGAAGGAAATGGCAACCCACTCCAGCATTTTTGCCTGGAAACTCTCATGGACAGAGGACCCTGGTGGGCTATAATCCAAGAGGTAACAAAGAGCTAGACATGACTAAGTGACTAAATAACAACAATGATGAGTACAGAGCAAGATAATTTCCACAAGGTAATCTGAAAACTCCAAGAACTTAGCAAGGAAGGGGTTACAGTTTCAGACTAATGAATGGACTGAAGACCTCAAAGAAACAAAAAGTGATGGAAGACAGAAATCTGATGGCTTCACTAAATTGGCCAAAGAAAGTATTTTTCACTCTAGGCTAGTGCTTAAAATTTCCTGTATGTGGAGCTTCTCTCTCTCCACTACTTAACTGTGATTACCATTAGTTTACAGCCTTTAAACTTCCTAAGTACCTGCCTCTGGCTAGGACATGGGCTGGGCTTTGTGGGATGTGTGTTAAACTCAAGTCTTTCCCATGGCGTGGGTGCAGAATGGCCATATCTGATTCAGCAGGGGAGCCTGGGACCATTGAGTTGATTGTCAGGGCCTCTGCAGTGACTAGTGGCACTGACAATGGCCTACAAGCATTACTGGTGCACAAACAGCTGAGTTTCCCAGTAAGGTTTGTATTCACGGTGGTACACAGTTTGATCATTCAACAGAAATTTACTTAGCACATTCAGCTCTCTGTATTCACAACTTCTGCTTCCATGAAAATGAAGGACCAATTGAACCTAATACTTGGCTTGATGCCAGGGATACCAGTGAACAAAACAGATACAATCCATGTCTTCATGAAGCTCACAGTCAGTCATACTCAAGGAAGCCTGCCAGGATTGATTCAGCAGTGGTCACATTATCTTAGGGTGAGCAGTCAGCTTTCTGATGCTGCTAGATGAAGAGAGATCAGTGATGGGGCTTAGTGGCTGCACAGTTCTTAAGACAGACGGTCTTCTGAAAGAGCAGTATGACTATGGCAAGCAGGTATTCAAGAGGAACTAAAGTGGAGAATGGAATTCCTTGGCAATGTGGGTGTGAAGGACATGTTGTAGTTGTTCAGTCACTCAGTTGTATCCGACTCTTTGCGACCCCACGGACAGCAGCACACCAGGCTTCCCTGTCCTCCACTTTCTCCCAGAGTTTGCTAAAGTTCATGCTATCTAACCATCTCATCCTCTGCCGCCCCTTTCTCCTTTTGCCTTCAATGAAGGCTGAGTCATGCTCAATTCTTGACTGTCTCTGGGTGGCAGGAGCCTTGAGGACTCACTAGCAGCAGGATCAAAGATGACCCTTTTGACCAGGAGTTCCTTTCCCTCTTGGAGGACTGGGCTAGCTTTCTGGAGAAGTCCACACAGAGGAGCAGAGAGCCAGCTATGAGACTTTAGGGGCAACTTAACACCAATCACAAACAATAATACAAGCACAAATAGATGGCAGGAATCATTTTGGGGAACATATAGTACAGCAGTTAGAAACACAGTTTTTATAATCAGATTGTCTGGCTTGGAACTCCAGCATCATTATTTCCTAGTTGTAAATACTTATCCTTTCTTAGCTTTAATTACTCCAACCACAAAATGTAGCCAAAGTAATCCCTATGACTTCATCAGTTTGTTATAAGAATTAAATAGGATAAGCCATGAAAGTGCTTAGCATAACACCTGCAACACCATAAACTCTCCTAATATACATTGACTCGGGTTATTTCAAGTTCCACAAAGTCTCTTTGGCTGCAGAAACCACTGGAATAACTCAATAATCTACTGTCAGGAGGTCTTTGAAAGGAATCTTGAATTCCAAGAAACAAGAAATAAAAGCCCAGTAATAATATGAAACTGCCACGCAGAGCTCATTTTGGTTGGAAGTATCTGGAATTCTGGCAGAAAAAAAGGCTCTTTCCAGGGGCTCAATATTGGAAGAAACACCCATTTCTTTAGATTGTGCGAGTTAAGTTTTGACACAGCCAATTTGGGATGGTCTGGCAAGTGATGGTCATTGTGAAGCAGGTTTAATATCAAGATGTTACAACTGCTCTGGTCCAGTAGGTTGTGAATCACTGAAGACCAGAGGTCACTGCAAAGGCAAAAAAAGAGTTCTTTCTTCTTTATCACCCTCCCAATCCTCATTTAGCAAGTCCAATTTTTTGACAACTCTGATATCCTAGAAATTGCTCCAAAAGAGGATAATGGCTATTAAAAAGTCAGTGTTTCTCCTCACCTCAGCCCCCGGCCCCATAAATAGGAAGAGGGAAGCAGAGGCTAGCAAATGAACCCAATCTGCCATTTCTTGGTAGAAATTCCATAAGGCCTGCACCTCTGGCCCTTCTAGGGGAAAGACCTGCCCGACTGAAATCACTACCAAGTACCGGAGAAACATTGCTTCTTTACTTAGGAGAGGAGGCATTCTCAGCCTTCCACACACTGAGCACCAAAGCCCTAAAACTGCTCTTTCAGCAGTTTTCTCCATCTTCATTAACGGCGATTTTTTTTTCCCTATTGCTTAGGCCAAAAACTTTGGACCATCCAAACAACTCTTCTCTTCCTCTCACATCCTACATCTAACAGGTCAGCCAATTACCTCCAAAGATCCTGTCTCTTTTCATCACCTCCATTGCTATTCCCATCCTATCTAAACCACTATGTTATCTCATATGGTTCCTGCGTCCCATCTTCCTGTCTCCACTCACCTGCTTCAGGACGTTGCCAAGGTATCACCCAGGATAATTATGCAAAAATTTAGGTCAGATAATGTGGAAGGTAGAATAATGCTCCAGTAAAGATGCCTAATTCCTTGACTCTGTGAATATGTAATGTAACATGGCTAGGGAGAATTCGAGTTGCAGCAGAAATTAAGGGTACTAATCGGATGACCTTGCGATTGGGGAAACTAGGATTATTCCAGTGGGTCCAGAGTAATCACAAGAATTCCCATTAAGTGAAAGAGGGGGCAGGAGAATCTATGTCAGAGAGTGATGCAGCATGAGAAAGACTGGACTGATCACTGCTGGCTTTGAAGATGGCAGAAAGGGGCCAAGAGCCAAGGAATGTGGGCAGCCTCTAGAAGCTGGAAAAGGCAGGGAAACTTAGTCTCCCCCAAAGCCTTCAGAAAGAACAGTCCTGCCAACATCTTGATTTTAGCCACTGAGACACATTTCAGATTTCTGACCACCTGATCTCAAGACAATAAATGTGTTTCAGCCACTATGTTTATCGTTATTTGATATAGCAGCCATGGAAAAACAATATAAATAAACAGATAATTTATCTTAGTTTAATCGTTAGTTTCACAAATTTATATATTATATATAAATTTGTAAGAACCCTTGGCAATGGCATTCTTGTCACGTGTGGTAATATTATACTATATGTATCGTTGTTGTTCAGTCTCTGAATCATGTCTGATTTCTTTTGCAACACCATGGACTGTAGCCCACCAGGCTCCTTTGTTCACAAGATTTCCCAAGTAAGAATACTGGAGTGGGTTGCCATTTCCTTCTCCAGGGGATCTTCCTGACCCAGGGATTGAACTTGCATCTCCTGCATTAGCAGGCGGATTCTTTACCCTTGAGCAACCAGGGAAGCCCATATTATGTGTGTAACAGTACCTAAGAAGTCAAATGATAGTAATTCAGGATTACATTTCTTAAAATGTATGGGGAAAGAAAAGCTATTCTATTCATAATATTGTTTAACCCCATTAAAAATCACAGCCAGGGTGATATGCTCTGTACAATATACTGGCTTCTATTTCCCCTTCCTTCCCGTTAAATTGTACAATACTGTTCAGGAACAGCAGAAACCACCCCTGGAGGGTGTTTATTGTAAGACATTCATTTCTAAGATATTGGATCTAATTTAAACTTCATAGTCAAGGAAATTGATTTTTCCCTGGCCACTTTTGTATTCAACTCTAAATCCTCTAATTAGAGAAGGTAGGTGGGGGTGCTATTTTAGCAGGCTCTTCTTATCCTATACTAAAATTAACCTTTAATTTGAATGAGGCAAAACCAACAGCAGAAACTAAAAAATCAAGCATTAAAAATGCCCTAAAAATGTCAAGCACTGAGTACACCCAGTTTACTAGATATACTCTAGGACTCAGATATAAGAGCGTGGCATCTGACTTTAAGGAATAAGAATCACCCTCTTTGGGCTTTTCTCACATTTTCCAAACATATTTAGCAAAAGAAACATGTATGGATTTCCTTCCATTTTTAGTTTATTTTATCCTCCCTCTTCACCAAACTTGATCTCCTTCAAAAACACCAAAATAGTACTCTTTTATATAAAGAAATCAAATTAGAAACCCATAGTTCCTAATCTCCTACTAGCTATTATTGATAATGATTAGAAGTGCCAAAGTTTTCATGAGAAAACTGTTCCTACAAGATTTCATGCTAACCCTGTGGATTCAGAGGCCTCAGATTTAACTTGGACAAACATCATAACTAATGGGTCTATCCAGTCAAATGCTCTAAGTCCCTAAGTCTCTCCAGGCTCAAACTTCAACATCCTAGGAATATAAACTATTACAATCTAAGTGAAACACAAGTTGACTCATATATCAAGGACTAACTATAAAAAAAAGTTTGCTGTTTTTTAAATGGTACACAGATGTGCTATGACATATAATAATTCCTCCACTCATGAATGGTGAAAAGCAAAGCATATTTCAATGAAGACTTTTTTATATCAGAATAGTTTGAGTTTTTTTTATTTACCATTTTTAATTATAAAAATGAAAAGAAAAATATTTCTGTCCTCTGCAGACTTACAAAATATCTCAATGAATCTAATAAAAAACAACCTGGCTTAAATATTTAAACTACCAAAGCAAAGAAGAAATTAAGTGGGTGGGAAGGAAAATTCAAATAACCATACGCTGTTCTCTTGTTCTTAGGCAAAAACAACCTAATAAACCTATTATACACATACTCTTCATGAAGAATGATACTATGTTAATTATTAAGAGAGTCATAATTGTTGAGACACCAACAGCGAGAAGCTAGTTAATTTACAGGGATAAAAAATGGATTGGGTTCCTCAGAAGCCCCAGAGGGTATTTGGTTTTCACTTTGCAAGGATGCAGCTGCTCCCAAATTAACTGGGGGAGAGGCTGTGAGCCTGCAGAGCAGTTCCCAATGGATGGAGCTGTTACAGAGAGACAAGCACAGCAGCAGGCACCCTGTGGGTTCTCAATAAATATTAATTCATGATGTCAATTCCTCTCATGATTGCAGTGCATGGAAAATGCTAAACAATACTGTAAAAAACGCATTTATCCTAGACAGAAAAAAAAAAGTATGTCAGAAAAATATGTGCCTTTTGGCAGTCATGAAAAGGCAGAAAATATCATAAAAAAATTTAAAATTTGATCCCCTCAATTAGAATTAGAATTTGGGCTTCCCAAGTGGCGCAGCTGGTAAAGAATCTACCTGCTAATGCAGGAGATAGAGGAGACTCATGTTAGATCCCTGGGTCAAGAAGATTCCCTGAAGGAGGAAATGGCAACCCACTTCAGTATTCTTGCCTGGAAAATTCCATGGACAGAGGAGCCTAGTGGGCTACCGTCCAAGGGGTCTCAAAGAGTCAGACAAGACTGAGCGTGAGCACACGCACACACACACACACACACACACACACACACACACATATAATTAGAGTTCACTAAAAAGAAAGTCTGATTTAGACTCCAGGATTTCTATGTCATAAGCTCCAGAGTCAGAGAGATCCAGGGAACTAAGAAGGGAACTGGATTGTGTTATTTATCTAGGAGGGCCTCAGAGCCTACCAGTAAAAGTCTACCAGAAAGACATTGTTTTTCCAAGCAGGGGCAGAGGGAAGTGGGCCTAAGAAAGTGGTTCAGCAGGGAAGTTAAGGAGACTCCAGCAGTCACAGCCTCTTCCTCTTCCTCCATTCTGCCTCAAACTGAGCAGAAGAAAAAGACCCACATGAATGAGTGCCAGGCCCAAGTAAGTAAATCACCTGGAAAATACTATGTCCCAGTCTGGTCACTATATTCTCAGTTGAAACTGAAAATTTGGAACTGACTCAGAGAAGGATGACCAGTAGAACAGGAGTCCAGAAAACATACCACACACACACAAAAAAAATGATGAGAGACCTCAAAAAGCTGTAGTGAGTAAACTACCTTCATACATGTGAAATCTGTCATAGAAAAGAAAGACTACACTTGTTCTGTGTAGCTTCAGAAAGCGAGGGCAGACCCCGAGGACAGAGGCCATGGAAAGGTTGATTCGCGTTTCTATCAGGAATGCCTTGGAGATGTGAAGTTCCCTGAGAGTCATTCAAGCAGCCCACAAATGAGCACTTGTCAGGAATGAAGAGGCAACGTTGGACTTGATGCTGTTCAAAGTCCTAACACTAAAATTCGACGATTAAGACTCAGTTATCAAAACTTCTTGATCCTCTAATAGGGCCATCTTGGCTATATCTCCTCTCCCCAAAACCATGATAATAAAGGGTTCCAGGGCTTTAAAAGAAGGTGGTTCTATAATTTAATATTAAGGTACAAAAATTAAACACCTTAAACGAATAGTTAGTAAGTCATACGTATAAATTAAGGGCTTTCCTGGTGGCACTAGTGGTATAGAATCCACCTGCCTATGCGGGATACATGAGAGACTTGGGTTTGATCCCTGGGTCAGGAAGATCCCCTGGAGGAGGGCATGGCAACCCACTCCAGTATTCTTGCCTGGAGAATCCCATGGACAGAGGAGTCTGGCAGGCTGCAGTCCATAGGGTCACAAAGAGTCAGGCATGACTGAAGCAACTTCACACGTGTATAAATTAAACAATCTAGAAATGGAGCAGGAGACTGTTTTGTATTAATGAATAGATTTCAATGCTGGGGACTTTTCTGTGATGGATAAGTAAGTTGATAGTGCTTCTGACCAACAAGGTACCACAGCCAAAAAAGGCTTCTTCTTTCCACAGATTACCTCTATGTAATCATTAAAACCTTTCACATCACATCTTATTCTAAGACGAGGAAAAGAGGAAATTAAGTAGATCCTTGAGAAAAACACTTTCATGCCAATTACATACATCAGCCTTCCACACTGCATCTGACTATGCCAAAGTACCAATTCAGTTCAATTCAGTTCAGTCGCTCAGTCGTGTCCAACTCTTTGCAACCACATGAATTGCAGCACACCAGGCCTCCCTGTCCATCACCAACTCCCAGAGTTCACTCAAACTCACATCCATCGAGTTAGTGATGCCATCCAGCCATCTATAGTTCTGCCTAATTGAGAGGCTCTATAGATTTATGAGTTCTAATCACAATCCTGCTCTATCTTTAAGCTGACTGCTTTCATTTTGCCACCATATGTTGCAGTGATGGCATCTATGCTCCAGGAGTAGCATCACTGGTTGGTAGAGGACTCTGGAAGAACATTTCCTGTTAAAGCCCCGAGGCATCTGCTAGAAAAGATCACCGATTATGCTGTGATGCTCCTTTAGGAAGTTCTGATGACAAAATATTGGTGAAAGGCTTGAGGCCGATAGAACAGAACAGGAAATGTATGGGACAACAGACCACTGCACCCCTCCTAAAGGGATGGGAAGCACAGGGGGCAGTCAGGGCAGGTACCACTACTCTACCACATTCCACTGAGCATCTGGAAGTATCTGATAGATTAAATTCCTGGGACTTCCCTGGCAGCCCACTGGTTAAGTCTTCGCCTTTCAATGCAGGTGATATGGGTTTGATCCCTGATCAGAGAGCTAAGATCCCACATGACTCATGGCCAAAAAACCAAAACATAAAACAGAAGCAATACTGTAATAAATTCAATAAAGATTTTTTAAATGGTCCACATCAAAAATAAGAAAAATTCCTGATGGACTGTTAGTTACCAAAGGCAAACTGTTTCATCCTAGGTGCTCACACTGATGGACTGCCAGTGGCTGGCTTCATGAGGGAAGGTGAGAGCAGATAATCAACCCTGATGCTGGCAAAGACAGTGAGAGAGACTGAACTGGGGGACAGAGGTATACATGTAAGTGAAAGTGTTAGTCACTCAGGAGTATCTGACTCTTCGCAACGCCATGGACTGTAGTCTGCCAAGGCTCCTCTGTCCATGGAACTCTCCAGGCAAGAATACTGGAGTGGGTAGCCATTCCCTTCTCCAGGGGATCTTCCAGACCCAAGGATCAAACCCAGGTCTCCTGCACTGCACACAGATTCTTTATCATCTGAGCCATCAGGGAAGCTCATGTAAAGGAGAGCTATTACAGCAGGATAATCAAATGGACTGATGAGTGTAACTCGATAAAGAAAATCCTAGAAAGGTAAATATGATGGATATCATTTTTGTCATATCAGATCCTTTTCCACTCTTTTCTACCAAGCTCACTGCCTTGGGAAGCTGACTAATGTGGTCTACGATAGGCTCCCTTGCTCTCCAGATTTCAGATTTCAGCCCAGACAGGCTATCGGGAGAAGAGAGAGATCAGATTATTGATTCCTATAGCTATATCCCTTTGAGGTTGAGTCAGGCTGGCTAAATTTCTCAATCCAAAGGAGTTCACGGGGCCCCTCTGGAAAGCTCTACCACTCTCTCTTCTCCCGGGTTCTAGCAACCGCTCTCATTCCACATCCTTTCATTCAAGGATCATAACAATTCCACTGTTATTATCACTGGACATTAAACGCTCCCTTGTAGTTTCCCCCAACCTAATGTCACCTTTGTATATCACGCTTTCATTAAACCCCTCAGACCATCCTAATCTGAGTGTATAATTTTGAATTTGCTAGATGGCAACTGTGGATCATCCACAGACAGAGGCTGGCAGCAGCTGCAAAGGAAGACCTGGCATAAAAATGGAGATTATTAATAATGGACTCTGGGGAATCTGTACTTCCTTCTCACTGCTATAAGCACAAATTAAATGTAGAGACTTTTATCTTAGGAGATGGAATCAGAAAACTCTCTTTAAGATTATAGAATATTAGAGTTTAAAGGATATTAACTGCCATCTAGCTGGGCTCCCCTGTTATGGGTGTGGACTGAAGTCCACAGTAAGCTATCAAAGGGTGCCCTGTTAGTTACTTGCAGTGCTGGCCTTAGCATCCACAGCTTCTGGGTTCCTGCATATGTGCTCTTTCCATAAACTGCAGCATTGACCTCTACTTGACTGGGCTCCACTAGCCAACAAGAATTGAGGGCCTAGCCTGCATCCAATCTGGTGCTAACTGATGTGAGGAATAAAACAGAAGTGTAAGAGTTTCCTAGCAATTCTCAGTCTTGATCAATTAACAACTCATACAAACATTTAGGAAAAGAAGTACAGAAAGAGAGCGATGGCTGTGTGAATTAAAGGAGAATTGGACATTTTGTATGGCAAGGGCACTGCCAACCAGGATTAGCATTTGGCGATTTTAGAGGTTCCACATGAATTGTTGGTGAGAGTGAGGAAGTAGTAACAGTTAGGCTTGAGTACTAGCACAGTAATCACATTTAAGCATATAAGTTTTAACTATAGAATATAAAATACAAGTATGTGCTATGCTAAGTCAAGTCTGTTGTGTCCCATCTCTTTGCAACCTTATGGACTCTAGCCTGCCAGGATTCTCTGTCCTTGGGATTTTCCAGGCAAGGATACTGGAGTGGGTTGTCATGCTCTCCTTCAGGGGATCTTCCTGACCCAGGGATAGAACTCATGTCTCCTGCATTGGCAGGTGGGTTCTTTATCACTAACGCTACCTGCGAAGCCCAAAATACAAGTATATGAATCTATAAACATATTTGCTCCTACTTACAGAGATCATACTTCTAAATGACGGCTTAAATGAAAACATATTTTGGCAAATGAGAGGAAAAAAAGATGTTCTTATAATTTATGTATGTATGTATTATTAGTTAGCTATAACTGTGAAGTGAGGAGGGGAGGGAGATGATAGTGTGAAAGCCTACACATTTGAACACTTCTCCTTGGAAATCAAATATATGTCCTCCTACCTGTTTATTTTATAATTTGGTATAAGCAGCTGTAAACAAAGTTGAGAACCTTCTCAACAGGAATTGTAACTAGAATGCCTTCATTATTTTATTTTCACATATTCAATATTTTCCCAACTTTTCTCAACAGCGTTTATCAACATCTGAGAAGCTACCTGCTTGGGCTCTTATAAGGAGAAATTTCTTTAAGTTCAAAGAGCTATTATCGATTTTGGAATTTGCAGGGAAAAAAAGGTGATGTTTACATAAACAGTTAAAATGATCACTATTCGTCTTAAGGTTGAAATTATTTTGCTAACTACGATTTACAAGTGCTTCACAAATTCTTTAATTTTCACACTATGGCAAATGAGAGAGACAAAAAGGGTGATGATTCCCAAAGTGTGAGCCAAAAAAAAAATGTGCCATAAATTAATAATTAAGGAAAAATCTCAATAGAGAAGAAGAAATCGTCTTCAAAGACCTTTACCCAGGAAACTGTTCTTCACATAACATACCACTGAAAAGGTGGATCAAGTAAGCACATTTCCCAGTATGGGAACCGGTGTTACAAGCTCAAAGTCTCAGGGACAAGCACTTAACCTGAATGTGTGAAGCAGACAAGTCTTAGACAATAGAGAGCAGTAGTAGTGAGAACAATTAACTACCTGCAAAGGACAGTTTCCACCTATGCCCTCAAGTGTGTGTGTGTGTGTGTGTGTGTGTGTGTGTGTGTGTGTGTGTGTGTACAAACTATGGGCTAGACAAACAATGGACGAGGGTTGAATTCTGCCTACGGACCACCACTTCGTGATGCCCTTTCAAGGCAGACAAAGTTGAACACTTCTTGCTACACTTCACTTTGAGGAAATTTTTCATCCTTTGGGCCAGCTATTTCAGAACATTTCTAATGAAATCTGCAGACCACAGTAACCTGCTGTGGTCTGAATGCTGTCCTTCCAAAATCCATATGTTGGAATTCTAATCCACGAAGAAGATGATATTAGAAGGTGGCGCCTTCGGAAGAGCATAAGGATGGAGCCTTTGGGATGGCATTAGTGTTCCTATGAAGGACACCCCACAGAGCTCTCCAGCCCTTCTGCCACCTGAGGACACAGTGAAAAAGACACTGCCCAGGAACCAGGAAGAGAGCGCTCACCCAACCATGCTGGCACCTGATCTTGGACTCCCCAGCCTCCCGAACCATAAAAAATAAATCTGTGTTGTTTACAAGTCCTCTAGTCTCTAATATTCTGTTATAGTCACCCAGACAGACTGAGACAATCATCAACTCTTGCTTTTACTTTCCATTTCATAAGAAATATCAAAGACAAAACATTTCCTAGCTGAAAATGAATATATTAATTTTCAGTCTCATTTCCCAGGAATAAAAAAGGAATTTTATCAACTACATATCCTGTCTTCCAAGTTCTCCTGGTCTTTCTACACAGAGCTCAGGAGGAGAGATTCATGAGATTCCAGTTGTAAAGAGCAGCTCACTGATAAAAATCAAGTATAATCAAGATTACTAAGAACTACTGACATCCTAAATAGTGAGAATTGAACTGTAAAGCAAAGGATTAGCTTCGTTCTGTAGTTAAGAAAACAAAATGCCATTAACTAAATGTTGGTCTTATCTTGTAGTCTCTCCAGGAACCACAGTTTTGACTTGAAGCTCACCCAAGCATATTAATGGGAGACAGGATGTCTGCACGAGACAAGCCAGCTCAATTATCTGTGTTTCTCTATCGTGGCATTCGTCACTATGGGAAGGGAAGGCTGGTTCAGATGACACCCATATCTTATACCAGTACTTGTGTAACAACACAGTTTACATTTATTCCCACAGCCCATAGCCAAACTACTAAATTACTCACAAGTACAGCTGATGAACAGAGAATTCTACGTCAAAATTCCTAATTCATAAGGAAAGAGTTTTTGCTTAAGTACTTAAACACACCATGGATCTCAAAGATCCATGGATCTAAATGGTCTTGTGCATTTTTATATAGAATACACCTACTTTTTCCTTTCGGTACAGTCAGAATTCAGACAGGCAGAATTTAGGATAGAATTATGCGAGCAAAATCCTGAAAGGTTTTTCAAAGCTAGACTATAATTATGTCAAAAATACGTATGCACAGAGACTGGAAAGCAATTTTTAACACTCAAAATCATATTGGAAAGGTTGAATTACAGGTGCCTTTTTCATTTTGTAAAACTGTATTTTTATTGAAACAGTGGGAATTCAATAAAAATTATTTAAAGCTCAAGTACTCACCGTGGTTGGAAAGTAAGGACTGGTTTTGAATTTTTTCAAAGCCATAGAAGAAGTGTAAGTGCCCAAGAAGAGGATGAAAGACATGAGTGTAATATCAGGAACAAAACCACAGTTGTTGCCCACAAGCTTTCCTCCATATTTCAAACACTCCTTTGTCGTCAGAAATGCCCAGTCAAAGGTAGCATTATGGTACTGCAGAAGAAAAACATGAAACATTTTCTGGAGAACAGTGTGACATATCAAAAGCAGCTTTTGATCCTTGATGGACTATACGGGAATTTATACTAAAAACTTCTGTAGAACAGTCCAAGGATAAACCACTGAAGGGTGAAATCTGAGGAGGTGTTAATGGAATAACAGGTAAGGGGGGCCAGGAGGCTGACAGTTATTGAAAATACAGTGAGAATGATGCAATCCATTACCTGGTTTATACTACAACCCTACAATCACCCATCTGTTCAATAGACACAAACCACAAAGTCCTTTCCTGTGAACCTTCCTGAGAGTAAACCAAGACATAATAATCTCCTAAGTCTCCAAACGTGAGACTCTCTGAAACATATCTGATGTCCAAAAAAACTTGACTTCTGTGCTGCACAGCTTCTTGTGCTTCAATCTGATGGCCCTAGATTCAATGCTCTAAAGTTTATATTTGGCTAACCAATTTACCCCACACTTTCACAACTGAGCTATTTCTTTTCAAAATAACTAGAGATTGGTGACTTGAGGAACTAAACTCTAAAAATGTTGGAGATCTCTGCTTTTCCAATTGTGTATCCTAATGAAACACAGCTTTTCTTTTTGACTCCAGGGTCAGCATCATGAGCATCCATTGCTGGAATGTGTTGTGATGGGCTGAGCAGTAGGATATGGGATCTCCTTCCCTGTGTTTCATGGCCTCAAGCTCACAAGGCCATTTTCAAGTTTTCTTCTGTCTCTTGAATTGCGGTCACATTGCCAATGCTGCACTTCTCGATAGCAGTGTAATTCTGTTCCTATTCACTGTTTCCAAAATGCAGGAGAATCCTTTAGCTATGGTACTAGATAAGGCCAGGACACCCATTCTCCAGATGCTGAGTTTTAGCTGTTATAAGCTCACAGCTGTCTTCTTCTCTAGAAAACTGCCTTTCATGACATAAGAGCAGCCTCATTTGGAAGGTTATGCTCTCTTGCAGCCACTTACTGACCAACACTAATGGGGTGCTACTGTCCGAATATCTGGGCTCTCCTAAAATTCATATGCTGAAACCTTACCCCCATATGTGATGGTATTTGGAGGTAGAGCCTTTGGGAAGTGATTAGGTCAAGAGGGTGGTGCCTTCATGAATGGGATTTGTGCCCTTGCAAAACAGAGAGCTCCTTGTTCCTTCTGCCACGTGAAGACACAATGAGAAGACTATCTAGAACCAGGAAGCAGAGCTTCACCAGACATTGAATCTGCTGGTACTAGGAGTCAGACTTCCTCTTAGTTGCAAGGCTAATGTGTATGTCACGTGCTAACAGAAGAATAATTTGCGGACACCTCTCAAATAAATACAAAAAGATAAATTTTTCCTGTCCTTTGAAGGCAGGCATTCTACCTCACACCCAGTGCATCACCAATATCCTTTACTATTCATGCATTTTCTTGATATAAGTAATCTAGTAATAAAAGAAGATCACACACATAAAAGAAGAATCTCTGGCCAGAAAGAGTTCATATTTTTATAGCACTCAAAACGTAAAGTTCTTACATAAGTCAGGAAAAAAAAAATAAACTCTAGATTTTTCCCTGAAATATTAGTTTCAACTTGTAAACAGCTGACTTGCAAAATTACTCTTTTATTAAACTCTGTTTCTGAGAGGTGATTAATCAGTTTCATTTTGTTTTTCAGATTTCTGTAAATGGATATTTTTAAGCATACCTTTAAAGTTTAGAGGTCATAACAGGTAACAGATTTCTTTGGTTTAAAATAAACAAAAATTTATCATAATTTCAGCACTTTAATATCAGCAGAATCCTTCATTACAGCTGCAACTCCCCAAAGAGGTGACTGGCATTAAAACAATCTCAATAGGAAGCTTTATTGATTTTCTTAGAGAGATGAAAACTATACAGATGTGCAAGAAATGACAGACATGTTTCTTGCTTATGTCACCTTAAAATGCTAGTATCACATTTTTTGCATGCCTCAAATGATTCTCTGTGTTGTTGTACAGAAAATATAGCCTCCGACATCTTCTTCACTAAGGCTCCAGCATAAAATCTTTAGGTAGCATGTATAAACCTCGGTATCTACACCTTAACACACAGTTTCCTACTCCAATAGAACTTAAACTCTAGCTAATAACTGTATGCTCAGTTGCTCAGTTGTGTCCAACTCTTTGCGACCCGAGGGACTGCAGCCCACCAGGCTCCTCTGTCCATGGAATTTTCCAGGCCATAATACTGGAGGCTGCCATTTCCTTTGGACATGAAGATGTTTGTGGTGGAGAAAGAACCCAGTTATGGGTAAAAACAAGAATGGAGGAAGATGAAAGATTAAGATAGACAGAGAGGAAGACTGACTAGGTTCTGGCCTCTCTGGACCACAGATGGGTAAACCCAGAAAAGACTAGAGTGTCTGCAGACCGAAGGGACTGTGTGTCAACAAAAAAATAAGAAAGAGTGGACCAAGACAGAGGCAGAATTCAGTTTAGGATATAGCAAGCACCAAAAGAAATCTTAGTTAACTGAATGAATGAAATCACTCACCAAGATCCTAACATTTGACATATTTAAGGAAGACTTCCCGGTAGCTCAAATAGTAAAGAATTTGCCTGCCATGCAGGAGACCAGGGTTCGATTCCTGGGTTGGGAAGTTCCTCTGGAGAAGGGAATGGCAATCCATTCCAGTATCCTTGCCTGGAGAATTCCATGGACAGAGAAACCTGGTGGGCTACAGTCCGTGGGGTTGCAAAGAGTCAGACACGACTGAGCGACTAACACACACACCCACAAGGAAGATTATCTATGAATATAACTATTCTTTCTATCTGGAGGACAAAGTTAAAGTCAAATAAACTTTCAATTTAGATTATCAGGTAAAATAAAGTATTTCCAGTTATATATGAATTTCAAGTAAACAATGAATAACATTTTTCGTATGTCCCATGTAATATGTGGGGCTTTCCAAGGTGGTGCTTGTGGTAAAGAATCTGCCTGCCAATGCAAGAGATGCAAGAGACAGGGGTTCTACCCTTGAGTCTGGAAGATACCCTGGAGTAGGAAACAGAAACCCACTCCAGCATTCTTGCCTGGAAAATTCCACGGACAGAGGAGCCTAGTGGGCTACAGTCCATGGGTTCAGAAAGAGCTGGACAAAACTGAGCACACACACACACAACTATACACACACATACACGCAATATGTAGGATATACACTAAAAAAAAATTTTTGTTCATTATTTCTCTGAAATACAAATGTAACTGGGACTCTATTTCTTCCTAACTCTGATGATGCAACTTCGCTTAGACATAGGCTATTTTGAGTAACAAAACAAAAAGTGGAAGATTTAGCCAAAAGAAAACAGAAAATGCACTGGGCCCCTATTACATGGATAACTATGATAAGCTTTAAGGGAGCAATAAATAAGAATAAAAACAACATTTTATTATTGGAGAAATAAAATATGTCCATGTATATATTAACTAATAATGCAAGGCAGTAAAAGAAAGTGTCTAAACAAATAGTACAGAGATTAGTAGATCAGAAGAGGAGCTAATTAATTTCATTGAGCACAGAGAAGACAAAAGTTAAACTGCACCTTGAAAAAATGCCCAATCTCGATGGAACTCTCATACTCAAAAGGCAGTAGGCAGAAGAGTGGCAAGGCAACAGAACCAGGAAGGAATGCAGAGAGAGTAACGAAAGCCCATGGAGAGGGGCATAAACGTGACAAACTTTGGGTGTATATTTCTTCTCTACTAGCAGAAACAGAGAGGTACAGCATTAGATAGACACCATGAGCAATGATGTGGATCTGGGGACATATGATGCTTCATTCACTTATCTAATAAGTCCTTTAGGCACCACTTATGAAATGATCACCATGAGGAGGAACTCAGAGTGAATGGACCAGGTGGGCCAGAGCTGAGTGTCTGCGTAAATGGGCAGTGAGAGAAAAGATACAAAGGAAATGGGACTAAGTTGCTGAGGGTCTTAACTGAGCTCAATCTCATGAAAAGAGATTTCAAGCTGTTTTTTTCTGAATCTCATTTTCTAGAGAATGACCCTATTTGTATTGAGTGAATACATTCATAAACCTTAAAAGTAAAATGTATACTGAAGGATTACTTTTAAATTTTAAAATACCACAGCATCCTCCACAAAGACAAAAGTGGGGGATATACGAACGAGAATGGGCAAATGTTTGACAGTCACTGAAGCTAGGTGATGTGTATATATGCAGATTTATTGTACTATTCTATTTTAGGGCATGTTTGAAATTTTCCATAATATTTTAAAAAGTAGGAACATGTAATCTTTAAGGAGATTTAAGGACAGAATGGTTTGTGCACTTGACTTTCTTAATGAGATAAAATCACAAAAATGTTATGCACAGGAAGATTCATACGACATTCCATTTCCCATGAAAAGAATGTGAACTCCTAGAATCACCCTGAAGGTACATCAAATCAAAGCAGTTGTGCTTCCATGTCTGACTGCCAAGTGGAATTTATGAGACTGTAATAGGTCCTAGACCCATGATTAACAGCATCTCCATGTAGACATAATATATGTCACTGGGCAATACAATAAGTAAAAATTCAGACATAAAAATGAAAGATTCTACCTTGCTCCCTTTGAGTATCAACTGGTAAAATATATGCCTTTAAACAGTATATTTGTGTATTTATATACCTATGGGTAATGCTACAAATAAACATCTCAAGCTTAAGTAGTTAATGTACTCATTCAGGATTTTTTCCCTGCAGTGGGTAAGCTAGATTTGCAGTGATCTGCAATCTTACTTTATGATATATGGGATGTATATGAGCTGCAACTGTAGCTACATATATTGTTGTGGAATATCAAAAGTAATTGGTTGTCCTACTTATGATTAAGATATAGAAAGCTGCAGGAGACTGTTAGTAGTCCCAACCTAACAACCAAAGCACAAGGATAAAAACTGGAGTGGGCAGCCATTCCCTCCTTCAGGGGACCTTCCTGACCCAGGGATCAAACCCGGGTCTCTTGCATTGCAGGGGATCTTTTGTAATCTGAACCACCAAGGGAGTTCTCATAAGATCATAGTTTTAAAAATTCCACCAACAAGATAAGAATGTAAAAATCCTAAGTAAATTAAATGCCAAAAAGCTACAAGATCTTCATAGGAGAGAAGAGGTCCCTGACTGCCTCATCCCTGGCAGAGTAGCAGGTGGAAGATCATAGCAGGTGGAAGATCGTAGCAGGTGGAAGATCAAGGCACTGGAGGTCTCGAGAAATGAGCCACATTTTTCATGAATTTTTAATGATTCTGTAGTCTGGGTGACAAGTTAGAATTCTGTGAAGCCCTCCCTAGGCATCAACCAAGCCTGCATCCACCCACCAAACTTTCTAATTGTCTTTGCCAAATGCACAGAGTTCATATAAGGCTAGAGATTTGACATGGAGAAGGCAATGGCACCCCACTCCAGCACTCTTGCCTGGAAAATCCCATGGACGGAGGAGCCTGGTGGGTCGCAGTCCATGGGGTCGCTAAGAGTCGGACACGACTGAGCGACTTCACTTTCACTTTTCACTTTCATGCATTGGAGAAGGAAATGGCAACCCACTCCAGTGTTCTTGCCTGGAGAATCCCAGGGACAGGGGAGCTCGTGGGCTGCCGTCTACGGGGGTCACACAGAGTCGGACATGACTAAAGTGACTTAGCAGCAGCAGCAGCAGAGATTTGACAAGACAGCTGAGAGAAACACCACTTAGACACAGCAACTCCATCAAATGCAAGAAAGACACTTTCCTAAGACAGGAAGCAGGAAAGGACAGGCGAGAGAAATCCCTGTGAGGCCTTCAGGCACTTCTGAAAGGGCTAAGATAGCTGACCTCTGAAGGAGTGGAGTGAGCAGAGCAGTTGGGCAAAGATCTCCCAAGGCTCAAAAAGCTGGGGCCTAAAACAAGAAATAGGGCATTTCAGAGGACTTTCTGGGATGATGGAAATGTTCTCTATGTTTCTTCGGGTGGTAGTTACATGAGGTATAAAACTGTCAAAACTCATTGCAATGAGCACATTAAGAACTGTGCATCTTAACGTATGACTGAGTTTAATAAAAAATCAAATTATAAAAATAAATCTAACATGAAAAACAAATACCAACTGATCCATTCAATCATGTTTTCGTAAGAGAAACTTCTGACATTAGATTCTGAAATCTGTTCTCTGCCTCTGAGAGCTGGTAATCTCGATTACCAGCCAATTTCAACACTTACTGTTCAGATAGAGTGTGGATAAATCGTGGCTGGTCTCAAAGACTTACAGAGACCTTTGCAAGAATTTCGTTTGCAGGTTAGAGGGATATTCCAAGTGAGAAATCCATGGGAAAACTGATCAAAGAGGGAAAAATTTAAAGACACAATGACAGAAACACAGATGTAGAAAACAAACGTATGGACACTAAGGAAGAAAGCAGGGGATGAGGAGTGAGAGGAATTGGGAGACTGGAGTTAACACATATATACTATTGGTGCTATGTATAAAATAGGTGATGAAGGAGAACCTACTGTAGAGCACAGGGAACTCTACTTAATGCACTGTGGTGACCTAAATACGAAGGAAATCCAAAAGGGAGCAGAGATACGTACACATACAGCTGATTCATTTTGCTGTACAGTAGAAACCAACACACAACATTGTAAAGCAACTATACTCCAATAAAAATTAATTTAAACCAAGACACAATGATTCCAACAATAAAAGGAAATGTGGAAAACCTGGCTTTTTATTCTTGAAGGGTTGTTATTCCAATGTTCTCACCTCTGTCTAAATGCTCTCATGCCCTGTTTTTCCTGCTCTTTCCCCTGAAAACAGACCCACACCACTAGGAAGAAGAGAGCTTGTCTTCATGCTAATGAAGCTGAAGAACAAAGGCCTCCCTTGCTCTGACAGGATGTTCTTGGGGCCCTGTGAGAGGGAGTCTCACGGTGCCCAAGGGCTGCCCGTCACTTTTACAGCATCTTCTTTCCTGACCTAATTATTGCTGAATGAAAAGAAGGAGATGAAGCCCTGTTGACTGTAGGTCCTAGGAAAGGTTCAGGCTAGCCAAGCTAGGGTGGCCAAACACACAGAGGACCCAGTAGGTGGTCAGAAGCAGCGGCTACCAATTTCTTCTCTCCACCAACCTGAGTGATGGTGGCAAATGGCCTAGCAGAACAATAAGAATACCTGAAAAGAATAAAAATAGCACCGGACATTGACCAAGAGACAAGTATACGTGCCAGCTATTTTGCTGGCTGCCTATTTATTAATCTGGCTCTTCTAGCGTCTCAGGGAAATACTCTTCTCATCATCATTTTACAGATAGGAAGCTGAGAAGCTTCCATAGCTTGTGATTTAAGTAGTGGAGTCCTGCATTTGCAACCAGGCAGTCTGGCATGAGAACTCGGTATCTGTAAGTCCTTCTACATGATATGCTGTTCTGCTTTCCTAAAGAATGGAAATAGGCAGATTTTGGAGTTAGAAAGCCTGAGTTCAAATTCTGATTTTACTGTCTACTGGTCATATGGCCTTTGAAAAGTTAAGTAAGCTTTATAAGCCTCTGATTCATCTATAAAATACAGGTAACACCATAACTCATAAAGGTATTGTGAGGAGTATAGACAATTAATGTAAATAGCCTGGCCCCTATTAGGTGCTATAATTGATGATAATAAGTCATATTACCTTTCTAACATTCATTTCTGGGTCATGTATATATATGTGTGTGTGTGTGTGTGTGTGTTTATGCAAAGTATACATAAAAGGACTGATACAGATAGAAAAGGAGAAATGAAGACTAGAAAAAAGTTGTCCTTTATAATTACATACACACACACATTACGTATTTTGCCCTAAATTCTTCTCTAGAGAAGCTGGACATAGAAACTGAACATTAATTAAGGTACATAATTGATACACACACGAGGGGACTATTACCCTGGAGTACAGAGCATTCGTAGGGATGAAGAGAGTAAACAATAGTAAACATTCCAATTTGAAAACACTGAAGCATCATGGTGCACTAGCAATACCACAGGTTATGGAACCACCCAAATTTCAGTTCAATCTTTGTTCTACTAACTTATGGCTACATGACCTAAACCAAGAAAAGGTTATTTACCTTCTGGGGCTTCAGTCACTCTCATTTATAAAATGGAGATAATTATGCCTGGTAGGTTATGTAAATGATCACAATACACATTAAGGTTTACAATAATGATAATATGTATAAAACACCTGGTCTCTTGTAGATGCTTTATAAATGGTAGCTAAATTATTATCATTAGTGTGAGTGTACTTCACAATCATATGAGAAGTCAACCTCAACTTCCATTTGTTTTCCATGAATCTTATAGTGACATCTTAGTATAATTACATGTCAATTGCTAGAGTCTCTCCAGGACTTGCCCAAAGACAGGACTTAAAAATTTATTAGTTCAGGGCTTCCCTGGTGGCTCAGATGGTAAAGAACCAGCTGGTAATTCAGGAGATTCAGGTTCAATCCCTGGGTTGGGACAATTCCCTAGAGAAGGAAATGGCAACCCACTCCAGTATTCTTGCCTGGAGAATTGCATGGACAGAGGAGCCTGGCGAGCTACAGTCTGTGGGGTTACAAAAGTTTGACTGAGGGACTAACATTTTCACTTTAAAGCTTTACTTGATTAGTTACAACAAGAATTAAGTTAGGAAACAATCTCTTTTGAAGTCATTGGAAGTAAATGTTTTATTAATTTTTATTCCAAATTAACCATCTTAATTAGTTACATATATATTTTAATTAGGTTTTAAGTAAGTTTCTTAAAAGTCTAGAAGGAAGTATTTTTCTCTGTTTTAAGTTATATCCTTTTAGGCACCAGGTCAGCTGGCTCAAAGATTGAAAACTGAATTTTTTTCTCTATGTGGCCCTTAAGACATATACGTATCTCGTACACACACACACAGACACACACACTTGTGCACGCACGTGTGCTCTCAAACATGGATGAAACAAAGAGGCAAAGTTTGGAGAAAGGCAGAGAAAACAGTAAGAAAAGAAGTCAAGAGAGCCATTGAATGTGAAAACGAGAGAAACAAGGTCAAGTGAGAGATATTCAGGAAAGATACAAAGCGTCATCTTTGAAAGGGATGTTGTGGGCACTGATTATATAATATCTCCAGAAGTGTTCTGGTCTCCTGAGAGATGGGCACTCTATCAGGACAAAGTATTATGGTTTCTGCCTTTATAACTGAAAGACTGAAATTCCTTGGTAAGATTCCATGTCCAGTGCAGAAGGAACACAATTGCAAGTCTGAAACAGCACTTGCCCCTTTTTCTCCAACACAAAAGTCTTCTTCCAGTGTGTGACCTTCCATGCAAAACAGCTCATTTTTAAAGCTTAGTTCCAGTCTCTTAAAGAGCCTTGGTTACAAGCCATGGGAAAGGATATCATGTGACAGAGGCACAGTCCTTTCTAAGTGACACAGGAAACATCCTGCTACAATCACCCTCAGTGAAGAGAACACAGCACCATCTGGTCATCAGAAGAGTTTGTAATCATACTAGAAACAAAGAGAGGATTCCATGCTCCCACTTCGCAACGTACCTCACTTTCCCTTGTGAAAATATTTAAAGCTGATAATTAATGGATATAGCAGTCAAATTCCTGAGAAGGTTTGAAAATTGTGTTATAGGAATAAATACTGAAGTTTGAAAGAAAAAAGGAAAAGAAAAAAAAACAGTTGATCAGAGTGCAGAAAGTGTTTTTTCTTTCCCTACAATATCACTGACTATTAAATATGTATTCAGACTAGGATCGCTGAATGGTAGGAAACATCATATCATGAATATTATAATTAGAATATATAATATGCAAATGATTTAAAATATTAAGTCACTTACCATGTTAGAAGAAGAAATGGTTGGCAAATCTTCAGGAGCTAATGTGGTATCATTAGACACTGAGATATTAACTGTAAGAAAAATACCATTTTTTACTATAAAAATAAGATTAAAGTGACCCATATTCATAATTAGTAATTTTAAAAAAGCAGGAAATGGCATTTAAAAAATGTCTTCAACAAAAACATAAAGGC
Organism: Bos indicus x Bos taurus; assembly: GCF_003369695.1. Taxonomy (NCBI): domain Eukaryota; kingdom Metazoa; phylum Chordata; class Mammalia; order Artiodactyla; family Bovidae; genus Bos; species Bos indicus x Bos taurus. Next base: position 86,323,019 of record NC_040081.1, on the reverse strand, counting down.
ACAATAAATTTTTCTTTATTATAACTGTATTTACCTTTCACCTAGATTAAATAACCAAAAATTTGGATACATCTTTTATGTTCTAATTTGAGAAGAAAGAATGACAAATATTTAAGGAGATGATATTGTAATTTGTTTAAGGTTTCAAAAGAAAAAGAAATCTCCTCTATTACAAAAACGCATTCAACATATTTTACCTAGTGGAAAAAAATGACTGTTAATAAGTGAGGAAATTGGTTGATTATGGCTTCACATACAGTTAAATCTTATAAATTGAAGCTTTACTAATTAAGAATCATCTGATTCTGGAACTGTGGAATTCATAGGAGGCAGTATATCTCTACAAAATGTGTGCATACAAAAAAATACTAAATAGTGAATTATATATAATTTATTATAATGGGCATGTACATTTAATCTAATTTTAAATTATCTTTATATAGTTTGACATCATTTGTTGAATTAATAAGATGTCACTTGCATAACAACTTCTTGGGCTCCAAAATCACTGCAGATGGTGACTGCCGCTATGACATTAAAAGACACTTGCTTCTTGGAAGAAAAGCAATGACAAACCTAGACAGCATAATAGAAAGCAGAAACATTACTTTGCTGACAAAGGTCTGTCTGGTTAAAGCTATGGTTTTTCCAGTAGTCATGTATGGATGTGAGAGTTGGACCATAAAGAAAGCTGAGCACCAAAGAACTGATGTTTTTGAACTGTGGTATTGGAAAAGACTCCTGAGGGTCTCTCAGACTGCAAGGAGATCAAACCAGTCAATTCTAAAGGAAATCAACCCTAAATATTCATTGGAAGGACTGGTGCTGAAGCTGAAGCTCCAGTAGTTCAGCCACCTAATGCAAAGAACTGACTGATTGGAAAAGACCCTGTTGCTGGGCAAGATTGAAGGCAGGAGGAGAAGGCAACAACAGAGGATGAGATGGTTATATGGCATTACTGACTCATTGGACATGAGTTTGAGCAAGCTCTGGGAGTTGGTAATGGACAGGGAAAGCTGGTATGCTGCAGTCCATGGGGTTACAAAGAGTTGGACATGACTGAGTGACTGAACTGAACTGTAGAACCTAAATTATTTATTAAACCAACACTCCTCTTTGAAATATTTTATTGTTTTCTTTCAATTTATGAGTCCAAAATCAAAACACAGCATGTCAAAAGTATTCTATAAGATTTTTCTTTATCAGATAAGCCATTTTCCTACTACATGGAGCTTTATGTATTAGAAAAATATGGAAATATGAAAAAGCACATCAAGTTTTTGTTTTTGAGGATCACAAAGCTCACTCAATATCTAAACTGCTAATTACTGTTTGGTCCCAGATCATTCCCACCCCCAACCCAGGCCCCAACATCTGTAACTTGTCCTCTTAGTTTGGCATGTTTTAGGTCTCACTTATATAAACTTTTTAGAGGAAACAAACAGGTTTATTTGACTGCTGAAAGTTAGAACATAAGAGCCCTGAAGGAAGTATGCACTGTTTTTTCCCAGAATCTGCCCAGTCTGGCACTTAGCTAACAGGAGCTCAAAAATATTTATTGATTATTCAACCTTAAAAAAACCAAATCCTGCCACTTTCAAAAACATGGATGAACCTGTAGGACATTATGTATGCTAAGTAGCATAAGTCAGACATGGAAAGATAAAACTGCATGATATCATTTATATGTGGAATCTTAAAAACAAAAAAAGAAGTCAAACCCATAGAAATAGAATAGAATGGTGTTTACTAGGACTTGGGGGTGAGAGAAATAGGAAGAGTTGGTAAAAGGGTACAAATATCCAGTGGTAAGAGAACTAAGGTCTGAGGATCTAATTATAAGATGATGACTATAGTTGATAATACTATACTATATAAATGAAATTTCCAAAGAGAGTGTAACTTAAGTGTTCTCACCAAATACATATAAATATGTGAAGTAATGGATATGTTAATTAACGTAATGGAAATCCCTTCACAATGTATATGCATGATGAGATTACGAGTTGTACACTTTAAGTGTGTATATTTTATTTATATATAATTTTGTCAGTTATACTTCAATAAGGGCTTCCTTGGTGGCGCTTGTGGTAAAGAATCTGCCCACCAATGAAGGAGACGCAAGAGACACAGGTTCGATCCCTGGGTTGGGAAGATCCCCTACAGTAAGAAATGGCAACCCACTCCACTATTCTTGCCTGAAAAATGTCATGGACAGAGGCGCCTGGTGGGCTACAGTCCATAGGATCACAAAAGAGTCAGACACGACTGAACACACACACACACACATACTTCAATAAAACTGAAAAAATATTTGTTTACTAACAATAAAAGAAGCTAGGAATGGGGTCACATAGTGACTACAAATGAATGACAGCAGATAAAGGCAAAAGAATTGAAATATGGAAAACAAATAAAAGGGAATAAAATACTTAGCTTCAGTCCTAGTTTTTCTCACTCCACTCTGATCTTTGAAGGCTTTGGAATTGTTAAACTTTTAACTTCATTCTAGCTGCTGCCAGGCAGGGCTTCCCTACTTCATCACCTGCAGACTCAGCTTTCTCATTCTTAGCATTTCATTACAGGCCACAGAAAGAATCAAAATAGGATAGAGGATGCTTGGCCCAAAGAATGAAGATGTTAGCAAATTATTATTATTAAAGCCTAGAAGTCTATTACTATTATGTTCTAAAAAGCTTCAAGCACACTTTCTTACATTATTCCATTTGTTTATTTTTTAAAACATAGAAGACACATGCGGCAGGTATACTTTTACACCTGTTTTACATTGCATGGGACTCTGAGGCAAGATATGCCAGGTTTCTTGCCCAGGATTACAGAGTCAACCAGAAGGAGAGCTGGTGCCAAAACCTTGCTCACCCTTTTTTGCCCCCACCTCGCATTTCTATTTATCAGAATCAAAATGATTTATGTTGGCCACTGGATTCAAGGCGGGGAATTACAATTCACCCACGTTAGATGGCTCTCTCTACCGTAAACTGAAATGTCTGACCTGTCTGAGCATTTGAAGAAAAACAGCATACGTGACCTCGAAGGCACTATTTAGCTGGTATCTGTGAATCTGTCCTTTGTGAGTTAGATTCACAGATAGTGAATTAATGCAATTTTGTGAGCTTCCTGTCATAAGAGAGTGAAGGTTGTTTTGTAACATACTTTCTCCCTAAACTCAAGGAGTGAGGAGGGAGGAGGATGATATTCGAAGCTCCTTTTTTTGCGTGAAATAAATGACAGATAATAAAGGCCATTGAGTTCCAATCTGAACTTTTAGTAACTGCTCTCCGGTTCTTGATATATGTCAATTTGATCATCTAAATAACTTTTGTATTTTTGGTTTTCCTCCGAGACAAGCTATGCACACTGGCTCCCCAAATCTCAAAAGATCAGTATCAAAATGATAATAAGAATAATATACTTTTCCTACTTATTACAATAAGTAGTTGCTTCAAAAGAAAGACTTCAAAATAAATATATAAGCAAGCACTTCTATAAATACATATTGGCAAAATATGGTTGAGCCCATAAATAAGATTAAAAGTAAATTTCTATAAGCTCACAGGCGAGAAAATGATCAATTCCAGTTGGGAACTTGGTCTACAAGAGCCCTTGATCACCACTTGGATCCAGACACATAAAATGCAAATATTTTGGCAACCAACTGCAGAATGATCTGTGCATACAGTATCCGTAATATCCTTAATTAGGATTCTGGAAAGGTGAAATGGAAAAGCCAAAACACTGTATTCTGTGTCTTCACTATTTGCTCAGCACCACAGCTTATGAAGCAAGAACACTTTGCCCTAGGAACCTGGCTAATTTAGAACGAGCCAGTTATCACTGGGACAGTCTGTGTCCCACACTTGGTTTCAGGTAATTTACACAGGTTGGTCATTTTACATTCCTTGGACTTTCACATCTTGATCCTCTTTTCTGTGTATCAAATGCTAACTGATCCTCTGGAATGGAGAAAGGAACACAGACAGTAATAGACATTTAAAAATGTGTCTGTCACACGGATGACCAGCAGGTACATGAAAAGACGCTCGACATAGCTAATTATTAGAGAAAGGCAAATCAAAACTACAATGAGGTACCACCTCATACTGGTCAGAATGGCTGTTATTAAAAAATACTGGAGTGGGTTGCCATTTCCTACTCCAGGGGATCTTCCCAACCCAGGGATCAAACCTGCCTCTCTGGCATCTTCTGCATTGGCAGGAGGATTCTTTACCATTAGTGCTACCTGGGAAGTCACTAAAAAGTCTACAAATAATAAAGGCTGGAGAGGAAAACCTTCCTACATTGTTGGTGGGAATGTAAATTGGCACAGACACTATGGAAAACAATTTGGAGGTTCCTCAAATAACTAAAAATAGAGTTGGCATATGACTGTAGTCCCATTCCTGCGTCCATATCCAGTGAAAGTTGCTCAGTCGTGTCCAACTCCTTGCAACACCATAGTCTTTACAGTCCATGGAATTCTCCAGGCCAGAATACTGGAATGGGTAGACTTTCCCTTCTCCAGGGGATCTTCCCAACCCAGGGATTGATTGAACCCAGGTCTCCCTCATTTATTTTTTTTTTCTAATTTTATTTTATTTTTAAACTTTACATAATTGTATTAGTTTTGCCAAATATCAAAATGAATCCGCCACAGGTATACATGTGTTCCCCATCCCGAACCCTCCTCCCTCCTCCCTCCTCATACCATCCCTCTGGGCCATCCCAGTGCACCAGCCCCAAGCATCCAGCATCGTGCATCGAACCTGGACTGGCAACTCGTTTCCTACATGATATTAAAGGGATCCTTTACCAACTAAGCTACCAGGGAAGCTGCGCTAACATATTCAAACAAAACTATAATTCAAAAAGATACATGTACCCCAATGTTGACTGCAGCATTATCTACAAGACATGGAAAAACCTAAATGTCCACTGATAGATGGATAAAGTAGATGTGGTACAATGGAATACTACTCAGCCATAAAAAGAATAAAATAATACCATTTGCTGCAATATGAATGAACCTAGAGATTATCACCCTAAGTGAAGGAAATCAGGAAGAAGAAAGCAAATACCATATGATACCACTTATATGTGGAGTCTAAAATATGACACAAATGAAATTACTTATAAAACAGAAACAAACACAGAATTAGAGAACACACTTGTGGTTACCAAGTGGGAGGGAGAGTGAAGGAGGGAAGGACTGGGAGTTTGGGGATAGTAGATATAAACTATTACATAGAGAATAGATAAGCAACAAGCTCCTCCTGCAAAGCAGAGGGAACTGTATTCAGTATTCTGTGATAAACCAAAATGGAATATGCAAAAGAATGTGTGTGTGTGTATATACACACATATATATAACTGAATCACTTTGCTGTACAGTAGAAATTACCACACTATAAATCAACTATATATCAATAAAATGTGTTGCATTTGAAAGGCACTTAGTAAATGTTAGTCAAACCTGAATTTGTATCTTCAACCTAGCTTCTTAGGGGGGAACTGATTAACTTGCTCTGAATAAGAAAAAATTTAACAATATTCTCCATGATAATGAAACTTTAATGCTATATTCCATTCTATTTAAGCAACATCTTAAGGCAACAGAGTAACTGGAAAATAAGTACAGAATAAAATTGAATAAATTTCTTGCCTGCATGGTCATGTCAGATTTATTTAAGGGTTCTTAAAAACTTGAGCACACGAGTGCCTCTTGATAACTCACATATTTATGGCTTAAGTGTCCAGATCAATAAAAGGGCAAATACAGATTTTCAAGGATGACAGAGTGAAGGAGGAAAACTTTGGGAGGAGTAACTTTTGGAAAATTTTGTGTCATTATCCCAGCCTGAAGTCTTAAAATCAACAGAAAGTTTTTATTCACTATTTCTTGTTATTATCCTTTGTTTTCCTGTGTTAACCAAGCCTCATGCTTGAGATTTTCAAGGTCAATGGACAAGTTTAGGTTATGACGCTCTTTATTCCATGAACACTATTCACATACTCACTTATGATGTTGCCCTGGAGCTAAGCTACTATCTGGTATTAAGCTGGATATATTTAGCCACTACTTTCACAAAAACTTCTCTCCCATCCCCACCCATCTTTACATCTGCAATATACATAAGACATTATTCTGGGATACATTTTCCTAGTCTGGATTTTACACAAACCCAAAGCCAGAGAATTATCCAGGTCTGGTGATTATCCAAATTCATTGCTTCTCCTTTTCTGATTCTTGCAAGTGTTATACAGATGCTACTGAAATATAAGTTAGGTCAGTTAAAGGAAATGAAAATGATGGGTCTTTCAAATGTCCATGGTTATCTCAAAAGACCATGTTACCATGAAAAACAAAATGTCAGCTGTGCTGGTAAAGTAGCATGGCAAACGCAAACCTAAGCAAGACTATACCAGAAGGCTCTGCCCTTCCTCTTCAACCCTCAGACTACAATTTAAATCTACTTTATCTAAAGAGGAAATAACATATAATAAAAGTCAAACTGCATAGAACATGATGCAGGTCATGGAAGATGAATTAGGATTACCTTTTATGTCCTCATTTTCTTTTAATGGGCTAACTGTGAAGCAATTACATGCATGTGCACATGCTCAGCTGCGTCAGACTCTTTGCCACCCCAAGGACTATATCCCTCCAGGCTCCTCTGTCCACGAGATTCTCCAGGCAGGAATACTGGAGTGGGCTGCCATTTCCTCCCCCAGGGGATCTTTCTGAATCGGGGATCAAACCCGCATCTCCTGTGTCTCCTGCATTTCCCTCACTGACTGTAATATGGGACCACAGGAGACAATGAGCCGGCAGTTCTTTTTTAACGGTTATGACACATAGGTGCATAGCATTTGCTAAGATAATAGAAAAATTATACACACAAAAAATAGTAAAAAAAATTCCACTGTAGAAAGAACTGTTTTAGAGCATTTGGAAACCTCCTCAAGCTGTAAATAAAACCAAAGTGTAGCAATGGAAGCCATGCTTACTACCATCACTTGGTCTGACAGTTTCATGCCAGAGAAAAGACCACATTTTACTTAGAAATACTAGACAGTAATGCACTGGGTGCCTGCGAGAGGTTTTATTCCTCTTCATCATTCATCCATTATTAAGCCTGTTCTCCCTAGAACAGTCAACAGTGAATCAATAAAATATATCCCTTCTGTTAAGAGTAAAGTATCGTGTCTGTCCCCTTGAGGCTATTTTTCTTGCCTATCTAATTTGCTTGTCATATTTAACAAGCCTTTTTTTCTCTCCAGATACAAAACCAACACCTGCTCAGAAAATTTATTTTGACCCTTTCCAAAACATTAACCATGCCCTTAGGTGTATAGTCAGTGCCACCCTTGACACATTAGGTAAATGAACACAGGTAATACAGTAGAAATGTATTTCTAAGGTCTAGGTCAAATGTATGTCTGACCTTATTCATTCTAAAGATAATTAACACTATCTTAAAAGTAAATTTTATAAAAAGCAATGCGCACGTGAGGGGGCATGTGTTCTACTTCATTGCAAGTAGCACAGTTCTTAAGCAATGAACTAGAGACTTAGTGAATTTTTGTTGATGGCAGAAGGGGAAGGGAAAAAAAGGCAGAAGAAAGAAGAAAAGGAGTGGGGAAAAAAGGGAGTCAAGTCTACTTCTTGGTCCCTATTTAAAGAATTCTAGCATTTATATTTTTGAATAGATAGCTTCTTCTTAAAGGAACTAAACATCTCATCTCTGGGGCTTGAAAGCCTTTTCCTACATGACTATGTATAGTGTACAACACTTCTGTAGTCTTGAGATTCAGGGGAATAATAGTGAATGATCTAACTATGATGCAATGAACTTCTTGACATTTTTTTCTAACAATTTTGCTGCAATGTTTCATATTTATCTACAACAGTTCCTTGGTTTTTGTTTGTTGGTTGGTAAGCTTCCAGTGGAAGCCTAGTCAGAGTCTTTTTCTAGGAAATTTCAGGGGAAGTTAAATGCTTGCATCCCTTTAAAAGAATACAACAAAAAGATTTAACTGCTGGGGCATCTTTTGTGGGATAATGGGAATGAGAAAAAGAACAAAATTTTACTCAGTGTCTATTATGAGCCAAACAATTTTACATATACTATTTCATTTACTCCTTATAGTCTCTAAGAGTAGGTACAATTACTAACCCAGCTCACAGGTTATCAAACAGATTAGGAAATTAGCTTGGTCCAAGATCACACTGCTAACTAGAGCTAAAATTCAAACTCAGTTTTCTTTACTCCAACACACTTCTGGTTTACACTTTATCACACTAACAATTTTCTAAATTGGGATTTTGGTGACAAATAAAATACCATGAGCTGTCTTTCAACTGGGTATGTTTCAGTTTTCACTTTGGCTTAAAAAAAAAAATTTATTGAAGTAATAGCTGATTTGCACTTCCCAAGTGGCGCTAGTGGCTAAGAACCCACTTGCTGGTTTAGGAGACATGAGATGTGGGTTTGATCCCTGGGTCAAGAAGATCCCCTGGAGGAGGGTACGGCGGTCGCCCACTCCAGGTTTCTTGCCTGAAGAATCCCATGGAGAGTGGAGTCTGGCGGGCTACAGTCCATGGGGTTCCAAAGAGTCAGACGTGCCTGAAGCAACTTGGCAGCAGTAGCATAGCTGCTTTACAGCGTGCTGCTGGTTTCTATTGTACAGCACACTGAAACAACTATACATACACTATAGCCCCTCTGTTTTGGATTTCCTTCCCATTTAGGTCACCACAGAGCACCGAGCAGAGTTCCCTGAGCTACAGGTTAGGGAACTAACTTATAGGTCCTCATTAGTTATCTGTTTTATACATAGTATCAATCATGCATATGTGTCAATCCTAATCACCCAATTCATCCCACTTTTGGTTTTCTGAACCATCTTCTTCCTTATACACCTCTGCGATATAACCATCAAGGCATAGTGGGAAATAGAACACCTATTACCTCTACATTAATTAATAACTATCATATTTCTAAGAAAAGTGAATGTAAGCACAAAAACGACGTGCTAAAACCCTGATATGTCCCATGGATAACTTCCCTTTTAGCAACTGAAGACTGAGGTTCCCTAGTCTTTCAATATGTGAGAAGCTGAGTATATGACTTGGGTTTACTGAGCAGCAGAGGGGTGCAGGAAGAAGGGAGGAAAAGGTGCCTTAAGAAATGGAAACTCAGGAAGTGATAAAGTTTTATGGAAGCAAGTGAGAACAAGAAAGATCAGGTAGGGAGGAGAAAGAGCTGTCTTCACAAAGCACCAGAAAAAAAAAAAATCCACAATGTTATTGTGGCCATGAAAATAGTTTTCTTAGTGATTAAATGACCCCGATTTCCTTTCCTGTAAAATCATTTCTCAGTTTGCAGGATCACGACTCCATCTGCGCAGTTGCTGGTTCATTGTTACAGACTGTACCAATGTTGAAAAACAAGTCATCCGCCAGTTTAAATATTATTGACTCATTGATTGAATTCTTTTACCAGGAGTGCATGTTGCGATGAAAGGCCAGTCTTTTGTTGTTTTTAGAACACTTACTCTAGCTGTACGTGCAACTGTATTATTCTCTCACTATTGGTTTTCAGTTTGTTGTCGAAGTACTAAATGTATTGTGGGTCTATGTAGTCTTCTATCAAAAAGTATTAAGGTTGTGAGAGAAATACACAATCATTAAATTTACAAGTTTTGTAAAACATGAGATTGTCCTGGAAATGCATTTGCCTTTGTCCACACCAGAAACAGATCTCATCTCCGTGTGTGTGTGTGTGTTACTCAGTTGTGTCCAAATCCTTGTAATCCCATGAACTGTAGCCCGCCATACTCCTCTGTCCATGGGATTCTCCAGGAAAGAATACTAGAGTGCATTGCCATGCCCTTCTCCAGGGGATCATCCTGACCCAGGGATTGAACCCTGGTCTCCTGCATGAGCAGGCAGATTCTTGACTGTTTGAGCCACAGAGGAAGCCCATACTCCCTCACATTTATGTACGTATCTTCCATGAGTGCCACGTATCTGAATGAGTCTAAAACTAAGGGGTGCAAGCAACAGTCTTGTTGCAGAATGAGCCAACTGTGCCACAACATTTGCTTAGAAGGAAGATGATGAAGACTGGCTTGTTTGTCCTATCATTCATACTTACAAACCCTAAATTTTTATAACAACACAATTATAATGGTTATTAAATGGCTAACATTTAATTACTTCTTAGAAACTGTCCTAAGTATTTTGTAATGCCTCATTTTTTTTTCCTTCAAAACAATTCTATAAGGTAGGGGGTATTATTAACCCCATTTTACACATGAGGAAGGTGAGGCAAAGTTACTTTAGAGAAAGGAACTTGTCCAAAGTCATATATGGGGCCTTAGCCAAGCAGGACTTGAACACAAGATTTTCTGACTTCAAAATCCTGCTACCCTGCATTACTGGTACCCCATAGAGGTAGCGGGAATGGTCAGAATCCTTCCAAGACAAAAACTAGCTATTTAAGACAGGCTTGTTACACAACCGAGGGGAAGCACGTCAAAGGAAGAATTATCACCACTTCAGCCAGCACTTGCTATACATGGATAAAATCGGTTCAAGCCTCAATAGCAGTGTCTCAAGAAAACAGAGATCCTTCCTGAAAGGAAAATTAAAATCTTTGTTGTATTTTTTGCAGTGAAAATGCATTCAGGTATGTCTTCCTGGTTCCAAATGACTTACTCCACCAGCATCCAATTAAAACAATACATGCAAGTTTTTCCATTAGCCTCAGGTCAGTGCGGGGCTGACACCACGGATATCTTTGTGGCAGGTGTGCTGACAAAGCCCTCATCTGGCTTTATGAACACTTCAAACCTCAAAACAGCTGGTAGTATTTTTTTCCTCCAGAAATTCTTAACATAGAATTACTCAGAATGCCTAAAAAAGCCAGTATATAGACTTTTCCACAAGTAAAGAGACATATAAATGCATAGAAATAAATAAGTAAAAAGGAAAGTCCAAAATCCCACTATTACATATGTCTATAATTCAGTATTTTTCACATGCGTAGTTTAGACTTCTGAAGAAGGCAATGGCACCCCACTCCAGTACTCTTGCCTGGAAAATCCCACAGACCAAGGAGCCTGGTGGGCTGCAGTCCATGGGGTCGCAAAGAGTCGGACATGACTGAGCGACTTCACTTTCCCTTTTCACTTTCATGCATTGGAGAAGGCAATGGCAACCCACTCTAGTGTTCTTGCCTGGAGAATCCCAGGGATGGGGGAGCCTGGTGGGCTCCAGTCAATGGAGTCACATAGAGTTGGACATGACTGAAGCAACTTAGCAGCAGCAGCAGTTTAGACTTCACCTCAAAGTCTAGGCTGTATGATTAAAAGAGGTCTTATCACCTCCTCTCCTAGGAAGAGCTCTAAGACTTGTGTAATGGTAATACATGCCTTCTGGGTTTCTCTGGGGAGCATACTTAATTGATTCTAATCATATCTATCATGTACTGTTTACTCTTTCCAAGCACTTTTTAAGTTCTGAAGTACTTCTAAACAGTGTACATCTTAACGGTAATAGGCCTTTATATCTATAGCATTCATCTTGCCTCAATCTTTAAATTTCCACGTTTTACTTGTTTCTCCTTGCTTTTAAGCATAGGGTTTATTTTAATGTGAATTGACTTTTCTTAAAAGAGAAAAAGAAACCGTAAGTGCAAAGCCCAACAAGGCCCCATCTCCTCACCAGGGTCACTGATCAACCCATTTGTAAAGAGATGCTGCTCTTTTTCATGTCTCAAGATGCATATAGGTCTTATAAGACTTCTCCACCAAAATGGTAGAGAACAATGCAGATACATCACCAAAATATCTGAGAGTCACAGGACACAGCCTGCACAGGCACTGAAACTCTTTATAGGATCTTGTTGAGTTTTTAAAAATTCATAAGCATTATTCATTCTAGTCTATAATATAACCATGTTTGTTTTATTGTGACTAGTAAGTGGTTTTTCCTTAGAATCTATAGATAAAAGTGGCTATTTCATGAATGTGTCCAACTTTTAATGGGCTTCCCTGATGGCTGAGTGGTTAAGAATCTGCCTGCAATGCAGGAGACCTGGGTTTGATCCATGGGTTGGGAAGATCCCCTGGAGAAGGGAATAGCAACCCCCTCCAGTACTCTGGCCTGGAGAATTCCATGGACAGAGGAGCCTGGTGGGCTATACAGTCCATAGGGTCGCAAAGAGTCACAACTGAGCAACTAACACTTCAACTCTGACTTGCCCTACTTAAGCCCAGGTGTACAAAACCCTCAAAACACTGCTGTGCTTCTGGTGCTAAGGATCTTAGTCAAAAAAGCATGGATCATGCACTAATTTTTATTTTAAGCGAATGTAGCTAATGTTACAACCAGGGACCACTAGGACTATTAGCATTAATTGTCTGACACAAATGCTTACTCCTCATTCTACTGTGCTGTGCTTAGTCACTCAGTCGTTTTTCACTCTGCAACCCCATAGACTGTAGCCCACCAGGCTCCTCTGTCCATGGGGATTCTCTAGGCCAGAATACTGGAGTGGGTTGCCACGACATGACTGAGCGACTTCACTTTCACTTTTCACTTTCATGTATTGGAGAAGGAAACGGCAACCCACTCCAGTGTTCTTGCCTGGAGAATCCCAGGGACAGGGGAGCCTGGTGGGCTGCTGTCCATTGGGTCGCACAGAGTCAGACACGACTGAAGTGACTTAGCAGCAGCAGCAGCAGCAACACAGATGAACTAACTATAAAGCTCTATTTTATCACTAGGTGATTCTAGTCTGAATTTTTTTTTAATTTCTTGCTTCAAATTATATAAAGTGAATTCATATTTGTTTATTCTGTAAGTTTAAAATAATCTACTTAGAATTTACTTAAGAGGAGATTCCTAGTAAAATAAGGAACAGAAGTTCAGAGGACTAGGTTAGTCTGGTCCTTATATCTGTCATAGAGATACAAAGAAGATCCAGAATAATATACACAAAACTATTTCTCACCTATCAGAGACGATCAAGAATAAGGTACACAAAATTTCCTTGCAAATTCTGTCACTTGAGTTAGTTTCAAAGTATTGAGCTAATGTGAATGTACGTTCACATTCTAGAGCTCCTGGTTACACCTCCTGGTTGAATCACATGGCTAAGACACCTCAGGCAAAGAGACTATAAATTCAGCTGCATGGTTTCTCAGAGGAAATAAAATAAAACCCATTTTTGAGGATCATAATACCAGGTTGAAAGTTTGCATGCATGGAGCCTCCGGCTTCTTCCAAATAAAAGGTAAGCATAAACACTAAGCATAATGTTCTGACCTGGGTCGGGCGGCATACACACACAGGAAAATTGAGTATTGTAGCCCACTTTGAAGTTGGAGTTGATGGGGTAGTAATCAGCTAGCTTGATCATCTTCTTGAAAGCATCGTAGATAAAAATGAAGCTAATCAGAGAAGAAAAGCCCTCTTCAGTGAAGCGAGTGAAGTACTGAACCAGAAAGCTGGCATCGGTGGCTACTAAAATGAGACACAGAAAGGCCGACCAGAGGCCGATCCAAAGGCGAAACTCCAAATAGTCAAAATTATGGTCCCTGGAAAGAAGAAAAAAGGTATTTAGACTCCTCCTCCATGGAACACAAACTGCAACACAAAACTACCAAACTGCAGAGTGATTGTTAAAAATATAAGATCACTTATAGCTACTAGATAGAAAGATCATTCTTAATTTTATCCAGGAAGTATTACCTTTAGGATTTGGCCTAATGGCACTAGGCTAAGAAATAATTTCAGGTGTTTGAGAAAAGCACAACGAAGGAATCGTACCATTTGAATGTAATTGACTCATTAATTTTCTTCTTGTATTGATTCTTTTATCATAGAGTGTCCTTTATCACTCTTTATGGTCTTTGTTTTAAAGTCTATTTTGTCTGATATGAATACTGTGACCCCCACTTTCTTGTCATTTATGCCTGCATGAAATATCTTTCTCTATCCCCTCACTCAATCTTCTCATTCAAAATGATGATCCCTATGTAGAAAAAATAAACAGTTTGAAAGCGTAACACTGGTACCTAGCATATGTTCAATAAATGTTTTGGGAGCCTTCTGGTTAAGGAAGACACTAAGAAAGTATTCTGTCTTCCTCAAGTCATCAAAGTCTACTGAGAAAGACAAACTGATAAACAATCACACCGCAAAATACTAAGTGATACCTAAAGTTCCCACAGAGTGTCACAGAAGTGGGACTAATTTGGGCTCGGCGAGGTGGTGGGGATAGATAATCTTGCAGAAAAAACTAAAAGTATTTAAGGAAAAGCAAGAACTTTTGAGATAGACCAGGGAGGGTCAGGTCAGGAAGACGAAAAACAGTGCTCAAGGAGACATGTGGCATGAACTCCATGCAATGCCCCTTGTGAACTGAGTGTCACCAATACAGGGAGATGGGATCAAATGAATTTGAGTCAGCTGTACTGAGCTGGACGAACCTAGAGCCTCTTATACAGAGTAAAGTAAATCAGAAAGAGAAAAAAAAAATCACATATTAATGGATATATTGGGAATCTAGAAAAATAGTACCAATGAACCAATTTGCAGGGAAGGAATAGAGATGCAGAAGTAGAGAATGGATTTATGGACACAGCTGGGGAAGAAGAGGGTAGGACAAATTGAGAAAGTAATATTGACATATATATACTATCAGGTATAAAATAGATAACTAATTGGAAGCTGCTATATACACAAGGAACCCAGCCTGGTGCTCTGTGATGACCTAGAGGAGTGGGATGGGAGCAGGGAGGGAGCTCAAGAGGGAGAGGACATATATAATATATAAATAATTATGACTGATTCCCACTGTTGTACAGCAGAAAACAACACAACACTGTAAAGCAACTGTCTTCCAATTAAAAAGTAAAAATAAACAAGTGATTCAATATTTAAAAAAAGAATACGATGCCTCCATTTAAGTAGGCCATTTTTCAATACCCTTTACACTTCTTACAAGTGAATTAGTTCAAGATTCATATTTTGGAAAACATGGGTCAAATGTTGGTATTTTACCATTTCACACTCATTATTTTACAATTACGTGGACAGTGCATTAAAATAGTTGTTTTTATCATCATTTGCAATGAAAAAACATATTGGTAATCACATTTCTTGTATGAGAAAAAATAAATCAAGGATCATGCATGCTTAAAGCTCTATGGCTTTCCCTTTATACAGTGAGTTTCTGATAACTGACAGCCACATACTTTAATGCTTCCCCAAAGACATCTTGTCAACATGTCCATTCCCAACAGCCTAGTCTAGGCCACCAAGAAGCCTTTCCCTGATTCTTGTAAGAACCTCCTTACTAATATCGATGCTTGCCCTGCTCAAAGCTGTTTTCCACATCACAGCCAAAATAACCTTTTCAAATGTAAATCAAATGTCCTAGTTTAAAGTCTTTTGGTGGCTTTGCACTGCTCTTAGAATAAAAATTCAAATTCTCTTCCTAACACAATGTCTGGTGCATAAAAGGGTTCCAATAAAGCTATTCCTGCAGGCTACAACTTGAAAGTTGTAATGTCAGAAAGTTACTGAACTGGTTTATGAGCTATCACAGGTACCCAAGTGATGACCAACCAAAACTTCTACTGAATATTAGAATTAAAAGTTGCTTGATTTCATATGTCAACTGGACTAGGCCATGAGGTACTCAGGTATTGGGTCATACATTATTCTGGGTGTGTAAGGGTGGTTTGGGTAAGGTTAACATTTAAATCGATAGACCTGAGTAAAGCAGGCTGCCTTCCATAATGAGAGTGTGCTGCATCCAGTCAGTTCTTCAACTGAAAAGAACAAAAAGGCCAGCTTCCCTCAAGCAAGAGAGGACTGTCCAGCAGACAGCCTGCCTTTGGACTTGATCGATAACATAGGCACTACCTAGTTCTCCAGCAGAAGGCCTTGGATCTGGAACCTACGTTCTCCTGGGTCTTCAGGTTGCTAGGCCACCTTGCAGGTTTTGCACTTGCCAGCCTCTAGAACTGTGTGAGCCAATTAGTTATGATAAATCTCTTATAGATGAATATACACATCGTATTGGTTCTGTTTCTCTGGAGAATCCTGATTAATCACCAAGTGGTCATATGTGCCTCACTTTATGGATGAAGATACCAAGGCCAATAGAAACTAAGCCATTTATCCAATGTCAAGGCTTTCACGGCAGAGCTGGACCAGAAACCAATTCTCTGTACTACTGGACAGGTCCTTTTAAAAATTACAGCATGGTTCTTCCTGTACAATTTATATTCAGTGTGTGGTGTGTGTGTGTGTGTATGTGTTAGTTGCTCAGTCGTGTCTGACTCTTTGCGACCCCATGGACTGTAGCCCATCAGGCTTCTCTGTCCATGGAATTCTCCAGGCAAGAATACTAGAATGAGTTGCCATTTCCTGCTCCAGGGGATCTCCCTGACCCAGGGATTAACTTTGGGTCTCCTGCATTGCAGGCGGATTCTTTACCATCTGAGCTACCAGGGAAGCCGTAGCACACGAGTGGGCCTTAAAGTCACTGTCCTCTATTTCCTTCTTATCAAATCACACACATTGGAATACATTGCCAAAACAGGAGATTAGTAACACTTGGGTAGAAAGTTATCTTCTACAGATTTCCCAAAATCTTTCTAAAGACATCTTTGGCATTTCTTTACAGTTCCCTCCACATCTGGAACCCCAGTGTTGAATCCTATGCATGTTTTTCTGAGATAAGTAGACTCTAGAAAAAGCTAAATTCTAGGAGTTTACACTATAATTTACATTATCACACAATGAGTCAGAGCCTAGAAACAGTTTTATTACTTCAGACATTTTCCTTAAAGTTTTAAACAATTACCTAGTTTTGCTTTCCTAACAAGATTAAAGTTAGAACAATCCTTAATGTGTTCTAAGAATGCTAATTCTTATTTACAGAATTGATGTTTACAGGACAGGATAAGAAATAATCTAGTCATCAGCTAATGGTCAGGAACACTATCAGTTTGAGTACAAAGGGGGAAAATGCATGTATAAACTTGAATCTTAGGACCTAAACAGGATACCCAAACCAGCTCCTCTAAAATACTTAAATACTCCCAGAGTGTCTCTGTAAGAATAACCCAGATAAATTCACTAATACCAATCACTCCATTAGGAAAGTGATATGTTTACAGCAGCAAAAAGAAAGAGGAATAAAAGATGAGAAACTTTAAACAAGCCGATCAACAGTGATTTTAAACAAGCCGATCAACAGTGATGACTACAATAAAAGGCAATGTTAACGTCCAATAAGATTATCAGGCCCCTTGGTGCCAAGTTTAAATTGCAATTAAATTATAAAAGTTATAAGCTACAGAAAGGAAATGATAGTAGAAACTGAAGAAACTATGGTGCGTTAGAAGGACAAAATCAGTGTACATTTTTTTGGTAAAACTCAATGTTTCTAAAGATTTACACGATAGTTTTGAGCAGCAGAAACCCAAGGGTACAGGAAAAACGAAGAACTTACCTTTGAAGCATGTTTCAGAAATCAGTCACTGACAAATATAAACTCCCTAAACTGAATGAATAAATCCAGGTACTTAATAGAAGACAATAATAATTTGAAGGCCTACAAGTAAACTGCTCAAATAATATAAGATATAAATTAATAAATGACCAAATGACAAACAGGATAAAATCCAACTTTAATCACGAAGTTTCTATATGACTTAGACCACACTGCTTAAACTCCCTTCAGATTTCTCCCAGAAGAAAAGGAAAAGGAATCCAATTCTCTATTATTGGGATTGTTGTTGTCGTTTAGTTGCTAAATCATGTCCAGCTCTTTTCCAACTCAATGGACTGTAGCCCACCAGCCTCCTCTGTCCATGGGATTTCCCAGGCAAGAATACTGGAATGGGTTGCCTTTTCCTTCTCCGGGGGATCTTCCTGACCTGGGGATCAAACCCATGCCTCCTGCACTGGCAGGCAAGTTCTTTACTATTGAGACATGAGTGAAGCTCATTACTGAAATACAGTGTGTAAAAATAGTTCAAAAGAGACTGCAGAATTGGAGAAACAAAACTATGTGTGTTTTGGAAAGTTGTGAGCTATTCTTTCATTGTTACTAATTTTAAAAAGCGACAGTATATCATTCATATGCCTTTTCATGGTTTTCCAGTTGATAAGCCAAATATTAAATCCTGTATTCCAAGTCAGAGATAAATCTGTGGATTATTTGGAGTTACTATTTGAGTCCATTAAACTCACAAAATAAGAATTTATCTATTTCTTAAAAAAATAAAGAAGGTAAAATATGATGGGGAAAACCTGGGCAAAAGATAGTAAAATACTTTCTTTACTGAAGGATTTCTCAGATCCCTTAGTAAACTGAAGGGTAAAGTGAATTATCAATAGGGGGATATAATAAATAATGTACAGCACTCCCTAGACTTATTGGGATCACAGATTTTTCTTTTTCATTGAGAATTTAATGCAACTAGCAAATGATGAAACACACTTTGAGAAACAGTGGTCTACACAAATACTCTGTATCTAGACATATCAGCACTGCTGTTACCATATGTAAGCAAATGATATAGCATTGTGAATAAAAGAATAAGGTTTGCCACATAAGTGTCATATGTTACTCGGTGATGGATTTAAAGTACAGTTTCTCAAATATTTCTTGTTGCTTTACTGCTATTTTCAAATAAATCACTTGAAACTATGTTTAAGTTTCCAATTTTGATGAAACAGAAGGGAAAATGAGAAAGGAACTTGCTTAGCAAAAGGAAATAATCTCGATTCTACAATTATCTAAAGCAAACCAGGGTGCAAACATTTTCTGTAGATTAAGGCTCTGATCACATTGTATACAATAAATCTTTCTGCAAAGGTTGCACATTTGTCCCTGTTTATAGTATGTGCTTGTTTAATCTTTCCACAAAGGCTTTCTTGTCTCACATGATGTTTTCTTAAACATATAAAAACTGTTTGACTCTTTCTATAAACTGACAGGAGCAGAATTTTTTCCAATGGTCTCCTGAGAATTATAACGGAGGAATTTCTGGTAATGATCTACAGAGAACATAACTCTAGTTAAACTCTGAAGCTTTAAATGCTTGGAAGACCTTTAATTTTTGCCCTCAACCCAGTTTTCAAAACCCTCATTTTAAATTTTCATTCCCTCCTCTCTCGTGATCACTTTTGACAGCATACATGGCTTCTTTTTTTTTTCTTTTAGTAATTTTTATCCCTCTAAGTTGATTTTTTAAGATTTCATTTATCTATTTATTAGTTATTTATGACTGCACTGTGTCTTCGTTGCTGTGCAAGGGCCTTCTCCAGTTGTGGAGCACAGGCTCCAGGCACATGGGCTTAGTGGCTCCAAGGCATGTGGGATCTTCCTAGACTATGGATCTAACTCGTGTACCCTGCGTTGGCAGGCAGAGTCTTAACCACTGGAACACCAGGGAAGTCCCCACACAATTTCAAAGCCTCCTATTTGAGTCCTTAAGTCTACGAGGCATTAAGTGGGTAATAACATTTCTAACATTAAAATCCTAAAACTGTATAATGGTAGAAGTATATGGAAATTCCAACAAGGAATGCTAGCAAGCCATATGAAGTTCTGCAATCTATCTGTGTACTGAGATCTGCCAGTAAAGGCAGTTCTCTCTCAGAGGTATCAAGTTCATTAGAAAGAAGCTAGAATTCCCAATTTGATTTTGAAGCCATTTGTGGACTAATGTGGCTCTTTAGATAATTTGGTTAATTCAATTTTCTCCATCTTAAAATAATCCATCAATTTCTAAAAGAAAATACTGGTACCACAATTGCCAAGCCCATTAGTAATGTCTAGTGATTCCACAAGAGGTTTAGGCTCTGGAGTCAGAAAGCAGGGATTCAAATCCCCACCCTGCAACAACTGGTTGATGCAACCTTCAGCAATTTATTACCTACTCTGTGCCTGCTTTCTCATCGATAAAACAGGATATAGTCCCTACTCCACAGGACTGCTACAAGAAATAAATGAGGGAGTACATGTAATGCACTTAGGACAATACTTGGAACATGGCCAAGCACTCAATAAATGTTAGCTGTTACCCAGTTGATTCTAGAAATCCATCATTAGTTAAGAACACAGGAATGGGATTTAGGAGCAGTGGGCCACGGGAGCACCCGGCCTCTTCCACAGACAAGCTATGTCACCTTGAACAAGTCACTTCACTTCTCTAGTGTCAGTACGATCATAGCAGGAAATAGAAGGCAACCTCAGATGGAATTCTGAGGAAAACTTTTAAGATGTGAACTATTTACAGAGGAATGAGTAACAAAAATGGCAAGGTTCTCAGGGACTAGAGATGTCAGAAGCCATTTCTACCCTCGTCCCCTGACCCCCACAACAGCTTAGAAAGGCTAAGGAAAGAAGAGTCACCAGAGCCTGATGAGGGCAGAACCAGGGTGGGGTGGGGGGAGCCACCGGATGGAACAAGCCACTGCCAGACTGCCCGGGAGAGCAGTGACCAAGCGCGGCGGGGGAAGCAGACATGCCCTGACCTCTCTGCCTTCCTGTGCTCCTGAGGCTCTGCTTTAGCCAAACCCAACAGGAAGCCAGAGGGCAGAGGAGCCTGCGTGCTGGGGTCCACCGGGGTCAGCCTCCAGAGGCACAAAGCAGGACAATGAGGCAGAGAAGAACGGGGGCGGAGGAGAAGCAATGTGACAGAGGGACCTCCACTGAATCAAATGTTAGCACCTGCCAGGTGACTTAATCTCTGAGGGCCTCTCAATCTCCAGATGCTAAAATTTCCAAATTCCACTTAACTACTATTCTGTGCAGGCTTCCCTGGTGGCTCAGACAGTAAAGAATCCACCTGCAATGCAGGAGACCTGGGTTTGATCCCTGGGTCACGAAGATCCTCTGGAGAAGGGAATGGCAACCCACTCCGGTATTCTCACCTGTAGAATCCCATGGACAGAGAAGCCTGGTGGGCTACGGTCCATGGGGTTGCAAAGAGTCAGATGCGACTGAGGAACTTTCAGTTCACTATTCTGTGCTCTATCTAGACTGTGAATGTTCTACAACTCAACAACTCTAATTTATAATTTGATATCTATATACATACTTGCTGAAATTAAATAGAAGCCTCTCAAAAACGAGAACAGGTCCTGTGCTGCTCAAAATAGTGAGTGGTTGACCAGCAAAGAGGCAAAAGATGGCTCCAGAGACAGCGGTGCCCAGGAAACTCTCCAGCACACCCTAATAGAAAGAAAACAGAGGTGTTAATAGAAACATGCCTTATTTTATGTGTGATGTCACTAGGGGACTTAAACCACATGAGTATGCTATTTTGAGGGCTGTCACAAACATCAAACAAATGTAAAGAATATTGATTTTTACCAATATGGATATCACCTTCTATTTCACACACATATGATTTAGCCATTCCTGCCTATTCCAAGGGTTGAACTGCTCCTAAGTACTATAATGACTGTAATGACTCGTGGTTGACTACAGAAGGCAAAGGATGACTCCAATACTCTTTAAAAAAATACTAATTGATGCTTCCATACATAAAATCACACTATACAATCCCACCAAGTGTGTAGAAGTGACTTAGTACTTCTGGTGTTGTTCTCTCTGTGGTTACTTTCAGTATTTGTTTTAGCTGAATTTCACTTTGCACACAGCAGGTACTTATAACTAGCTACATTTTATGCACAATAGCTATTTTCTATAAAGGAAAGCTTTTTAAGAGGAAAGGAGAGCAAAGAGAATAGAAGAAAATGATTTGCCCTCTATCCTGCAGTCTCTAAGACATCAATTTCAAAAAATATTCTACTGCATATTCATTGTCCAGTGTAAATGTACACAAGAGCTGCAAATTACTTTCTCTCTAGAGGTAATAAATGCGTGGGGACATGAGTAACTAAACATTTGTGGCCACGTCGCCCTGTAGATGTATCTCTTAGAACCAACCCATTATTGCCCCTTAGCATAATAAGAACAAAGGATTATAAATATACATATATACATACACATATATATAATATCATATAATCACATAATGTATACATATAATGTAATTATTATAAAGAAATTGGTCTTTTAAAATTGATTTACAGAACTTTAAGCGCTATCCCCACTAAAAAGCCATCCCAGGAGACTCTTACTACGATGATTACTTGAAATATTTTTTTATGTGGCTTTAGAGCTAGTAATATTCTCTTCAGAATGACATTAACAATAGTACATCCTTCTCTTTTAAGGGTAGGGTTCAACTGGGAAAACACAAAAATCCTTTAGCACAGCACTATGTAATAATGAGGCTGGGGTGGAGATGGCATAAAAAAGCAAGAGTTGACAAGTAAAAAGACTAGTTCCTCACACAGTGGGCAGACACATTCTAAATACCTCAGTACACCTACTTTTGCCCAAGATGTTTAGGTCTGAAGTTTGGCAGGTGAGTGTTTTAAGAGGACCCTATTTACATAAACTCTATTGCATGGCCGAAGGGTACCATCTCGTTATTTACAGCCTTTGCACACATAATCATTGTATCCAGCTCATTCCTCCTAGGGGAGCAGCAAGCAGAATGATAAACAAAGCCAGTAGAACCAGGCTGCATTTATGCAGAGAAAAGAGAAAAAGGTTCCCCAGTGCCCACTAAATAGTATCAGTCTTGACCTCTTATCCCTGAAGATATGGAGTTTCAGGGGGTTAAATGATATGCACAAATCCATGCTCACTGTGGCACAAGTCTTTGGAGTATGGTTTCCTGCCCAACTACTACTGCATCCTTGGCAAAGGGAAAAGGTATACACGCAGCTGGGATTTTCTCAGACTTGCCCTTTTTTTTTTACCTCTTGTGCATTGACACCGGGCTTTTTATGTCTTTGTCATTTATCTTTGTGTGTGCGTGTGCCTTATTTTAGTGTGTGTGACATGAAAGAGTAGGTCCTGGAAGGCTCCTCATGGCAGGACAAGCCATGCTCTGGGCACAGGTGACAGGCGAAGTGTCCCTGCATCGTTCTCTCTCAAGTATGGATGAGTGACTATTTCTCATCACTACTGCAGGATCAAACTAAAGCACACAGCCTGGGTGTAAGAGAGAACACAGTGAAAAAAGGAGGAGTATGAGATTAAGAATACTCTATTTGACTTGAAGGGCTTCCCAGGTGGCTCAGCAGCAAAGAATCTGCCTGCCAACGTGGGAGATGCAGGTTTGATCACTGGGTCTGGAAGGTCCTCTGGAGGAGGAAATGACTACCGACTCCAGTATTCTTGCCAGGAAAATCCCATGGACACAGGAGCCTGGCAGGCTACAGTCCATAGGGTTGTGAAAAAGTTGAACATGACTCAGTAACTAAATAACAACAACAACAAATTTGATTTCATGTAGCTATTAACCTCTGTGAGGGGCAAGAGCAAGGTCTCCAGCATCATCTGTATTTCTCTTTCCCCCATAATGCTACACACCATTCCCCACATGCTCTCCAGGCACCCAGGAAACATTAAAGGAATCTAAGAAGACGCCCAAATCACACCCTAGGTCCCGCTTATCAAAGGCCAACATCCATGACTGCTCATCCAATAAAGATAACAACTAATCTCTTCCCGAAAACAGCTTTGATTCATGGAAAGTCATGTGATCGTTAAAAAGGTAAGATTATTTTTATTTCAGTACTTGATCCTTTGCTAAGTGCTACAGTTTCCATTTGTTGCTGACAATTTTAAAACAGAGACAGATGATTTATTATACACATTACACTGGAAACTTGCTTAAACTCCGAGGTGTTTCCAGTGTTTCTGAGAAAAGAACTATTTTCATCACATTTT
The DNA here is from genome assembly GCF_003369695.1 of Bos indicus x Bos taurus. NCBI lineage: Eukaryota > Metazoa > Chordata > Mammalia > Artiodactyla > Bovidae > Bos > Bos indicus x Bos taurus. Next base: position 86,299,146 of record NC_040081.1, on the reverse strand, counting down.
GACATGTTGCTCTTGACAATATAGAAATTTTAAAAAATAATCTCATGCAATGAATAACTTTAACTAGAATTTAAAGCAATTTGTAAAGTGAACTATCAAAAAAGCCCTTTTTTGATTTATTATTGTCAGTGTTCATGAATATAAAAAGGAAATAATGTGTGGATGTGTGCATTTTTAATAGCTATGGCTCATAAAACCACTTCTACATCTGATTCCCCACAGAGGAACATACTCCCTAGCAATTCATGAGAATGTAATGTACACGGCTGAACTCTGAAGGGTGCAGAATCAGATGCAGCAAAGCACTCCAGCTACATTTTGATTTGGTTTTTATTTTATTCCATTTCCGATCAGATGATACCCACCGCATAACAGAGGAAGGAGCTAACAACTTGCCCTTGGAAAACAGAGACTGGACTCTATTCTGCCACCAAAGAGCTGATGACCTTGGGAACGTCACTTAACCTTTGTCAATTTCAGTTTCTTCAGGTAGGAGAAAAACATCGAGGCATAGTACACATACTGTACAGTATAAAAATGGACTCTGGAGTCAGATCACCTCAAGCTGACATCCAGACTGTATATGATTTACTCTGTAATGACTTAACAAGTTACTTAACCTCTCTGTGCCTTGTAACGTGAACATCAGATTAGATAATATGTCTAATGTTTATCACAGTCATTGACAGATGTGCTTTTGATGAACAGTATAGTCTAAAGGAGATCAGTCCTGGGTGTTCTTTGGAAGGAATGATGCTAAAGCTGAAACTCCAGTACTTTGGCCACTTCATGTGAAGAGTTGACTCATTGGAAAAGACTCTGATGCTGGGAGAGATTGGGGGCAGGAGAAGGGGACGACAGAGGATGAGATGGCTAGATGGCATCACCGACTCAATGGATGTGAGTCTGAGTGAACTCTGAGAGTTGGTGATGGACAGGGAGGCCTGGCATGCTGCGATTCATGGGTTCGCAAAGAGTTGGACATGACTGAGCGACTGAAGTGAACTGAACTGAACACATACATCAGTCCCTCATGCTGGGAAAGATGGGAGGTAGAAGGAGAAGAGGCCATCAGAGGATGAGAAGGCCAGATGGCATCACCGATGCAATGGATATGAACTTGGGTAAACTTCAGGAGAAGGTGAGGGACAGAGAGGGCTGTCATGCTATAGTCTGTGGGGTCGCAAAGAGCTGGACACAACGGGGTGACAACAACAACATACACATTATGAATCTACTCAGATAAGAGATGAAGAGGCTGAACGAGGTCTCTTCCAAGGTCTCCTCCAGGTGGCTCAGCACAAAGAGCAGGTCCTGGAGTCAGGGATACCGGAGTTTAATCTCAGCTCCACTACTTATGAACTTCTCTAAATCCTAATGTTCTCCTCTGTAAAATCAATGGCTATTTCACAGGATAATTACTTGGACTGAATATGATAATACCATACAAAAAGCTAAGAATAAAGTAGAGAGACGATAAGATGCTGGTTTTCTTTTCTTCCTGCTTCCCGTCTCCTTCTTCCCAGTCTGTCTCAGTTACTTCTCTCTCCTTCAACAGAGGAAGGAGATGGAGCGTGACAGTCAATAGGAGTGACAGGAAAAGATGAAGATTGCTCCTCAGGCAAAAAGAGGGCAAAAGCCTCTAGATTCTCAGTGTTTTCCAGGGTTAGGTTGCTGTTCAGTCATGTCCAATTCTGCGATCCCATGCACTATAGCCCTCCAGGCTCCTCTGTCCATGGCATTTTACGGGCAAGAATACTGGAGTGAGCTGTCATGGCCTACTCCAGGGCATCTTCCCAGGGATCACACTCAGGTCTCTGTGTCTCCTACATTGGCAAGTGGATTCTTTACCACTAGGGCCACCAGGAATCCACAGAAGCCTTAGACGGCAATGTTACAGCCACTGATTTTGGTGTTTCTTTTCATTCCTTGTAGTATCAAACACATGGAATCAGCCACAATAAAACAAAATGGTGTATTTCCCTTTATAGAAATGAAGTAAAAATCCACATGTAAAGCAATTGGTGAACCTTTTTTTGCTCACACGAGGGTATAACATTAAACCAAAGATATTCCTTGTTTTATAGAAGGGCCAAGAGAGTCAACTGAAGTCTCAGAAAGATCAAGCATAAAAGAAATTTGAGGAAGGGAGGTTCAAGAGGGAGGGAACATATGTATACCTATGGCTGATTCATGTTGATATATGGCAGAAACCAACACAATACAGTAAAGCAATTATCCTCTAATTACAAATAAATAAGCTTTATTTTTTTTAAATTTTATTTTATTTTTAAACTTTACATAATTGTATTAGTTTTGCCAAATATCAAAATGAATCCGCCACAGGTATACATGCGTTCCCCATCCTGAACCCTCCTCCCTCCTCCCTCCGCATACCATCCCTCTGGGTCGTCCCAGTGCACTAGCCCCAAGCATCCAGTATCGTGCATCAAACCTGGACTGGCAACTTGTTTCTTACATGATATTTTACATGTTTCAATGTCATTCTCCCAAATCTTCCCACCCTCTCCCTCTCCCATAGAGTCCATAACACTGTTCTATACATCAGTGTCTCTTTTGCTGTCTCGTACACCGGGTTATTGTTACCATCTTTCTAAATTCCATATACATGCGTTAGTATACTGTATTGATGTTTTTCCTTCTGGCAGTATGGTACTGGCACAAAGACAGAAATATAGATCAATGGAACAAAATAAATAAGCTTTAAAAAGTGACAAGAACATGAAAAAAAGGAGGAAATCTCACCATAGGAGCAAGATTCTTTAGAAAAAAAAATCCAACCACAATTGGTAGCACCAGAAGTTTGTCTGTGAACTACTTGTGATAAGTCAAGGCCATCACACCCGTCACGGCTAACACAAAGCAAATGCATTCAAGATGATAAAACATTCAACATTTATGCTGTCAACTTTGACTTTATTGCAATTTAGTACATTTAATATCTTCATATAACACTAAAGAATGACCTTTGTTGTTTTATGTCCTTTTTATTAAGAAATGTATTACTTGGATTAATAATTAACCCCAAACTGCCTTAAAATACAAAAGATTTTCTATCTCTTTGACAATTATCAACCAAGTAAAATGAGAAAAGAATATTTAGGGGGCAATATATGCTAAAATATTCACCAACATTACTGTTAGATTTCAAGACTTGAAAAAAAAAATGTCTACTAACCATAAAAAGAAATTTCAGCCTGTATTGGCTGTAATCTATTAAAACTGTGTAGAATGTTGATCAATAAAATTAAACTTCTCTAGCATTTGAATCTGAAATTTAGCCAAGAAAAATGATGCAGCCTAATGACTTTTAAACATGGCCATTGGAAATAAGCAAACAAACCTGAATTACCTGCAGATCAGATCCCCAACGTAAAGCCACAAGATCAAAAATAAGTGATGAGATGATGAAAGTACCTAAATCAAATTTGAGCCACATGAAAAATATCTGTGAGGGTTGTTTTTGTTTGTTTTGTTTTTTGTTTTTTAGGGAAAAAGAAATACTGAATTTTTATTTCCACTTCGGGCTTCCCAGGTGGCTTTGTGGTAAAGAATCTGCCTGTCAGTGCATGAGTACAGGAGACACATGTGGGAAAGATTCCCTGGAGAAGGAGAAGGAAATGGCAACCCACTCCAGTATTCTTGCCTGGAGAATCCCATGGACAGAGGAAGGAGCCTGACGGGCTTTTGCAGGGGTTTGCAAAAGAGTCAGACATGACTGAGCGACAAAACACATCTTCACTTTGAACAAATAAATCAAGATCTTCAAAGATTAGGTCCCAGGAATCCATAGGTTTCCAAAGTTCCCAAACTGATTTTTATACGGTCCATATCTGAGGTGCACCCATTCAGGCAATCTTCCTTCTTCTATCAAAATAAGAACTACCCGCTAGCATGGTTAATGACCAGCAGCTACACAGACCATTCATCTACACTAGGAAGGAAGACTGGATACACAACCCTCATTTCTTACTTCACCTGTGTAGCTACAGACTATAAATCAATGATTTCTCTCCTGACAGATCACAGCCGCCAAATCCTTAGTGTGCCATCTCTGCCTAAAAGTGCTTTGTCGTCATAAACAGGATTTCTGTTTACACTGCCCAGCAGGAACAGAAAAAAGGAGGCAAGACTTGAAAAACAAATTATCTCTCTGCTTGAAGAAAAGTATGAGCCAAAATCTCTACTAAAGAGCTCCAGTTCCAAGTCCAATAGAATGGATAGCAAGAAAGAGAGGCTTTACAATATTGTTTTGTTTGAAGAGCTGTGAATAGGTATCTAGATCCTCTGAAGTGTCCAAACATCAAATACCAGTATAATCTTACACAAAAATTAAGTCCAGATGGATGAGAAATGTAAATGAAAACATAAAAGAACTAAGATATGTGGGTAAATATTTTTCTAATCTTGGGGTGGGGAAACTGCTCTAAATATATCATGAATATAAGAAATTATAAAAGACTAAAGATTTTGACTACATAAGAACTGAGATCTTTACAGCAAAAGAAATCAAATGTGGTTAAAAGATACATAGCAGATCTAGGAAAAATACATTTGTGATATTTCTGACAAGCAAAGGGAAAATATCCTTATTATACAAAGAGTTCTTATAAGTCAATGAGAAAAAAAGAATGCCCCAAAGAGAAATATCCCAAGTGTACAAATATAAAGACACATAAGTAAGCAATAAGTATGGACGGATATTACCTCTCACTAAAAATCAAAGAAATGTAAATGGAATAAAAATGAGCCGTCATTTTTAAGCCACAGAATGACAAAAATGAGAACATGAGACAAATTCTGTTTTTGCAAGAAAGTGAGCAAGCCAGCTCTCTTGTCCATTACTGGTAGAAGTTTAAATCAGTATACCTTTGTGAAGTGTAACCTGAAATCAATATCAAAAATAAAACAAGTATATACTGCAATCACATTCTGCTAAAAATTTAGCTAAAGAGGTAATGACAAAGAAGGAAAGTGGAGTTAAGCACCAAGATTGTTTACAAATGAAAGGACTGAAAAAAACTAAAAGTCCACTAATAGAGAATTTATTAAATAAATTATAGCACATACACCATGTGTATAAAGAAATGCAGCCATTAAAAATGCTGTGTTCAAGACCCATATTGAGGTGGAAAGACTTTCTTGAAATGCTAGTTACATAAATGATTGCATATATGATCTCATTTACAGAAAATCCTACACAGTGATCTGTTTATACAAGCATTGCAAGATACAGAAAGATATTCATGAACAGGTTAATAATGGTTATTCCTGGATTTAAGGGCAAAACGATCTTCTATGCAGTGTTTCTGTACTATTTGAATTTCGTACCATGCTTAATTTTATCTTATTCAAAACAAAGCTATTTCAAAATGATTTCAAGCTAAACACAAAATATTGTTTAGAATTTAGCATTGTTTGGGATCTTCACCGCTGCTCAAATGACCCATCATTTTCTGACCACCAAGAAAATAGAGTTGACAAAGGTCATTTACATGGGAAAAACAGCCAAATAGGTTTCTGCTAAATGGAATTTGGTAAAACAAAAAAACGAACTTCAATCAAACAGGTTTCATTCAAAACTTATACATGAAATGAAGCAAATTGTCTAAAGTTAAAGTTTCTTCCAGGGAAAAGCAATGACCAACATACCCTGGAGGCAAGTAAACAGTGTGGTGCCCTTTACTTTGTAACTGAATACACATTTATTGTTTTCTTACCAACACAACCTAATTGGATCATTCCAACAGACAACCCTGCCCAAACTGGAATATGTTTCTGTTGCAGATTAACACATCACCTTCTATTTCCACTTCAGGGAAGAAACGCACTTTGGTACCAAAATGTAACATTCAGGGAAGATGAAATTATTATCTAGTCTTCATGCAGTAAAGTAATTATCAGTTGCTTTAATCCTGCTGTTACAAATTGCGCATGATGCTTTGTAAAGAAGTGTCTATCTTATTGAGGAATATCATATATGAGTAAGAAATGATACATTTCCAACTTAAGCAGATTGATTGAATATTCTCAGCACAGCAGTATGTTAAAATAAAGCCTCAAAGTTGGAGATGCCAAATTTATATTTATAAATGTTCCTTATTATGAAACAAGTTCCCTTAAAATGTGCTCTGTTAGGCTCCATAAATATCACAAAATTCAACAAATTCTAAAATCCTAAAAATCTTACGGTCTTCTTTTACTAAAAGGTTTGTGAAAATAGGATTATATTTATTCCTGAAAAAAATTTAAATGACTTTCTTCACTCAGTCTTCACTCTAGACTGTGCTCAGTCATTCACAACCAACAGTCAATTTAAATTAAAGCACTTCTCTGTGTTCCATAAAGCTAAGAAGGACAGCTTTTAAATAACAAAGACTTGACACTAAGTATCAAAACAGTTTTCCTTATATCAGTATCTTACCCACAGACTAACCTATTCATAAATATTTGTTAAATCAACATTTAACAATTTAATTAATAGAACCCACTTGGCATGGGAGTAGGAAATGGCAATCCACTCCAGTGTTCTTGCCTGGAGAATCCCAGGGACGGGGGAGCCTGGTGGGCTGCCGTCTATGGGGTCGCACAGAGTCGGACACGACTGAAGCGACTTAGCAGCAGCAGCAGCAGTACCCACTTGGCAACCAAGAATATAAATCTAATGCAATGAGTTCATATGCATGGTCATAAGAGACTTTTAGTTGTGGGAAGGACATGTTTTTAGGATAGTGAAGATAAAAGCCCTTATTTTTACTTAACAGTATGGCAGAGCTCAGTGGTAAAGAATCCACCTGCCAATGAAGGAGACGCGAATTCAGTCCCTGGGGTCAGGAAGATCCCCTGGAGGAAGAAATTGCAACGCACTTCAGTATTCTTGCCTGGAAAATCCTATGGACACAGGAGCCAGGCAGGCTACAGTTCATGGGTTGCAAAGAGTCGTACATGACTGAGCATGCATCCTCATGGCAAGGGGAGAGCTTCCGATTGTAAAGCTCTCAGATTGTAAAGAATTTGCCTACAAATTCTGGTGGCTTAGATTGTAAAGAATTTGCCTACAATGCAGAATACATGGGTTGGATCCCTGGGCTGGGAAGATTCCCTAGAGAAAGGAATGGCTATCCACTCCAGTATTCTTGCCTAGAGAATTCCATGGATAGAGGAGCCTAATGGGCCACAGTCCAGGGGGTCACAAAGTGTCAGACATGACGGAGGGACTAACACACTTTCACTTCATGGCAAGGGGAATAGAGCATCATTACAGTAGAGCTTACTGAAAAGTGCAATAAGAGCACTGCATATTCTTGGATCTCAGAAAGCCAACGCTCTAATACTTTGTTGCTTAAGAACAGGAAACAAGCCAGGGCTAGATCCCAGAAGACTGTAAGGTCAACTCTTGGCAAAGCAGTTCAGTTACTCCCAGAAGCCCAGGCTAAACTTTAACTGCCTACACTTAAGGAATCCATGCACACCCACTCTGGAAGTTTCAGAGTCCTCTCAGAGAAGCATGATGGCTCAAATGTATGTGGCAAGTTGGAGAATTCATGCAGCTATCTATGCTGCCATTCTAATTTGATTATATCTGGAGAGAATTCCAGAAAAACATCTGCTTCTGCTTTATTGACTATACCCAAGCCTTTGACTGTGTGAAAGTGAAAGCAAAAGTCGCTCAGTCCTGTCCAACTGTTTGCAACCCCATGGATTATACAGTCCATACAATTCTTTAGACCAGAATACTGGAGTGGGTAGCCTTTCCCTTCTCCAGGGCATCTTTCCAACCCAGGGATTGAACCCAAGTATCCCATATTACAGGCAGATTCTTTACCAGCTGAGCCACAAGGGATCACAACAAACTGTGGACAATTCTTAAAGAGATGGGAATGAGGCCACCTGACCTGCCTCCTGAGAAACCTGTATGCAGGTCAAGAAGCAGCAGTTAGAACTGGACATGGAACAACAGAATGGTTCCAAATTGGGAAAGGAGTATGTCAAGGCTGTATATTGTCACCCTGCTTATTTAATTTATATGCAGACTATATCATGCGAAATGCCAGGCTGGATGAAGCACAAGATGGAGTCAAGATTACCAGGAGAAATATCAATAACCTCAGATATGCAGATGATACAACCCGTAGAAAGTGAAGAACTAAAGAGCCTCTTGATAAAAGTGAATGAGGAGAGTAAAAAAGTTAACTTAAAACTCAACATTCAGAAAACTAAGATCATCATGGCATCTGGTCCCATCGCTTCATGGCAAATAGATGGGGAAATAATGGAAACAGTGAGAGACTTTATTTTCCTGGGCTCCAAAATCACTGCAGATGGTGACGGCAGCCATGAAATTAAAAGATGCTTACTCCTTGGAAGAAAAGCTATGACCAACCTAGATAGCATATTAAAAAGCAGAGACATTACTTTGCCAACAAAGGTCCATCTAGTCAAAGCTATGGCTTTTCCAGTAGTAATTATGGATGTGAGATTTGGACTATAAAGAAAGCTGAGTGCTGAAGAATTGATGCTTTTGAACTGTGGTGTTGGAGTAGATTCTTGACAGCCCCTTGGAATGCAAGGAGATCCAGCCAGTCCATCCTAAAGGAAATCAGTCCTGAATATTCATTGGAAGGACTGATGCTGAAGCTGAAACTCCAATACTTTGGCCACCTAATATAAAGAACTAACTCATTGGAAAACACCCTGATGCTGGGAAAGATTAAAGGCGAGAGGAGAAGAGGCCAACAGAGGATGAGATGGTTGGATGGCATCACCAACTCGACGGACATGAGTTTGAGTAAACTCCGGGAGTTGGTGATGGATAGGAAAGCCTGGTGTACTGCAGCCCACGGATGGGGTCACAAAGAGTTGGACACGACTAAGCAACTGAACTGAACTGACTGGAGCCTCTGGAGCCTCAACTGATTTATTTTGAACACAGTTCCATGGGAAATGATCCATATGCCTCTCAAGATTTGCTTCGAAATAGGTGTGTGCATATGTATATACACAAACACACACACATAATGTGATATATATATATATATATTACATATATAGGTAAGATTACTGAATTTATATAACTGAGAATGTATGTGAATACTAATTACATATATATGTATATATATATATATATATTTCTGCTTTGAAATGAATGCTTAAATGTAAATTCCTGTCATTGAGTAGGCAAGACCTCCTGAAGAGAAGTTGGCAGAAGAGTTTGCTTAAACGACACCAGTGTGGGTGACTCACTCATGTTTTCACAACATGCTTCTGCCCAGCATCCATGTCTATTTGTAGCCTCACAATAAAGGTCCTACATGAACGTCTCTCAGCTGCCCGCCTCTAAAAGCAAGGACACTGTAGTCGGTTGACTCATTTGAGCTGCCTGTGCTTTTGTGAATAACCCACTGCCACATTTATGAAGGCATGTGATACAATTGAAGATTATTTCAGGCTGTGACAAAGCTTTTCTGCTCAGTTCTGATCTAGTGTTTAGAAAGTCAAATGAAGAAAGAAGATTTCACCCCTTTAAATAGGTCCACTACAGACCACTACTGGTATCTCGGGGGAGCATAAAACAGATTGCTTTATCAACTCTAGATTGTAAATACCATCAGAATAGGGATTCTTACCTACTTTGGTCATGTTATCTGTATCCTCAGCACTTAATGCCTGGGACACAGTAGACATCCAATAAATATTCACAAAAGAATGTATCGACGTCTGCCTTAGACTAGTAAAATAACCTGGTCTTGACACCAAATCCACAAAGTATTTTCTTTTCCTGATGCGAAGTCAAGAAGACATTTACTGCCAGAGCATCAAAACCTCTGTATGTTACAAGATGGCCAACAGGCTCATGAAGAGATGGTCTCATCACTAATTATTAAAGAAATGAAAACCAAAACTACAGTGAGAGTTTTCACCTCACACTGTTCAGAATGGCTGTCATTTAAAAAGTCTACAAATAACAAATACTCGAAAGGGTATGGAGAAAATGGAACCCTCTTACACTGTTAGTGGGAATGTAAACTGGTGCAGCCCTATGGAAAAAAGTATGCAGGTTCCTCAAAAAATCAGGAACAGAGTTGACATATGACCCAGCAATCCCACTCCTGGGCATATATTTAGGAAAAAAACCTGTAATTCAAAAAGATGTATGCACCCCAATGTTCATATCGCAAAAAAACACCTCTGTACGTTAAAGAACATACACCCTTACAGTTTTGAGACACTCTTCAACATATTAAATTCACCTTATTCCCTGGTCTTCAAAATAGATAAAACCAATAGATACACCCATCTAAGTCATCTACCACTGCAAGAAAACCTAATTAGATGACTATAAGCAAAATTTTTCCATATTTAAATTCTAGGATATGTAAAATTACTATGTAACTATTGAGTTGCATATGCGTGTGCATGTCCTAGTCAAATTATATTTACACATATTATATCAAAAAACCCACTGAATCTATGAACTCATTTACTAACAGCATCATTCCGCCCAAAACAAATTCATAAGAGAGTATTCTGTTCAAGAAATAGCTATCAATGATCATTAATTTTTTAATCCCTGTTTTTCAATGTTTCTGCCACCCACTGAAAGTACCAAATTGTAGTATTTCATCCACATAGTTCTTAAAACGAAAAAGTCTTCAGAAATGACATGAAGACTAAATATATGTATATATGAGTGTTAAATATATCCAAGACTATTTTCATTCAGAGAAAGTTTCAAAAAACCGAATTCAGTTTCAGTGAAACTATCAATGGAGGTTACATAATTTATTGATACAATGGTCTATTATGTCTGACAAATTATCCTCATAGGTTTCAATTAGATACTTGATTAAGTCAACTCCTAGAAGTAACATCCAGCAAATGGTCATTTTAATGGACATCCTGACACACTGAAAGCATTTATATTTCTCCTAAAGTCTTTAGAACCCAGAAAATAGCTTACTCCACCAGCAAGGCCTTTCCCATAATACTTGTCTCAGAGGACAAACCCACAGTAACTATATATGTTACACAACTTAATCTTTACAGAACTCCCTCATATGCAAAATAATGCACCACCAGGAGGGATCAATAATAGACTTGAACAGATTTCTCTCTCTCTTGTGTGAGATGCAGCATTTTAAAGCTAAGTCTCACAAAGTTGAAGAGTTCAATTCAGCTTAAAAAGGCAAAAGGGTAACACATAAGAAATGTCATTATGTCTCCATCTCAATAAGAACATTTAAAAAAAAACCACATATTGAAAAATTATCTTCACCTGAAAGTCTATCTATATTGTGCAAGACAGAAGGAGGTTTTGTTCTTGCTACCCTCTCAAAATCACAGCTTTGTGTGATTTTTTCTTAACATGTTGTTCAGTGGCTCAGTTGTGTCTAACTCTTTGCGACCCCATGGATTGCAGCATGCCAGGCTTCCCTGTCCTTCACTTAACATGAGGTTGCCTGTCTTATCTTCTTCGTGCTGGCCTCAGGGTACTTCCCCAGTGCTTTTTTCCTCCACTTTGTTCTTTTGAATGACGTATTTTAATTATCATTAGACTTTCATTTAGATGAAGAATAGCCACGCAATTTGAATACAGACAGATTTTGTAAAAATACCATTACTGAATTACTGTTACAACTAATTTACTCATTTTTGTCTATGAATGAGGAAAAAAGGGGAAGACATTTTTTTTCATATACTTCATCTCTGTGACTACAATGCTTGGCTTCTATTCCCCATACTTGGGAATATACAGCTAAGTGCTTTCTGGTCAGCACAATGTAATTTTAAAATGTTGATCATTGGCCAATATTTCAGAATCACCAGATTTCACTTAAGAATTTGAATTTCCAACCTCTCTTTGAAAATCAGAAAATGAATAATGAGTGCATATTCACATGGCAACAAGGAAAGCCAAGTGGCAACTGCCCCCTTTCAAAGGAGCAGGAGGTCACGGGAGGCATCACAGTGCCCAGCTGTGAGAAAACCCAAGCCAGCCTTGGACTAGTCAGAGGGGGAGCCCCCAGCCCCGGCAGCAGTCACGTGAGGAAAGAAGCCCTCGGGCAACTCCAAACTCAGCTGCCAAAACACTGCAAGTCTACAAGGACCTAAGGGAACAAGCCACCCGAGTCCATCAACCACCAAAACCATAAGAGAGAAGGAAAAAATGGTTGTTTGAAGCCTCAGATTTGGGGGTAACATGCTATGCAGCAATAGATAAAGACTAAAAGATGAAAGTGCTCTTAACAAGTGAAATAAAATTGTTTAAAGTAATGTCTCCCTTTTTTGCTTGGGTCAACACAGATGTCACAGAGCGTCTCCATCTTAATTTTGTGTTTAAGCAGAAATCTAAAATATGAAATGTGCCCAGGGGAGAAAACAGAAGTAGAAAAAAAGCAATCCTTTGGAAGCAGCTCTATTATTTTAAATGAGCTGGTTGGCAGCACTTATTAATGTCACATAGGTTAAACAGTAATAAGTAGTAACACAGAAGAACAGTGTTTGAAAAGGGCTTGAATCTGGTTCTTTTCAGCTTCACTCACTACTCTATACTCCGCAACTAGCACAATGCCTATTTTTTTCCATAATGATTGGATCAACTAAAAGAGGTTTTGTACATATCTTTCTGATTATGGGAATTAAAAATATCTTTTCTATCACTAAAACTTCAGCTATTATGGCTACAAAAGAAGGGCAAATGCCACCTGCAAAGCAACCAACAAAATAAGCTAGAATCTTAATGGCTTAATGAGAGGCAGATCCAGGAATAGGAACACCAACTCGTGGCTTTTATCCTTAAAGCTGAGTTCTTCTCATAAAGATACAAATTCAGTCTTGAGCAAAACACCCATCGTCTGCTCACATGTAAAAGGAAGCTAACCAGGCATTCCCCCAAAACTTGATATATCAAATTTAACAGTGTGGTCCATACATTCAAGGTAATAGAAGATCGAAACCTTATACCCGGCACAAAATTAAAGCAGCTGATCTGCTTTTGCCCAAATAGAGCTATATATCCTCATTTCCTTCCCTTCTTTTCCCCACTTGTGACTCAAGCCAGATTTCATCGAGCTATTTTTGTAACTACTAAAATGCTGGAAATACAGCAGCAGACCAGAAGCAAAGTAAAATGCAGCATCCAGCAAAAGAAAGAAAATCACGCTGAGTAACTGAAAGGCCATCTGCTTCTCGCTGAGCTGCAGGGGTGAGGAAGGCAATCTGGCTGTACTATTTGTGTCTTCCCCCAAACCAAACCCACCTGCATGTTGTCAGTGGCATCCCCAAGCAGTCCTCCGAAAGTGATAGCATTAGTTACAGTTGCCAGATAAATGAAGAGAATTGCTGAAAGAGCCTGAATATTTAAAGCATCATAAAAGTCACTGGCAAAAAATGGTGCTTTCCTCTTTATGTCCTTAATTAGTCCACCACAGAACCTGGGTAGGGAAAAAGCAAACGTGACAATGTAAAATAAAGTATCGGGCAATGAACCAAGAGATAACTTATTTTAATCGCAGAGAAGGTGTATTTAAAGTGTTTGAATCAGCAAGATACTATTTCAGCCCTTAAGATAAAATCAGAAAACTGTAAAGGAATACATTTTCTTCTGTCTTCTTTTTGATCACCAAATTAGGCAGTCACATTCCCTAGACTGTTGGTCTTTAGATGAGAGTGAATTGTGTAGATGAATTCAGTGTCAATGTCTGAAGGAAAACATCCCAACCTGTGAGCCGATCATAAGGCCCTTTCTAATCTTGTCAGAACTTCCATCCCAGCCTCATTCATTCATTCATTCCACAAACGTGTATTTGGTCATTTGGGATATGCCCAGCACTATTCTGAGTACTGGAAATACAACAGTGAATAACACAGGAAAAAATACCCACCCTCATGGAGTTATTTTCTGAGTGAGGCAAACGAAATAAGTAAAATGCATGGGGCTAAAAATCAAAGAAAAAATTAAGTGGGGATCTGGGTTAAATGCTAGAGTTGCTATGGCTGTAATATCAGAGTGGCCAGAACAGGACTCCTAATGGGTGACTTTGGGGTGAGGATCGGAAAGAATGAAGGGAGAAAGCCATGCAGGTGTGTCATGGAGGAGCGTAGCAAGCTGAGCCGCCTCATATCCACAGGCAGGTCAGCTGCCTGTCATGTGTCAGCTCATTCCCTCAACCAAACCTCACTCAGCTTTCCCCACGCTGTGCCTTCTGCCTTTGATGTCTTCCCTCAGAGTGCTACAACCCTTGGAAGTCTTGATCCTCCACTCATGGCAAGACTTGCACTATGCTCTCACACATTCTCAGGATTGTGTGTCTGTCTGTCTGTCTTAGCTGCATTCAACGCCCTGCTTCACTTTTCTTGGTATGTACAGACATATTGCATGGTAGCAGACATTGCAGACATGTAATGCACTTAGGAAAGTTAAAATATCAAAGATTACAGTCTGATTAAATAAAGAAGTTAAATCCCAGAAATTGTATCTATAGAAGAGGAAAAGGATATTTCTAATGGGAATAGTTTGTAAAGAACTGTTCAGGGAAAAAATGGGGGAGAGAGAGGTTCTGTTCTCTAGTCTTTAAGAAGAAGAGGAGAGAAATAACATCCTCTTCATTTGGGAAACAAACCCAAGTGGGTCATTGGAGGAAGGAAAGAACGTCATTTCATTCAGATTCAGTTGTCTGTTAAAATGACATACCTTTGTGTTTTCAAAAATCTGAAGTGTTTTTTAAAAAGTCATATCTTCGCAGATTCATTTCAATATTTGGCAAAACCAATACAATATTGTAAAGTTTAAAAATAAAATAAAATTTAAAAAATAATAAAAAAAGGAAAAAAAAATAAAAAGTCATATCTTCATAAACAAGTATCCTACTTAAAACTGTACTTAATTCAGATTGAAATGGAGAACCTAATAGTGAAGGCATAATTCTAATAAGAAGAGATTTAGCCAAAGCTGCCTGAGAAACCTGAGCTCCCCACTGCAGGCCGAGGAGACAGTGGCCTGGCAGTCACTCACGTCTGTAACATGTAACTCTGTACATGTTCTGTAACTCTGTACTCTGTTCTGTAATATGGGTACACTTCTGAGTAAATGTATCAGGAAGAGATGGAATCAAGAAAGTCAAGGGCAGGGAGAGACTGGCCTTTCTGCCACACCCGCCCCCCACTTCTCTAACAGCTCTCATTCATGCCACTGCCGTCACACTGGCCTCTGTGCCAACCCAGCACCCACTAGGCACCCTGCTGTTCTCCACCCCCCACCCTAGGATCTGCCTCCCCACTTCTTCAGGACTTTCCTCAAATGCTGCAATTCCCTCTATGGCCTTCCCTTACAGACCATGCTATGTAAAATGGTATTACCTAGTACCTTTCGCCTGTTGCAAAACTCCCTACTTCTGCTTTACTTTGCCCCACACAATCAGATTCACATTTCGTTATCTGCTCACTGTTTGTCTCCCACCACTACAAAGACCCCTAAGGACAGAGGTTTTCCATTCATCCACTGCTGCAGCCCAAGCACCTGTGACTAATAATACACCATAAACCTGTGTTGGCTGACCGAACATAGAAACCAGTAACAAAGCACTGACAGAAAGATTAAGGGGAATTCAGACCAGAGGGGAACCTCATTATGAACAACAGAAGAATCCATAAGTTACCTTCCAGTGCGCTGCAATTCCTCACAATCTGCATGTCCTCCTCCTCCATGGCCTCCATCGTGGGGCGTGTCCCCATTCATCTGAACATTCTCTCCACCTGAGTACATATTCTTTCTAATCAAGACAACAGAGCCCAAGAGAAGATTAGTTTTATTTTATTCACCTGCCTCTTAGCTACATCATGCACTAACTAATGAAGAGATGGACCAAAAACCCTTTGGGAGAAAGATTATGATTTCCTGCCACCATCCTGTGTGTGCTTAATAGCTCATTGGTGTCTGACTCGTCGCGACCTCGTGGGTGTAGGTTCCTCTGCCCATGGGGATTCTCTAGGCAAGAATACTGGCATCGGTTGCCGTGCCCTTCTCCAGGGGATCTTCCCAACTGAGGGATCAAACCCAGGTCTCGCACATTTCAGGCAGATTCTTTACCGTCTGAGCCACCAGGGAATCCCGTGAATACTGGAGTGGGTAGACTATCCCTTCTCCAGGAGATCTTCCTGACCCAAGAATTGAACCAGGGTCTCCTGCATTCCAGGCAGACTCTTTACCAGGGAAGCAGACAACTTTAAAGTGTTCTAGTTAGAGCCAAAAAAAATGAGTAGATGAATAAAAAGTTGAATAAACTGTATGTTGTATGAAAGGGAAATTGTTTCATCTGGAAAACCACAGATTTCTAGAAAATGGCTTCCCCTCAATTATCTCACCCAATTTCTTAACCTCTTAAATCTACAGGGTAGATTTACCTTGAGTAAACTGATCTTTCCACCTATAAAGGGGTCCCAGAAACATCCCAAAAGAATCTCTACAGTGTATTCCAATATCATAATCTGAGATCTTTAATTTGTAATCACTGAAGAATATCACCACATGCTCATTTTCCAGTGTCAACCAAATGTCAAACGAAGGCACATGTGTGATTCATTTGCCATAATACCTCAAGTTTAATGGAAATCTGTCAATATTAAGGCACTAGACAGAACCTCTTCTCCTTCTCAAAGATTAAAACTCCCAATGGCCTGATCGTTTTACCTTTTGTCAGACGATGGAAGACTCTTAGGAGGCTCTATCCTGATCGCTGGATCCCATTCTCCAGGTGGAAGGACAATGACTTCGTCTAGGAACTCATCTATGCCAGCAATCAGGTCCTGCCTATCTTTCGCTTTATAAGCAATGTCATGGAACACCTAAAGAATAAGAAGAGATGTGCTGATCCAACAAGAGAACTCTCCACACGCCTCAGATGTTAAGGCTGAAGAATGCAATCCATAATCTACTTTAACATTACTGTGACCATAGCCTCCTATTTCCTACTATTCAGCTTAATCTAAAATATTTCAGTATCCAGATTATGAACCCAAAGAATATAGGTAGAGGCATGAGAAAACAGCTGTGCTTCTTTTATATGATTTTTTCCTAACAATACCATAAAATAGCATTGCCTTTCATCTCCCACTGGTATGTACTATTACTGATATGGTTGCTATGGAAGCCAGATGAAAATAGTTTAGAGAAATACACAATCACTCCCTGAAATAAAAACTACTGGGCCAAACCACTGCTTCTAATTCAAGAAGGAAAAGTTCAAACTGAGTGTTAAGACTGGTTAAAACTCAAATTCTGCAGCTCTCAAACACACAAATAATTTGAGTTAAAGCAAAGGGGTTTTAAGTAGGTGATCATCTGTGTTTTAGGAAGCCAATAACCAAACCATCCAAGGTAGCAAATGTGTATCATACTCTTTGTCCATCATTTCATTCTTCTAACCTGCCTGATAATCTGAAAGTCCTTTATACATAACCCAAGCCTTTCATACCTTGTAAGTCAAATTCTTTAGTCTCCAGCAAAGAAGATGGGCCCTGTTTGATACCTTTGGCTATTCTTAAAGATTGCTATGTCTTTTCTCCTCAGTAGAATGTGTAAAAGCTATCAAACAGCACATAATGGTGTGGGGGTTTTGGGGTTTAGGGGAGGTCATTCAAAGTGTAGGCATAACATCTGCAGTGGACATAACTGGCTACAGCCTTATTTTCTCTTGCTACCTCCCACTATGGAGGCTGGAAAGTCAGTATCTTTCTTAGCCTAGCCTGCAGGTAAGGATGGGCAGTTCTGACTCATGGGATTAGAAAAAAAGAAAAAACAATGTGTGGGAGGAGCATTAAAATACCAGTTCAGAAAGAAAGACACAGCTAATATTCCCTGCCTCCTCCTTCTTGCTTTGCTATAGATGGTGTGAATGGAGTTGACAGCAGCAGCCACCTTAAGACCACAAAGCAAGAGCCTTGGCCCTTGATTTACCATTAAGCAGTTAAGTTTAACCAACTCCAGCAACTACTTACCTCCAAATTTCCTAATATGTGTGCAAAACAAACCCTAAATTGTTTAAGCCACAATAAGTCAGATTTTCTATCATTTGCAGCCTAAAGCATTTCTTTTTCTTCTTTTTCTTTTTTGCCTAAAGCATTTCTAATCAATACATCTTAGGGTGAAGAATTAAGAAATTGTAAATATGCAGAAATAAATAAAAGAACTCACTGAGATGCTTAGTTGCCTCAAAGGAAAAAAACAGCACTGCTATTCATCAGTGTTCCCAAATTAAGTAACCATCTGAGTAATCACAAATAGAACTGCCATAACTAAATGCTCTATTCTCCACTCAACACATGGAGAAGCTAACATATCAAGCAATGAAGCAAAAACAAAACATTCGGCAAAATAGCAAGCTAGAAAGGCATAAAAGCAGAAATCAGTGATCCTATATTCTAATAGTATTTCTCCTACTATGAGACTAGTTCGGAATTTCAACATGTCTAAGGTGTGTGTAGTGACGTCAAACTGTTATGAGAATACAGTCATAATTCCAAAGTGCTAGATACTTTGCAGAATGGTTGCTAATGCATTTTAGTATATGCATCATTCCTTCCCACAAGATAAGAAAACCACAAAAACAGGTACTTTCTGATACCTAAGGGAAAATGCATTTTACTATGCATTATTTTATAAAACCCACTTCTGAAACAAAACACTTGAATTTGCAGGATGAATATATTAAACATTTTAAGAGATTATGTTAATACAGTGACTTGAACCTTTTAAATAATATTTAACATACTTCAGTTTGCAGAACTGCAAATGTTTAGAGAAAGGAAAATATGACTTATTCTAACATAAAATTTATTTTTTGAAAACTATTAAAAGCAGTTGTCAGCTCATTTGCACAAATGACTGTACCTCATGTTTTAAAGAAGGTTGGTAACTACGTAATTCTAATTGAAGAAATTGTGACAGCCAACTCACAGTATGAGAACAAAGAATGACATTCACAGATCACCATCTTCCTGATTCCCTACCTCATCAGACATCAAGGTGGCAATGGCTCTGCCGATCTCATGGTAGGACTTGGCTTTCCCCTTAGGACCTAAGAGAATGAATAAGAACCTATTGGGAGAGGAAAGAAGCAAAGGCTGTAACACATATTTCATCAAACTCAACACACATAACACTGAGACATGTTTAATCCTAATTCATAAAAAGGTTAGGTCTAGAATTCATCTTTAAAACAAAGGTCATAGTCTTGGTAATATGAAAGGCACTCTTCCACACTATTGTGAAACACAAATTGTTGTTCATTTTGTTTGGAAGCAAGGGAGAATTGAGCATGGAACCCTAAAAAGCTTCTTCATGAAGAAGGAAAGGTTCACTATATGAGTAAGTCTTTCTTTTCTAAACTTTCTTTTCTTTCTCTTTCTTCTGACTTTTCAGAATCTTTGGAGAAAACCCATTAAGCACAATAACTAGAAAGACTTAGCACATCTTCTGATTTTTCTGACTTTTCTTCACCCAATATTGATGGTGACAAATGATCCTCTCCATATTTTAAAGAAATAGTTCTACTCAGAAGTGGCTGGGAGTCAGCAAAATCCAACTCCTCTACAATAAACCACATGCTGACAACCAAAGTAAAGAAGGAAAAATTTGAGAGAAATTAAATATAAAACATCATTCACAGTTAAAATTCTTTTACAGGATTCCTCATTTTCTTTTCCAAACTTGTTTTCTTGATAATGCACTGTTCCACAGTAGTTAGGTCCTGAAACTTGCAATAATGGGCTTATCTCCACTCAAGTTCACCCCTTATCATGTTGGAAGGACTCCCTCACTGATCACAAGGGCAAAGATGCAACTCTCAACTGGGGAGCAGGAAGTATATGAATTCAAAAACAGACAAAAGGCAATACTAGACAAATCCCTGCCTTGCTTATTTATGATCATATCTTACCTAACATGGAGATAATGAGGACAATAAAAATGATCACATGCTATGGTTGCACAGCTTTCTAAAGCTTACAAAGCATTTCACACTCACATATCATTTAAACTCCTACTATCCTTTGCTATAAGGACACGCATCTTACTCCCATTTAATGGTGAAGAAACCTAGGCTCAAGGAAGGTAATGGATGGGCTCAAAGACTGTCCCCAGTGAATGACAGTAGATGGCTGGATGGCACCATGGACTCAATGAACATGAGTTTGAGCAAGCTCTGGGATGTAGTAAAGCACAGGAGGCCTGGTGTGCTGCAGTCCATGGGGTCACAAAGAGTTGGACATGACTAAGAAACTGAACAACAAGACAGATAGGACTTTTTACCTCTTGTTTTTTCCCAGCACACAATTCTGCTTAATAATACCTGCGCAACCTATACACCAGAGAAAGCTATCCAACTATGACTTCCATAGGCCACTCTGGGGGAAAGACGTTGTGATACTTAGCTAGGGACAAGAAAGTTTAAGTAAGATCTTATGAAACCATGAATGGCTTAGGACTTTTGTTGGTAAAATTTTCTTTTTTACTAATTTATTTATATTTTTTTGTTGTTTAAGAAAGGGCTATTGATAGCCAACACTCTTCAAGGTATTAGGGTCTGTTCTGAAATGCCCTTGAATAGATAATTCCATTTTTCATCATAAAATTTAATCTAAAGAGTAAAGAAAAAAAACAAATTGAGAATGTAAGAAGGTAAATCTGAATGTCTGAATCCTCAGAGTTTATACCAGAATAACCATAAAACCATTCAGTATTTATTTGCTTAGAAACCAGTTCTGGAGTGGAGCGGTGCACTCGCTTTCAAATGTTATCACAGTAGATGAAATGGGCAAAAGCAATCAGCAGGCACGAAAGTCATTCAAGTATGAAGGAAGTCATTATTAGAACTGGGTTTTAATTCTTCTAACTAGAACTTGCCTTTTTCTGAAGCTGAACCTAAATTATACGCCACCACATACAGTATTATCAAGAGCTTTTTTTATTGACAGAAAAGTACAATGCACTTTTCTGAAGGGATGGCTCACTGAATGAGTGCAACACCTGAAAAAAACATTTAACAAATAAAGTAAAATGCAAATCTCATTAAGAAACACATATAGTACTTTTCGTATGTCCCAATTCTATTTACTTGTCTACCAAGGGCCAGCTGCCAGGCAGGACGATAGGGCATAGCTTTAAACAGAAGTGGCCAATGTGGTACAGCAAGAGAGCATATGTAACACCTGGATGCTTTACTTAATACATTTTAAAACAATGTATTTCCTTTGCCTGTCATTTTTTTATTATTTCAGGCTTCCCAGATGGCAGTGGTAAAGAATCCATCTGTCAATGCAGGAGACTCAAGAGACACAGGTTTGATCCCTGGGTCGGGAAGATCCCCTGGAGAAGGAAATGGCAACCCACTCCAATATTCTTGCCAGGAACACCCCGTGAACAGAGGAGCCTGATGGGCTACACTCCAAAGGGTCTCAAAGAGTCAGACACAACTGAGCATCTGAGCACATCCAAATATTAGCATCTAAGCACTACACAATATCTAACCCTTTCCAGAATCACTGTCTACATCTTCCTACCTCTCCCTAGTATCTGCATCATGATTATTTTACATTTATAAATACACACTATGGAAATGCACATTTATCAACTGACACGTGAATTAATTATCAGGTTGACTATATGGCAACAAAGCCAAAATAGTGGCTTATTAGAAAGTGTAGAAAATGCTCTCAGTCATTAATAGTTCTCAAATTCTGGCAGACAATGGGCCGCTGGTCCAAGGGATAACAGAGTAGTGGATCCTCCACCTTAAATCCTATGAGATGAGGGCATACATTTTCTACAAATATTTACTCTGCTCTTTACTAAACAGCACCAAAGAAGAAATGGCAGTAACAGACCAGTGGTGACCATAAAAAAACCACTTATCATAGTAGCAAACCCAGTATATGAGAGCTACAGTGTTTTCATTAAGTTAGGCATAAACGTACAATTCCTCTTTCCTGAATAATGTGATTTTTATTAAAACATATATATATATATATATAAAACATATATATATATGTTCATTTGGAGAAGACTCTTGAGAGTCCCTTGGACTGCAAGGAGATCCAACCAGTCCATTCTGAAGGAGATCAGCCCTGGGATTTCTTTGGAAGGAATGATGCAGAGGCTGAAACTCCAGTACTTTGGCCACCTCGTGTGAAGAGTTGACTCATTGGCAAAGACTCTGATGCTGGGAGGGATTGGGGGCAGGAGGAGAAGGGGATGACAGAGGATGAGATGGCTGGATGGCATGGCTGACTCGATGGATGTGAGTCTGAGTGAACTCCAGGAGTTGGTGATGGACAGGGAGGCCTAGCGTGCTGCGATTCATGGGGTCGCAAGGAGTCGGACACGACTGACTGACTGATCTGATATATATTTGGCACTTGATA
Organism: Bos indicus x Bos taurus; assembly: GCF_003369695.1. Lineage (NCBI taxonomy): Eukaryota > Metazoa > Chordata > Mammalia > Artiodactyla > Bovidae > Bos > Bos indicus x Bos taurus. The sequence goes on along the minus strand of NC_040081.1, from coordinate 86,276,709 downwards.
TTTTCTTTATACTTTAAAGTATAAAGAAAATATCAAGTGCCAAATAGAAATAAAAAGTTACGTATCAGTTAAAATTTTCACATTACTTCAGTCAGGAACCACTGAGTAAATCCATTTTCTTAAAATGAATAGAGAGGAACTCTGGACACCCACAAGTAGCAGGAAACATCACCTCAGGTCGAGAATTTCATCGGTAGGGAAGCAGACCCCTAGGAAGACTGTAATTGGAAGTGCACTATTGAAATGGAGATGAGAGATCTGGGAAAACTAACAACACAGAACAACTTATCGAGCTGAAGTTCCCTCTGTCCGAAACATGTTCTCTCCTCTTTAACCCTCCAAGAAGCAAAAGCTGTTACAACTTTTCTGACAGAAGTCCATCTTGCCAAACTCAGCTTTTATAACATACTGAAAACTTTCATGACTCAAGTGGTTGTTTTTGTTTTTGTCAATGGACAGATGTTATTTTTAACCAAAAGCTTTTTTTTATTAACGAATTAGAGTAAACATTACATTTGTGTGGTTGAAAGGGCACAGCCCATATTGCTGGCTCAGGGGAAATAATTTATGTTGCTGAGTTCTTTGTATTTGCTTATAAGTAGACACAAGTCACAGAATTTATAATAGTGCCTGGCTGTCTCGAGAATCTTCATGAGGCCCTTCCACTCTGATGTGCTCACTTTTCCATGTAACTAATCGTGCCTGGCGGAGAAGGCGATGGCACCCCACTCCAGTACTCTTGCCTGGAAAATCCCATGGACGGAGGAGCCTGGTAGGCTGCAGTCCATGGGGTCGCGAAGAGTCGGACACGACTGAGCGACTTCCCTTTCACTTATCACTTTCATGCATTGGAGAAGGAAATGGCAACCCACTCCAGTGTTCTTGCCTGGAGAATCCCAGGGACAGGGGAGCCTGGTGGGCTTCTGTCTATGGGGTTGCACAGAGTCGGACACGACTGAAGCAACTTAGCAGCAGCAGCAGCAGCAGCAATCGCGCCTGTGGAGAATGCCTCTAGCATTCACCACAACAAAAATCAGTACCAGATGAGCATCCAGAACCAACGGACTATATTCATATTCACAAAATAATTATAGGCAGAAATAGAGCATAATATCAGAAAAAGAGCCAGCCTTCCTAAACCTTTCCATCTTTTCCGAGATGTGCACCCCTCCTCCTTCCTGATATATCACAGCCATTCTAAAATAAACTCAGCATGTACCAATTCCTTACTCCCTTTTTTTCAAACAACAGTGAATCAAATAACCCATTATTCATATTTAGTGGCTTTGGAAAATGTGGCTAAACTGTAGCTTCCTCAATAAATTCATAAGGACCACAAACCCATCATAACCAACCATGTTGCACATAGTAAACAGCAGTGAGCCACTGGAAGACTGTTACACAAGACAGAACTGAACTAGCAAGACCTCCATCCCAAGTCCTCTACTAGAATTTTTATGGTTTTGACAATTAGGGACAAAGAACTGCTTTCAGGCAGATCATTATTTATAACATAAAATCGATATTAACTAAGGGTGACACAAAGGGGTAAACATTCTAATTTTATAGAGGGCTGCTGCTGCAAGCTCCCTTTATAATTATTTGCCTCAGATGTGAAAATCAAGGTAAGAAAAGCACAGATTGATCAAGGGCTTTGATTAGTCTTCATGGGAAAACCCTAAAGCGTTTTTTTGCAATCCATTCTAGGAGTCTTCTTAGATTTTCCCTAAGAGCCTGGCTTCAGAGTCAGAAATCTGCACTGACAGTACGTCATCCATGTGGCTCCATCTCTGAACTATAAAATGGGAATTATATTCATCTCCATGTGGCCCATAAATATGACTGAGTGGCAGCCTCAATGGAACAGATGTAAGATAATAGCAAAGCAAAGTGCCTGTTAAGACACTAAGAAAATCATAAACATACCCGACTAAGTCACCAAAGAACAGAGTTCATCTGCTTTCACATGGATGACAAGAAGGTCCTCTATGTAGAAAGCATCTACCCAGTCTGTAGGAATCCAGCTGCAAACAGAAAGCTAAACTAGATCAAGCAAAGAGCAGAGTGGATAGAGAAATTCGTGAACTCTATACAAACGGAGTGGCTATAATCATATTTCCTAAAAGATGCATGCTAGTAATGCTATTTATTATAAATAGTAAGAATAATAATAATAAGTAAAAGAGTCTGTCTTCCACCTTCAAAAGGAAAGGAAAAATGGAAAAATTTTTCAAAAGAAAAAATGACCGTCATTACAAGATGTGCACAGAAACAGATTTCTCAGGTTTCTGTGCAGGATAGCGGGGTGGCATGCATGTTAAAGCACACAGCTGAGTGCAGAGACATCCTCCACAATGACCACCATGCTCCTTGTGGGATTTCCTTTATTAGATTTCACAGGATGCAGCCACTGTAAGTGGCCCTGTATTACTCACACACAAAGAAGCTAATGAGACTCTCTTCTCAGTGATTACAGCTTGCCCTGGTTCAGAGGATAGCAAATGGATAAAACTATTTCCTGGAAAAATGTTAACATGCTAGGATATATTATTCAGATTACTGCCCTGAAATAGCTTTATGAATTGAAGCATTATTGAATTATATTCCCTTGAATAGACTGGGCTCCTTTTCTCAATTCAAATAATGCTTGATTTTACCTCTAGACTAGTACCACTGTCCAGGACAGAAAAACATGAGCCGGACAGGAGCAGATGATAAGAGGGACTCCAAAATGGTCATGACTTGCTACTCAATGATCTTGTGTTATTGTTTAAATAAAAAACCTCTTAAAATATTTTTATTTGTAGCTTCTAGAGAAAAAGAATAAAAAATGAAAAAGAGCAACTGAACACTTCTTGGCATGTCTTTTTCTTTCAAGCTCCAGAAAAGTTGGTCCAAAGAGACATAAATAAAACCAAAGGGACATGCAAGCTGGAGTTCGGCCATGACTGAGTCAGCTAGCTGTTCGCCAGGTGATTGCTCAGATGAACCTGCAAGGCTCTGCTGGAATGTTTTCAAGCAAAAAGCTAAGTTATAGAAAACACAAATCATCATAATCCCATTAACTGAATAAGCTGTAACTATCCCCTTTCCTCTGCTATTTGTCCAACGACTGCTTATATTATTCCTATATTGTAATATGACAAGTATTCTCCCTGTTGTTAGTGTCTAAGAAATAGAAAAATGGGATAAAAATAGCAGCGTAAAAAAGAATGGCCTGTAATGTATAGAATGGAAGGCCATAAGGAAATGTTCTCCTAATTTTCCTCCTGAATTAGCTCAAAACAAATCTTGAGCCCCTTATCTTGTTGGTTTACCTTGCTCAGATCATCTGAGACCACTGGAAATCCATAGCCTCTCCTGCTCACCTGGCGAAACCTACAGAAAAGTTCCCTGCCCTTGCTCTGGGCACTGCCCCAAAAAAGGCCCTATTTTATAACAATTTTCTAATGTCAACCTGAAGATTATAGACTTCTCTTTAACCTATTCCTAAGTACAAGTTTATTTGAAGCATTAGCTTCTATTTACCTACTACACTTGACATAAAAGTCAAGCTTCCTAGCTCTTCTACTGGGCTCAGTTACAGAGAGAAATAAAAAAGGATGACTTCTAAGGTACTGTGCAGTATGAGTACATGATTGTAATAACAGTAGTATATGTTCTTTTAAAATAAAACTTTATGAGTCCTAACACATAAAGTACACAAATTTAAGTGTACAACTTAATGATTTTTACTTTTGTGCATATATATAATAAACACATATTGCTATTTAGTCACTCAGTCATGTCCAACTCTTTTGGGACCCCATGGACTGTAGCCTACCAGGGTCCTTTGTCCACATTCTCCAGGCAAGAGTACTGGAGTGGATTCCCATTTCCTTCTCCAGGGGATCTTACTGATCCAGGGATCAAATCTGCATCTCCTGCACTGGCAGGAGGATTCTTTACCACTGAGTCAAATCACATATATACATGTCTAAATATGTACACATAGACACATTTACATATATTGATATATATAATGTGTATATGTATGTATGAACATACCCACTATCAATTTCCTAATCAAACAGAGAACAAATGAAAATGACTCAGACCTCTGAACCATTTACCATCTATATGATCTTGTAGAAGTTACTTAAACTCTCAAACTGTTTCTTCATCTATAAAATCCCTTATAGTTTATACTTTAAAAATTATTATGAGTATTAAATAGGCTAATCCATCAGAAACTATTCCATAGTCCAATTAATTATTATAATCATTATTACTACTATACATGTGCCAAGTCAACCAAGAGCATGAAAGTCAGACTGAACCGTTATTTCAAGTTAAACCTTTCCAACATGCTTGCTTTGGGTGAACCCTCATCCTATTGGCTCTCTAGCCTGAGCGGGAGGAGTTTTCCCTATGACCACACGGGACCCCAGTGAGTCAGGGAGCAGCTTACCTTGTGGGCACAGGGACCTCAGTCAGGGCACCCAGCATGACTGCCTGCTGCAGCCGAACAAAAGCAATGAAAGGAGAATCCAAGAAGTCTACCTCGCCAACAAGCACGTTGGAAGCTTCTGCATCACGTGGCAGTTTTTTCATGAACTTATTCTTCAGCTGCATGGGAAGAGCCAAGAAGACACAACTTATTTCCAGAGAAGGGAACTCAAAGAAATTTCTTTATGAGTCTACGTGCACCAGGCAGGCCCTAGCTAGCCATTCTTCTATTATGTCTAACCATTCTATTATATAAGTTTTTCTCTGTATTTTGGATGCAAAAACATTATGTGTACAGCCATGTGGTTTACATATAAAACAATATTTACATACGTATCAATTCATTAACTTATTCAACTCAATAAACATGAGTTTAAGAGTCTCCTTGGAGCCAGGAACTGATCTAAGCCCTGATGATAAGGGATGTGTCAACTAATGACATGGCCTTCTTGAGCTCATATTCCAGCAGGGGAGAAGTAAAATAGAATTTAAAGTAGTGATAAGTGTTGAGAAAAAAAAGTAAGACATGTAAGAGGATACGTCTTTAGACAAGGAGGTCAGGGAAGGCCTCTGAAGCAGCACGTTTGACACTGGGATAAGGGGACAAGCCAAGAAAAGATCTGGGCAAAGAAAATTCTAGGCAAAGAAAAGAGAAAGTCCAAAGCCTCTGAGCCAGGCAAGAGCTAGGCAGTTACAGCAACAGCAGGTGGCCAAGTGTGTGGGAGCAGATGGAGCACAGGAGAGAAAACGGCAGCAGATGAAGTTGCAGACGTGAGGGGGGCCAGCAGGTGAGGGTCTTGAAGGCACAGTAAGGAGTTTCAGATGTTTTAAACAGAACTTACCCACTAAAGAAAAGTCCATGGAAAGGTGGAGTAGAAAGACCTAAATTTAGGAGATATCACCATGTAATCAGGATTTAAGACCATGTGATAGGATGATACAACCTCGGGTGTTAGTGTAGACAGAGGAAAGGGCTGTCCATTGACCCTTAACATCTGCCCACTGACCCTAAACCCTGGGGTACCTAACCTTTTATAGGAATGGAAGCAGATATTGGCAGAGGACACTGAAAAAGAGCAGCCTGTGAGGTAGGAATAGAAGCAGGCCTTCACCAACCAGGACTTTAGGTGAAGAAAGGGAACAATGAAGAGAGGATTATCTGCTTCAGTGTCAAAGGATGCTGGAAGTTCAAATAAGATGAAAAGTAATAAAGGACTAATGATGGGACCTGGACCACGAGGGAAGTCCCAGTGGTCTTATGGGAGACTCCATACTCCCAGTGCAAGGGTCTTGGGTTCAATCCCTGGTCAGGGAACTAGATCTCACATGTGGCAACCAAGAGTTGGCATGCTGCAGCTATAAAAAGAATCACAGCTAAAAAGATCCCACATGCTGCAACCAAAAGACCCAGAACAGCCAAATTATTAAAAAATTGTTTTTTAAAAGAAAGTAAAGACCAATGAATTTGACAAGATGGAAGGGGTGGATGATCTATATAAGAGCGGACACCAGGCTACCCAGTAAAGAATAAGATGTGAAAAAATGGAGACTGGGAGTAGAGAGAATTCTTTTGCAAAATGTTGCTACCAAGAAAAGCCAAGAATTAAGGAGGTAGATGAAGAAAGGGATAAAACGGAGATTTTCCATGGGGAATATGATCACAATTTGGAATGTTCATGAAGATGATCTAGTAAAGACAGATTACTACCGTAGGAGAAATGGGCATAACTGCAAATCAGCTCAAGCAATCTTGAACTATTGAGAAGAGAGATATCCATGCATAGCTAGAGGGATTAAATCCAGATGGAACACAACTCATCCATTCTAACCAGGCAAGGCAGACTCTAGGTACAGTCGGGGGTGATCTGGGAAGTCTGTGGGGTGAAGATGATTCCAAGGACTTACATTTTTTCAGGGAAATATGAATGACCTGATGGTGAGGAGGAGGAAGACGGACGTACATGGGAGCTTGAGGAGAAAGGTAAAGGTATAAAGTGCTTTTCATGGAGAGTAAAGGTTACCTTTGCCAACAAAGGTCTGTTTAGTCAAGGCTATGGTTTTTCCAGTGGTCATGTATGGATGTGAGAGTTGGACTATAAAGAAAGCTGAGCGCTGAAGAATTGATGCTTTTGAACTGTGGTGTTGGAGAAGACTCTTGAGAGTCCCTTGGACTGCAAGGAGATCCAACCAGTCCATCCTAAAGGAGATCAGTCCTGGGTGTTCATTGGAAGGACTGATGTTGAAGCTGAAACTCCAATTCTTTGGCCACCTGATGCAAAGAACTGACTCATTTGAGAAGACGCTGATGTTGGGAAAGATTGAAGGCAGGAGGAGAAGGGGACGACAGAGGATGAGATGGTTGGATGGCATCACTGACTCAACAGACATGAGTTCGGGTAAACTCTGGGAGTTGGTGACGGAGAGGGATGCCTGGCGTGCTGCGGTCCATGGGGTTGCAAAGAGTTGGATACGACTGAGCGACTGAACTGAACTGAATTGAAAGGTTGCCTAACAGTCACTTTGAAAACTTATCCTGTAGATGTTATTCCTTCATTCCCCCTCCCAACCCAGCTCCCACTTAGAACAGGCTTGTTCAAGTATCCTACCATGAGTGGGAAACGTCTCCCAACAGCTCAAGGAAAACATCTCAACAATCACAACAAGAAAGAGATAAGAATTTTGCAAGAAGATTTCTGATATACACATCTCACCAATATGAATGTCTCCCCACTTAAGTTAAAAGTTACCAGTGAACTTTTTTCTGCCACGGGTTATCACCTATATGGGAAGTGGGAGGCATGGCCCAATTTTCCCCAGTAATGAAAAATTACAGTAGAGTTTTATTTTCTATTTCCATATAAATAGTTCTCAATAAGGGAGAATAAGTGCCATGAAAACTGATCCCCAAAACCATCACCTTCAGTAGCATTTTAACAAGATTCTTGCCTTTGGAACTTCATACAAGAAGAAAACTGAGAGGCAAAAAAAAAGAAGGAAGTTGGAACTAATAATTTAGTGGAAACCAAAAAAACCCCACAAAGGCAAGGTATATATTTTTGGATGTTAGAAACACGACTACTTCCAGCAGTAAAAGACTTTTCCAAAGTTTATACCATTAATCCTTCAAGCAATACTAATATTTCCAAAAAGTCTGTTTATTTCTACACATACGAAAAGAGCAGCCATGGGAATAGTCTAAAACCATCAAATTGTTATTATAGTCAAAGGAAGTTGCAGTAATGAATTGCTCTGTGTAACATGGAGTAGAGTTTGGGATATGGTCAAGTGACCCAAAGGCATAATGAAATACCACTGCTAGAGTAATCTTCTTCCGACTCTTTCCAGAGAGAGCTCCCATTACCAACACAGGCCATGAAGCTCTATAATCATCTGATTGTACTTGCCATTCTCTCCAGCACTCTTTGCTGTCGTTAGGTAGGTAATCTGATCATAATCTCCAGTTTTAGGTACTTAGCCTCCCACGCTTAGGACCAAAAACTGTCCTTTCCTCATTTCTACCTTTTCTAAACCTCCTTCAGAGTTCAGAACAAGCCTTTTCACTCTCTCAGCACTGCTCCTAGGGAACTCCAGAAGCACTCATTTGTTTTTTTAAATTTTTTAAATTGGAGTATAATTGCTTTACAATGTTGTGTTTCTGCTGTACAACAACGTCAATCAGCTATGTGTATACATACATCCCCTCCTTCTTGAGCCTCCCTTATAACCCCCCATTCCATCTGTCTAGGTCATCACAGAACACTGAGCTGAGCTCCCTATACTGCACAGCAGCTGCCCACTGGCTGTCTGTTTCACACATGTAGTGTATATACGTCAATCCTACTCTCTCAATTTGTCCCAGAAGCATTCATTTTGGAATCATGCTTTTGCCAAGGCTGAAGTCTTTGCTCTTAGCTCCCTGAGGGTTAGAACAGTTTATCCCACACAGAACTGATTGCTTCCTTTGCAACATAATTCAGCTGTCGTAAATATTTTGAATGGAAGGAATGAGCTCTGCAGCATTTACAGTCAGACCATATGAACATTAAATGCCCAGGAAAGTTCAAGAGGTTTTAGAGGCCCATTCTAGAACATACTAACTGTCTGGATCTATCACTAAGCAACTACTGACTCACAGAACATGTAGAACATCCCACAGTTATATTCTTCCACAAAATGTTTTACTTGTATGGTACCTTTACTAAGATGACTACACCATTTTGGAAAAATTGAAGCATGTTTTTAAAGCTAGAGGAACTGCATTCTATGTGCTCAGAAGAGAAGTAGTTATAAAGATATATTCTTCGAGATCAGCAAATCTCACACTGTGTTTGTAGGACACTAGTGTTCTTGAAGAAATTAGTAGCTATTCCAAAATAAAAATGTGTGGTGCCTGAGTTGCCCTGGAATTTAGTCCTCAGATGACTCTCTTCTCTACACACATTCCTGGGTGATCTCGACAAGCCCCCTGCCTTTAAATTCCATCTGTGACCTGATGGCTCACAGATCTATGGGCTTTCCTGGTGATTCAGATGGTTAAGAATCTGCCTGCAATGCAAGAGACCCAGGTTCAATCCCTGGCTAGGGAAGATCCCCTGGAGAAGGGACCCACTCCAGTGTTCTTGCCTGGAGAATTTCATGGACAGAGGAGCCTGGCAGGCTACAGTCCATGGGGTCACAAAGAGTTGAACAGATTTACTTCAGCCAGGACCTCTTACCTGAAGTCCAGTTCTATTACATCTATCCTCAAAAGTCTTAACAGGCATTGCAAATTTTACAAATCCAAAACCAAGCCCCCCTCCCAAGAGTCCCCTCAAACTAGCTCATCCTGGGGTCTTGCTCATCTGGTTCATGGCAGCTCCATTTTTCCAATGCCCAGGCCCAGACCTTGCTGTCATCTTCCACACTCTCCTCCTCTCACACCCCATGTCCATTCTACCAGTGAATCCTGTTGGACCCACCATCAGAGACGTCCAACCGTTTCTCACCATCTTCACTGCCACCACCCTGGGCCACATTACAAGCACCTCCCTCCTGGGTATGGCATTGGTCTCCCAGCTGGATCGTTTGCTTCTGCCCTTGGCCCCCGCCCTGCTCCCGTCTGTTCACCAAAGCAGCCAGGGCAATCAAATCAGGAGTCAGAGAAAACCTCTGTCGGTCCCCATTTCACTGAGAAGGCAATCTTATTATGACAAGCCACAACTCCAGCATCATCGGGCTTCCCATCAGCTCCCTGACCTCGTTTCCAGCTGCTTTTTCCCAGTCTTCTTCAGACCCACCATCCCAGGGGCCAAACCTTCCCTCTGACACACCAGGCACACTCTTCCCTCAGGGCCTTCACATCTGCTGGTGTCTGAATGGAACGTCTGCAGGGCTCCCTTCCTCACTTCCTTCAGATCTTTACTTATGTTATTTCTCAACACTGAGACCTTCCCTGGCCACATTTGTTAAAATTTCCACCTCCCTTTCCCCACAGGTTCTTCTTACTCCTCTGTCCTACCTTATGTTTTTCTTTGTACTTATTATAGTCAAACATGCTACAGTTTTTACTTATCTTCCTTATTATCTGCCTCCTCGCTAGAATGTAAGTTCCCTAATAGAAGGATAATATCCATCTCTTTTGTTCAGTGTTACATCCTTAATGCCTAGAAGAAAAGATGAAAATAAATGTTTGTTCAGTGAATGAATGGTGGTTATTATTTCTGCTCTTCCCAATAAGCTTTCCTAACTCTTCTCTTAAAGCAGTGGTTTCTGGGCATCCCACCACCACCCAGGCCATCTAAGTGGACAAACGCCTAGATAGGACTCATCTTAGTAAACTCCCCTACTGATAACAGTGGCTGGTCCAAAGGACGGATGCACCATCTACACAGGGACCAAAACATTTTGGAAAATTAACATTCAAATAAATGTGTAAAAATCAATGTTTCCCTTTCACCTAAGGTTGTTACCCTCTTTGCTGGAAGGGCCTGTCACAGGATTGTCCACACTAGGAGAGAATGAGGTCAATGGCCAAAATGAAACACAAAACCAGGAGAGAAAAATGGATGAAAAGAGAGATTGCTTAGTCCCCAGCCTCAGGCCCTGTAGCCTCTCCATTCTGTGAACTCATCAAGAATTATTACTAGTTATATAAGCCAGAAAATTCCACTTGGGGCTTAAATTAATTTGAGGTGATTTCTTTCTACTGCAGTCGAGACCCTTCACAAAAAAGTGCTTTTGTCAAATAAATTTGAGGAGTACCAGGTCAGACAGAATTAAATAAGTTTCTATGCTATACACTCTGTTAGAGCTTTGACTAGGCATGTATGCCAAAGAATGCTTTATCTCCCACTCGGAGATAAATAAGGCACATTTTGATATGAAAACAGATTTTAAAATGCTGTTTGGGACAGAAATTTTCTCATCTCCCATTTAATCCTACTCTCAGCTCCATTTAATTCTCTTTAAATTTAACGGGTGCCTCAAATGTTCAAGGCCTGATGTGGGCACTGCAAAGAACAGACAGACTCTGCTCGCCTAAAGTTTAAAATCCAATGAAGAGAAGCAAATACAGAAATAGATCTAATGAAACAAGACACATAAAGATAATATGAAAGGTATATTGTTCAATGGAGGTCACAATATATAGCAATAGAGTTCAAGGAGAGTTCGTCCATGAATCAAAGTTTACAGATTCCTCTCATAAAGGTTGCTCATCAAATATTGATTCATATAGGTTCCCTTTTTCAAGTACCTCGACAATACCTGATACAGGAAAAATAATGACTTAAGTATAAAAAGCAACTATGGGCTTACACAATAAAATGTGAACAGCAATAAAGTACTAACAAAAACATTATTAACATTACACAGAATGGTGAAGAACAACTCACGAATTACAAACAACAGCAAAAGATAATGAAAATAAGAACAAAATCAGGTTGAGGATCACTCAACAACCTCATATGGATTGAATTACGAAGATAGTCTGACATTTCTTTCTTATAGATCACTAGTTGATGCTCCAAGGGATATATAGCCTGGATTTCATGCAGGGCCAACTATGAGAACACACAGCAGAAAAAACTGCTTTAGACAACCTTGATTCCAAAGAAATGAATTTCAAAAGGCTGCATCTGGTAAGAGATAATTTGGCTAGCTCAGGGGCTTCCCAGGTGGTGCGGTGGTAAAGAATCTGCCTGCCAATGCAGGAGGTGCAAGAGATGCAAGCTTTATCTCTGAGTCAAGAAGATCCCCTGGAAGGGGAAGTGGCAACCCACTCCAGTATTCTTGCCTGGGAATCCCATCAACAGAGGAGCCTGGAGGGTTACAGTCCACGGGGTTGTGAAGAGTCGGTCATGACAGAGCATGCACACATGCAATTTGACCACCTTAGCAATTTGGGAACACTTTTTGTCTACCAGGTAACAATACCAACTCTGTGAGTCTGGGGATGTACATTTCAGGTTCCTTTAATGCTAACCTGTTCCTTTAATGCTAGCAATACAGGTTAGCATTGCTATAATGCTACAGGTTAGGTCTTGCTATAATAATTTAGTTAACTACTTTCTGATTGGCTTTCTAAGAACCCAGTGATCACAGTACTAGCATAACAAGAAACTAGAGATTATAAACAGATAAAGCAGAACAAGTGGACTGATGTAACAGTGACAGCTTCTTGGAATGATCACCCCATGTGATGACAGAAACGTTACTCATACTCAAGTGATACGCATCACATATAGCTAACTGAAAAAAATCATACTGTAATCAATCTCAAGTGACTGGGATAATATTATATCCTCCCACCCATGCTATCACCCTCAGACCTTCAGCATCAGCTGGTATGTAGGTTCAGGCTATCATATTATTATAGTCACTAGGCAAGTATTTAAACCCTACAATGCCAAAGAATGCTCAAACTACCACACAACTGCACTCATCTCACACGCTAGTAATGTTCAAAATTCTACAAGCCAGGCTTCAGCAATATGTGAACTGTGAACTTCCTGATGTTCAAGCTGGTTTTAGAAAAGGCAGAGGAACCAGAGATCAAATTGCCAACATCTGATGGATCATCAAAAAAGCAAGAGAGTTCCAGAAAAACATCTATTTCTGCTTTATTGACTATGCCAAAGCCTTTGACTGTGTGGATCACAATAAACTGTGGAAAATTCTGAAAGAGATGGGAATACCAGACCACCTGACCTGCCTCTTGAGAAACTTATATGCAGGTCAGGAAGCAACAGTTAGAACTGGACATGGAACAACAGACTGGTTGCAAATAGGAAAAGGAGTACGTCAAGGCTGTATATTGTCACCCTGGTTATTTAACTTCTATGCAGAGTACATCATGAGAAACGCTGGGCTGGAAGAAGCACAAGCTGGAATCAAGATTGCTGGGAGAAATATCAATAACCTCAGATATGCAGATGACACCACCCTTATGGCAGAAAGTGAAGAGGAACTCAAAAGCCTCTTGATGAAAGTGAAAGTGGAGACTGAAAAAGTTGGCTTAAAGCTCAACATTCAGAAAACGAAGATCATGGCATCTGGTCCCATCACTTCATGGGAATAGATGGGGAAACAGCGGAAACAGTGTCAGACTTTATTTTTTTGGGCTCCAAAATCACTGCAGATGGTGACTACAGCCATGAAATTAAAAGACGCTTACTCCTTGAAAGGAAAGTTATGACCAACCTAGATAGCATATTCAAAAGCAGAGACATTACTTTGCCAAGAAAGGTCCGTCTAGGATGCGAGAGTTGGACTGTGAAGAAAGCTGAGTGCCGAAGAATTGATGCTTTTGAACTGTGGTGTTGGAGAAGACTCTTGAGAGTCCCTTGGACTGCAAGGAGATCCAGCCAGTCCATTCTGAAGGAGCTCAGCCCTGGGATTTCTTTGGAAGGGATGATGCTCAAGCTGAAACTCCAGTACTTTGGCCACCTCATGCAAAGGGTTGACTCATTGGAAAAGACTCTGATGCTGGGCGAGATTGGGGGCAGGAGGAGAAGGGGACGACAGAGGATGAGATGGCTGAATGGCATCACCAACTTGATGGATGTGAGTTTTGGTGAACTCTGGGAGTTGGTGATGGACAGGGAGGCCTGGCGTGCTGCGATTCATGCGGTCACAAAGAGTTGGACATGACTGAGTGACTGAACTGAACTGAACTGATATACTAGGTATCAGAGGTAGACTCTGAAATAATATTTTTAAAACACTGATGAGATGAAGACATTCAGAAGAACCATTTAAAACACAAAGTAGATGTCCTAGAGATTAAAATGACTTGTTATTTTAACATAATAACATCAATGACTTGTTAAAGTCAATATTATTCATAACATAAAAATGGGACATATCATAATTTGTGGAATGCAGCTACACGTGCACTGAGTAAAATTCACAGCCTAAGTGCAAATATTTCAAAAGAACAAAAGCTAAAGTGTGATGATCTAAATCTATATCTCACGGAATAAGACTAAAACAGCAAATGAAACTCATAGAAGGTATAAAGAAGGAATTAAAAACAAGAGAGGAAATATGGCATTAAAAAACAAGTATACTATCCTGATCATGTTCTAGCTCATAATCTGTAGGACAATTATACAAGTGTCCACATTCTAAAAAATTATCAAGTAGATTTTATCACAAATACGTTTTACTTTAATAAAACAATGATACTACAAAGAGTGTCTTAATAGATTAACTGTTATTTCATTCCCATACTGCTTACATACGGTGCTTCCTTGGCAGGAAACTTTTAAAGGAAATCAAGGATAGTGAAAAAACTGTATTCCATAGCCCTACCTCATATGTCAAAGGCTTTTGTAAAGATAAGAAAAGATAAGAGGTAAAATGCCTGCTGCTGCTGCTGCTAAGTCACTTCAGTCGTGTCCGACTCTGTGTGACCCCATAGACGGCAGCCCACGAGGCTCCCCCGTCCCTGGGATTCTCCAGGCAAGAACACTGGAGTGGGTTGCCATTTCCTTCTCCAGGTAAAATGCCTAGCAAGATACAAACAAATATAAGGCTCACTCCTCCTGGCTTCTTTTAGTTTCTCTAACATGGAAAGTAAACCTCTCTACTCCCTTCTTCCCTCCTACCATGCATATCCAGGAGACCACCTGATTGTGCTGTGTTGGAGGTAACATATTCCTGCTTTTACTTTCCAAAGGTGTGTGAACCCTAAGCAACATAAACATAACTTAACCCAGTATACTTCCTTGGATTAAAATTAGCCTCCAACAGGGGTGGGAAGAAGCAGCAGTCCATCAAAAGCAGCCTTGTGAAAACTAATCCCTGGGATAATTCTGAAATAGGTTTGACCTAGCAAGCACTGTGTGTATATATTTGGAACAGACCTACCATCTCAAATTCTGGGAGTCCTGGAGTATGATAGGTGGAGACCAGGCACTGGCTATCGTTGGCTTCTATGGTTAATTGAAGACTGATGCTATTGCCCATCCTCTCCCAGTTTTCCAGCAGCCCTCTCATCCCACATCTAAGGAAGAAGAGGACTGATCTGAACCAATTGAATTCTAAGTCAATAAGCTTACACTAGCTTTTCTCAGGCACTAGGAAAATAGTTCTTTTCACTGAAAACTCTACTCTGGCCTTTCTTTGTGGTAGGGATTCTCAGTAAAAAGAGCATGTCTACTCAAGTCCCAAGTACAAGAAGTATCTTTTGCTTCAAGGGTCTTTCCAGCTACCAAGATGAGGCAGAAGGCTCTGCCTAGGTCACCCAGGTTCTACTGTGGAGTTTGCAGCCGAAGTCTCAGTCTGTAAGAGTTACCTGACCTTTGATTATCTATGTACACATTTCTCATCCTGATCTTCTCAGGAGTGTTGGATTGAGAACAGGTTTGGGTGTTCCTCAGTAGTCCGGACAAACACCGTCTTAAACACACCCCAGCGTTCCATTCCTAAATCTCACTTCTTTACTGTAAACTGTATAATTGCCCAACAAAGAAATGTCAGAGGAAGGAAAAAAATAGGAACTGCTGTTTTATAAGCTTAATAGAGTATTGCTTTTTATTTCAAGACTACATAAGACAAATTATTTCAAAACTCTCCTGTTAAATAAAGACAGTTTTTAATCAACCCCTTAGTAAATTTGTGGGATAGGATTTTTTTGGTGTGATACACAGAATTGCTGGAATAAATTAGTTTAAACTTTTTTTGTTTTGTCTTTAATGATTGCCCTTTAGGTTATCTTCAAGCTGTAATTTAGAAGAATATTTCCACTGGCTAAATTTAAAAACCATCAGCCTAATGTCTAAGACGCCTAAAAAGAGGAGCTCTTGCTTGATTGCCTACAGAATCCAAAATTTAGACACTCACTTATGATGTTGTTAGTACTGAATTTCTGTAATATGGTCTGAGATTTCCAGAGTGTATATAATATGAAAGAAGGAAGATAAAGTCATTAAATACGACAAAATGTCAAAAGGCTGTGGCTACATGTTCTTACTTCTTGAAAACTTTTCTAGTTTTACTTATTCCATTTTTAAAAATGAAAACAGTCCCCTGAGGGTGAAAATCTGATTTTCTAATTTTTCCTTTCAAATATAGCCATCTCACCACCATTAATGCAAATGATTCTGCAAAGCAGCACATTCACAAATGGCTATTAAACTAAATAAAACATTAAGCACAATCCATCAGTTCTGATTTCCTAAATAGGATGAAATTTCAAGTACTGACCTAGTTTAAAAATCAACTTGTCAAAATCTCTAGTCACGTTTTCTTATGTTTTACATCACTAAAAAACATCAATACGTTTCTAGCTATTTACAGTGTTTAAAACATTTTCACATTTACTATTTCACTTGAATTCTCACAGAAAGGTTACAAGAAATGTACTATTTAACTATTTTACAGATGAGGGAAACAAAAGTCCAAGCAGTTTAAAGGACTTCACGAAATTCATACAACTGAATGTATGAGCCAGAATGTGAATTATGTCCACTGCACTACACTGTGAAACCTTCCCATTTCTGATGAATATATTTTACTACCTGAAGTTCAAAAATAATTGTCCTAAAACTTCTAACCTTTTCATTTAGTACACTAATGCTAAGTATTGACAATGGTTTATGTGCTTAGTCGCTCAATTGTGTCTGACTCTTTGTGACCCCATGGACTGTAGCCCACCAGACTCCTCTGTCCACAGGGATTCTCTAAGACAGAACACTGGAGTGGGCTGCCATGCCCTCCTCCAGGGGATCTTCCCAACCCAGGGATCGAACTCAGGTCTCCTGCATTGCAGGCGGATTCTTTATCATCTGAGCCACCAGGAAAACCCAACAATGGTTTAGGCTCTATAAACACAACCTTTAAAATTGTTAAGAAGCACATTTAGGATATTCAACAGGATTTAATTACACAAAATAAAAATAAGCCACACAGAGAGGGGGAAAGCAGAAAGTCACATAAACACAGCACTTTAAAAACTATTTAAAGAAAATCTGGAATCTGCAAGTTCTAGGTGCTGGTTGAGTTAAGTAATGTTCTTTTTTTTTCCCTCTTTCATTGCTGAGTCATGAACCCCACCACACATAAACACAGGTCAGGGAAGGAAACTTGAAACACTCATCAATCTACCTGGTGGAAAAGGCTCTTTCTAGCCAAGTCTGACCCTGACTGCCTTAATTTTCTCTGATTTCATTTATAGGGCCCTTGCCTTCCCTCTGTGATGATATACTTTTCACCAATGCATTCATCAGCTGGCTTGACTGTGATTCTTATTAGATGAAAAGTATCTTTTAAAAAAAGGGTTCCAAAGGACCCTATAAAAAGAAACTACATATTATTCAATTGTGTTTCCCCAGTGGCTTATAAAGGCACTGCCTCCCAGTAAATGTTCACTCCACATTTCTTTAATGCATGGAATCCATGTGATCATACCTGTGCTGTGTCACCTTTACAATCAACAAAGATAAAAGCAAGGATACTGAAAGTTCCAGGACAAGTCCTCCATTTGGTGGAAGCACACTTAAGAAAAGGTCTCTGAGCAATCCCACTGCTGGGCATACACACTGAGGAAACCAGAAGGGAAAGACACACGTGTACCCCAATGTTCATCACAGCACCGTTTATAATAGCCAGGACATGGAAGCAACCTAGATGTCCATCAGCAAATGAATGGATAAGAAAGTTGTGGTACATATACACAACGGAGTATTACTCAGCCATTAAAAAGAATACATTTGAATCAGTTCTAGTGAGGTGGATGAAACTGGAACCTATTATACAGAGTGAAGTAAGCCAGAAAGAAAAACACCAATACAGTATACTAACACATATATATGGAATTTAGAAAGATGGTAACAATAACCCTGTATACGAGACAGCAAAAGAAACATTGATGTATAGAACAGTCTTTTGGACTCTGTGGGAGAGGTAGAGGGTGAGATGATTTGGGAGAATGGCATTGAAATATGTATAATATCATATATGAAACGAGTTGCCAGTCCAGGATCGATGCACGATACTGGATGCTTGGGGCTGGTGCACTGGGATGACCCAGAGGGATGGTATGGGGAGGGAGGAAGGAGGGGGGTTCAGGATGGGGAACACGTGTATGCCTGTGGCGGATTCATTTCGATATATGGCAGAACCAATACAATATTGTAAAGTTTAAAAATAAAATTAAATTAAAAAAAAAGAAAAGGTCTCTGGTGAGAGACAAAGTTCAGTTCAGTTCAGTCTCTCAGTCATGTCCAACTCTTTGCAACCCCATGAACCGCAGCACACCAGGCCTCCCTGTCCATCACCAACTCCCAGAGTTTACTCAAACTCATGTCCATTGAGTCAGTGATGCCATCCAACCATCTCATCCTCTGTCATCCCCTTCTCCTCCCACCTTCAATCTTTCCCAGCATCAGGGTCTTTTCAAATGAGTCAGTTCTTTGCATCAGGTGGCCAAAGTATTGGAGCTTCAGCTTCGGCATCAGTCCTTCCAATGAATATTAGGACTGATTTCCTTTAGGATGCACTGGTTGGATCCCCTTGCTGTCCAAGGGACTCTCAAGAGTCTTCTCCAACACCACAGTTCAAAAGTATCAATTCTTTGGTGCTCAGCTTTCTTTATAATCCAACTCTCACATCCATACATGACTACTGGAAAAACCATAGCTTTGACTAGATAGACCTTTGTTGGCAAAGTAATGCTTCTGCTTTTTAATATGCTGTCTGGGTTGGGCATAATATGAACAGCCTTTATCAATTCTAAAACTTATGAGCGTAGGTCAATAAAAAATCAACTTTTATTTTTGGGTTGCCTGGTAGCTACCATTCACTGTGACTTTTTAAAAAAATCCATGCCAAAATGCCTTAAAATCCTACCTTTCCAAGATTTATCAGTGAGATTTTTAAAGAGAGTCCTGCTTTTGGAGAATAACCATATGTTGCACCCTTCCTAACTTAAGATTTCAAATCTCTGATCAGTAAAACTGTACTCTGAAGGCACTGTTGTTACCAAGAGGGCCCAAAGTCTCCAGTAATACATTTTAAAATGATTAGTAGTAATACTAATAATTACTAACATATTTTTAATCAACCGGCACCAGACCAGGAACTTTGCATGTGCTATTTTATTAAAGTATCATGCCTTTTCTACAAGCAATTACTGTTGTCATTGTTTTTTTTTTTTTGAGATATAAAATGTATTTATGGCAATTACCTCATAATAAAGAACCTGGCAAAGGTTATAACCCATTCAAGAGAGAAGCCAAAAAATGGATACATTTATAAATTAGGAATATTGAAATGATATGTAAATGAAGGCAAAGCTAGTTTCTTCAGCAGTGGAAAAGAGAGGATAATTGAACCTCTACTAGGAAGGACAGAACTCAGATGTCTATAGACAAATATTATCTCACATTGTTATCACTTATCTACAATTTACAGAGTTGTAGAATCATTCCCACAGAATCAGATAACCCAGAGGGGTGTGCTATTCCATAGTACACACACTTTTCATCGAAGTACAAATTTTTCTCTGCCTGCCTGCTAAGTTACTTCAGTTGTGTCTGACTCTTTGTGAACCTATGCACTGTAGCCCACCAGTCTCCTCTGTCCACAGGATTCTCCAGGCAAGAATCCTGGAGTGAGTTGCCACGCCTTCCTCCAGGGGACCTTCCCAACCCAGAAATTGAATCCATGTCTCTCTTGTCTCCCACATTAGCAGGTGGGTTCTTTACCACTAGCATCACCTAAGGAAACCCAAATTTTTCTCTACAGTATCCTTAATTAAGTAATCAGATATTCACTACTATAGGTAAAAACACCCTGAATAAAGTATCTATACCAGCAGACTGACTCAGTTGGTTGAACTGTCACCCTAAATACATTGAACAGTGATGCTTTCGGGCAGGTTCTGAAATGGAGATCAGTACTTGGTAAACCTCTGAGCAAAGAAAGTACACTCTTCCCTCAATCTACACAGTACCTGAGCTCCTAGAAAAGTGGGTGCTTATTAAAGCCATCTGAGGACACTGTGTATGTACAGTGGGGTTGGGTTCCAGTTAAGACAGTTATGTTTTTCACCTGTGTGAATATCTGGCAGAATACATGAAAGTTAGGGGGGATATGGCAAACCTCTTTATTGGGGGTCATTTTCCTGAGCACTACAGAGCATCTTCTATCCTAGCCCTACCTACTGAAGGCAAGTGGTACCCTCCAATCATGTGACAAACAAAACAAAAGCCTCACAAATTACCAACACAATCCCTAAGGATGGAGAAGCACTGATGGAGAAGCACTGTCATGGCTGAAATATGCCCTCAGACCCACTGTTTTATCCCCACCTCCAGCAACACCATCTGCTCAGTTTGGCAGCTCTGGAGACAGGCAGAGGTTGTTGTCATTGTTGACACTTGAGGAAATGTGATTTAGAGATTACACAACTTGGCTAAAATCAAGAAAATAGGAAAGGCAGGGAGAGGGTGCAAAGCAAAGTCTGTCTCCAGAGTCCAAGCTTCACCAAGCTAAGTTTAGTGATTATTCTCCAGTTCATTAAATTTTTTTTTTTTTTCTGTCATGCCACATGACCTGTGGGAACCCAGTTACTCGAGAATCCACACCCTCTGCATTGGAAGCGTGGAGTCTTAATCACTGGACCTCCAGTTCATTTAAATTCAAGTGGAGAAAAAGAGAATGAGCTTTAGAGTCAGAGTTATCAGAATACCTCAGTTCTTCCTCTTACTAGCTGTGGTTACCTGGGGCAAATTTTTCCACCTCTTTAAGCTGAATGGGAATAAAATGGGAATAATGAGTGACCCCCTTAAAATGGGAATCTTTAAAATCTTTCAAATGGGAATAACTAATAAGTAACTCCTTTACAGTTATGAGAAGTTATTGAGATGATGTCTGAAAGTGTTTAAACCCAGTGCTGAGCAAGTAATAGGCCCTCAGTACATGTGTTAAATGTAGGAATATTATAAGGCTCTGAAGCAAGGGAACATCAGAAGGTTCAGAATAATGAAAAGAGATTTGAGAAAAATTAAAAGACAGACTGTATAGGACATGTTGAAGCCTGGATAGAGAGAGTGAAGCAGAAGGAAGGATCCAGAATGACACACTAGACTAGAATTGCACTTCTTCAAATGCCCAATGCTCCCTGACAGCAAAAGCAAACACTTCACCAATACAGGTGAATAACAGATGCACCAGTGAGTCTGGCCGAGCACTAAAAATATATGTCCTCAATCTTCACTGTATTTTAACCAAAGCAATAGTTACTGAGAAGATGACACTTACTTATCTTTTGCATTTAGCGTCTTCAATCTGTAAAGTTGAGTTGATAGTAATATATCACATGTTGTAAACAATATGTAAAAAGCTCCTAGTACAGTGACTGAATAGCACAGTGGCTATTCCATAAACGGTAACAATAATCACCTTGATAGAGTTTTAATATAATCCTAGGATCTACCAGAAACAGATGATGGGCAAAATAAGAAAAAAATTTTCTCCCCCAAAGGAATAAAGTTACGTTGGCACTACATTTAATTCAGATACTCAATTCTCTGAATTTCAGATAGAAATCTCTCTCCCCAGTTTGTGTTATGGACTTAAAACATATATTCATCCAGTACAGTGCCTCTCCAAGTAAGTTAATTCTACCAAATGTATAGCTGCATGTGTTTTAACTTAAAAAGTTTGCAGAGCTATCTTCACTATGGTAAGGCTAAAAAAAAAAAAAAGAACAGATAAATCAAAGGCTAAGGTGAGCATGACTAGTGCAGCTATACTGTAAAACAAACAGAATTATCCACAATAACAGCATCAGTTCATCTGCATCCCCACTTGTCCTTGAATGACTGTGTTTTCAGCAGGAAAAAAAATACATGACATGGTTTACTTCTAACTCTCACCCTACCTATTAATATCTTAAAAGTAATATCTGTTTATAGCTTTCCCTCTCCCATCCCAAAAAGAAAGATCCTAAACACAGGGTTTCTTTCGTTCTTTCTGCTCCACAACCTCCAGCTGCCACTGGGAGAGAGGGATTGAAGAAGAAGACAAAACAAACAAACAAAAATTAGCATCATGGGGTTAGTGACTTCAAGAGAAAATTATAGTTTAAGGGGAAATGTTTCATGTGCATTCTCTTCTGCACTCACCCCAGTCAGGATAGCTAATAAAAAACACAGACTGCTCTTTTAAAAACAAAAACTTCAAGGGATGAGGGGTAAGAGGGTGGAACCATCAGAGGCAATGTAGACAACCAAGAGTCTAAAGTTAATGGCTTGCAAATACCCACGCAGAGTGCTTGTCTCATGTGGGACCCAGCAAACTCTGTCTAGCACCCCTGCCTCCATGCAGTCCAAAAAGAACCCGGCAAGGCTCTGCCATAGGCACCATGTGAACCACCTTGGAGCTGGCGGTCCAGGCTTCTCTGTCTTCAATCTTTCCTGCGGTTCCTTTCACTCAGAATCAAAGGAAAAGGCAGGGCTCTTATCAAAGCACAGAGTGGCAGTTCTGAACTTAGGGTCCCTGGCAGGAGTCCAGGGAGCCCATGGGCACTTTGAAATTACATGCACATTGTTAGGCCTATACATTTACTGTTCATTTCTCTGGTGAAAGCCCCCATTGTTTCATCACAAACTCAAATGGATTCTTGACATGGAAAAAGCTTGAAAACCACTGCACCAGACAGTGTTTCGACCAAAAACGTACAAATGAAGACCTAGACTGTTAGTCTCGGAGGTGTAGGCTTGTATACAGTGTTCATACTGAACAATTTTTGTGGCCCAAGGAATGGGAAATTTGGGGTTTCTAAGCAATAGGGAAAGAGACACACAGAATGCCACAATGGAAAAGGAATGCCACAGTGGAAAAATGCCCTCAGAATATATGTCCTTGGAAAAAACAT
The DNA here is from genome assembly GCF_003369695.1 of Bos indicus x Bos taurus. NCBI lineage: Eukaryota > Metazoa > Chordata > Mammalia > Artiodactyla > Bovidae > Bos > Bos indicus x Bos taurus. The sequence goes on along the minus strand of NC_040081.1, from coordinate 86,253,857 downwards.
GGTCCCCAACTGATTTTCCCAGAATTTGGGAACTGGAAGGGACCTAAGAGGGCCAGTTCTGGCTCCTTTAAGGCCCAGAGAAGCTAAAATTCATTCAAGATCACACTCCCAGAACACAGATAGGAGTAGAAAAGATGCCCTCTCCTAAGCCCTCCTCTAATTCTGTTTCCACCACACCACTGGAACAGAAAACAATTAAAAGAACCATTCATTGAAATACTTGGGAAAAAATTGAGTGAAACTGAATAAATGCATAAGTACCTTTCACTTCGCACATCAAATGTGGTAACAAAAATCAGACCGGAAAACTAACAAGTAGACATAACTCTTGAGACCTGTCTGGGTGGGTGCTTCAATATCTGATTGCTTGGGGTCTAATAAATTATCGATAAAATGGCCATCCGCATGGAGACAACAGAGGGAAAGCACACCATCTACTGACTTCTGAATGGCTGCCGGCAGTTCTCTGAGAATTCAGTACTATCAGCCAGGAAACATTTAAACCAGGTCCTTGCAGGGCTAGGATGTACAAGGGACCATATGGTCCCAGCAGAACACTTCAAACAGGCAGCTGTACAGCTATAATTAAATCTGTAGTAGTCATGCTATTATTTATCTAGCAGACTTTTTAAAATGTACCGTTCACTGAGGTCTCTGAGAACACACACCAAATTAGAACAATAGAAAATACTGAAGAAGCAGAGAAAGGAAAACAAGGGGCTGATGCAGGAACAGGCAACAGCTTCCCAAAAATCTCCCCGACAGGTTCTTCATTTGTACCCGACTACATACCAGAAGGTGACGATCACTTTACTGACACGAGTCACGAGCCCAAGGGTCTGTTCACTCCTTTGTTCCATGGCACACTCCACTGCAAAGGTCTACCTCTTTTTGAATTTTCAATCCCTATGTATCATTCATTTGACACTCATCAAATCAGAAAATCTTAAAAAGAACTCAAAAATGATTTAGTCCAACTTCCATCCAATAACTATATTCCTAACATCCAGTCATTTGTTTTTTTGAATGTGATAGTGAAAGAAAAAAGCATTCAACTCAAGAATTACTTCAAATATCACCTGTGCCCTCTCCCCAGCCCCTGGCATAATTCATTCTCCTCTCTGTGGTCAAAGACATTCTGGAGGAGGCAATGGCAACCCACTCCAGTATTCTTGCCTGGTGAATCCCCATGAGCAGAGGAGCCTGGCAGGCTACAGTACATGAGGTCACAGAGAGTCGGACACGACTGAGCACTGAACAGGCAGGCAGACCCTACATTATTTACAGATTTATTCCACAGTCTATAATCAGAACCCCTAAAAGACAGAAACTGTATCCTATTATTTTTATAGCCCTGATTCCAAATGCAATGCGTAGCCAAAAGGGACTTAATAAAACTTTCATTAATAAGTTTGTAATGAAGCTCTGGTTCCTATCTAATTCATACTAATATTTAAAATAAAAACTGCCTCCATGAAACATGTACCCACAAACACAAGTTTATGACAAGAGCAACAGACAATAAATCTATTCTCTTTTACTGGAACATAGGCTTCAGGAACTTCCTATCCCTCAAACCTTCTCATCTCTACAAGTTATAAGTGAGTTACTTCAATTATTCTCCTCTGGCTAGCGCCCAGGCATCTCACCATCCTAGTTCCCATAAACACGTCTCCTCACTGGTTTTGAAAATGGGTACTTTTGGGGCCCAGTGGTTAGGACTCCACACTCCCACTGCTGAGGGCACAGGCTCAATCCCTGATAGGGAAACAAAGATCCCACAAGCCACACAGTGCAGCCAAAACAAAATACTACGAATAATAATAAAATAAAGTTTTAAAAAGAAAATGAACACCTTTAAAAAAAATCTGAATCCAATGAAAGTTACAAATTTTCTGTCCAAATACAGTGGAATTTTCTCCATTATTCACCTCATGTTTGAACTTACATAGTGTATAATCATTCCTATTAAATTCTTTGTGGGTTCAGCCCATCAAGATCATTCTCCATCTTGATTCTATCATTTAAAATTTATATAGCTAACCATGTCTGTTTTGTGTCCTCTGAGAATCTGATAAGCATGCCTTGTGTCTTAAACCAAACTGCTAATTAATCTGTTCAACAGGACGCTAAAAAGTACCATGGTTTTAGAAATTCCTTCCACATCTACACTGGTTATTAATCCACACACTTGAGTACAGTTATTCTCTAGCTGAGAACCTCTGATGGTTGCAAGCCCTCAGTTCATCAAAGTGTTTACCCCTGTATCATCAGAAACCTTATGGATGCCTTACTACCATACAACCAAGTGGCCTGCCCAGAAAAGAAAATGTGATATATAAATATACTTGTGTTCCTCCATTTAAAAATATGGGGCAATAATTCAGATCACAGGTTGGCACAAACTTTCTTTTAAAAAGGCCAAATTAGGCTTTGTAGGCAACATACAGTCTCAGTCATACATTCTTTTTTTTTTCCATCCCCCTTTAATACTTAGCTTGCCAACTATACAAAAATAGACTATCAGCAGGCTCACTACCAGCGAGCCACAGTTTGCCAGATATCATCTTTTCAACTTTGAAGCAAATGCCCTATTGGTGAAGACAAACATTTAACCAAAAATTAAAATAAGCAGTCACTGGATGACAGCTGTGGTGGACACCGTGATGGAGAAGCACACGTGCAAAGGGAGCTCACAACATAGGCTCTCTAGCCTAAACCAGGGACCCCAGGAGACATCCCTGCAGAAGTGACTCAGACTGAAAAATTACGGGTGAACCCCAGTTGCCTGGGCAGGAAGAGCATTCCAGTTAGTGGAAACTATATGCAAAGGGCCTAGGGGAGGGGAAGACTGGCATAATAGTGGACCTGGAATGTACACGTGCATGGTCAGAGTAAAATCAGCGAGGGAGAGAACCTTGCAAAAGGCCTCTGGAGAGAGACGTTAAGCAAGACAACACAGGGCTTTGAAGACCATGCTCAGGATTCTGGGCTCATCGCAAAAAAACTGTTTCAAGTCATCAGTGATGCTCTCTGTACCCTCCTTCAAGACAGAGCCTCTCTTGTAATATCTATATACTTTATAGGCTTCCCTGGTGGCTCAGATGGTAAAGAATCTGCCTGCAATGCAGGAGACCCAGGTTCGATCCCTAAGTTGGGAAGATCCCCTGGAGAAGGGAATGGCTACCCACTCCAGAATTCTTGCCTGCAGAATTCCATGGACAGAATAGCCTAGTGGGCTACAGTCCATGGGGTCTCAAAGAGTCAGACACGACTGAGCAACTAACTTCAACACTTTCATAGTGCTTTGTAAACTTTACACATTTCTAGGTTTAAAAATCACATGGTTTGCATGAATGTAAAAATAATTTTTAACATACTACTACAGAAGACTGGCTACTTTCAGGAAAGAAGAGAGGAAAAAGAAGGCATCACCACTATAAAATCTTACCTGTATACTCTTATTTAAATATAAAATCATTCTAAGCTAAGAGCTATTCTAGTAAGAACTAGAAATTCCCCATTGTTTTATTTTGCTACTTACTCTTGAACCATCCCCCAAATAACAAATACATTGTCTCATTTATTTCACTGGTTCCATTTTCCCCTACTTTGTTTCATAGTTTGTCTTATTCTTCTATTCACAAAGAGGCAGAAGAAAGCAGGTGGGGAAAGGGAAGTAATATTTTTTTTAGCACCTAATTAGTCTGTGCCTGGAATACTTCACATATTATTTACCTCTTTTTAGCCTCATAAAAACAGGAAAAGTAAGTTTTACTGACTTTTTCTAAGGCTTAGAGACATTAAGTGCCTATATAAGATCACTTACCTAGTAAGAAAGGAAGCCAGGATTTGAATGAACATCTCTAGGATTATATAAAACACAAGCTTTCCTGCTACATTTCCTATTAACCCAGAAAACTGTAAAAGGGCTCTAAGTCTTCCATTCCTTTGATTTACATCCTTTTCTTCTATTCTTTCCACACTGAAGTATTACAATTTGTGAATTTAGATCAAGAAGGCACAGCTAAAATGAAGACAACATAGTCTAAAGTGTAGTTCAGACTACCACGGCATAGATTAAGAAATATACAAGCACAAGACCACATAACCCCTGCTGCTGCTGCTGCTGCTGCTAAGTCACTTCAGTCGTGTCCGACTCTGTGACCCCATAGACAGCAGCCCACCAGGCTCTGCCGTCCCTGGGATTCTCCAGGCAAGAACACTGGAGTGGGTTGCCATTTCCCTCTCCATTGCATGAAAGTGAAAAGTGAAAGTGAGGTCGCTCAGTCACGACGGACTCTAGACCCCATGGAATGCAGCCCACCAGGCTCCTCCATCCGTGGGATTTTCTAGGCAAGAGTACTGGAGTGGCTTGCCATTGCCTTCTCCAACATAACCCCTAGTATAACATTAGAGAAGACAGAATCTTCTAAAAGCCTTTTATTTTCATTTATTCTTGGTTTTTAATAAAACATGCATGTTGTGCTACTTTAGCACATCTCTGAAAAATGAAACACTATAGAAAATTTTTTAAACTGAAACCCAAAATGTGACATGAGTCAAGGTCTTTCAGAAGAACTGATTACACTCCATTCCCTCAGCAGGACTTCAATCAGGGGTTTCACACAAAGACAGGTGGTAATAAGCATAACACTGCCCCCCCCCCCCGCAAATCTCTTTATGACACATATTTACAGATGTTTTCAAAATGTCCTGATGAAAAGAGCTAGTCCTAGAGAATTGCACACTTTGAAAAAGAGCTTCATCACCATTTTAAGAAGTAGTGACAATTGTTATTTTTCTAAACAGTCTTCCTCCAGGGTGAGTGCCTGGGGATATCACTTTAGAGACGATGATTCAACAGGAAAAGAATTATGCACCCAGTTTTTCTTCATACAAAACTTCAATGCAGAGGCTACTCACTGAAATTTCTGAAATTACCTTGCTTATTTTTCATTGTCATAAACAAGCTGATATGGAAACAGACTTTATCTGTAAGTATCATGTGAGAAACAGAGAAATGCGGCCAAAGGCACTATGAGAAGAGAAACTTCTTTCACCTCTGACCACAAATTTTTCTGAAAACATGTCATCCTGATACATAGTTGTATTTCAACTTGACTTGTCTTTTTAAATTTTAATGATATACTTGGATCTTACCTTAATGCACTCCTGGACTCAAAATTATAATAAAAATTTAAAGTGAAACAGAGTTATAACAATGTATAGAGTAGAAATATACAACAGACTATTACTCAGCCATAAAAAGAATGAAATAATGCCATCTCTGGTAACATGGATGGATCTAGGATTACCATACTAACTGAAGTCAAAGAAAGACAAATAGGGTATCACTTACACATGGGATCTAAAAACATGACACAAATTAACTTATTCACAAAACAGAAATAGACTCACAGACATGGAAAACCAACTTATGTTTTCCAAAGGGGGAACGGGGGGAGAGGAATAAATTAGGACTCTGGCATTGACAGATATTGAATATAAAACATTAAACAACAAGGACCTACTGTATACTACAGGGAACTATATTCAATATCTTGTAAAAAACAATAATGTATAAAACTAGTAAATTCTATAATAAATCACAGTCAATGATAAATCCTTCCCAAGTCTGATATGCCTCACCCCTACCTAATTTCACACTATTTCATATCATGCAAAATAAAGTAACTCATGTCTAAAAGTAGAGTGTTGGACAGTCCACAATTTGAAATGGTCTCTGCTTGGGAAAACTTAGCAATACCATGTCATCTTGCAATGGAACATCTTTCTGGGCTTGACAGTTGACTTTTCCAATATGTCCTCATGATAAACTGTATTTTGTTTTAAATAAAGGAAAAGAAAAATATTTGGTGTTTTCTGTAAGCGATGTCAATCAGCCAGGTAACTATGTTCACTGAGCTTTCAATTATGAGAAAAAAAAATGTATACATGAATTTACCATTTATATGGTTATTCTAGCTGAAAAAAATTTTAATGTATGACACGGGCAAGGATGTTCATTTCAAGCAACTGATTAACCTAATGAAATACTCTGTCAACGCTCACGATAAGAAATACTAATTTTCAAAGCTGCCAGAATGAAAATATAAGACCTTAACAATACTTTCAGAAATCATCTTTCTCTGAGAAACTCTCAGAGTCAGTCATTTTCTCAGCTTTAAAAAAAAAAAAAAAGATTTTTTTGAGAAAAAGAATAAGTAGAAGCTGATTCTCCCCCAATTAGCCATCATCATCTTGACATCAACAATTTCCATGACTCCTGCCTCTCCCTCTACCCCAAACTCTCTGCCTTTCCCCTGCTGCTGCTGCTGCTAAGTCGCTTCAGTTGTGTCTGACCCTGTGCGACCCCATAGACAGCAGCCCATCAGGCTCCCCCGTCCCTGGGATTCTCCAGGCAAGAACACTGGAGTGGGTTGCCATTTCCTTCTCCAATGCATGAAAGTGAAAAGTAAAAGTGAAGTCACTCAGTCGTGTCCAACTCTTAGTGACCTCATGGACTGCAGCCTACCAGGCTCCTCCGTCCATGGGATTTTCCAGGCAAGAGTACTGGAGTGGGGTGTCATTGCCTTCTCTGTGCCTTTCCACTCCCACCCCATAAATAACATTAGATATTCATATAAAAAACAATAACAAACAAGTGAGTCCCTGTGAATGGACAAACACTAAGTGCTTAATGGTATTAGAATTTGAGAAAGTGAAAGTCACTCAGTCATGTCCAACTCTTTGTAACCCCATGGACTGTATACTCCATGGAATTCTCCAGGCCTGAATACTGGAGGGGGTAGCCTTTCCCTTCTCCAGGGCATCTTCCCAACCCAAGGATCGAACCCAGGTCTCCCTGAGACAGGTATAATTAACATGAGTCAGAAAACCCAAGGGTGCGTGTAAGGAAAAAGTGGCACTTGACTTAGATCCTGAAGGAAAGGTTGAATTTGGAAAAGACACATGTGGTCCAACAGAAATGTGTGTGCCGTACCACTATCCATGGAAGGCACATCAGACACGTTTCATGGGTGTGCGAGCGGAGCAGTGTGGAAGCTAAGAACAGGAAACCCCAAAAAGCCAGATTAGCAATGTAAATCTGAGAAGTGAGGAATGACATCTAAAATGAAATTGACTCCATCCTAACCAACTTTCCTGTCAAACAAAACCAAAAATAAAAAGTAGTATGTGTGTGTATGTGCTTGGTCGCTCAGTCATGTTAAACTCTTTGTGACCCCCATGGGCTGTAGCCCACCAGGCTCCTCTGTCCATGGAATTCTGCAGGCAAGAATACTGGAGTGGGTAGCCATTCACTTCTCTGGGGGATCTTCCCGATCCAGAGATTGAACCCAGATCTCCTGCATTGTAGGTGGATTCTATACAGTCTGAGCCACCAGGAAAGCCCCCAAAGCAGTATAAACAATGAAAATGATGGAGATAAATTAAAATTTATATAATATTTAAAGTATACTAGGCACATTCTTTTTCATGTAACAACTCTGTGAAGAAGGCAGTTCAGACTGAATTATAAAACCTTATTATGAATCAGGAAACAGGTTTAGAGGAGTTAAGGTACAACATGCTTATTTAAGTCTTCAAAGCTATTCCTATGATCAGCTTTAAAAACAGTTCAATAATAATTGCTTTTTCTGCTTTACCATAAAAAAAAAGTGAAGGTTACAGTGATATTTATTTATCAGACTTAATGACATAGAAGTGAACATATATCCATAATAAGAACAAATACAATACCAAACAGCCTGAAAGTTGAGAGACTGTAGGGTGTTTCTAAAAGCACAAGTAAAATTTTGTCAATCAAATGAGCATCCACCATGGTCTGTGAACAAGTCAACTGATTAATTAATATAATCTACTTTTGCTAATTCTACAGGTAAGGCCTGGCGTGCTGTGATGCATGGGGTCACAAAGAGTCAGACACGACTGAGTGACTGAACTGAACTGAACAGGTAAGTATAATTTTTAAAAAGTTTTTAAAAGGTTAACATTGAAACCCTGTTGTATTTCATCAAATTTGGGGGGTTACTGCCATTATTCAAAGAATTTTAAAAGTCACATTATATTCCAATTGTTGGATAAACCAAGTCATTCACTTGTACCTGGTAAACTGCAGCAAGTTACATTCCAATGTATTTCTTACATTTTCTACCTAACTCCTTCCCCAATGAAGAATGTTTTATTTGGCTGAAACTCTTATCTTCTGTTATTTATGTTCTCTAAAATGAAAAGATGCTTCTAAAATCTCTCATTCCTCTCTGATGGACAGCTCTGGCCCACACAGTTATTTATCTTGCCTTTCCCTGAACTGCTGCACTTTACTGTCAGCACTACATGGTTATTCAGTCTCCTCATCTAGATATAAACTCACATTCTGAAATCATATTTTTTACTTTATTTTTATTCTATCAGCCCTCATTGACCTCCACCACTACCACTCAGGATATGAGCATACAACAGTTAATTCACAGAGTCTTTTAATCACTGTGGCAGCAGAAACATCCAATCACCATAAGACTCAAGAATTTTTTTAAATTGTTGGTTTATTTAATAACAATTTTGGTGATTAGCCTATTCAGCACAATGCGTGCCCCAAAGACAAACCTAAAGTCATAAATTATCAATCAAACACCTGGGGCTTAGGATCTAAAAAAGACCATAAGGCAAAGAAGCAGAATTTACTGTACTTGTTTAGAGCACAGCCCCAGGGCCAGTGCTACCACTCAGATGCTATTTGACTTCAGAAAAAACTACTTAATGTCTTTGTACCTTAAATTTACCAACATATTAATATAAAACAGGGTTGATAATACCAACCAAAGCACTAGTATAAAAAAGTGCTGAATGTATGTCTGTCATTATTAATTACTCTTTAGAGAGGAACAGACAGACTCATCACTTTCAGAGACAGCCCCCGAATGGTCAAAAGTGCCACTGATACTGAAATTACAATGGTGTCCTCTAAATTGACTTGATTACTTCTAGCCTCTTCTATGCATATCCATTGAACACTGATTAGGCAGTAATATTGACTGGGAATGATTAACCACTGCCCTTCAGACTGTAGAAAGAAGCACTGCTACCATTTTAACATGGCAGCACAGAAAACAGAAGCATGGTAGTTTTCATTTTAGTTTAGTACGAGGGAGTGAAACCAGACCATTGGTGGTAACACCCAGAGCTATCAGAAAACTCTGCTGGTAACTGATAAGATCATGAGATTCTATGGAGGTGAAAAAATCAACTACCACTGACCACTCAGACAAGTGAGCCAGAAACAGTGGGAAACCCTTCTCTCTGTAAAGAAGAGCAACAAACACTTCCTCCCATGGCTTGACCTCTTTGTAAATCTACTCTAGAGATTCCTGTTGCAAGGGAAGTAAGGAAACAGCAAAATCTGCAAATACCTCCCAACATGTAATGAATGATCTGCTGATCTTTTCATCAGTTATCCTAGATGACAACACTCCTCATAAAGGCGTAAATTTTCATTTAACTTGCTTTACAGTATGTATGTAGGTTCACTTAGAATTCTCTTGAGGGTGGAGGACTGGAGAGGAAAGAAATGCAGGGCCAAGCTGCAAATGTGCTGGATAAGGCTTCAAAAAAAAATACTTGTTCAACCCTTCTTGCAAGTTTCCTTTTTGTTCCAAATGCTGACCACCAAGAAGGGCTCTTAAGAGGAAGCCATTTTTGGTTGCCAAGGAAATTCTCACAAAGTCACAGGGTGTCTCTCAGAGCTGAGAATAGCTTCGCCTTAAGGAGAAGCAATCAGAAACACAAAGGCGGCCAAGTCTACAACCACTGTATTTCTCACCTCTTTACCTCAAAATACAAGGCGGATTAGCCAGCTCAGAGATCCAATTAGACCAGGAGAATAAACCCAGTTTTAGCCTTGATATTTTCAGCTTCTGCAAAAAAAAGTCCCCAAAGTGAAGTAGGAGGCAGATGCTAGTAACTGGGATCCTTTTCACTTGAATTTAGTCGCTAAGCTTTTAGTGGAGTGAATCACAAAGGAGAAACTCAAATCTGACTGGCAAACAGTATCCCAGCAGTGAGAAAGATTTATTCAAGTGTTTAAAAGACGCAGGATGAAACTGACATAATCTTTTGGGAAGGTAATTGGCAATACAAGGTGATCCAGCAATTCCACTTACAAAAATTTCTCCTTCAGAAGTACTCATGAAAGAACGCAAAAAAACCCCCAAAAACTCAGTTACAATGAGGACATTTCTTAAAGGCCTACTTGTAATTGCAAAGAAATAAGTAACTATCTCTTAACAGATTATTTAAATGAAACGTGCACTATGTAGCCTTTAAGGAAAACAAGGTAGATGTCTGTGGTATTGTTAGATTTCTAAAAAATCCAGTTCCCGAACAATATGATCTCATTTGTAATTTATATAAGTAAGCATATACATTTTTATGTCTAGAAAAAGTCTAGAAGACTATATTAACCTGCTAATAGTGGTTATTTTGAGGGTGAGAATTTGTGAACTTTCATTTTCTATTTTATTCATTTTGTTCTGCTTGAATTTTTACAGCAATTTAGTATTACTATGAATCAAAAAAACTAAAGTTTAAAAAACACTATAGATAATAAAATGTTACTACAGCAGGTAAAGAATAAGTCAATGTTTATAGTTACACTTATTATAAAGGTTTTTTAAACATGCCCTTAGGGTGTTTACCAAAAGGGACTATTGCTTTCTGGTTTTCCACTTTCAAGGGGGAAAAAAGGTGTTTTGGGGGTTTTTTTTTAATGACGTTCTGATCAGAGGTAGGTGATATGTGGCATGAGAGCAGACATCCATTAAAGATAATTGTTGATGGCATTCCACTACTCTCTGCAATCTAAGTGTATTCTTTGCATTGGGATACAGCAAACTGCTACATACTGAAAAGAGAAAAAAAGTGACATTAAATAAAAAAACATGCCAGATAACCACTTAAGGCATATAAACCCGGCAATGCCATTTGTTCAATGGTGAACACGGGATTGCCCTGTGGTGCTCCTGGAGTTCTTAGATTCTTTCATGGATACCTGTGGCTCAGACAGCAAAGAATCTGCCTGCAATGCAGGAGACCCTTGATCGGCAAGGGTTGGGAAAAGCCCCTAGAGAAGGAAATGGCTATTCACTCCAATATTCTTGCCTGGAGAATCCCATGGACAGAAAAGCCTGGCAGACTACAGTCCATAGGGTCCCAGAGAGTCACAAACAGTCAGACTGCACGACTAACACTCACTTCACAGGTACAGGTGAGATCAAGGCTCAGGAACCCCTTAGGCCGCTCTGTCCGCACATCCTGATGCCTCTTTCAGAACAATAAGGAGTAAGTTGCTTATCACCATTAAATTCTTAGAGAGACCTCTGGTGAAGGCCTCATGAGTCATGTGTTTTACCAGGCAATATCAAAAAGAGCACATAAACAATCACTCATAAACTCAGTCTCACTACTCTCAGTGGCCTACATTCACTTCTAGTGCATTAAAACATTCTAATTTTTATTAATAGTAACTAATAATTAAATCTAATTAATAGTGCATGGAAAATATGCTAACTAGAAAACTCACTTTCTCCCTTATAATACTTTCATGGTACAGAAGAACTTGATTTGTTGATAGGAATAAGGTCTTGACACCTACGGCTCAACCCATTAAGAAACTGGCTCTTGTCTGTTGAGCTGTTTACTGCACTGCGGTGTTCATCCAGTGTTTAATTACAGGAACAACACCAGATGATCCAGAACATTAGCAGATTCTTCCACCCCATCACACACTATTCTCGGTGATCTTTTTTCAGAGTAAATCAGAACACACCACTCTCTAGGTAAAATTCCCACAATAGTGTCTCTTGGTACTTAGAATACAATTAAAAGGTTCCCCTGTGTACTTCCCTGGCCTCATCTACCTCTGCATACCTGCTTCCTTTGCTCGTCACTCTGGAATTTTTCTTATTCCTCCGTCTTGAATACAGCACACACATTCCTGCCTCAAGGCTCTCCTCTTGCTTTACATTCAGCCTAGAAACCTCTTTGCCCAGAACTTCTCTTCTCCGGGTAACCCTCCTACTTAAACCGGCTTTGCTGTACCTCTCCACATTATCCTACTATATTTTCTAGATAACACTTAGCATTGCATAACATTACCCTACTTGTTTATTTACTTATCTTTGTTATTTAGTGTCTATCTGTCCCCTGAAGCACAGAAGTTCCAAGTGTCAAAAGATCTGTCTGTCTCATTTACCTCTGGAACCCTACCACCAAGAACATTTGCTAGCACAGAATATACTCTTTACATGGATCAGTGAGTTCAGCAGCCTACAATTATGGGGTGATTAAGAAGTTCAAATTTGCTGCAGCTGGCTTTCAATTTTACATGGTTCTAAATTTTACAAAAGATCTCTCCTTTTCTCACCTGAAAACACAACATAGAGCTTAGATTACCTGAGACAAGTTTATCTACTTCACTTTCAAGCTGACACATAATCTGTTTTTAAATGAAGGCTAGCTTTCTGATTGAGATAAATGGCTTTCACCCGAAACACAACAGTATGAAAATGGGGAAATTCAACTGTCAGTTTCAACTGGGACACGGGTTCTTAAAATCAGTATGAATATCTGTGCTTCTCAAACTCTACTAATAATTAGTTGTTAATTCTTTTGGAATATGGGAGAGAACACAAGGTGGGAAGAGGAGGCTACAGAAGGTTAAATTTCTTGTAGAGAAGGAAAAGAGAATGACAAACATCAGTTTTGTTCACTATCTCAGTGACAGGCTAAACCCCTGGGAAAGGGGCTCCAAAGATAACCAGTGCCATGGTGTTGCCAGTTCTCATCAAGGACTCCTGGTCAAAGGAAACTTGCAGCCACAGAGACCCTCTCTGCAGTTACTAACACCGCAGTGACTAAGCACATCTCATGACTGTAACTACCTCCTCACAACATGCCTTTCTTCTCGGGTTTTCACAGATGTGATTCCATCTGGAGCTTTCCCAGCAGTGTCTCACCGGTCCCTGAACACGTGCAAAAGACAGTATCATAACATGAGCAAATACAAGCCCTTCCCCACCGCTGTGCCTTCTCTGAGGAGCAGAGCAAGACCACCTGTGCTCTGTGTGAAACAGAGGGGTTTCTGTCTGAGTGCTGAAAACAGAAAAGCAGGTGCTATTGTACTTTTCCATCACTATGAATACGAAATAGCTATGAACGCTAAGGGAAGCTCTATGTGAGCCTCAGGATGGAAATCAAAATAATGAAAGCATCATCTCAGCCGAATTTAGGTGAAAGTGTCAGTCGCTCAGTCATGTCAGACCCTTTGAGACACCGTGAACTGTAGCCTGCCACGCTCCTCTGTCCATGGAATCCTCCAGGCAAGAAGACTGAAGTGGGTAGCCATTCCCTTCTTCAGGAGATCTTCCTGACCCCAGGATTAAACCCAGGTCTCCTGCATTGCAGGTGGACTCTTTACCATCTAAGCCACCAGGGTGACTCGCTCCTATATTCCACATGTGTAAGAAAGGATTAGGGGCATGTCCAATCACAAGATGTATCTTTCAAGATTCCATTTTAAGACAGTCATGGCTGAGCAGTTTCAAAGTTCTACATGGTTTACTGATTTCATCCTCTTACTCCCTGACAAAAAATTTTAATTCAGGTCTATCTCTACACAGATCAGGATTTCAAAAATAGAGATCACAAAGTATATTAAGGATAATAGTGTACTTAAAGATAATGCAAAAACTGATTACAGTACCCTTTAGAAATTAATGTTAGGCCCAGTTCCACCAGGAAACCTATGGATAAGTTCTCAGGTAAGCTGGCTAAATAACCAGTATCAGGGAAGTGATGACTAGTTAAGAAGTTACAAGGATGTGTGCAGAAGTGTCTCTCTAAAGCGTCTGCAAGAAATTTATCTACTACTTTCACTGCAATCTACAGACTGTGATTTCACTTAAGATTTATGTAATTGTGAGATGTTATTGCATTACTGATAAACATGAAAAAAAAAGCCCTTTTAAAACAGTCATCGTAGAGACTTCACTGGCAGTCCAGTGGTTAAGATTCTGCACTTCCACTTCAGGGGGTACAGGTCTGATCTAAGGTTGAGGAGCTAAGAAACCACATGCCTCACAGTCAAAATGCCAAAACATAAAAAACAGAAGCAATAGTGTTAACAAATTCAATAAGCACTTAAAAAAAGAAAGGATCCACACCAAAAAAATAAAAAAAAAAATCTAAAAAACACAAAAGGAAATAAAAAATAAAAATAAATTAAAAAGTCATTGTACCACTGAGCACAGTATTTCCTCCAGAGAGTTAAAGCTACAAGGTAAAATAGTAAGAAGGAATTTTCTTATTCTCACAGATGATTCCATACTCACATGAAAATTATAACTAAACCATTGCATTTGATAAGCACCCACAGAATTTATTTTTTTTTCAAAAACAGAAAAGAAATAAAAGGTAGTAGAAAAACAAATCAGTCTAAGGTAATTGGGGAAGATAACTGGATAATGAAGAAAAAAAATCCTCCATAGCAACAAAATAGAGATTATTTATGTACATTTACAAGTCAATGAGCTCCAGATGTATTTTTTTAATCTACTTCTCCCCAGGTGTTTTCTTTTTTTTGCCTAATAAATATAACATCCAAGTTGGAATATTGTTGAAGTGTTGCATCATCTAAATTTTGGCGATGCTCTTTCTTCTGCCGTTAACTATTGTGAGCTATTTCTCAATAAAGCAGCCGCTACTGAAATCGTAAGTACTAGGCCTGGCAGAGCCAGACAGAAAAAGTGCAGCCCACAGATCTGTTTCTTCTGTTTTCCCAAAACAGAATCTCATAAAAAATATGCCCTCAAATTTTGTCACTATGTAGCTGTCAGAAAGAGAAATTCTGCTTCTCTTCCTATCTCTGAACATTAAATCCATTCCTTGTGCTACTGGGAAGTTATATAGCTCCAGGAAGCTGTGAGGTACCATCGCAACTGTTCAAATTGTATCCAGGCAGAATAATCAGTCCATCAGAAAACTTCAGTTCCAGTTGGATGCAAGTTTTTTGGGCCAACTTGGAAAAGCATACCGAACAAGTTTGACTTTACTGCCAAGATCATTTCCAGGACATTGGCTAATTAATTATAAAAGCTTTTTCAAAACAAATTTGAGCCTGGCAACCTTTTTTCCTATCCAAACAGAGAAAAAGCAGGCTAAAAAATAAAAAGCCCAAGTTTATTGCAGGGTTTTGTGTGTGTGTGTGTGTGTGCCAGGGTTTCATCTTCTTAGCAAGCCTATTTTCTTCTTCTCATCAGAAAATGATCCAGGAGCTTTTGTATTGGAAGTTAATAAGACTGTAGGTATATAAACTGGAAATATTAGTTTGCATTTGTACTCTACTTTTGATTATAGAGGAGATCATGGGTCAGTTACAAAGCACCTCTTCAAACTCTTTGGTGGGAAGCAAAGATGAAGTTTCTTTCTCTTTGAGGGGATGAAGGGTTCATTGGATGAACGATGGCTATTGTATTAGATAAATGAAGATGGACAGTTGCTCTTTATAATGATATACTCATCACCTGCAATTTCTAGCTTTGAAAACAAAAAGAACAAAATTCCTGAATTAAATCTTCCTGGTTTCAACATCATATGAACCTTGATGAATAGGAGACACTGGAGATAGGCATCAGAGATTCTGGTTTTAAGGACGACACAGGCTTTATTTAGTTAAATCAACTAAATCATAATGTTCCAACCTATTTCTTCTAACATGGGCATCAAAATCTTATGTAATAAACATCTTAACCCATCAAATTTCTTTTGTATATGCTCAGATATGAAGACAACCAAGAACGTAAGAAATTTCTCTCAACATTTACCAGCAGCTATTGACAAATGCCTGACAAGAGAACTGTCTCGAGTAAAAGAAGTCTTCCTAAGAAATTGTCAACCCAGATTTTCCTAACTTCCTTATCCTGTATCAAGGCTCCAAAAAATCTCATAATTAGAATGCTGCTTTGTCAATCGTTGGAGCCAAAATGTACAAAATAGTTTTGAGTAAAATTCTCAACAAGTCCTAGTGGACTGAGTTTTCCCTTTCAGTACTGTTATGATCCTACCAATGCATTCAATGTTTAGACAATCATCCTCCACGGTATTTCAAGAGGTAGGCCAATGGTAGGAAGGAGAGCTATCCATATTAGTATTTAAGAGTAGGTGGCAACTTTAGAAGTCAAGAATTAATCTCAATGCTGGGGCGGGGGTCGGGGGGGGGGGGGTGCGGTGCAGTAATTAAGCCTAACCAAAGCATAGTCTCTCTTCTGGGAAACACAGGTAAGTTAAAATGAGAAAGATTACACCAGATTTCAGAGAATCTTCAAAGTTGGCATATTCTGAACTTAACTTGATAGAAGCCAGTATAAGCTTTTGATCTGAGGGGAAAGATAAGAACAATAATATGAAAAATGTATTGAATTAGGAGAAAATGGGGACAGGGTTATTCCAAAGGTGGTTAGAAGGAGAATAAAGAAATCAATGTCACTTTACAAGAAAGAACATAATTTCACCTTTCCAGTACTTTTGGGAATTCACTAAGGTCTGAAAACCTGTCTAAAGAGAAACATGGTTGTAAACAAGGTGTCATTGCCTTAGGAATATATAATTGAGATTTATTTATTTATTCAAGTAGAATTTTCAACCCATTAGCTCAAATAACTCATTTTATTCTTTAATGCAAAGTACAAAAATGCCAAAGAATTGATGCCTTCCAACTGTGGTGCTGGAGAAGCCTCTTGAGAGTCCCTTGGACTGCAAGGAGATCAAACCAGTCATAAAGGAAATCAGTCCTGAATACTCATTGGAAGGACTGATGCTGAAGCTGAAGCGCCAATACTTTGGCCACCTGATGTGAACTGACTCATCTGAAAAGACCCTGATGCTGGGATTGAAGGCAGGAGGAGAAGGGAATGACAGAAGACGAGATGGTTGGATGGCATCACCGACTCGATGGACATGAGTTCGAGCAAGCTCTGGAAGATGGTGAAGGACAGAGAAGCCTGGTGTGCTGCAGTCCATGGGGTGGCAAAGACTTGCACACGACTGAGCGACTGAACGACAACAAAGTACAAAATTATACCTAGTCACATTTTTAACTAGTTCAAGTCCAGATACTCACTCAACTAGGAAAATGATCCAGTTTCTATTATATTCTTTTTAAAAGAAAACATACTGAGGTTCAAAACTTAATTGCTTTTCATTTCAAACGGGTTACTTACCATATATTTTAATAAGCAAATACACAGCTAACAAGACTATCATTACCTTTGCCTGAAGTATCCCCCCAAAGTTCACAACAGACAGCGTTCCCTAGCCCTTCACAGTTCACCAGAGCACTTTTTTCATAAATTACCTTATTGAAGCACTACAATAAACCTGAGGTAGGAGTTATTATTACTATCTTAAAGCTGAGAGAACTATAGTTTCAACATTTAAACTGCCCAAGTGAAGATCTCTGGACTAAGCTAACTCTTATTTTCTGGACTTCAAATCCCTTCACAAACTGCTTCCCCTTCTTTCCAAGGAAGTGAGAAAAAAAAAAGCCATCAACACATATTGGTTCAATTTAAGTTAGGAAACCACCATTTCTCATCTCTTCCCAGCATCTTCTAGATATACTTTGTCTTACACTTTAAAGAAGCAAGAATTCCTAGCTTACCTGGTCCTTCTCTGGTTTATCAGAAATGTCATTCAGGCTGGAAGAAGTCAGATTCCTGTGGGTCATGGCTGGGCTACCTGTAAAAACAGAAGGAGACCGTCATTCAAGACTTCTTGTCAAAAACACAAAGCTTCTGGTTGTACACTTCATGAACGCTAGTAGATGATGATGGAATGGTGATGGTGCTTGAGCTGTGTTAGGACTCTCCCAAAGAGTTTTCCAGAGTTGGAAAGTAAGGTGAGAGAACTAACATGGTTAAACAAAAAATATCTCAAAGACCTTGTTTAAGTCTTCTTTCTTGGCTTTATTTCAAGATAAATTCAGCTTTGAAAGAAAGGTGTAAAACTTATACACATAAAAATAAATTTACTCCTGGTTCTGGCCTGCCCTTTACACACATCCTAATCTATCTATTTTTTTGCCTATAGATGTGGGCTCCTTCCTTATTTCAGCAAAGCTGGCCCCAGGACAAAAGGCCTGGACCTCCTCTCCGTCAGCCTCTGCAGTCCTTCCTAGACACCACCTGCTCTGATCAACCCCCCAAACCATCTCTATTCCATTCTCTGGCTAAGATTTTATGAAGAATATTTCTCCTTAGTGGGCATCTGAGCCAGGAACCCTATACTTTTCCTCAGTGTTATCACAGCTCCCCTTACTTCCTGCATTCCCATTTACCAGATTAAAATAAGCATACCCCATCTTCCTCCCTAATATGCCAAACTTCTCATTCAAGTCAAGGGACAGATTTTATCAGGAATATTCCATGGGCAACAAGCTCCACAGCAGTATGGGTGCTGTAGATAAAATCCACTGGCTGTAGATAAAATAAACCAGTGTAGATAAAATCCAACCAGTGACTTCAGATACAATCACACAAGAATGGCGGGGGTGGGGGGGGCCATCTAGATGAGAACCATTTTCAAATAGACTGGTTAATCAACAAAATACTGAGCTTTCATTTTGCAGGTGAACTTGAAATTTCTTGGCTTACTAAGCAAAAGAATAACTTTTCAAAGGCAGGGTGTTTGACCCACCCCTGCAAGGTGCTGAGTAATGTGTTCCCCATTTAATCCTCAGCGATCTGACTCAGTCTGGTCTTCACACTAAAAGGACAAGGGTTGAAAAACAAGCACCCAAGTTCGAACACAGCTTCATGCTTGCTTCCATATAATTCTTCAGATCACAGACTTCCATTTCTTCAGGCCAAAACATCAACACAAAATTCTATCAAAGATTAAAATCTACTCCTAATAATTTAATGTCTATATAACAGCTGCTCATTAAATAATATAATTGTCTTTAACTACTAGATCAATTTTCTAGAGCTGGCAAAACCAGAATTATTTTCCACTCTGCTGCATTTCATTGAGTAAACATGGCCCAGATCTCTTAAACCCTTTACCTGGTAGGATGCTTTATTCTAGGAAAATTTAAGTATAGGGCATTTTTCAAAGGAAAGTAACATCTGAAAAACTGCTTTACAAGCACAATTAAAAGAACCTCTTTGAAAGCCACATTTTCTTCTCTGAACTGCATACAAGGTTTCTACGGTCTTCAATACAAAAGACGCCAGGCACAAACATGAATGCCCCCAAATAATGCTGGGCTAGAAACTAACAGGAATTGATGAGTACATACAATTTTGTACTTTACATTAAAAAACAAAACCAGTTTGTTTGTTTTTTTTAACTAAATGGGTGAAGATTCTACCTACATAAGCAAAAGAAAAAACAACTGAACTATTTATTCTTTCTTCCCCTGAACTTTAAATTTCTTATTTTGTATTGGAGTATAGCCAGTTGACAATATTGTGGTAGTTTCAGGTGAACAGCAAAGGGACTCAGCCACACATATACACATATCCATTCTCCCCTCAAACCCCTCTCCCGACCAGGCTGGCACATAACACTGAGCAGAGTTCCATGTGCTATACAATAGGTCCCTGTTGGTTACCCATTTTAAATATAGCCGTGTGTACATGACCATCCCAAACTCCCTAACTATCCCTCCCCACTCAGCAACCATAAGTTCGTTTCCTAAGTCTGTAAGTCTCTTTCTGTTTTTTAAGTAAGTTCATTTGTATCATTTCATTTTAGACTCCACATATGAGGGATGTCATATGATATTTCTCCTTCTCTATCTGACTTAACTTACTGAATTATATATTCTTAAAGCAATGAAGCCTTAGCAATCCTAAATTAAAAGCAGCTTATGTAAATAAATAGGTATACTGATTTCTAATTATTAAATCAATTGTATATAAGCATGAATACCGAAATGAATTTGAAAGCAATTTTTCACTACGTAATTTAAATCTTCTAGGCAAAATTCTAAACTCATTGATTTACACTGGAAATTCTTCATAAATACTGCGAAGGTACATTTCACCCAAGCACTGTCCTGCTGCTGTTGCTGCTGCTGCTAAGTCACTTCAGTTGTGTCCAACTCTGTGCGACCCCATAGACGGCAAAATCTGAAGCAAACAAGTAAGGTTTCCATGATAATGGTAATCCTGACTGATGTTACAACTTTTCCAAGAAAGCTCATATACTGCTGCATTTCTCTTGTTTCTGAAAGACAGTTACAGGATAACTATCTGTATTTGTATTATACTGCGGGGGGGCGGGGGGACATAGAAAAGGCACAGGAATAAGGAAGATGCAGGAACCAGATGGGGAAGAAGAGGCCACTGTTAGAAACAATCACATCCATTGTCCCTCCCAACTTTATCTGATTCTCATTAATAAAAGTAATATTAACAGTTTCACTGATGTTTAACTTTGTAACACACTGAAAGAATTCAGAAGTCAACACTTCTAGGTAAACCTTAAGCAAAGATGATCAGCATTCTTGCACCTTTTCCACCTCCCTCCCTAGTAAACTCTCCACCTCTGCCCTCCACAACACCCTGAACCAAAGACAAAGGCTTCCCAATGTTCTAACTCAGTAGTTCCCAAAGTATGGTCTCCAGACCAGCAGTAGCAGCATCACCTGAGCACGTATTAGAAATGCAAATTCTTGTGACTCACCCCAGACCAATTATATCAAATGCTGGGTATGGGGCCAAGCAAGGTGGGTTTACCAAACCTTTGAAATGATTTTGAAGCAAGCGAAAGCTGGAGAACCACTACTCTAAATAAACCAGTTTCTTAACCACAGGGTGTGTCCTAGTTGGAACTGAACTGCATGAAACATACATAAATTAAAGTAGCAAAAGAGGCAGATCTGATAACCTTGTCCTCCTGCAAGCCATTGCTCAAAACCGTCACATCTCAAGTAAATCATGGAGTTAGCTTCTTTGCCACATAAACACACACAAAAAGGACTGTACACAGCCTTTCCTCTAAATCTTCACCTACACAATCAATAGGCTTCCCTGGTAGCTCAGATGGTAAAGAATCTGCCTGCAATGCAGGAGACCTGGGTTCAATCCCTGATTTGGGAAGATCTCATGGAGAAGGATCTCAGAGAGGAGGATGAGAAGGTTGAATCACATCACCGATGCAATGGACATGAACTTGGGCAAACTTTGGGAGATGGTGAGGTACAGGGAGGCCTAGCATGCTGCAGTCCATGGGGTTGCAAAGAATCAGACATGACTGAAGTGACTTTAGCACACACACATTGAATGAATAACTTTGTTATTGGAATTCACTATTTAATCAGCCTTTTCCAGAAACACATCACCCAAATCAAAGAAGGCAAGGTCAAGAGATTACAAACCAGATTATACCTGGGAATCAGAAATTTCCGTGTGGCACTTTAGCAAACCTGGGAAACTTACACAAAGAGTCCCTAACAATGTTCTACCATGGATAATCTGTACCCAATAGTCAATAAGACACAATGTCAGGCTAAGTCAGTGTTTTCTAGAGTTTTGCCCTATTAATGTAAACTCAATATACTGCAATATTGAGGGAGTGGGGGTAGCAGAAGCAAATGTCATTGTGAATCAAAAAGGTGAAATAGAAATGTACCCAAAAGTATGCTGCTTCTTGTGCAGGTAAAGATGCATCTGCTCAGAGCAGCAGAGAATGCAGTGGTTGGATAGCATCACCGACTCAACAGACATGAATTTGAGCCAACTCTGGGAGATAGTGGAGGACAGAGGAGCCTGGGGTGCTGTAGTCCACGGGACTGCAAAGAGTTGAACACAACTCAGCTACTGAACAACAACCACCACCAGTAGGCCTTTCTTTCTAATATACAGGCCAAATGAATGTTTTATAACTGCTCTTGATCTAAAGCAATTTTGTGTTTTTCAAATCTGATTTTTACAACAGAAAAAGAAGAACCAGCCTTGAGTGAATAATCATAATAATTTCCATATTATTGTATTTTGGCCATAAGAAAAAGAAAGCTTGGAGGAGCACATTTTCATGCAGTTTCACACAATCGAAAACAATTTCATTTTCAAAGTACCCACTTGGCAGGTACATACTGTCTTCTATAAAAATTAATTACATTCTGTACAAAGTTTGAAAATCATTGTTATTCTTTAGCATACATGTAGCAATTCATAAAGTCCTTTGCAATTGTATCTGTTAGATACTATAAAAAGAGGTAGGAGAATGTACAGCATAGAAAAATGATGATACTTATACGTGTACATGTTAAGTAAAAATGTAAATATGTATGTGATGCATTGACAGACACATAAACTGACCTCCCCATCTCATACCCTCATAATGAGACTATAGGATATATTCTCTGTACACCTCACTGACTCACTGATACTTTTTCCCCCTATGTTGACATAACAAATCTACTTTAAGATGTATATATCTAAGATTAAGGGTCAACTAATCTTTCTGGACTCTTGAGAGTCCCTTGGACTGCAAGGAGATCCAACCAGTCCATTCTGAAGGAGATCAGCCCTGGGATTTCTTTGGAAGGAATGATGCTGAAGCTGAAACTCCAGTACTTTGGCCACCTCATGCAAAGAGTTGACTCATTGGAAAACACTCTGATGCTGGGAGGGATTGGGGCAGGAGGAGAAGGGGACGACAGAGGATGAGATGGCTGGATGGCATCACTGACACGATGGACGTGAGTCTGAGTGAACTTCGGGAGTTGGTGATGGACAGGGAGGCCTGGCATGCTGCGATTCATGGGGTTGCAAAAAGTCGGGCACGACTGAGAGACTGAACTGAACTGAAGTAGTTTAATTTACATTATCTTACTTAATCCTCAGATAAACACTCTGAGATCAGTATCATTATTACCACTTACACATAAACAAAATGAACTTCAAGTTCATGATCACACAGCAAGTGTCAATTTAAATCCAGATCTCTTAATAACAATCTAGGGGTGTGGGGGGTGGGATTGGTCTGTCTATGTTATTTACATAAATAAACACATAAACTTCATCATTTTCAATGAAGAGAAAATATAATGTACAACCACAAAAGATATATCCTATTTCTATGGCAATTAGGTGCAATATAAAATCACCAAGGAGGTTTAAGCCAAAAATGTTCTTGGTTTCCAATTTAGCTTCTCCCAAAGATGGAGTCTGCATGTCTTTACTTTTTCATTTTCATAAAGTAAAGGAGAAAAATATTCAACTCAGCTACTCTGCTTGCCACAGTGATTGAATAGTAGCCCGAAACCACAGCTCTGTGAAAAAGGAGAAAGGATACTAAAAGCAATAGCAAAGTAATTATAAAAGCAATAATGCTACACACTTCTGAATGTCTTAAGTCACAGTCATAGCCAAGTGTTTGTAAGATTCCACAATGAACGTACAGCCAGTTCTCCACTATTTCCATACTGGTTTTCCACCTTTCAAGAAATTTTGCAATTTCTTCCCATTTCAACCACTAAGAACAGGAATATAACAGGACAGGGATAATAAATCTGTTGAGACGTAACAAGTGTGACTGAGAAAGTCCTTCTGGAAGGAATGGCTGAGATAAGCTTGAATTCTGTCAGATCAGTTTCCTAGTCTTCCATGGCAAAAGACCACCAAGAGCTGTCCCCACCAAAAGTAATTTTAAAAAAAAGCATGTCATCAAGACCTCCAACCCATTCTCAGTGCCCACCTCCAAATAAAATGCAGAAATATTTAAAATATAAATATGAGACTAAAGAACATTTAAAATTTTATCAGTAAGAGCTCTTTGAAAGCATCTCATAACTAACAGAAAATCAGTTTGGATATTTTCGCTTGTACAACTTTTAATTATTTTGTTTTATTTAGAGGATTTCTGTTGTTTGCTCATGATTTAATATCATGTAAACTCCAAGAACACAAAGCCAAGGCCTTTGGTTTGTCTTGTTCACAGCTACAGCCCCAGAGCTTGGCACCAGTGGCACTTAATAAATATTTGTGAATGAATGAATAACAGCAACTGGGTATCACTTTACTTCCATTTGGAGTTACTACTATAAACACTACTGTTCAAAGTCTATTTCCTATGGAGGGAGATGCAATGTGCAGACTCCAAGAAACTTCAGACTTGGAAAGCTTTAGAGTAAATAAGGAAGAAGTTTGTAGCTGGCCCAGAACTAACGGAATGGAAAGACACTGCCTAACTGGCTAAATGCCTGTCAGTCCGCAGTAGAAAGAGAGGTAAGAAGCAACAACTGTGAGAAAGAGACACACTGTGTGCAGGAAGAATCAGGTGAGAATGAGAAGAGACACAGGGAAGGTGTCAGGACGCACTGCAAGGAAAGGACAGCCTTGGGTAGAGAAAAGTCTGGGGAACAGAGATAAAGAATGAGGTTGGTTTGGAAAGCTAAAGCAAATTCAGAGGAAGGAAGAAGACATCAAAAGATCCAGATAACTATGGAAGTACGTGAGTCAAGTTCTAGCCAAAAGCTGAAGTCATCCCTAATGTGTGGGGCAAGGATGAGGGAGAAGACATCCTTGCAGAGAGAAATGGAAGAGGGCAGAGGCCAAGGCAGTGCAAACACAAAGACTATTCTCTGTTTTAAAGACCATTCTCTATCTTTTTGAGATCTCTGCTGTCTACATGCCCCTTGATAATCTACCCACCCTCAACTTCTTTGACCCTATTTTCTGTGTTTTTGAATTTTCTGAACTACTCTGTTGGCTTTTCCCAAGATTCAGTGTTAGGGATTCAACATCTCAATGTTGAATACACAGCCTTCATTTCTTCTAAGTCTTTTTAAATTTCAACCAGCAAAAGCAAAATCCTCTCACCAGAGTGACTCCCATTCCCAATCCAATGATATTGCACTGGATATTTCATTTTTATTATGATCTAAAATAAAACTTAAATATTTATTATGATCTAAAATGGCTTTCCTGGTGGCTCAGAAGGTAAAGAGTCCTCCTGCAGTGCAGGAGACCCGGGTTTGATCTCTGGGTCAGGAAGATCCCCTGAATAAAGAAATGGCAACCGACTCCAGTATTCTTGCCTGAAAAATCCCATGGACAGAGAAGCCTGGCAGGCTACAGTCCATGAGTTCTCAAAGAGTCAGACACGACTGAGCAACTTCACTTTATGATCTAAAATACGTAGTTAAATTTTTTAAAGGCATTTCATTCTCTTTCTGTGCACACACAATATACACGTGACACTTGAAAAATCTCTAATCAGTTGCGGAAACATTCAGAAACAAACAAGGACTAAAAAACTTACTAACATAGGAAAGACTCCATAAAGGACTTCAGGGCATCTGTGGTCCCTGTGATTACATATAGTGTTTGTAAGTCTTTGTGTCACCTGTCCTTGTGTGCATGCACACACACAAACATAAAACGATGAACCAAAAGTTACCCTGTACAAAGAATATAGGTGGAAGCACAGAAAATAATTCATCACCTTATTTCATGAAAGTAGAAAAAGAAAAGAACAGTGATGTCAGCAAGACTATGCTACTTAGTAATAGGGTGAGTTAGAAAGATCAAGGGAAGATTAAGAATCAAGGAAAGGAACATCTCACTATCTTCATGACCCAAAGTGATTTTACTAAATACTCTCTCATCAGGTTGAGAACCTGTGATAGGTCCCCACAGCCACAGTATTCCAAGCACATGTAACAGTGTCAGATTTCCTAATTTGGACTCCCTTATATCTGTATGTTGATACTGGATCCAAGACATAGTAAAAATTTCACTAATTAATGGAGAAGTTCTCTGAATTGATGAAGTGTCTAAATTTAAAACAATTTAAGAAAGCTACCAATTCAACTTAGTATATGACTTGGTAAATGCGTTTATCCTTCTCCCTTCCTAGATATTTTTAAAATAAAAACTTAAAACAATTAAAACAGATTAAAAACAAAAAATTATAAAATCACATCAATTAAGAAAATTAATAGACAACCAACAGAGACAAGAGACTTCAAAAACTTTCTAGAAGCAAAAGAATAGGTAAGTGTATTAGAACCTGAGAGTGGATCAAGAGGGAGGGAATGAAAAAAAAAAAAGAGTATTAGAACTTGATACTATTTGTGCTACATAGAAACTATAGTGTGAAATATGTGCAGGAAGTCATGGAGTCAAAAAAGAGATCTTCCATGAAAAACACTGAAGAAGCGCCACACTGGAAGAGGCCAAGTCCAATGGAGGCCCAAGTAAGATGCAAGCAGAAAGGGATGAGTTCATGGAAAGTCACTGCACCAAAAGTTTGCTACCATCCCAGTGGGTGCACACCCAGCAGCTGAGGCATTTACACCACAGGGTTCATTGCTGAAGTGGGATTTAGAAAAGACCAGACAATCAGAGCAGGAGTTTGGACCTCATAGCAAAATCTTCTGATTTCTAGCATTCAGGATGACAGGATGACATTTCCTACTCACTCTAAAACAAATCCTCTTTCAGTTCAGTTCAGTCGCTCAGTTGTCTCCGATTCTGTGCTACCCCGTGGACTGCAGCAGGCCAGGCCTTCCTGTCCTTCACCATCTCCTGGAGCTTGCTCAACTCGTGTCCATCAAGTCGGTGAAGCCATCCAACCATCTCATCTTCTGTCATCCCCTTCTCCTCCTGCCTTCAATCTTTCCCAGCATCAGGGTCTTTTCTAATGAGTCAGTTCTTTGCATCAGATGGCCAAAGTACTGGAGCTTCACCTTTAGCATCAGTCCTTCCAGTGAGTATTCAGGACTGACTTCCTTTAGTATTGATTTACTTGAATACAAATCCTCTTACTTGAATACAAATGAACAATTGAGAATTATCAGATATATGAGAGGAAGCCCAAGACTAAACACACACACAACCAAAACACAACTTCAATAAAAGAATTATAATTTAGAAAACTTAAATAAAGATTCTTACTATTTTGCAAGAGATTTGAGACGATACTGTATCCATAAAATGTGGACAGAATGCTATAAAAAATAGAAAAGGAAAATGCTTTACAGTTATAATAATTTTCAAGACTACATGTGATAGTAATAAATGTATATGGGCTTCCCAGGGGGCACAGTGGTAAAGAATCCCCCTACCAATGCAAGAGATATGAGAGATGTGGGTTCGACCCCTGGGTCAGGAATATACCCTAAAGAAGGACATGGCAACCCACTCCAGTATTCTTGCCTGGAGAATCCCATGGACAGAAGAGCCTGGTGGGCTACCGTCCATGGGGTCGCAGAGAGTCAGACACAACTGAAGAGACTTAGCATAGCATATGGGTTAGAAAATAAAACGAAGTGTATCTTCTGAAAAAGTAATGGTCAAGGGGGCAAAGATGCAGAAAACATGAGAGTACAGAGTATCAGTCCATGAAGGCCAATTAGAAAGACATACTAAGAGTCCTACTAAGCTGGAACAAGGACAATGAGAAAGAGAATGCTATTACAGAGAATATCCTACAGCTAAATTAAGGACACATTTCTTCAATTACAAAGGTCTCTAGAGGAAGTAAACAAAACAAGCCACATACACACAATCCACCACTGTGTGTAAATAAATCATTAGGAAACTTCACAACACTGAAAGTGAAGAGAATACCCTAAAATTTTCTATCTAGAGAGAAAAGCAGTAAGAACTGCACTTGGAATTCTCTTAAGCAACACAAAAACAGAAGAAGAGAATGAAACTATGCTTTCAGAGTTCTGGAAGAAATAGTATTTTCAACCTTGAACTGTATACTCATCTCAACTATCAATCAAACGTGAAAAAACAATAAGGAAACTTTCAACCAGAAAAAAAAAAAAGAAAAGAAAACCAAACAAAATGTCAACCTTTATATGCCCTTTCATACAAAGTAATCTGAAATGTGATTTGGCAAAATGAAAAAACAAAGAAAAAGAGATGGATGGTCTCCAATTTAGGAGAGGATTGAGAGTAAATGCTAGAACAGAAGCTGTGCAGCAGGTCTCGGGGCAGCGGTATCTTAAGACGCAGGAAAAGAGAGGAGGGAAGAGAGGAGACGACAAGGAGAGAGCAGTGAGAATAAAGCAGCCATAGGGTTTATCCGGGCCCTTCAGCTATCGAAAGAGCTTGGGGATACAGTAACAACAGGCAATTTGAAAATATACAATTTAAAACTGCAGGTTAAAAAAAAACAAAACTGTACAAGAAAGAAAATGTAATTATAAACCATGTCATAGCTTTAAAGTACATTCCTATTGTCATAATAATGTAAATACTATTTATGAATTTCTGACTTTAACATCAACTGACAGAAAAAGAACAAATGTATTTATAGATAAAGACAAGGATGTAAATCTAACCAATATTGACAATAAAGGGGCTTCCCTGGTGGCTCAGATGGTAAAGAGTCTGCCTGCAATGCAGGAGACCCAGTTTGATCCCTGGGTCGGGAAGATCCCCTGGAGAAGGGAATGGCAACCCACTCCAGTGTTCTTGCCTGGAAAATCCCATGGACGTAGCTGCCTGGCGGGCTACAGCCCATGGATTCACAGAGTCGGACATGCCTGAGCGACCTTCACATATTGACAATAAATAGAAGTACTAATGACAGAAATATGGAAGTAAAAGTGAGGAGAGGGCCAAGGAAGAGCAGGAAACTAATATTCTAATATTCTTTACTGACAAACTGCTGCTTAGTCACTCAGTCGTTATCTGACTCTCGGCAACCCCAAGGACTCTAGCCTGCCAGGCTCCTCTGTCCATGGAACTTTCCAGGCAAGAATTATGGAGTGGGTTGCCATTCCTTTCTTCAAGGGATCATCCTGACCCAGGGATCACACTCATATCTCTTGCTTCTCCTGCACTGGCAAGAGGATTCTTTACTACTGAGCCACCTGGGAAGCACAAGATCTTTTGAAAAAATAAAAATTAATAGGAAATATCTAAGATTGATAAATCAGAAATAGCAAGATAAACTTATTATATAAAGATAATAAGATAACCATGACAAAGCTAAAAGAAAATAGAAACAATTAAAAGCATTAAAAGTGACTGCTCCAAGGACAGGGTCTGTAAATAGGGAAGATAATACAAAGGAGCTTGTTTCTCATTAGAAGTCCTCTGTTTACTTCAATTTCATGATTATTTACATATAATACTTTAATAAAAAATCTTAATACATATGTTTATGCATCATATGATAGTGTTAATTAAATCTACTTTTATTATTTTGAAATACCTGAGATTAAGTTGTCTATTGATTAGTAGACAATCTTGGGAGTTCTAATTAAATCAAATTTCTAATATAAACATGGAGATCATGAAAAGTTTAAAATCAATTTTTTTTCTTTATTTTTTGGCCATGTCACAAGGCATATGGGATCTTAGTTCCCTGACCAGAGATCAAACCTGCAACCCCCTACATTGGAAGCACAGAGTCTTAACCACTGGACTGCCAGGGAAGTCCTTAAATCCATTTTTAAGTAGCTTTAAGATGCTCCATGGAGTGATATTTACATTATTTTTAAAATGATGACAAGGGAAATTTTTCCTGGAGGCTCTATCTGAATTATCAAAGATTCATATCTATAGCTTTAGTCAACAAAAGGCCTTATATCCAAAATGTCTATGAAGAAAAAAAGTATGTGCAGAAAAGCAAGCCATTTAACACAGTCCTACATCTGCAGACAAACAAATATATAGATACGGATGTCAATATCAATGTTGATATAGATATAGTTTATTAGTATTATATATAGACATAGATACAGATATAAAACTTTAAAAGAGTAACAGACTCATTATCTGGGCCTCCAGCTACAAACACAGCTCCTCCTAACCACTCTTGATTTATGGCTCACAAAACGTGACCTGGAGAAAAGCCTCGTGCAGTAACTCCTCATGGTCTTACTGATACACATCCAACTAGGTGATACACATTGGGCAATCGGCGCTCACAGGTCATACTCAAGTCAGGGAGCAGCCTCCAGGAAAGAAAGGAACAAGGACTTTGGGACCCATCATGCCCCTATCACATACATGGCTCCAAGTGTCTATGTGAGAGCAAAGCACAGGGTGTAACAGAGGAGAACAAATCTGACTCCACATTGGATCTATTCCTTTAGCTCTAATCTTTCGTGCTCTGTTGTTTGTGCTTAGTCATGCCGGCTCTGCACTTTTGTCTAGTCAAACAGTAAAAGAATGCTACCTATATCCTGAAATATACGTAATAGCAATGGCAAAGTTCTGCCCCCCCAGGCTGGACCTTCAGAAACGTAATGCTTTTCATTCATATAGAGATAAAATTTTCAGAACAAAAAATAACATTTGTCTTGTTGAAGGTTTACAGGGACATCATGACCAGATCCTCCATGGATAGCTGTAAGAACAAAAGATTATCACATTCTATCCGGGGTCTGGTGGGCAAAAAACCCGCCACACCCTCTCCTCCTTTAGTATAAAAGAAGCCTGAATTCTAACTCAGGTTTTCAGGTGGCACTAGTGGTAAAGAATGTGCCTGTCAATGCAAGAGACCTAAGAGATGCAGGTTTGATCCCTGGGTTGGGATCTCCGCAAGAAGGAAAAGGCAACCCACTCCAGTCTTCTTGCCTGGAGAATATCATGGACAGAGGAGCCTGGTGGGCTGTAGTCCATGGGGTCGCAAAGGGTCAGACACGACTGAAGTGACTTAGCACACAAGATGGTTTTTTGGAAGACTAGTCTGCCATCTTCTTGGTTAGCTGGCTTTCTGAATAAAGTTGCTTTCCCTTGCCCCAGTTCCTTGTCTCTCAATTTATCAGTCTGTTGTGCACCAAGCAATATTAACTTGAACTCGGTAACAGGTCCAAGCCAACAACCTTCCCAGTGTATGCTGGCTTGTATACTCATTTTCTCTGCCTTGGAGAGTTTATTATACAATTTAACCAAAGTGACATCTGATGTCACTTAGGTTCCAAATGATGAAATAGCTTTGAGGCCTCAAGAGATCCCAGGGTTATTCTGGGGAATTCTGGTCAGAACTAACACAGGCTTAGGATTTCCTTCGTATTGGAAAGCTCAAGTTGAATTGGATGCCCAGTTGATACTTTTCACTCCTAAATCTCATCTAGGATCTTGTTCTAAAAAATCCCAAGGCTGAGAGTCTTCAACTCCATGACACAGACCTGTGTGATATGAACTGCCATGGCCATGATTTTTCTGGCTGGTGGGTGAGGTGTACAGAGTGGTAACTCACACCTCATCTCTCTCAGATAAGCCCAATGGGTCCATGAGGAGACGTATAAAAGGAATCCAAGAAATAACTTACATCGGCCTGACATGATGAAAAGAAGTCAAAGGTAGAGTAAGAAAAGATTACAAAATGAAATAATAATCCCTTATAGAATTGCTGTAAGGATTAAGTGTACAGCAGAAAACTAACACAGCATTGTAAAGCAATTATACTCCCATTAAAAAAAAAGGATTAAGCAAGGAAATGCATGAGCAAGTGTCTACACAGATGTTCAATAAATGTTAGTTTCTCCTCTTTCCTTTTGTCCTATAATCATAAGCATAAATCCCCTATGAAATCAAGATCCTTAGAACATGAACTACAATTGCCAGGGTTAGGACCCTAACCATTTGTCATTTTCCAGCCTAAGGCGGGGTGTCCAGAGAACTAAGAGGTTGTAGCTGGAGGTTAAAAAGCATCTGAGTTGATTCAAGAGATGAGGACTGAGGCCCAAACATAGGTGTCACTCATCACACAGAGGGTATGCAATGACTCCTGGTAAACCAAAGTTAGAGCACTCCGTCTGTGGGGTCACACAGAGTCAGACACAACTGAAGTGACGCAGCAGCAGCAGTGTTATGATGTCTCCCTGAGTGCAGAGGCCGTTAGTAATTTTTTACTTGAGAAATTTATGCAACATGTACCTAACTTACTTAGCTGTGTCCCATCATGCTGAAAGGAAGTTCTTTAGGTAACCACTAATGCTTTCAAAGAACACCTTGGTCTCCTGGGAACCATAGGTTCCATCTAGCACCTGTCATTCTGAATTGAGGGTAATATATGCCTTTCTCTGTTTCTTCCTGAAGTGGTATGGAGGGTGATTTGGGTAGGAAAACAGACAGTAAGAAAATATATGAAGCCTTGCTGTATAGTGTGCTGTGCTAAGTCACTTTGTTATATGCAGCCTTGACCACCAACAACAAAAAGATGCAGAGACTCTAAGAATACTTCACTGGGTCTAGTTAAGATGTTTAAAGATTGCTTAAATCAGGGGGCAAAGGTACTTTCTAGAAAATCTACTTTCTGCTGAACCAAGATAAAAAGGGGGAAAAAGCAGAGAATGAGGAAAAAAAAAAAAAAAACCCTCATGTCAGTAATAACTTGAATCAGTATCAAAAAGTTAGCTTCAGAAGTTGTTCCAACAGAGTACTACTGGAAATTTATCACTGTTATACATGTCTCTCACAGGGAAATAACACAGAAAGCACAATAAGGTTAAATGCCCCACAGGATAGATACTCTGCAATGCTGGCTATGTTATTAGAGATGCAACTCAGAGAAATCACAGAGGTAAAGGACACGGAGAACATAAACCAACTTCTCTCCCATGTCTGGGAGAAATGTCTTCCATGTCTTTTTCCCCTATAACAACACATACCTAATATCCTAAGGTCTGTTTATATACTTCTGATGACAGGGAACTTGGCACTTAATTAAGCGATCTATTCTATTGTAACAAAACTCATTCTTACATTCAGTAAAACGTCTGATTTCTCAGGTTAGTAGTAGTATCTGGATGGACCAAGAGACAGTATGTGCCAACCAAAGCACACACATGCTAAGAAACAGCTGGATTTCATTTAAACACACAGAACTTCCTAGAGATAATGTACAGTCTCAAATGTCCCCAGACTTAACTAAGCATTTTCATAAGGGTAAAGCCCTTGCTTTATCCTTTATGGGTCCTAACACCGGGGAGTTGATCCCTGCAGCCTTCATTCCCTCCCAAGAAGCTGGTAAACGAAGGTCCCTTAATGAGAAAACCCTGTATCCTCATACAAGAGGGACGGGCCTCTATCCTTGACAACAGGGACTGAACCTGGATCAAGTTATCAATCCTTCTTAAAAATCACTGACTTTCATGAATCATTGAATCATGAAGATAAAAACTACACTCAAATGCTAAAACAACAATCTAAAACACTGTTGTTGTTCAGTCGCTAAGTCATGTCCTACTCTTTGCAACCCCAAAGACTGCAGCATCCCAGGCTCCTCTGTCCTTCACTATCTCCTGGAGTTTGCTCAAATTCCTGTCCGACCCATTCATATCAGGTCGGTGATGCTATCTAAACATCTCATCCTCTACTGCTTCCTTTTCCTTTTGCCTTCAATCTCTTCCAGGAGTCCAAGTAATATCTTATTCCCTAAAATGTTTCTGGTTCTGTTCTTTGAAGCAGCAAAGTCTACCTTCCTCTGCATGTTTGTATTAAGCCCATCTCATGAAACAACTACATTTCCCTTTCTCTGATTCCTCTCATCCATACCCTGATGGCTGAGGAAGATTCCTCATTATCTGATCACGTCCCCAAAGATTTCTAGGTTCCCATTCTCTGCTTTCAGATATGATCCACCCTTCTCCACAAGCATTTCCAACTCTATTCAAGAGAACCAGCTTAGCACCAACATCACTCTCTGCTTGGCAAAAGCAGGTCTAGTGAGTACGTCTGTGAAGTAGGTGTCTGCATTGTTCAATATATTTTCCCAGGACTAGCTGAGCCCCAGCCAAGAGAGGTACTTAAAACTATTTAAGTGAATGAGTGAATTGACCATTTGAAAAAAAATATATAATACCCCAAAACTGTTTCACTGCAACTGAACATAACAAAATTATCACCACTAAAGGGGAAGTGTTAGGTCCATACCATTTCTGTCCTTTATCGAGCCCATCTTTGCATGAAATGTTCCCTTGGTATCTCTAATTTTCTTGAAGAGATCTCTAGTCTTTCCCATTCTGTTGTTTTCCTCTATTTCTTTGCATTGATCGCATCTGGTCCCATCACTTCATGGGAAATAGATGGGGAAACAGTGGAAACAGTGTCAGACTTTATTTTTTGGGGCTCCAAAATCATTGCAGATGGTGACTGCAGCCGGGAAATTAAAAGATGCTTACTTCTTGGAAGGAAAGTTATGACCAACCTAGATAGCATATTCAAAAGCAGAGATGTTACTTTGCCAACAAAGGTCCATCTAGTCAAGGCTATGGTTTTTCCTGTGGTCATGTATGGATGTGAGAGTTGGACTGTGAAGAAGGCTGAGTGCCGAAGAATTGATGCTTTTGAACTGTGGTGTTGGAGAAGACTCTTGAGAGTCCCTTGGACTGCAAGGAGATCCAACCAGTCCATTCTGAAGGAGATCAGCCCTGGGATTTCTTTGGAAGGAATGACGCTAAAGCTGAAACTCCAGTACTTTGGCCACCTCATGCGAAGAGTTGACTCATTGGAAAAGACTCTGATGCTGGGAGGGACTGGGGGCAGGAGGAGAAGGGGACGACAGAGGATGAGATGGCTGGATAGCATCACTGACTCAGTGGACGTGAGTCTGAGTAACCTCCGGGAGTTGGTAATGGACAGGGAGGCCTGGCGTGCTGCGATTCATGGGGTCACAAAGAGCCGGACATGACTGAGCGACTGAACTGAAAGAGGAAGTGTTAGTCGTTCAGTCATGTCCGACTCTTTGCAACCCCACTGACTGTAGCCTGCCAGGCTCCTCTGTCCATGGAATTCTCTAGCAAGAATACTGGAATGGGTTGCCATTCCCTTCTCCAGGGGATCTTCCCAACCCAAGGATTGAATCCGAGTCTCCTGCATTGCAGACGGATGCTTTACCATCTGAGCTACCAGTGAAGTACCAAGGGGAATGGGACACTCTCAATCCAAGATGATAACAATTATTCTTACAAAGACAATAGTCACAGCTATCACCAAAATTATTATGAATTATCATAACAACCTACACAGCCTAAGCCCCTAGATGGTTAAAAGGATATGCCACTTTCTTATAGGCTCGAGGCACTTTCCTAGAAACACAGATAGAAATTACTCAAAGCTGTCTTTTGGAAACTGGGGAAATGATTCAATCTTGACACAGCAATTCCTAAAATCCAGACCCCAGCTTAGGAACATGCTAAAAGAATCGATTTTTAAAGGAAGATTTTTATTAAGGGAAAATTTTGTCATTATAATTGGATTTCTCCTGCTCTTTCTCCTCAAAAAGGATGCTGATATTAGTCTCTCCACTATATGCACCTAACGAGACTGTTCTTTGATTTGTAACCATGGTTACTACTTGCAGAACCCATCATAGTGTATGGCTCTTTTCTGAGGCAAAAGCTGACCATGGCCCAGAATAGTCTGTGTGCCCCAGCTGCTTCCTGGAGTTGATAAGAATGGGCCTGAGAAAATAGAACCATCCCAGAAAATTATACTTTTGAATGCTGCCTTGTTGCCCCTCATTGAGAAACACCAGGAATTTCATTTTCTGATTTGAAACAACAAAACCGAATCATCAGTGTCCACATCTCTTATTAGCCGACAAGAACACTATCTGTGGCTAAAAGCAGAGAGATCTGAGGGCACAGAGAATGACAAGCAGAGAGGGAAATAGAAAAGAATTATGTCATCCGGAGTCCACACACCTGAGTTCAAACCCTGGTCCCCCACTTACCATGTGATCTCAAACACTCCCCACCAGACAGGTAAGGTCAGAGCAAAAGAACAACCTCAGATTCTCATGTCTTAAAACAAAGGTCATTTATTTCTCCCTTAAAATAATAATGTCCACATAGATTTTCTGGGGTTTCTGTTCTACATCTCTGTCCTTAGGCACAGAGCAGTCCTCACAAGACACTGCTTGTTTGAGAGAAAAGAAACTCATAAAACACGTACTGACTCTCATAGCTTTCCCTGGGAATGATACCCATCACGTCTGTTCATGCTCCATTGACCAAAGCATGTATTGACTCTCATAGCTTTCCCTGGGAATGATACCCATCACGTCTGTTCGTGCTCCATTGACCAAAGCAAATCAGGTCACACCTAACTTCATATGGGTGAGGAAGACAGCATTCATACATGCCCAGAAAAAAAAGAGCTGCAGCAGCTGTGAACAGCCCTAAAGCACTATGTCAGCATAAGTATGTAACCTCAGTCGTGTCTGACTCTTTGCGACCCCATGGCTGTAGCCCACCAGGCTCCCCCGTCCCTGGGATTCTC
The DNA here is from genome assembly GCF_003369695.1 of Bos indicus x Bos taurus. Classification (NCBI taxonomy): domain Eukaryota; kingdom Metazoa; phylum Chordata; class Mammalia; order Artiodactyla; family Bovidae; genus Bos; species Bos indicus x Bos taurus. The sequence continues at coordinate 86,217,570 of NC_040081.1, read as the reverse complement.
CAGGCAAGAACACTGGAGTGGGTTGCCATTTCCTTCTCCAATGCATGAAAGTGAAAAGTGAAAGTGAAGTCGCTCAGTTGTGTCCAACTCTTCGAGACCCCATGGAGTGCAGCCTACCAGGCTCCTCCATCCATGGGATTTTCCAGGCAAGAGTACTGGAGTGGGGTGTCAGAACCTTGCTCTAGATTTGCACATTATCTGTTGTTTCAGTCTTTTCTCCCATTTTCAGGTTAAGTGTTCAATTAATCAATAAATGATTCACAAAGTGTTGTGTGTCAGGTATTATACACTAGCCACTGAGTTAGAAGCGAACCACAGTTTTTTTCCAAAAGAACCAATTTAGGTTATAAGAATCCCCATTTATGTTCTAGAAACAGCGCACACACTATCCGCACCCCTCATCAAAAGAAAAAAAAAAAAGTTAAAGAAAACTAAGTCACACAAATAAGGAAATGTAGATGAATTTGAAAAGACTACCCAACAGTCAAAAACTAAAATGGAAAAAAGACAAAGTGTGCCTCAGGTAAATAGATTCTGTGCATTCTAGTTAAGTACAGTTATTCTATTTCTTTTCTTACTTGTTTTCAGATTGACTAAGCTCTTAAAGATGATGAGACCCCATCTTGTCCATACAAATCTAATGGGGCAAAGGAGATACAAGTGTGACTGATAATACATGATTTGCAAATAATGTACCCACAACAAGATGTGGGTAGATGAGTCCAGTACAACACTTACTAAACATCTACTAAGTGTGCAACACTGTGCTTTGCAGAGAAGATTCAAAGATGAGTGAGATGTGGTTCAGGCTCTTTGAGCACTCTGCCAACCACGAAGGAAGCATATTTGTACTATGGTGTGGTGATAAAATAATGGCTGGGAGAATGAATGCAGAAACGGAGAGGCACATGGCTGGGAGGGAAGGAAAGGAAAGAAATGAAAGAGTCTCCTGGAGGAAATAAGAACTCCAAGGATTAATTAAATATATTCAGTCACGTGGGAGAAGTCACAACAGCATGAATAAGGGATACAGAGATTGAAATTCTGGAACCTAAGTAAATGAGGACCCCAAATATTACTGGAGCTTGTAGTATCAAAACGGAAATGTCAAGAGATGATTAAGAAGCGTTAAGCAGAGACCAATGCAAGGAGCATCATCTCCTAGGTTAGAGAGCTTGACCTTCTCAACATGGGCAAGGCTATGAAGCTTGGCCTTGAAAAGACAGGCAGGGGGCACTAAAGTTTTTGAGCAGAGGGAGTGACATGTTTGCATCTGTGACTTAGATAGGCCCTTCTGGCAGTTGTGAAGGATGGATTTCAAGGAGTAAGAATGAAGGCTGGGAAAAGAGGAGGATATTATAATAATTCATGCAAGAGATAATACAGATCCAAAGTAGAGAAGTTGTCATGGAGAGTTAGGGAAAGGAAGGAATGAATAGGAAGGAAAATAGCAGAAGGGGATGAAGGACAAGGAGAAGGAGGAGATGACAGGGACTTCTGGCCTGACAAGGGAAGGATGAGGGGCTCCTGAGACGGGGGGCACAGTAAGAGGAATAGAGTTGGGATCCAAATTACCAGGACAATGCTAAACACCATAAGCATTCAGTTTACCACAGAAAGAAGGCCATTATTTCTGAAGATTCTGCCAGTGATTTTCATCAAAGTAAAATTCTACTGCTTGATGCCAAGAAGAAATTTCATTATTAACTTTGGAATTGATATCTGCAGCTAGAATATTACATTTGCTTTTCCTCCAGTCTCTCTCATTCACATGTGGACAGACATACTAATTCAAGTAGTTAGATCTTCAGTGGTCTCCAAGAATTAAATTCAGGCATTGTTTGGTCGAATAAAAGTGGTTTACTCTTATCTGCATGAAACATTCTCCATCAGTTTTGAATGAATCCCTCCTATCTCAGAAGTCTCCCGTAAAACCACAGCCTCAGCAGTTATTTGGGAGGCCTTGAACTGATAACCCCAGTCCTTTCTCACTATGAGAAAAGCTCTCTTCCTCCATCTATGAGGGTGTGCAAGAGGTGAATACTTCCTTCACACTGGCCTTGCATAGTTTTACATAACTCTCAGCACTGCCCAAAAGGACACACTCCAAGTCAAGCCCACAATTTCTGTTACAACTGGGTGGGAGTCATTGGTGCTATTCACCAAAGATTTCTTAATCTCCACCCTCTATGCACATGGTAGGATAACAATTCTTTGAAATTAGGTGTGGACATATGACTCACTTTGGTTAGTGAAATATGAGTGAAAGTAACACGTCATTTCTGGACACAAGTTATTGAGGCAACCCATGAGTCACTCTAACTCTTCCTCATGCTACAGTGATTGTGGAAGCATGAACTGAGATAAGACTACTGTTGGCCTGGATCATGTCTAAGGATGATGAACATAGCTCTCTGGAGTCTCATATTAAACATGTAATAGTGTGAGAAAGAAACTTCTATGGTGTTAACTGAGAGACATTTGGGGTTAGTTGTCACTGTAGCAAAATCCAGCCCATCTTAACTATTAGTTGTCCTGAGAGCAGCAAAGAAAGAAGGGTAGGAAGACCCTAAAATTAAGATAACACTCTTAACCATGTCAGGAATTAAACCTAAGGTTTTTAAATTTTCTGTTTATTAATTTACAATAATATAATAAACCCACTGTATGTTGCCATAAGTAATGTATTTTATGAAAAATAACTGCATTTTCCTAAATGAAAGAATGGCATTGTTTCACATTTTTACACATCTCTTGAATGTATGGCTTACTCTACATCTAGATTCTCTTGTCTGACTCTGTGTTCAATCTTCTGAGATATATTGTTTTGGTTGAAAATGATACAGGGAAAATCCAAAGACCTTTCAAACTCTTTGGAGGAGTCTCAGGGGTACCCAGTCCCCATTTTCAGAGTCAGTTTTATAGTGTAATTGGTCAGAAAATTTTTTCTGTAAAGGGGAACACAGTAAATATTTTAGGCTTTATAGGCCATACAATCTCTGTTGTAACTATTGAAGTCTTATCACTGAAGCATGAAAGCAGCCATAGACAATACATAAACTAAAGAGCGTGGCTGTGTTTTAATAAAACTTTATTCACAAAACCATGCAGTATATCAGATTGGGTCCATGGGCCTTAACTGTCCAACCCTGCAATAGAAGATACCTAAGTCAATTCAATATGGGTCCTGCTTAAGGCTATGGGTCCTATCTCTATTGTAGACCACAGACTACAGTAAGATGTACCCCCACACAACAATACAAAACTGAATGAGACAAGGTCATAGGAGGTGGTACAAAAAAATGTGCCTGCAGAGTTCAAGGTCAGTAGAGGGTATCTCAGGTTGGAAAGGTTTCAAGGAGAATGTGGACCTTGAACAACCAGCAGAATTTTGACACAGTCTCAGGAAGAAGGAGAGTATTCCAAGTGGAGAAAATGTTCAGGACAAAGACAAAAACAGAGGGAAGAACTCGGCAAATTTAAGAAATGGTAAGAAGCTTCTGAAATCTAATGCAGATAAAGGGAAATGCAGCAGCATAAGATGCTGCTTCCTCAACTTCAGGGCACTGTCCAATGGGCCCTGAATGCCAGGCCCAGGGGGGTTGGATATGATCTGAAATGCACTGATGTGCCACTGACCATTTCCACATGAGGATGTCAGCCAGGAATGATAAGACTTATTGGAAGGCAGAGTTTAGGACACATTTCCCTATACCCAGTTATAAGCAGTGACCCCAGATAACAGTACAAGCAAGAGAAAATAAGAATCTGAACAAAAACAATGGCAGTAAGACCAGAAAGGAGACCAACACAAGTAATATGACAGGTATCATTTAACAGACTTAGTTAATCTGTTAAATTAATCTCTTCCCCTCCCACTGCAGGCAGAAGGGAAGAGAGAATGCATAATCAAAGATGACTTTAAGGTTCCAATTCTGAAGGAAGGGAGAAAGATGATAATTGACAGCAAGGTCAGGAAAATGGCTAGATTTGGTGATGAGAAGAAGAGTTTGATTGTGAACATATTCTACATAACACCATTTTCAAACAAGTGTGAATGTTCACAAGTCTCAAGCTCTTCTTGTTGGGGGGAAAAAACCTCTATTTTATAATTAAAGCAGATGGTCAAAGTTTTTTGAAATCTGTGCCTCTTAAAATCTCCTCCAAGTCCCCAGAACTCTAAAATACAACAGAATTTCTAAGTTTTTATTCTTTTCCCACCTTGATTCTTTCTGTTAATAACTCCAGGAGTCAGCATATACTTTAGTCTATTATAAATGCAGTATCATATATCAATGAAATAACTAATGAGCCATCTTTAAGGAGTTCAGGATAAACAGCAACCAACACCCACCCCCCTTTTTTTAAGTGGTAAGGGCTGTCTGCATTTGAAGAATGTTGTAATTAATTATTGGATACTACAGAAGTTTTCTGAATATCTATGTTAACTAAAAAATCTGAAGGTAGCTGTCAGGTTCTTAAAAGATTTCATTTCCTATGGTCTTTTGAAAATTGTGACTATGAAAAGCTACAGTGAAAGGACTTTGAAAGTTATACTTGGATTTCCTTTTGTCCTTTTAAAGGCCAAAAAATGTATGGAAGAACCATACAGTAAATGACCAAATAAATATTCCCAATCAAGAATAAGTCCACATCTAGAACATAGGCTGGAAGGTGAATCAAGATGAAAATGCTCTAAATTCATTAGTTCTCTAAAGAGAGCTGCCACTCTGTACCCCAAAGGTAAATTTAAATGGGTCCCCTGAACTAAGGTGATAATGTGATGACAAAGCACAATTCTAAAAGAGTATTGGCCCATGATAAATAATCTAAAAATCTCCTAGTAAGGACATCCTTGGAGGGCCAGTGGTTAGGACTCCAGACTTTCACGACAAAGGGCCTGGGGTTCAATCCCTGGTGGGGAAACTCAGATCTGACAAGCCACACAGTATGGCCCCCCCAAAAAAGAAAACACAACCCAAAACCAAAAACCTAGTGAAACACATCTTCAAAGATGGTCACTACTGCTGCTGCTGCTAAGTCGCTTCAGTCGTGTCTGACTCTGTGCGACCCCAGCGACAGCAGCCCAACAGGCTCCCCCATCCCTGGGATTCTCCAGGCCAGAACACTGGAGTGGGTTGCCATTTCCTTCCCAATGCATGAAAGTGAGAAGTGAAAGTGAAGTCGTTCAGTCTTGTCCGACTCTTAGCGACCCCATGGACTGCAGCCTACCAGGCTCCTCCATCCATGGGATTTTCCAGGCAAGAGTACTGGAGTGGGGTGCCATTGCCTTCACAGCAAGCATGAAAGGGGCAGAAATCAGAACTGCTGTTTCTGTAAACCTCACCACCCTTTTCTACGGTGGGTTTCCTAGCATCTCCCTGGTTGCAAGTTCAAACTCTGAGTTCCTTTCTCCTCCTCCCCTGACCTTCAATTGGTGCCAAGTCCTGCAGACGCCATCTCCTCACATGTCATGCAATATCACCACCTTTCCATCCCCACAGTCACAATCCTAGCCCAGATCCTCATTCTCTCCAACTGATCTCCTGCAATCATCTAACTCTCTCCCTACTTTCAGGCTTCTCCCTACTAATAATTAATTCCCTAGTACACAGTTCTGTGTGTGTGCTCAGTTGCTGCAATCGTGTCCAACTCTTTGCGACCCTATGGACTGTAGCCTGCCAGGTTCCTCTGTCCATGGGATTCTTCAGGCAAGAATACTGGAGTGGGTCACCGTGCCCTTCTCCAGGTGATCCTCTCGACCCAAGGATCAAACCCATGCCTCCTGCATTACAGCAGATTCTTTACCGCTGAGCCACGGAGGAAGCCCTCTGATCATGCTACGCTCTTGCTAAACAACGTTCACAGACCTTCCATAAAACAGCTTCATGATTTCACCACCTTAACACTCATATATTCAGTTCTCATGCCCTGTCTGCTAATTAAATGTGTGAATTTATCCCATGTCACACAAACTCTTCTCTGTTCTCAACAACCTAGTTGCTTTTATACTTTTCCCTCAGCATAGTATCACCTTTCCATGTCTCATCCTGCTTTCACTACAACTTTCATGTACAGAAGGACAATCCACCCTTTATGGCTCATTGAAAAGTCTACCTTTCCCGAGAAGAATAATTCCCCCAATTTGTTTTTTATGCCCACTATCCATTCTCCCGACAAGCATTTTCAGAGAGTATAACATATTCTACGATGTTACGTGCTGCAGACAAAAAGGTCTGCCCTTATACTCTGGTGGTGGCTCTGCTTCTCTCAGAAGTGTTGTCAGCTGGGAACTTCCTTCGCTTCTTTCTCTCCCACTGGACTATGAAACTAGAAGAGGAAGAGCATGGGGAATGTTTGTTGACTTGAACCTGTTTAAGTGAACTCTCTGGGCTCAAGACTTTCGTAAAGAGGTTCCAAAACTCTTTAAGAAAACTCTTGAGCCAGAGAAAATTACAATATTTATTTTATCAGTAAACTTTCCAACAGTTAAAAGACTTGAACTGCTTAATTCCAGAAATGCCCATAAAGAGGGAAAAAAAAACCCACATTTTTTCCCCCCTAAAGCAAAAGAGCCCCACTTAGATTTCAGTTCTTTAAATTCTAATGTTAACTGTACACCTGGTTGTAAGATAAAACAAGAATCTACAGAATTATACCACCGTGGTTTCATTTTTAAAAATATTATCTAATATTAATACTTGGGATCACAATAATATCACCACTAGATGAGCACCTACAAAACAAAACACTGAGCTGGACCAGGAGATCCTTGCCTGGTAGACTTACAAACTAGACAGAAAAACACACACAAAGCAAAGTGAAGACAGATGCCGGAATCTGCAGAAGATGGCAGGAAAAAACCCTAAGTCCTCATTTTCTTTCTAAAGTTCAGACCTAAGGGTCTGAAGCAGCTGATCTCCACTGCCGATAACTGCAAAAGGACATAAGTGTTTTCTAAGGGGCTCAGAGGATGTGGGCTGTTAGCCATCAAACTGAATTCAGAGATAAGCACTCAGAGTGGAGAGCCATTCCGAATCTAGCAAGACAGGGTACGCACCTATGCTCTAATGATGGCAAGGCATTTAGGTGGGTATTAACTTGTCCTGAAAAGTAGAGGTAAAAGCTTCTCTTTTGTTCTCAGTGGCCCAGACTGGTTTTAGACCTGCTGGGGAGATCTCTAAGAGGAAATCATTTTTGTTTTTTTTCCAACTTCTAATTCAATACCTTAGCAGCAGTTGAAATGAGTAAGAGTTGTAAGCTCACATCTGCTTCAGGTGACAACTAAGATAAGAAGCACACAATGGAGCTTACTTCCCAAAAGCAACTTTAAAGGTAGCTTGTTAAAGGCAGCTGTCATTTCAAGTTAACACTGTCTGAAAATATCTTTTAGAATATCTTTTCTAAGAATACGAAAAGATTAAATTAATGGAACCTTGTCCACAAAACTGTTTTTAGGTGATATTTTGGGCAGTGTTTTTATTATTGAAAAATAATTCTATGTTGACTATTAGAATGAACTGATCAAAACTCATCAAACTGAAGTGAGCAGAAATACTGGGAAATAATTTTTCCCGGTAAACTATATTCACTTTTGGTTACTGTGGTCAAGATGGGCCCTAATGAAAACTGGGCTACTGGTTACTCTTAATAAGATGTTGGAGTGTCAAGGATTAATAAATATTTACTGTACAACTCCCATGTTTCAAGACTGTACAATGCACTTCAGGGGATCCAAAAGCATGATACCCAGCCCCTGACCAAAAGGAGTTTTTTATAGAACTGAAATGAAAAAATGCAAATAATGAACCATCAGACAGCTGCATAAAACAATACACAGTAAATCCTCAACTGTGAACCACAGACATCAGAAACTATGACATACAGGACCTGAAAAAATCTTTTGTGTTTTTGAGAACAATTTTATAAAAGGAAATGGGATTTCATTTGGGCCTTACTGAGTAGTTTTGGATCCCATACTTAAAAAGGTGTTCTCAGAAGGGCCAAGCAAGAGGGCACAGAAGTGGGGCTCACCACAATATAAGCCAAGAGAAAAAGGACAAGCAGATTAGATAGAGCTTTGTACCAAGAAGAGATGAAAATGAGGTTGGCTAGGCAATGGCACCCCACTCCAGTACTCTTGCCTGGAAAATCCCACGGACGGAGGAGCCTGGCAGGCTGATGTCCATGGGGTCGATAAGAGTCAGACACGACTGAGCAACTTCACTTTCACCTTTCACTTTCATGCATTGGAGAAGGAAATGGCAACCCACTCTGGTGTTCTTTCCTGGAGAATCCCAGGGACGGGGGAGCCTGGTGGGCTGCCGTCTATGGGGTCGCACAGAGTCGGACACGACTGAAGCGACTTAGCAGCAGCAGCAGGCAGGTAAGATACTAGCAAGATTTAACACCACTTTGCACATCTTTATTCTTTTATATGTGTATATTAAATGTATTGAACTGATGTTATAGGTAACAGGAAGCTCTGGGAAGGTGACTGAGATGATATATCAAAGCTGTTTGTTTAGGGAGAGAATATATCATATAAATAGAAAATGAACAGACTATTCTCTCATGACTAAAATGTTTTCTTAGAAGGGTTGGCCCAGGGTGTGGTCTTAATTTCCAAATAGTTGCCATATTTCCATAACATGAACAAAATGAACATTTTGGTCAGTTTCCTTGATACTTTATCCACAATAGTATATCAATGTCTAAATGCCTGACATGGAATAAATAAAACTTTAAAAGGATAAGAATAGCTACAATGTCTTAAGCAATTCCTATAAGCACTTGGCTAATAACAGTAAATGCTATATTTATTGAGGGCTGAGCAATACACTAAGCATTATACATTTTCTAATTTAATTCCCACAACAATCCTATGTTGGTAAGATTAACCCAGTTTTATGGCTGGGTTTTATGTAAACCCAAATGTACAGTAGAGAAGTAACTTGCCCGAAGTCAAGAAGTTAATACATGGTAGGTGCAGGATTCAAATCCAGTTCTGTCTGACTCCAAACTCTAGTGACTAAACTCTGTACCTGAATTTATTTTTTCCCCAATTGAGAAAAAAAAAAGTTTATTAAAAGAAATGCATGACTTTTGCAGAGAAAATCAAGTGATTGTTGAAGGTTCACTGCAAGGTAAATAAGTCTTTCTGGCAACGTAACCATATGAATTTCTTATACCTTACTCCTTAGAAGAAAAGTTATGACCAACCTACATAGCATATTGAAAAGCAGAGACATTACTTTGCCAACAAAGGTCCATCTAGTCAAGGCTATGGTTTTTCCAATGGTCATGTATGGATGTGAGAGTTGGACTGTGAAGAAAGCTGAGCGCTGAAGAATTGATGCTTTTGAACTATGGTGTTGGAGAAGACTCTTGAGAGTCCCTTGGACTGCAAGGAGACCCAACCAGTCCGTTCTGAAGGAGATCAGTCCTGGGTGTTCTTTTGAAGGAATGATGCTAAAGCTGAAACTCCAGTACTTTGGCCACCTCATGTGAAGAGTTGGCTCACTGGAAAAGACTCTGATGCTGGGAGGGATTGGGGGCAGGAGGAAGAGGGGACGACAGAGGATGAGATGGCTGGATGGCATCACTGACTCGATGGACGTGAGTTTGAGTGAACTCCGGGAGATGGTGATGGACAGGGAGGCCTGGCGTGCTACGATTCATGGGGTCGCAAAGAGTCAGACACGACTGAGCGACTGAACTGAACTGAACCTCAGTAAGACACTATTCATCAAAGTTATAGATGAAACTACTGAATGATGAAGTTCAATTCCTACCCAAGATACTTAATGATCTCTATGATTTGGGCAAGTTATTAAACCTCCCTAATCCCCATTTCATCTGTAAACTGTGGATAACAATAGACATTTCACAGGATTGTTCAGAAAATTAAATGGTGCCCCATAAAGGTACCAATCCTTAGCTCAAGGATTGTACCAAAAAAGTGATGAATTAATGTTTGCCTACTCATTATTATATACAAAATTATCATTCAAGCTTCTTCAGCCTACTGTACAGCAGAAATAATTGCAAAGTTAGTAGTTCAGTAAGTAGCCCTTCCTCCCAATTCTCCTGCCACCAAATTCTTATTTTTTTATTCAAGATTAACCCCCAAATCATCTTGTCCAAAAGCCTCTTCTACCATCATAACTCTCAGGCCCAGCAGATGTTCCCATAATCTTGTGGGGTGTGGAGAGGGGTGGGTAGGTGTGTATGTGTGGGTGTGTGTGGGTGAGTATGTACTTTTAGTCATTTTACCTAACATATGCTACAACTGTTATCCATTTTACCTGCCTTCTTCACTAAAAAGGAAGCCCTGCTGAGGGCAAGGACTCACTTATACATTTATAAAATACCCAGTGTCAAGTACAGTGCCTGACATGGACAACATATATTTATATTTCTATGGGACATGGAGATTATGACTACAGTTTCTAAAAAGATCAAATTCACTCCAATAAATCCTAGAAGAATTGACCACAACAAACATCATTTTAGGATGAAGTAAAACTTCCCCCATTAAGTCATCTGAGAAAACATCTCCAGTAAGAGAAATTTCCTTACACTAAGCAAAAAGCTTAATCAATAGGTTCATTTTAAGAAAAGTAACAGTTTACAGCTAAAAGCCCAATGCTGTCACCATGAATGGGCTTCTTCACAACTAAAAGTAATTTTTATCACATATAATCAAATTTGGAAATCACAGGGGAAAGTTCATGTGTTTTGGGTACACGTTCTCTTTTGGTTTTAGGTATGTATATCCTATCTCTTTACAAACAGTTTTCAAAAATAAAGATTCTATCTTATGCTACATTTTCATCTGTAGCACCTATTGCCTTTCTGGCACTTAAGCAGTACTTGAGGGGTTTTTCAACCACTAACTTGGTAAGTTTTTCCTCTTGACCAGCATTTGAATGCTTTCAAACCTCCTGTAGAGACCTCATCTTCATGATATCTTCCTCACAATCCTCTGAAATAAGAAAATATGACATCATCACCCCCACGAGGAAACTGAGGTTCTGATAAATGTTCCACGGAGGGACATTGCCAGTGCCAAGCCCAGCCCTTCGTCTCCAACTCTTTCCACTGGCTTACAAGTTCTCAACTTAATTCAGGATGGCAGGTCACACAGAGAATACATTATTACTCTCCTCTTTGCTAGTAGAAGAGATGAATCCATAATTGTGAATTTAGCAATCTGTGAGCCTTACCCTTTCAGGCACTCTTGAGGACACTTTCACTCAGTTAGTTACCATAAGCCCCGTCTTCATGCCCTCCCACGCCACCACCGCCACCGTCCTTGCCCTTTCCCGGCCATTGACTTACTTAGCCATCCCACGCTGGGACTGCGCCGCACTCGGGGGTCATCGTCCAAGGTGCGGGTTGCTAGGCAGGGCACTGAGTTCTCAAGCGGGCTGCGGGCTTTAGTGCCAGAAGCAGAAGACAGGAGGAGGAGGACACATGAGCAGCCACAGCAAGGATGAGGATGAAAGCATTGATTAAGAAGAAAAAAATACTAAAGCAAATCACACAAGCGGGTTAAAGGAGAACAATGACATATTACATTGACACACACCCCCTCCCATGACCCTGCATTCTTAGATGGTACAAATCCCAACACAGAATTTCAGAGCCTGAAACAAATTACATTCAATCATCATAGTTCCCCAACTACCAATGGCTGATCCACCCTGAAGCACGAATACACAAAACATGGATTGTACTCAGAGAGAAGATTTACGTAATGAACACTAATCTCAAGATGTAAGATCACGATTGTTAATAATCTTGCACCACATAAGCACACACAGAGGGAAGTCACACACACTTGTGCAAGGCACAGGGAGCAAGGTGTTATATTAGCAAGGCACTCTCTTGTGATCTGTCCAACATCCCCTTTTATGGATCTTCTACCCAAAGCAGAAAGCAACATCTCATATTTTGACTTAGGAAATATTTTCCTTGGTGAATATAAAACTGGTTTTTAATACCCTTTGCCTCCTGTTTTTTAGCCCTTCAGCAACATGAGACTAGGGTATAGATAAATCAATATCGTAATACAAATCCATTTAGAATGGCACATTAGTTCTCATTTTGTTGCTCTTTAATCCTTATTTTTAGTATAATTTTAATATGTGGTGCACCCACGCCAAATCTTAGAGCACATCAGAGACTGAATAATGATGTAGGCTAAATATATAGTATGGTTCCTCCAAATATTTTCAATCAACTGGAGAACACCATCAACTTCAGCCCGGAGATAGTTGCATTTGGGTTTTATGTCATCTGTTTTGCTATTCTCATCAAATGCCCCACTCCTAGTAAGAAACAGGCAGCATAATTATCCTTTAAGGAACAACAATGAGGTTGGAAATAACTAACCATCAGACTACATACAATTTGACTTGAGAGAGTTTTTTTCCCTTAGTAATATAGTTGTTAAATGATCAAAGTAACAAATCAAGCATATCAAACAGAACCAAACATTAGATAATCTATTCACACAAGTATGCAAGTGACAGGACAGACAAATAGCGCTCTTAAGGCTATTGGTGACTGGGGAGGTCAAGTTCCAAATTAAATCAATTACAAATTAATGTAAGTTGATGGCAAATTTGGGCATTCAGCACATTATAAAATCTAGAAACATTTTTGTCAATTTATCTTTCTGTGTTTAAAAGCTGTAAATAAAGCCAGGACTTGTGAGCGGGCCATCTGTGCCAACACCTGTTTGAGGCAAATCTGATGTTTTTTCTTTGCAATCTGAATTTTTAATTGTTTCCCATAATTGAACTTCTTTGCAAGTTTGTATCGCACTAAGAAAAATGAAAAAGGGAAATGAACCAGTTGAGATAATTCCAAAATTGCTTTTGTTAAGAGAGAGGCATATAGAAATATATATTGTCATACAGGCCAACTTTCACCTCCTATTTCTTCTGACAGTAAGGGGACCTGCTTGTGAGCCAATATTCCTGCAGGCTTAGCTAAAGGACATGAAGGAAGGCCAGACTACTGGCTGCCATTTATCTGGGCCCAAGAAAGAACCAACCAAAATTCCAGTTCAGTGAGAGCAGACAGAGGTTAGGAATGCAAAGTAAACTAAAAAGAGCCTTCACACTCATCAGCGGCTGGACAATACAAAGTTACCCAAATTTTATCACTGATACCATGGCCTGCTCCTAAAATAAATCTGCTCCAAAACTCAGATGCTGATGACTAGCTTCCCCAGACAGCTTCTCTTCCCTCCACTTTCCCCACAGCATGTCAGTGTGTTATTAGTTGGGAACTAAAGATGGAAACACCTTTTTGCATATACAGCCTCCATGAATGCTGAGCCTTGCCATCAAAGGGACAGTGGAATGGAGCCTGGCACACACTGGCAAAGAATCTGGCTCCAAAGACAAGCATGAAAATGAAACTGCCCATAGAGGCTTGGCACCTGTGTTTTAGTAAAGCTGATTGGAGCCATCTGGCTGCTTACCCTCATGAAAACTGGGAGGCTCACAGCATCCATTACTTGTATTGGCAAATTTCAACATTTTGATTGTTAGACCCTCCCTGTACTTCTGTGCAGGAAGAGATACAAACTCTATAACCCTTTTATGTTGCTTTTCTTCTCATCACAAATTTACTCCATAGACAAAATGTTAAAAAAGCTGTTCTTAAAGCCAAGCCAAACTTTATGATTATACCATTATAATGATATATTATGTAAGCCTTTTCCAAATAATGCTTTCATTGTACTTCTTCTACACTTAAGCTACAAAATAAACAACTTAGCTTTGCTACTATCTTATATATTCTCTTTTAAATCATTTTTGCCTGGCTTCCGGCATAAACAAGAAACTGGTTTATATTACTGTGATTTGATGAGGAAAGATAAAACCCTGAAGACTTCTGAGTGACGGTTCCCAATATCTAGACTGTAGAAAAAGGTGTTATGAACAGGATTTTTTTGTAATGATTCATCTTTTCCTTGAGAATCAACTTGTCTAAAACCATCAATCTTAAATCTGTTCAAGTAAGGGTGTCCCTACTTGAATCATGCAAATAACCCACCCCCCGCCACAAAAAAAGCTTCTCTATCAATTTTTTTAACAATCTTTTTAAAAAGATGATTAACTACTGTTAATATTTTAGGACTCTTTCACGATTGCAATGTTGTATGTATTCCACACCATTATTTAGCCAAGAAATTTAGCTCAGGAGTTTAGCATTATTTCACCCATAAACACATGACATGTTGCCTAGAAATCTCCATTTGGAAAGCCAATAAAGATGTCCAACTGCCATCTTTCACATAAATTTCTGCCTAGACATAGAAAGACTCAGAGCTCTTTTAACATCACAATATTACACAAAGTGAGAGCCCTGGACTCACTGATGTATGGGAAATAAATTATGGTTGAGGAAGCTCATGATCACTGTAGCTGAATCAGAACACTGTTATTAAGTATACTAGGTTCCTCTATTTTTATGCGTTTGGGTAAGTTATTTCACATTTCTAAGGTTTCTTTATTTTATATTTCTTCAGGCTTTTCATCTGCAAATGGAGATACAATATAGAAACTTTAAAAACAATACATGTACACCCATGGTGGATTCATGCCAATGTATGGCAAAACCAATACAATATTGTAAAGTAAATAAATAAATAAACTATAGGTATGAAAATCAAATAAATAAAAACATCCTAGAGAGCAATACCTGGTGTATAATAGGTGCTCAGTTAATGGGAGGTAACACTGTTGCTGCTATTACTACTACTATTATTGATAAAACAATGTTTCCTTTATTCAAGGGTGTTGGAAAACATGGAAGGCAGCAACCTTGGCCTCATTTGATGCAGCTTTAATTTCAAAATGTCATTTTTAATAAATCAGGTTCACAAACCTGAAAAAAAAAATCTCCGTTTTGTCCTTTGTACTTTTACTGAAACAGGGTTTGAGTGAAATGAGATATATTTAGTTATTCTCGGAAGACTTTGGTTTTCTTCTCCCTTTTTTCTTTTTGGGAGACATGGTAAAGAGTACACAGTGCTCACATCTCACGTCTCCATTTTGCCTTCCCTCATTCCTCACGTTTTCCTCTGCTTCCCTTTCCTCTCCTCTCTATTTCTCTCTTATAGGGACCAGGGCAGAGAGTAGGATATACAACTACTCCCCTGTCTGCTCTTAGAGTAACCTGAGGCTGGGGAGACTGAGATTTCACAAGGGCATCTCCATCAAGATCTCAAGCCTCGGAAGAAGATTTACTCCTGGTTCGGCAGCAGAAAATCAGTTAAGGACTCCTTTTCAGAGAAAGAAGTAATGGAGAAGAAATATTCTTATTTGGTAAGATAAGATAATAAGAATTATTCCATTCCTTTACTCCATTATAGACCCTGGTTTTGTAAAATAGACTGGCAATTAGTAAAAATTTTAAATATGTTTATTTCAACATCCTGATATATATATATATAATTTATTAATGTGTGTGTTAAGTCGCTTCAGTTGTATCCAACTCTTTGCAACCCTATGGACTGTACTCACCGATGGGGCTCCTCGATCCATAGGATTCTCCAGGCAAGAATACTGGAGTGGGTTGCCATGCCCTTCTCCAATATTATTTACTGATAGCTAAGAACTATTGTTGCTCAGACATATTAGTCAATCTTCATACTCCTAAGTTAAAAACATTATAAAGCCATGAGTGGCATCTCCTTACGTATTATTTGGCGTCTGTAAGGTTGATAATGAAAGCAGCACTGTTTTAAAAACAGAACTCCAAGAATGCTTTCACATACGGAGTAGTAGGGAAAAAAAACTAAAAGATGCAGAAGTTAAAAGAATACAAAATAACGGTGGGGAACTGAAGCTCTGTATTCAGTTTTAAATCTGAAAGGCACTACATTTTCCCCTTAAAACCTTTCTGAATAATAGTTTTCCTTACAACGGTATCTCACATTATGATTATTAAATACTTCTCACAAAGATATCTCATTTATTTCTGGTTGTATATGTTGAATGAGACATTACTATCCTATTTTACAGGTATAGAAACTGAGGCTTAAGACTATGATAATGCAAACTGCTCAAACTCATGATGCTACTAAGGATTTCTCCTGGATTAGAATGAAGCCTTTGGAAAAGATGGTGTGTCTTCAAGGAGATTATAAAGTAGGCTTTCAATATCAAAACCTAAACACTTACTTGTGTTGTATCTCTTGTGTGTGTGTGTGTGTGTGTGTGTGTGTGTGTGTGTGTGTGTGTTGTATCTCTTAAGCCTGACTCTTCACTGCCATAAAGAGCAGACTAGACTAGCAAATACTCAGAGAGTATGACTCTTGGAGAAAATTGTGTTGTTTATTTAACAGTCTGAACATTATAAAGCTGGATGTTCAGTCACCTGCCCAGGAAAAGAAAATAACATAAGAATAGTGTCTGATAGATGGTTTAGAAATACTACTGTTATTTCATCAGTGTTATTAAAGATTACATTTATTGAGGCATTTTTCTAGTGACTTTCCATGGATGGGTTCATTTAATCTAAGGCTGAGAAGAGCTTGGTCATTCATTGAATTCTGGCCAGAACATTCATCTGTGCTGTGCAAATGAACGGAGAATTAGAGTTCTGAACAAAACAGATGGATGTGTGCTGCTGGTTTTGGAAAGAGCTGATTATACACAGAAAGGCACCTGGGAAGCTGAATCTCCTCTGAAGGTGATGGAGGCCTGAGAGCTGACCTATCTTAGAACTGGAGAAACACGATGACCACTTCTGGGACAGAACCTTTGAGGAAAGTCAGGGAAATGTCTGCCTTCCCCACTGATTCAGGGAGCAGGTCTGAATTCAAGGGTATGGAGGGGAGAGGGGAACTTCAGAGTAGAATAACCCAGACAGAGACTACTGGGATAAGCTGGAATCCAAAACCCAGATAAAACCTAAGAATGTCTACAGGGAGTGAGAAAGCTGCCAAACCTGGCAGTGGTCCCAGCCAGATCTACCAAGTGCCAGCATCTAGGCAGCTTGACCTAATACCCAAACCAAGTAGCTGGAATATGTCTAACCTCCAATCAGATGCAAAGCAGTGAGAGCCTAGCTAATTCCACTTCCATTTCAATAGGGCCAAGAATTAACAGAATAAAACACTGATTTTTTTTCATTGTTTTGTTGCTAACCACTATTTATGTTACTGTAGGTAATAGCAAGAGACTACACTTTTTCCCTGGTGACTCAGATGGTAAAGAATTCGTGTGCAATGCAGAAGACCTGGGTTTGATCCCTGGATTGGGAAGCTCCCCTAGAAAAGGAAATGGCTACTCACTCTAGTAATCTGGCCTGGAGAATTCCATGGACAGAGGAGCCTGGCAGGCTATAGTCCTTGGGGTCGCAAAGAGTCAGACACAAGTTAGCAACTTTCACTTTTCACACTTTTTAAGGGGCTTCCCAGATGGCACTAGCAGTAAAGAACCAGCCTGCCAATGCAGGAGACATAAGAGACGTAGGTTCAATCCCTGGATTGGGAAGATCCCCTGGAGGAGGGCATGGCAATCCACGCCAGGATTCATGCCTGGAAAATTGTTCTGTTCTAATGTTAGAAACTGCAGTGTAGGAAAGAGCTAGGAATCAGCATACTGCCTGGAAGTTAATGAAAAGAGGAATTTGCAGAAAAAGTACAGGGTAGGAGCAAGTGGTATTGCATTTCTCATAACTGATAGAAAAAAAAAGAAGGTAAATTGAGATAAAATTCAGAGATGCCATCAGGAGCAGGCCCTGGCTCCCTGTAACTACAGAAGAGGCCACAGTGCACCAGAAGCAGCCTGATGATGTCTAGCAGCAGTTGCCCTGGCATGGAGCCACCACCTTTTCCAAACCCTCATCTACCTACTGGAGAAGCCTTAAGTCTTAGATTCTCAGTGTGGTTTAGGGTTTCCCTGACAGCCAGCAAAGAGGAAAATCAATGATGGGGACAGACTATTCTGCAAGAGGTCTGTGATGAGAGAGTTTCCTCCTCTCCCACTGCTAGTGAAATGGTATCACTTAGTGAAGGGCAGAGGAAATAAATCAGCAATATATCCATGAGATTCTTCCCAAATGGTAAGTTATAGAGCAAATATCACTCCAGCAAATACCATCATTCAATATGAGATTTTTCTTCCTTACCTGTGCTTAAACATATAATATATACAATTACATATAATTTAATATTATTTGTTGGGTGATGGTACTATGGTACCACTGTATAAAGTACAGTGATGGTACTATGTACAATCACCATTCAAAACATTTTACATGCATTATCTCATTTAATCTTCATTTTATGTTTTACAGACATAGAAGCTAAGTACTAAATTACCTTTACAGTTTTTCACTTAAAAAATAATGAAAATTGGGGTCATAAAAATGGATTGTGCAATATGAAATTCATAGCCTAGGTCCAGTTGGATAACCAAAATCATTTCTCAGTAAAGGGCATCTCCTAGACCACAGAGGGCAAGGATTTTTATGAGAGTCTAGGGAGTAGAAATGAAATCAGGAAAACACCAGGGACAAATTCATGAGAGCACTGCCCAAATTTCCATAAAGGCAGTGAAAGCTGAATACTCAAATTAAGGTTCTTGGTCTTAAAGTTGGGTCTTATCCATCTTTTGTTAGACAGTACATATCACAAGTATCCACTTAAGTGGTAAATGACATTTAAAAAAATCATATAATCCTATAAAACATAGCTCTTTAAAACAGAGTTATCAGGTAACCTTGTCAGAAACATATTACTAAATATTTTTGAAAAAATACCAATTAAGTCTAAACTTTCACTTTCTAATAAAATGCAAACTAAATATACCTTATTTGACTTCTAAACACTATTAAGAAACATTCTTAGGCTTCAATGTTATTCTTTCATAGTAAACTAAAATAATACAGAATTATTACCTAAGTATCTCTGACCAAACTATTAAATAGAACCATATGAAACTGTTGGTAGTCAACTATATTTTACCCACAAAAATGGCAACTGTATATGGTTCAGCCTAAAATAATAGTGAGAAATAAAAAGAGAGTAAGGAAAGGAAAATCTAACACCAGAGGAAAGGAAAACCTCATTAATTTTCTTCCTGTGACACTAACTTGATAGAAATGCCTCCATTAATAAATTGAGCTTGCCTCAATATATAAAATATGGCACTTGCCTCAAATTTCATACCTGGCAGATATATCCACCAGAATTCACAGATGTCTTGGATAAGTGGAAATTTCACAATAATTAAGATATTATAAACCTGATTCTTCCCCAATTTATTACAAATAAAAATGTTTTTCATTTCTTTTTAAATCATTCAATCATCTTGAATCCAAAGCCACATCAGGACCCTAAAAAATTTAGCCATGGATAGACAGTGGTGGGCTGGTAGTGGGTGTTTTGGTAAATGTTTGAGAACCAGCTCTCTGGTGAAAACACTTGTGCATGTGTGTGTGTGTCTGTGTGTGTGTGTGTGTGTGTGTGTGTGTATGTGTGTGTGCGCAAGCGCAAATGGGTGTGAGTGGTAAATTTTACTGATTTAAAGATGTATAGCATACATACAAATAATAAATATACAATACTCTATTGTAAACTGTATACAGCCAGTTGATTCTCATACAATGCTTTTGTTGCTTTTTACCAAACTCTTCTATCAATAGCTGACTTATGGTTGCAACTGGCAAACAAGCATAGGCCCAACACCCATGTTGAACATCCATTATCATATATGCTATAGAGGAAGACAAAAGTGAAGCAATGAAAATGCATTGACTCAATCATCAATGACATGGGTGATTCCTTTATTAAACTGAATAATAGTTTTTTAATACTGAAAGACTATTTCCTCAATTCCTTGTACGACTCACATTCTAACAGTTGTTATGGACTGAATGCTTGCATTCTCCCAAAATTCACATGCTGAAATCCTAACCCTCAATGTGCTGCTGCTGCTGCTGCTAAGTCGCTTCAGTCGTGTCCAACTCTGTGCGACCCCATAGACGGCAGCCCACCAGGCTTCCCGGTCCCTGGGATTCTCCAGGCAAGAACATTGGAGTGGGTTGCCATTTCCTTCTCCAAAGCATGAAAGTGAAAAGTGAAAGTGAAGTCGCTCAGTCTTGTTCGACTCTTAGCGACCCCATGGACTGCAGCTTTCCAGGCTCCTCCATCCATGGGATTTTCCAGGCAAGAGTACTGGAGTGGGGTGCCATAACCCTCAATGTAAAGGGTGCTAATTCCATTTATGAAGACTCTGCCCCAAATGCCCCTCCTCCTAATACCATTACATTGGGGGTAAGGATTTCAGCATATAAATTTTGGCTTCCAAAAGAGCATCCTTATAAAAAGAAATAGGAGAAAGATGATCGATTTCTCTCCCCCACCTGAAGATAGAATGAGAAGGTGACCATCTACAAGCCAAAGTGGACACTCACCAAGAACTGCATTTGTGGCTTCTTGATCTTGGATTTCCCAGCTTCCAGAACCGTGAGAAATAAATGCTTGTTCTTTAAGTATATACAGCAATCTTTGGTAACATATTATAGAAGCCCAAGCTAAGATATCGGCTATAGATACTACATAGGTAAGCTTAACCTGCATTATTAGCATTTTCTCTAACTCTTTTTAAAGTTGTAAATAACTGACAAAACAATATATCAAGTCCTGATTTGTAGTATTTGCTGATGTCTATGGTGATTATACCACCATCAGGACTGACTGCAAGCTTCCAGTATAAAGTCCCTGAATGTAGATTTGGGAAGAGTTAACAGTAACACACTATTTTATAGGGAAGCCTATAGTAAAATAAGAAGGAGATAATGCATTTTGAGTATTCGTTAACATTATTTTTAATATATAATATCTAGTTGTATGTTAATTTTTAATAGTAGCTATGTTTAACAAACAGTCCTCAAAATTCTTGATAACAACTGGCCCTTGCAAGTATATAAGAGGTGGCATATGACTAGGGAATGAAAAAATTTTTAATCTAGAGTAACTCCAAAGATTTCAGCCATTAACAACACGGGTATTATTATAACTAAAACTGGCAGCATTCTATTTTATAGTCTATGATAGAAAACCAAGGTGATAAGTTTATCTACATTTTTACATGGAGATATTAGAATCTATTCCAACTACCATAGATAAAAGATTCTGATTTATTAAAGTAGTATAAAATGTTCTATACTTTTTATTTTAGAATTTTATCCTAAGAACATTTCATAGTTGTTAAAGATATTAAGTATTTAAATCCTAACATATAAAGATAACTATATGTATAAACTTGCAAGTTAAGAACAAGTGCCTCTAGAAAATCAAAAATTTGCCATCTGATAATTTATAATAAAATATTTTGGAATCACCTGAAAGTCATTCTTATAGTATCTCTCAAGGCAAAACTTGCCTCTAGATATTTAAAAGGCCAAAATATGTTTTAAAGGCCTAGTCATATTCCATGCTTTAGGGTATTAGCTGATCAGCTGACAAGTCAGAAAGAAAAAGAATCACCTGCACTTCCTGCTTGCCTTCTGCCCAGCATCTGAGGCATTGCACATGTGAGAAGCTCAGTAGTGAAGGCAACTGCAACTTTTCTCTGCAGTACAAAGATCTACTGATAGGGTAGAAGATGAATGACGAGCAATATCAACTCAATAATTGCATTTCACATCCAAATACTCTCCCCTAAAGCACAAGATACTGCCACAAAGACCCAACTGTTCCTAACTTTTACTCTACCTACACGTCCAGGAAAGTTAAGCTCATACCACACTGGTGGTGAAGGTACCCTTGCTCTGCCATACTCATTCCTCTTCTCATTGCAAATATAGCAATATCTGAAAACAATGCTCGCTTCTTTATACTACCACTGACTTCATGATAAAAAATAAATCTCCAAATCATAAAATTTTCATTTTATGTGAGACAGAGATTAACAAATAAGATACTAAAAAACAGACTTGTACTTTAAATGCCATAATTTTTAAAATATGATTTGTTCTTAAAATTATTTGTGACATCAGTTTCAACAAACTGTTTATCACGTAACATTTCCAGCCATTAAACTGTTCAAAATGCAATTTAAAAAATAAATAAAATGGGAGATGCAGAGAAATCAAAACATTTCCTGTGAGCAGCAATATTTCAGATATGGTAGAACCAAATTGTCATAGGAATGTTCTAGATTAGATTCTTCCTTTTGTGAATGCTCTTTAAAGAGCATTCTTATTTTAATTATTTATAACCTGTTGTGCTTCAAAAAGAGAAACACAAAAGCAATTACATAAATATAAAAGTCACTCAACAGAATTGAACTTTTCATCTGATTCTGCTTACTTACTAAACACTCATTTTAAAAAACTATGTGGAATGATTCCAAAATATAGCAAAGTTTGCTAATAGTAAGCTCTCTCCCAGAAAGCCATTAATTTTAATATTAAGTAAGAAAACTCAATTTCCAGAAATAGAGTGAACTGAGTTAGAATTCAGTTTATACACTTCACTTAGTCCATCTTTTCTATGACAACATGTTTTATATTATTCTGAAAGTACAGCTGAGAACAGCAAATTAAAAGTTCCCTTATCTACTCATTTCTCTTAACACCAAAAAGATTGGGCGTGGGATGGAAGAGGCCTCGTTTGACCAGTCCAATGCTTAGCAAGTCTTTACACTTTAATTTTCCATACCTCATGAGAATAACTTCTCCTTTCTCAGCCTACACCCAATTACGAAATTTATTCAAAACAAAGACAATGATACAGAAGCCAGACACTTTGCAAGAAATTCTGGTAAATGTAAAAGAGTATACATAAAACATAGTGCCTTTCCTATTGCTACAAAATCGGGCTAATATCCTACCTGAATTCTCACATCTATCACATTGCAAAAGAGCAGATTGGTTTTTTAAGCAGTAAAAATAATATTGAATCTTATTTTGATGAATGACCATCTATAGGCTGGACACCATCTCATATATCAAGCAAACACTTCACAATACGAGATTTCGGAGTACCTATTAAAGCTTAGTCTGTCCTAATTCTGACAAACCACCAAGTCAAAAGCATATTCCTTGATGTACTCAATAATATACAGGCCTGCTGATTCATTGGGAACATTCAATTGATTCATCACTGCATTATTACCAAACCCTCTCAGTCAATCAGAATAGAGGTGTATGGAGCAACCATGGCATCTTGGCATTTGCAGCCTACAGTCGTAATTGCTGAAATCTTTCCAATAGGACTGCAAGTCTTCCCAGTTGGTTAAAACATGTCATTATGAAATGGTTGTGGCATATGAGTTGAGAAAAGAAGAAATAAGAAGAGGGATTTAAAAAAAAAAGGTGAGAAGAGGTGGAGTAAAGTGAGTAAGGCAGGTAAGAAAGGGCAGCGGTCAGGCGGCCCCTGCATTACCATTATCAGGGTTGGTAAACATCCTACTTGCACTGGAGACAGTCTTCCCAATGTCAGCCAGGGATCGAAGGTTGGATTTCTTGGTTTGATGCCGGTGCTTCCGGAGCAAAGTATAGGTCACCTTATCCTTAAGGTCAGGTTTCAATAGGCCTGTTTCAATCTGATGGTCAACAATCATCTCTGAAATAAAAACAAAGCAAAACCAAAACCAAAATTCAGTCACAAGACCACAAAGTCAAATTTTTTTAACTTATTTTTTTAATAAGTTATTTTTTAACTAAAATTGTTAACTCTAATTTTATGGATGTTATCCTCAAATTTAATATCAATATATTATTTTTCAATTTCCAACTTCCCACTTTCTGTGAAGGTAAAGATACAGGGTATAGTACTATTGGCATTAAAGAGAGTTAGAAATATTCCAGTATTAATTACATCTTTGGAGAGGAAGAACTGCTTTGTAAATTTTTTTCAATCCTGGTTGAGAGTGAATTCATATTAATCACATTCTTCTATGAGTAACACAATAAATAATTTACGCTTTCCAATTGTTTAAAAGTAAGATTAGAAAATTTCATGTACTCTTTCATAGGAAGTGTGCCAGAAATATAAATGATATGAAAAAATCTTGAAGAGAATATATAAAATTTAGCATCACGTCATTATTGATTTTCTTAATCTATTCTCTCAAATTCGTCTGTAATTGCTTTATAATAGGACAAAGTAAAAAAAAAAAAAAAAAAGATAATACCTTTGCCCATATCAGGTTATTTGAACACTAATTAATCCAGTGAAAGAAAGGTTAAAGTACAAAATTATACCTTAGTCTTTTCTAAGAAGGGAGGTTTATTCTTCCTGTTTAGATCCAACTAAAGCCTTTACCACATATTCTATAATTCATTTTAAAGTATAACCTGACAAGAATTTTCTAGAAAGTTTAATATCTTAGTTTTTCTACAAAAAAAACCCAAAAAACCCTAAAATTTCTACTAGCTTTAAACCACCTTCTTTAAAAACCACTTTAAACCACCTTCTCACACTATTTACAAAAATAAACTCAAATGGGTTAAAGACGTAAATGTAAGACCTGAAACCATAAAACTCATGGAAAAAACGTAGGCATTATACTCTCTGTCATCAGTCTCAGCAATATTTTTTTAGATCTGTCTCCTCAGGCAAAGGCAACAAAAGCAAAAATAAACAAATGGAACTACATCAAAATAAAAAGCTTTTGCACAGTAAAAGAAACCATCAACAAAACAAAAAGACAACCTACTGAATGGGAAAAGATATTTGAAAATAATATATTTAATAGGGGTTAACATCTAAAGTACTAAAGAACTCACATATCTCAATATCAAAAAAAAAAAAAAAAACACCAAAAAATTTAATTTTTAAGTGGGCAGAAGATCAGAATAGACATTTTTCCAAGAAGACATATAGATGGCCAACAGACACCTGAAAAGGTGTTCAATATCACTAATCATCAGGGAAATGCAAATCAAAACCACAAAGAGATATCACACCTGTCAAGAATGTTGCTATCAAAAGATAACAAATTAGCAGGAGTTAGTGAGGATGTGGCAAAAAGGGAACCCTTAGAGAAGGAAATGGTAACCCGATTCAGTGTTCTTGCCTGGAGAATCCCAGGGACAGGGGAGCCTAGTGGGCTGCCGTCTCTGGGTCACACAGAGTTGGACACGACTGAAGTGACTTAGCAGCAGCAGCAACAGTATACTGTTGGTGGGAATGTAAATTGGTGCAGCCACTATAGAAAATGGTATGGAGGTTCCGCAAAAGACTAAAAATAGAACAATCACACAGCCCAGCAATTCCATTTCTAGATTCTTGGACAAAGAAACCAAAACACTAATTCAAAACAATATATGCACCCCTATATTCACTGCAGCATTATTTACAATAGCCAAGGTATAAATGCAACCTAAAGTTGGACAAAGAAAATGTGATATATAACATATATATATATATAATAAAGTATTACTTAGCCATAAAAAAGGACTGAAATCTTGCCTTTTGTAACAATATGGATGGATCTAAAGGGTATTACACTAGGTGAAATAAGTCAGATGGAAACACAAATACCAAATGATGTCATTTATGGAATCTACAAAATAAATTTCACTTGTGGAATCTACAAAACAAAATGAACAAGCAAAACAGAACCTGACCGAAAGACACAAACAAAATAGTGGTTGCCAGAGTAGGGGAGAGATGGGTGGGTGATGTAGATGAAAGGGATTAAGAGGTATAAAATTCTGTTCTAACATAAATAAACCACATAATGTAATGATAGCACAGGGAATACCATCAATAATAATATGGTAATAACTCTGTATGGTGACAGACAGTTACTAGACTTTTCATGATTGTCAATTCATAAAGTATATAAATGCCAATTCATAATGTTGTACACCTGAAACCAATACAATATTGTATGTCAACTATGCCTCAATAAAACATAATAAAATAAAATAATCTTAGAAAAAATCTTTCCCCCAAATTTCTATTCGCTCTTTTATTTTCCAGAATGGTTCTAACTAGAAAGGATGAATGTGCTTCATAGAAATTGCTCCATGGGTACGTCTGCTGCAGGACATGTTTTACTCTAACAGAAAACAAGAAGTCCTCTTTCCCACAAATCAACATGTCAGCAGTAGGACATAAATGTAGCCTGGTGGCATCCTCCTGTAATGTCACATCACAGGTTGATACTCCTTTGTCCAAAATGGGGCACAGGAGAACCTCTCACAGAATCTGTGTGAAACAGGCAATGGAGGAACACCACCTCATGTCTGCAGTCAGGGCTTGTGTCCCCAGCAGAGAACCAGAACAATGGGTCCCGGGCCCACCTGTTGCAGACACAAGGCTGCATTGAGCACATGTCAATTATTTTCCTCTTGCACAAACTTCTCTGTATACAAAAGTGGAGGAGAGAATAAAAGCTCTTCTTCTCTAAAAGTCTGACAAGAAAATTAATGGGTACTGATAGAAAAGTTATGACCAACCTAGAGAGCATATTCAAAAGCAGAGACATTACTTTGCCAACAAAGGTCCGTCTAGTCAAGGCTATGGTTTTTCCAGTGGTCATGTATGGATGTGAGAGTCGGACTGTGAAGAAAGCTGAGCACTGAAGAATTGATGCTTTGGAACTGTGGTGTTGGAGAAGACTCTTGAGAGTCCCTTGGACTGCAAGGAGATCCAACAAGTCCATTCTGAAGGAGATTAGCCCTGGGATTTCTTTGGAGGGAATGATGCTAAAGCTGAAACTCCAGTACTTTGGCCACCTCATGCGAAGAGTTGACTCATTGGAAAAGACTCTGATGCTGGGAGGGATTGGGGGCAAGAGGAGAAGGGGACGACAGAGGATGAGATGGCTGGATGGCATCACCAACTTGATGGACGTGAGTCTGAGTGAACTCCGGGAGTTAGTGATGGACAGGGAGGCCTGGAGTGCTGAGATTCATGGGGTTGCAAAGAGTCAGACACGACTGAGCAACTGAACTGAACTGAACTGAACTGATAGGACAACAGCATCTCCCAAACACTGCCATCTCTTTGCAAAGAGAAGTTACAGATGTTCAAGGGGCTTTGCTTGAGCATGACTGTACCTCTCATGAGTCCTCTTTTTAACAACCACTCATAGAACCGGTCTCACCGTGAGAGCTGACAGTTCACACAGTGTACAGTCAACTTCCTGGGATCCAAGGAGAGGCTGAATCCAGGCTTTCCATCACATGCCTTACACAGATGCTGTCAATGTCACATATCACTGAACCACTTTGTAGACAGCCTGGGAAAGGCAGGAAGAGTTTCTACCATAGGAATGTTTTGGTTTGAGAGTGGCCTTTAGCTCTGAGTATTTTTAACTACACAACCCTTACTCAGTAAAACTCTCAGAACAGATCCTGTAATTATAATTAACCCTCTGTTCCATATTAAAATAATTAAGTGCTACTGAACACAAACCTCTCTCCTTTCCCTTGAAGTCTTAATCAAAGTGGAAAGTCCATTTTACAGAAGAACCATAAAAATAAACATACAGCCCTGGCATATCTACCGCAAGCATATCAAACTCCTACTCTAATTTCAGGGTTGTGGATTAAAGTGTTTCTTATCTACCCTTTCTTGGCAGGGCCTCCCTCTATTCTTGCCTTCCCCTGTAATCTCAAACTAATCCATATATAATGCACAGCCAGCCCTCTGTTACTAATTTCTGGAAATCACCAGTTAGAACACGTTAAAACATCTGTGTAGCTTATGCCCTTTATTAAGTTTCCATAAAAATGGCCCACATTACAGGGGTCTCTTAAGCATAAACTACAAAACCTTTCAAGGAAAGTGGAGGCAGTTAACATTTTACAGCTACACTGAAATTAAGCCTTCGATATTCGAAATCCCACAAACACTACCAATAGAGAGAGAAAGCGCCTGCTCAAAATGCTCCCAGAGGTGAAAGGAAATTCAAAAAGCATCAGGTTCAAACTCTTAAACAGATGAAAAAAAGCACAAGAGAGGAGACACTCACAGACACAGCCTTAGTAGGGCAACGCCCCCCCTATCCCAACTCCAAATTAAACCAAGTTTTCTGATTCACAGTTTAGATCTTTCTCCATATCATATGATACTTTTCTTTCTTTTAAAAGGAAACTCTAGACCAAAGGGGGAAAAAAAATGAAGAGAAAGATGGTCATGCTCCCCCCAAAAAAGATTAAGGGTAACATTCTTTTAAAAACATACAAAAGCCCAAGAAATATAGGGTTTCAAGAGTAACAGACAACTCAGATTTATACAAATGTAACCAGTTTTATGTTAATCTATCCAGCTGGCCCCAGCAATGTGAAAGTCTTATATAATAGACAGTGTCAATGATGACAGTAACAACGAGGATAAGCTTTCTTGAAGGCTACTTGGCCAATACAAAACAAAACCCTTTACAATGTTCAAACCCTTTGAATATTTCACCATTAGAAACCTATAATCAGGAAATAAGCAATTTCACAAAAGAATAACAAAAATGTTCATTTCTTGTCTTTATGATAAAAACTTGACAGCAACTTAAAAGCCCAATTATAGATTATTAACTATTTTGCAGCCATTAAAATGATGTTTATATTTATGTTTAATAACATGGAAATATTCATACTATGTTTTTCAGTTAAGAAGGGCAGATTAGAGGGTTATGGTATGATTCCAGCTCTAAAATAAATTTCATATGTGTAAACAGAGATGTACCCAAAAACTGTTGAGAAAATATCTCTAAGATAAGATTAGTGGTATTTTGATTTTCATGTGCTACATGTTTTTGCATTACTAAAAATGAACATATTTTACTTTTGTGATGAAAAATAAATATATTATCATTTTGAAAATATAAAAGGTGTTAAAAGCAAGAAATAACATGACTAATATATCTGCCAACGTGCACAGCTCAGGAATGCCTTTAAATATAAAAATTAGAGCTCCAAAAATAGAACTACATTTTCCTAATCCATTTCCCATAATAATACCTGAAATGCCTTATAAATTTTTTTTAACTTAGGAGGGGAGGAAAATTCCCATGTACTTGGCTTCATATGTGAATGATGTTCTTTAAGTGTAAAATTATAATATGATTGCAATAATGAAGCTATCAAAGTAACCTATACAATGACATTTTATCCCTTAAATAAGACAAATTTTCCATTAGCGTTTAGAAGGGGATCTTCATGAAGAAAACTAGGTCCTGGGAAGAATCAGAATGAGGCTGAATTTTGTATACAAGTGTGAGAAGTGACACAGCTTCAGCCACTGCTTGTAGCCTCACATGGTGGTGACTTTGCACCTACAAAGGGAGGGTGCCCCTTGGAGGCGACTGAGAAGGAGAAGCAGGTAGACTGCAAAAAAGGATTAAAATCATGCTATTGTTTGTTTCATATCATCACACTTGCTATGATTTCTTT
Source organism: Bos indicus x Bos taurus (assembly GCF_003369695.1). Lineage (NCBI taxonomy): Eukaryota > Metazoa > Chordata > Mammalia > Artiodactyla > Bovidae > Bos > Bos indicus x Bos taurus. Next base: position 86,188,182 of record NC_040081.1, on the reverse strand, counting down.
TTCTTCTCTTTTGTGGAAATAAAAGTGGGGTGAAGAGGAGATGTATCTTAAGACTTAGCTGCACATAATTCTCAACTCTGAATAATAGCACCATTCAGGAGACGATAAATCCACTGCATCCTCTACTAGAAAAAGATTTTTTAATAATCAAATAATGGCAGTAACTCAAGGTACCTTGCCAATTTTTATCACTCGAAATCATGGCAGTTTTTTTCTTTCATGTTGTTTAATCTGCTGTAAAGCTTTGATTCTTTCAGAAGATTTTTAAGTATTTCTTTCAGTCACTGACACTCTATCAAACAGGCTTTTTTCTCTACTCCTCCAAATCTGGTCCATTTTTTTTCTCTCTTTATTTTCCTTGTAAAGTATGTTATTTGCCTCTGAATTGTTTTTCTGTGTTATCAGCTCCAGAATGACAGTGCTGTCTCTCTGCCCACTTGCCTCCGGAGTGGTACAGCAAACATAATACTCAGTGATGACACTTCAAAGTGACCTAGCAGTGTCCAGTTTTAAAATTGAATGACAGTATTAAAGTGAACATGTGGAGGTTAGAGAAAAAACGCCACAACTGATAAACAAAAAGTAATGGAAAATTAAAGTGAGAATGCAAACTGCTTAATGAACCTTTCTTGGTGCTGATTTAGTGGCTAAGTCATGTCCAATGCTTAGACCCATGGACTATAGCCTGCCAGGCTCCTCTGTCCATAGTGTTTCCTAGACAAGAATACTGGAGTGGTTTGCCATTTCCTTCTTCAGGGGATCTTCCCAATTCAAGGATCAAACCCAGGGTCTCCTGCACTGCAGGCAAATTCTTTACCGACTATGCTACCTAAATGTAGTAAATAACAGAAACTTTCTCTTTGGCTATTGGTTAATGAGGCTCCAGTATCATGTGGGACTCGGTCTTCTACCACATGGAAAGGGTCAGCAAATTACTGAAGGCCAGAAACTCTGTAAGACGGCTTTTTTCAGGTTCTGAAGATCTCGAAGACAGTTTAATAAATAAGCACAAGTATATAATTTGACTTTAACATTCATCACCCTTGTTGATCATATTTAGGCAGAGCAAAGAAGATATGAGGTTGTTTCTAGCTCTCTCCACTATACCTTTCAGAATCTTTTCTCCTGTTCGTGAAGTCTCTGAGCATCTCTTGACCTGACTCAGTCTATAGTCAGATCTTGCTAGGTCAACTCTATCCTGGAATAGTCATGGAAGTATATGAATAATTACATCTGTATAAGAATAATTACATCTGAGATCCTCATTCAATTCTATCAAAAACCCTGAAAGGTCTACCTTTATCTACCTTCCATGGATGAAATACACAGACTAAACAAAGAATTAAGTAATGAGCCTTGTCCATGGTCATACATGCTACAAGAGGTAGACCCTAATTAACCACTCCCCAACTTTAAATCCACCATTCTCTCTATGACACCACTCTGCCTGTCATGGAATGAATACATACCTCTGCCAGAGAGTAGGTATATTTTAATAGAGAACAAACCCTGGGTTCAGTGAAATGCATCTCCAAATAGTGGAATTACAGGAAGTAACCATGGTCTAAGGTAGGACTTTTTTATTCAACACAGGAAACCTCAATGACCCTTAAACCACAACATATATTCTCCCCCTAGATTGCCGATCCATTGCCCAGTCACAAATTTAATCCCATTTGGCTCTGCCTTTAGGCATTTCTAAATTCAGACATCTTTGCTCCAGATTAGTTCTTAAAGCCTGAAAATACAGAAATTGTGATTCTCACTCAAAAATTGGATTGCTTTTCATTAACTATGGTACATCTTTAGATAACAATCTCACTTGCAGCTTTTAACAAATGAAATAAGTCAGTGAAACAAATACCCTGGAAAACCATTCCTTTCCTTTGCTTCTCTCTGTCTTTGCAGATCTTCCCTGGATACAATAAACCAACATCTCTTCTCACATATCAAAGGTCCATTTTCAGTCTCACCTGCTTTGTTAACTATGAAAAATTCTGTAGAAAGCAGTATTTCCTACATTATCTTCTTACTACTTATTTATGTGGACATGGATTTGTAATATATTCCATTTACAAAGTGGTAGATTTGCAAACCTAATTCCAGGGCCCAGAATAGTGTCTGGTACATGGTAGAAGGCCATGTACCACTGCTGAATAGATTTATAAACTAATTCATTCTATTCACCTAGCATCTTCACATTAGACTTCCTCCCTTCTCCACTTGCAGCATAAGCACTTCAGATACAAGGCAAGTGTAGAGCTTCCTTGTAAATCTAACAAGCCCTCTGAAGAGGACATAGATATGTACAGATCAGCAAGATATATACCCAATTTGAGAATGAATCTTCTTGTCTAATACACATGCTATAGACTTCCCATTATCTATAAAGACACAGATGCCACAGACAAGACTTTGCCTTCTGATAGTCAAAGAAATTTTGAGATTACATAAGAATTTTACACTGGTCAGTGGGGCCATGATCCACATCGTCTTCCCACAGTTCCAGAGTAAGCACACTGCAGGCCCCTTAAAAAAGTGCAGTCATCCCTACAGGGGCAGAGGTCACCGAGCTATGGAATTTTTTTGGAATAACAAGCAGAGCCCCAACACCTTTCCTTAAGGAAAACATGGTCTTGAGCACATCAATCTGCATGATAAAGCAGCTTAGACCAGGTTCTTGCTAGAAAATGAAAACAATTATTACTCTCTAGAACGCAGCAAGGTGTGCACAAGGTGTTTGACATGGTAAATTAACATTCAGTGCTCAACACCACACAACACTAATCACAAAGATGCCAATGTTGCCCTGCACCATGAGGCCAGTGCCTTGCTGGGGGCTCTACAAATGATCCTCAGCACCAATGAAACCCAACTCATTCACTAATCAATAAGGTTCCACAGGCTTCTTGCCCCCACCCAGTTTTCTCTACATACAGCTAAAGAAGCTTGACGTTCACCTACAAAATCAACCCAACTGAGAGACTAGACATAGACCAGCTTCCTTTTTACAGAGGATTTAAACCCTATTTTACAGATGACAAAACAGGCCCAGAGAAGCTCAACACAATGTCTAAGATCAAGAAGTTCTAGAAATCTAGTGTGCCGACTTCCAGTCCACTATAGCAAAGGACATGGGGGGAGAGTTCTATCTAAAAACCTCAATCTATGCTAATATCTGAAGGAATGCAAATCTGTCCATGCAAACATGGTACCAATTATCATTTTAAAAATAACATAAAAGTGAAAAGCATAAGAGAGAGGACTTAGAAATAAAACTGGATGGAAATATGCCAAAATATTAACAACAGCTATGTTCAGATGGAAGTACAATGGATGATTTTTTAAAATTTTGTTCTCAGTATTTGTCTGTATTTTCCAAATTTTCTGCAATAAACCTTAAGAGAAAGAGGAACTTCCCTGGTGGTCCGGTGGTTAAGAATCTGCCTTCCAGCGCAGGGGATGCAGGTTGGATTCTTGTTTGGGGAACTAAGATCCTACATGTCACAGGGCAACTAAGCCCACTTGCTAAAATTACTAAACCCAGGCACTTCAACTAAAAACCCATAATCTGCAACTAGAGAGAAGCCTGCGCACCTCGATGAAAGATCCCACGTGCTTCAATGAAGATCACAAGTACTGCAACTAAGACCTGATGCAGCCAAAAATAAATAGGCAGATATTTTTAAAATAACAATAAAAATTAAAAGGAGACAGAGATTAAATGCCACAGAATATTCAGCTCTGCTTACACTAGAAGTCATCTGCATTGAGAAAGATTCATAGACAGGCAGATAGAGCAGAAAAAATGCTAAGAACTTAAGACAACATACTTACCCACCAACTGTGGGAGAGAAGAAGCTTCCCTGTCTAGCATGATGGATCCTTTCTCCATACACGTCCTCAGCTCAAATAAGCTGTGAAGGGACAAGGTGGCCACGTGGGGTTTGCTCCATCTCTCTCCACCCTGTTCCACTTTTTCTTCAAACTTAATCCACCTAGAAACATGAGATTCAAGTGAAGAGCAATTAAAAGTGTTCTCATCACCTCTGGAAATAGCAACACCAACCTCTCCAGTTCCACCCCCACCAGCACTTTCAAAATGTCTCCTTTTGTGGAGTCTTAAAAGCTTATTCTATCATTAACTGAATTACCTTTATAAATACACCAAACAGACTCACCAGCCTGCTCCTCTCCCTGGTGTTAGAGAGAAAGAAAAAAAACAATGTATTCTTGGTTTTATATCTATCTACATGTAACCATGAAATCTTTAAGAATGATTACTGAACAAATTTTTTTTAAATAATGTAGGAAAAATATGCATTTCAAATTCTCCATGTGGGTGGAGCCTACAGTGTGTAAAAATAATCACTATTGTGAGAATTCTGTTGTAACTTCACAAGGCAAGTTTATACAAGGTGAAATAATCAGTAATGAACCAAAATTTATTGTAAATATTTAAAAATATGGTGTGTAAAATGGTTAGACAAATATAACATTCCCCTTTCATGCTTAAAGAGGGCCAGCACGTGTTGCTGTATCTTACATTGATAACTCTCTCTAGGTTAACACAAGTTCCCTTCTCATCAAGATGCTAATAGAAGCTTTTACCCCTCGAGCTTAGCTCCACATGTGTTTAAAAATATACAAGCTCAGTAAACAATGCATCTACTCTGATAGTAACAGATCTCTTATTAACCCTAGTAATGGAACAAATAACCCTATTTTATAGTTTCTTCTTTCCAAGATTTATAGACATTTTGATAACTTAGCAATATATAGGAATGCAAAAAGTTTAATGGAAATGAGAGCAAAACACATTTGACAGTCTTTATATCCCACCTATTATATATATTGACTCTTCCTACACTGGTAAAGGGAAACAGGAAAACATCATGATTTTGCTGTTTATCATGACCAGAGAAAATGTTGCTTTCTATCACTTCAAAACTCTCAAAGATATTGGACAAGATAAAGAAGGGATTAAAAATTCGTTTCCTACACTCTTCACCCAAAAGTTTAATGATTGAAAAATGTTTTCCTAGGAAAAGCTAAACACTCATCCAACTCACTGAAGATGAGAACAAAGGGCAGAGATGAGAGGAAGCTCTACATAAGGTATTATTTATAGACTGCTCACCACTCCCAAGGGGAATAAAAGAACACATTATTAGAATCATGAGTGAAAATAGATCAACAGATCAGCCACAATGTCAAGGAAAACTCAGAATTCTAATCAAGCCCAACACTCATGTGATTCATGAGTATATTAGCTATATTCTAAATTCCCTCTTTCCTCTCCCACCCAGGAAATTCTCACACTTCAATGCCAACCTTATCCCGAACCTCACCCTCCACCCTAAGACCCTCCTCCTTCCCGGTGTATCCCCAAAAGTGTAAGGAGTGGAGGTTTTCACATGTTTTCCCTCACATTAAAAAACCAACACCAAAAAGTTCTAAAACTTCAGAACTAGACCTTGTTTATTCTACAAAAGTAGCTTTGAAACATTCTGAAAGAAAGATCTTTAATATTCTGTGTGTGTGCGTGTGCAAGTGTGTGTTAATTAACAGTTCTTCACCTTTGTTGGTATTAGAACCACAGAAGTAGATGGAAATGAGAGAAAAATGACAACTTCACATCACATTCTTATAGAATTCTATGGATTTGCCCAGAGGATAAAAGGTAATTGGGTTATTTTGAAAGTAATCATTTTACAGAGTATATTACACTGGCTAACTTCAGGCATATTACCTTTTCAGACTTACAGAATCTCTAACATGTTGATTGGTGACAAGTATGTGAATCATATTTCCATTTGATGTTATAATTTATCACTCAAGATGAGAGTCTAGAAGATTCCATTGTATATGAAACCTAGTCAGAATTGCATATAATTATGTTATCCATAAAGATGGTAGTAGTGGTCTTGCTTTTATTTCTAAGAGTATTCTTATTATCTGAGGGATAGAATCTTTGGTCACAGAATTTAAGTCCAAGATGAATAACAAGGGCCAGCTAGAAAGTCAGTAAATGGGAGTGTTCTGTATATTCAGCCTTTACTTCCCTCTTATCTCTTCTGAATGATGACCACTTGCTCTTCTATCAGTTGCCGTAAGTCCTTATAGCCAAATGCATTTTGTAAAAGAAAACTAAGCCTCACTTACGTACAGTATATGACAAGAGCTCTTCCTGCCATAATCTTCAATTGTCCAAACAATGTAAGTTTGACAAAATCTTCTTTTTAAAAAAAGGAGTAAAACCATTGCATGCTTTTGTGACCAATTACTCTCCATAGTTCATCTTAAATAGGACTTTGAAAGAGTTTCAAAAGCATATTTAGAAATAATCCCAACTAGCTTGGATTTAGAAAATAGTATTATTCAACCTCCTGAATTATACCAGTTAAGATTTGGTCAAGATTTAACCATAATGAAATGGGAATGTAAAGTCTCAAAACTAGCCAGTTCCTTAAAATCTATGAAAGACAAGTATTGTCTCAAAGTTCAGTTTAAGTATCTATTTCACTTTGAGTTCAGTAAATATTATATGTTGTGATGATGTCATGTCATAGTATAGCGAATAGCACAAGGTAATTCTGGGATAATGACTATTAAATTCCTTTAAAATACATTGCCTGAGGGACTTCCCTGGTGGTCCAGTGGTTAAGAATCTGCCTTGCCATGAAGGGAACACAGGTTTAATCCCTGGTCTGGGAACTAAGATTCCACATGCTGAGGGGCAACTAAACCCACATACCACAACTACTGAGCACAACTAGAGAGTCTGTGTGCCACAATGAAAGATTCCGTGTACCGCAACTAAGACCCGATGCAGCCAACTAAAGAATGAATGAATTTTTAAAAATACACTGCTTGAATTGTTCAAGAAACTGCACCTCAAACATGCACGCATAAAGTAATGGTTTGCCCATTTAAACAGACTGCAGGTAGTTTCATTCCAGAAACTATACATGCTATGTCTATCTTCCTCACATATCAAGGACAAATTTGAGAAAAAACTGAAAATGACTCAGTTCAAATCAGAACCCATTAAAGAAAAGGCTAAGGCAAAGGTACCGAAGTTCAGCCTATTCATGTGTCAGTGAATTTGTGAAGGTGCTTTAGAACCATGTAATTACAGTTCTAAAGACCAGACATTTTTACTGTAAAATGTACTAAAAGCTACTATCTACCCTTCATAATAACTATGAATAACCATATATTTGCAATAAGTTCCCTACTTATCCTTTTGTCTTAGTTATTTGACATGTTATAGAAAAATTAATTTCAGAAGTTGGCTTTTTAAATGCTGGCAATCACAAAACTGTTATAACCTTTAAGAAAGAGTTTATTAGGTGAAGTTTATTTTTCCCAAGGTCTTAGAAGAATAATGATAAAGTACATTGCAGTTTAACACACTTTGAGTGACTGCCAACCAAACAGTATTTCACTAGTTTGTTGAAGAAATAGAAGGCCCATGGGAAACACTGAACATTTTGCAACTTTCCAATCATGTGATTAAATACAATTAAGAAAAGAGAAGACCTCTAACTTAAAATCATGCCAGTTTTACAGTGGAAAATAGACATGACCTTTGCCCTAGAATATAATCCAACTATATAAAGCTATTAAAACAATAATAAATTTCTTGTTAACTAATAAATGCCTCATTGCACATAAAAGATGCCAATGCTAGTGCATATCTGGGATAAACGATGTTTTTAAGGAGAATTATTAAATTTGTAGATCAACTGTGAAAGTTATTGCAAAACAGTGTAGTAACCACATATAATTACATAGATGATTAAATTCCTTTTTCTTACAGAAAAAATAAACCTGGTCTCAAATGGAATTTTCCAGAGTAACACAGTGGAGAAGAAATAGTGGAGTCAGTGTAGATTAGGGTCCCTCTGCAAAACCCCAGGGTATGGGCATGTGGTTATGTTTGATGGCCAGGCCCAGAACCCAGGTCAGGTTCCCCAAAGGGAGGCAGGGTCACTTGGCCAAGCAAAAACTGTTCCTCCATGTGGCCCACTAGAACTGAAACATCAGTGCCCTTTCCCTTTGTTGGCTTGTTGGGTTTATTGAAACTCGTGATGTCTTTCTTTTTTACACAGGTTTGGCAGTAGAATTTGAGTCTCACTGGGGAAGTGATCTTTAACACAGATTCTTAGAACAGTGATGAATTCCAACACGGCCCATCTGAATATTCACTGAGGGAAAACTGGAAGCCAAAAGCCACGTTGGCAAACATCACTGACTCACAGAAATAAAGAGTTTGGAGTCATGGAGGGTTGTGATAGCCTTTCTGGCTTAAGGCCATCACCAAAACTGGATCATGACTTATTCTTTAACCAGTTTGCTTCATGAATCAATTAGCTGATGCCTAGTCACCTAGAAGGAAAGCTATGACAAACCTAGGTAGCATATTAAAAAGTGGAGACATCACTTTGCTGACAAAAGTTCATATAGTCAAAGCTACGGTTTTTCCAGTAGTCATATATGGATGTGAGAGTTGGATCATAAAGAAGACTGAGCGCCGAAGAATTGATGGTTTCAAATTGTGGTGTTGGAGAAGACTCTTGAGAGTCCCTTGGACTGCAAGGAGATCAAACCAGTCAATTCTAAAGGAAATCAGTCCTGAATGTTCATTGGAAGGACTGTTGCTCAAGCACCAATATTTTGGCCACCTGATGTGAAAAGCCAACTCATTGGAAAAGACCCTGATGCTGGCAAAGATAGAAAGCAAAAGGAGAAGGGGGCAGTAGAGGGTGAGATGGTTAGATAGCATCCCCCACTCAATGGACATGAATTTGAGTGAGCTTCAGGAGATGGTGAAGGACAGAGGAGTCTGGTGTGCTGCAGTCCACTGGGTTGCAAAGAGTTGGACATAACTTAGGAACTGAACAACAACAGTCACCTAGAAATTCTTAATGAGAAGCACAGGATCATTCACTAGTACCAAATGTTCCATTAGAACTACTGCTACATCACTGAAAGTCAGTATTAAAGTTTTGGTTTTTTGACTTTTTGCCATGCCATGCGCACTCAGGGAATTTTAGTTCTCTGACCAGGGTTCTCTAAACCTGCACCTCCTGCAGTTGAAGCATGCAGTCTAAACTACTGGGCCACCAGGGAGTCTCTGAATGTCAGTATTCTAATGACCTAACACTAAGGATACTCTTTTGAAAAATAATATTCTCTGTATTCCACTGATTATATATATTTCTCAGGTCTGATCATTCTACCTTTGGGAAAGCCAGTGAAAATTCAAAGTTTTGACTTTCAGGAAAGAAAAAATCAGGGAAAAGATGTGGGAAAAAAGAGGGTGGTAGGGTTGGCTATACTTCAAACGTCATATAAATAAAGACTTCCCTTGTTTATAGTTTTACATGACTACTGTGCTTTGTGAGACTTAGAAGGGGATATTTTTCTTACCAGTGGAAGCATTTTCCTTATTTTTTAAGACACAGAGCTAACCTGAACTTCCTGAAGTAGGACTAAAACTGCAGTAATGTTGAGACTCCATGTAGGATATTCTTGGTCAAATGAAATCATTGGTCAACTGAAAAAAGTATAAAACATTAAAAGGGAAAATACTAAAGAGGGTGTTATTGTGTTCTATGGGGTGTGGACTCACGGTGGAAACTACACGGAGCTGGAGAGATCGAGAGACCTCTCTCCAGCTCCGTGTAGTTTTATCCAATAAAATAGTCCCTTTAATTGGAATTTTCACAAAAAGCAAAGAATCCTCTGTTTAATGTTAGCCAAAAAAAAATTCATGCTGCATTTTAATATGCAAAATGAGTCCCTTTTAAGTCTTAAACTTTTATTAGTCTGGTAGGTTTTAGAGCTTTTTGTGGGGAAGAAAAGCCCCATCGTGCCTGGAAACTGAACATCATAAATGGCCGTCATAAATTACTATCAAAATATTCAGAAGCAGAGTCATGTTGCAGGAAGTAAAACCCACTGACAATCTGAATCACTTCTGGAGATGCAACCATCTCCAAACTTCCCCACAGAATTTAGGTGGAGCAGTAAGCTAAGAATCAAGGCTCTATTTCTCTATTCGTTCATTCTATAAACACGCAATTTTCAACTATGGGCTGTGTCACAGGTAGCTGAAAACACTAGGAATATAGTGGTGACCAAAACAACCCCAAGTTCCTGCCCTCATGGAGCTTTACTTTTATTGGAGAGAGACGATATGTTAACATGCCAAACGTTGATAAGTACTAAAGACAAACAGAATAAAGGATGAGGGATAGGAAAGTTTGGGGAAAGTTGCTTTTTTCCACTGAGGAGGTCATGGTTGAATAGAGACCTGAAGGAGGTGAGGAAATGGGCCACAGAGATGACACTGGGTACACAGGGAGAGCATTTCAGACAAAGGGAAGCACAAGGCAAAGGCCCTGACACAGGAGCATGACCAAGCCAGTGAGGCTAGAGCAGAGCTAACCAGGAGGAGAAGAAGGAGATGAGGTCAAGAGATCATTGTGTAGAGCTCATGAGGGAAGTAAGGGCAGGTTCAGGGAGATGGACTAATTACGAAGCATTTGCAGTCATCTAGAAAAAGAATGGTGGATTAGACCAGGGTTGTGGCAGCACTGAATGCAAGATAATGGTGAGATTCTGAATATCTGAATAACGTTGAGGGTAAACTAGATAGGCTTTGCCAGTGCATCAAGTAAGGGATGCAGAGAAAGACAGGTGTCAAAAAGACTCCAATCTTTCTGGCTTGAACAACTAAAAAAATGGAGTTGTTCACTGTGGTGGGGAACCTTGTAGGAAGAGCAGGTCTGATGTGGGAAGATCAGAAGCTCAGTTTCTGACATTTTACTTTGAGATGCCTGCATGCATGCTAAGTCACTTCAGTTGTGTCTGACTCTATGTGACCCTATGGACTATAGCCCACCAGGCTCCTCTGTCCCTGGGGATTCTCCAGGCAAGAATACTGGAGTAGGTTGCCATGCCCTCCCCCAGAGGATCTTCCCAATCCTGGGATCTATCCCAATCCTGGGATTGATATAAGAATGTGGTTCATATATCTCCTGACTTGGTAGGCAGGTTCTTTACCACTAGTGCCTCCTGGGAAGCCCTTTGAGATGCCAACTACCCACCCAAATATTTGTTTTCAATCAAACAAGCCAAGAAGTCTGGGCTAGAGAACTATACGCAGATGGCATCAGTGTATTGATGAATTAGTTTGAAACATCAAACAAAGGTCCTCTTTGGGCTTTGTCAGTGGTGCGCTGGGTACCTTGGGCTGGATGCCTGGGTACACTGAGCTATACATCAGTCAGAAAGAAATGGGTTATCACAGACCTCCAACTTCAATCACACAATAATTTTAAGAAATTATTATATTTAGAACAGTAGATTCTAAGGCAATCAGTTCTCAACTAATCATAATCATAATCTCTCCCTTCAGGTGAATGAGTATAATGAGGTAGACAAAATGAAAAAAAGAATATCACATATATGATTAATTAATTAATAGTAATTGTGGCAAGTCTTATATAGGAGAAGTTATAGAAAGTAGACTATTGTCGTATGTTTCTTTCTGGACAGTTTCCTTCATGACATGGTATACACCCACCACACTTTTTCTCCAGCAGTACACTCTCTCAGGAACCCATGACATTACCAAACGGACACATATGTTGTTCCCAAGGAAATAGCCAGCTTTTAAAAATGGTAAATTATTCATGACCATCTTAACCTTTAAAAATCTTAAATGAAAATTTTGTGTCCATCTCATTCAATTTTGAACTACTGATACAATGAGCTGTGATCCCTTCACATTTCTGGGACCAGGGGTCACATAAAATAAAGTACAGTCTGCATTTGGCTGAAATTAAAAACAGAATGCTGTACCTGAATTCTGCTCTATATAGGTACTCGCACAGAATTTTAAGATGAAAGTTAAGAATCAATGGAACTTCTCTAGTTGCAGCTGATGACACCAATATACAAAGAGGGATGGAATTTTAGAGCTATAAAATACAATGATATTAGAAACAATGCAACCCAATATGACTCTCATTTGACAACATAAAAAACACAAGCTCAGGAAAACTACATGATTATATGACATGCTAGTTAGCAGCAAAGTCAAAACTAAATCAAAATCTCCCCAACACTTAATTAATGCTGCACCAGTATAATTCTCACTCTGATCTTTTCTGTTAGAAAGAAGAAAAATAAAGAATGAAATAGAGATACTGGTACAAGTTTTCAGTTTGACAGACTTCTTCGGGAGAATGTTTTATCAACTAAAAGCATACTTTATGAAAAACTTTTAATATCCAGGTGACTGGTGCAAAGAGAGGGGGAAAAGAGACAACAACTGGAAAGAGGCCCCCAAGAGAGCAAAGAATGAAGAGCTTCAAGAGGGAGCATTTGAGATGGAGGGGCAGAAATGAGTTATTGCGCACTTCTGTATTCCCAGTACCTAAAACAGTGCCCAACATGTACTGTATGGTCAAAATGTACTGGCTGAATTTAATTGATTTGAAATAAATTACAGCCTATAAAAGGCATGTTGTTTGGCTTCCCTGGTGGCTCAGGTGGTAAAGAATCTGCCTGCAATGTAGGAGACCCAGGTTAGAGTCATTAAAAACATACTGGCTGAATTTAATTGATGTGAATTAAATTACAGCCTATAAAAGGGATATGTCAATATTATTTTGTTGGTGAAAGTCAAATACACTGAACCTCCATAGAGTGATGACAACAGACCAATAACTGCCACTATATCAACATCTTTGTATTAAATGATTTTTATATGTCATAGACGATTTAATGTGGTGTATATAACTAAATCTACATGTAGAAAGAAAGAAAAGCTCTGTTGTGAGATTAATGAAACTTTAGATATTTGTGCAGTGCTTAACAATTTGTATAGCATTTCTGCATATATACATGTATGTAGGTGAATGTCCATGATACAATGATATATCTGATATAACATGATATATATTTATAAATAAACTATATAATATAAATACAACATATTTTAACATATATATTATATTTATATATTGTATATCTTAAGTTGCACATATATATTGTATGTATATTTATATATGATGATGAATGTTATGAGCTGGCAGGTGACAAGGGTCTGAAATTAAACTCGGGTTCCTACTACGCCCAATTCAAGTGAACCTTCTACTTGTTTTCACTCTATCTTTAAAAGATGACAAGTTTTCACTTGGAATAATGGCATGTGGAGACCATGGGCATATATCTCCAGGCCATCATTTTAGGTGCTTGACTTTCTCTCTTTAAAATATTTTATTGTTAAATACCTATAAATGGCGATTTACTTCTAATATCTTATAAAGGTTAAAATGCAGACCAATGACCCCAGCAGTGAAACAAAGGGTGTCCTGCATCCACGTCAATGTCAAAGAGAAGAAAAGGAATCCTTTTAATCTTTAACCAGCCAACCTCAGGCTCATCGGTCATTCAAAGTGCTCAGGTTAGAGAAAGGGGCTCCCAGACAAGGATCTTGCCCCGTCCTTGTTTCCCTGGCTCAGTCCTGCACACTCAGCCATGCCTCACCTCGCCGTCTCCTTCCACTCCATCTCTTGCCCATCCACGGCCAGCAGCTCATCCAGTTCCGTGAAGAGCTGAGGGGGTGCTGGGCTGTCATCCTCCTCGCCCAAGATGAATCGGATGCGTTCTGCTGCAGGAGAGACTGCAGAAGTGAAAATACTGCGGTTAAACATCGGCTGGACAACCCTGAGCAAAGTGTAGCTCCGAGGTCTTCCTCTGTCCCCAGAGCTGGTGGGCTTCCCTTCCACATTTTCAGTGGACATCTTCCTCGCCAAGCCTCCCTCGTCCCCAACCTAAAGACAAAAGGAATCCAAGGCCTTCTCTACTCCTTTGGTTCTGAACCGTGTCTCAGCTCTCCACCACGCTCCAGAAGGACAGAGCTCCAATTCCACGTCCCGACTGATGGAGAACCTTTAGCCCTCAGATGAGCTGAGGTCCGACCACGTGAGCTTCTCTCTTTCTCCACTGATGACCCATCCAAAAGTCTGAGACAGAAACCAGCTGGAGCCAATCATTTTCTCTACAGCAGTGGGAGGGGGCAAGAGAGCACCCCAATCCTAAGTTTCCCCCAGGCCCCCGCCTCCCAGCAACCCTCCCTGTGCCCAATGCCCAAAGCCCATGCATGCCCTTGCAGGCTCCTTACTGCCCGTAACTGCCTAACTGCAAAGTTGATGAAGGAATATTTAACAAGACGGAGCCTCTTCTTTACATAATGGCAGTACCCAAAAATGTTTAGTCACACTTCAGTGCACTTGAAAAACAAGCCCAAGTAAAATATTGTACACCAGAAGGGGAAAAAACCTTCCAACTTGCTTGAGCACATAATTGAATGCCCTACTAGCTCCTTCTGACCCCATCTCCTAAAAGTCATGTAATGAAAAATTAACTAGAATCTCCTCCTAGATGTGGGCTGTTTTCTCTTTCTTTAAAATAAAAGGAAAAAAAAAAAAAGGAAAGCTTTTGGAAACTGACGGTTATAAGATAAAGCCCATGGATACTCCTTATAATCCCCAAAGAATGGTATATACATGTGACTGTGATCCAAGTACACAGATTTATTCATCTGGTAGAGCTTTGTAGTAATATATGCTCTCAACCTAATAAAACAAAAAAAAATTCCTACCATCTGAAAACTGCTATAATACTAGGCAGAATAAAATTCCACAGGTCAAAATACATTTACTACAAACTCATGAAAAATATTCAACCTACCTAGTAATCAAAACTAATTATTAAAACAAAATACATGTTTCGCATATAAAAATGGCAAAAACTTCAAAGAATGACACTCTCAATGTGGGCAAGGGTTTAGGACATATGCACCAGCATCTTTCAATTTACATCACTGGTAGGAGTCCAAACAGAAACATCTTTCTGAAGGGAAATTTGAAAAAAATATGGAAATGTTTTCAAAGTATATCTATCCTGTGAGCCAGGAATTCCACCCCTGGAAAGATGTTCATTTCAAATAAATAACAGTTGCTATCACAACATCTTATCTACAGAGGTGACCACTGTAGCATATTTTATAATTGAGAAAAATAGAAAAAGCCTAAACATCCAAAAAGGAGGATTGATTAAACAAACCATTGGTTAAGCCCATTCAATCAAATACTATGTCATCATAAAACATAAAGATGAGATTATTGTTTTTTGACATGCATATCATATAATATTAATTGAAAAAATAAAACTACACAATCACATGTATAAAGCAACCCACTTTGCTAAAGAAAAAATACACATGTATCCATAAGATAGTCTGGAAACGAGGCAGCCCTCATTTTGCATGGTTCTAATGAGTGTGAATTTCAGCTGCTACAGTTGAGTTAAATAACACCAGTAGCCCAGCACCACAGCTTAAGTTTCAGTTGTGTGGTATATTAACTATGAGTAATTGCATAAAATACAAAGTTCACTGCCAGCTCTTCAGTCCATCAGCTACCATGTAAATAACATACGTGCATCATGATCATGACCAATCATAGCGCCCCTTTCAAAGTCTGCCGGTGACGGGTCATTACACATTTGTTATGCACAGACAGCAAAGTGCATAGTGGTGCGGCCTCCTTTTCTTGCAATGATAAATGCATATGACATGAATAATCAAAAGAGGGAGTTGGCCAACAAAGATGGAAGTACAGCCCAGAAACAAAAAGTACTAATGCTGGAAGTGCAACCTACGTCAAATACAAATGGAGTTAAGACCTAACTGATTATGGGAATGTAGATAATGCTGCCGTTCCCCATTTGAGAAACTCCAGATGTACAGTCAGGGGAACTTAGTGAAAGCAAACTCATTAACTTAAACAGTAAGGCAAGTGGTTGTAACAAAATGATAATAATGTCCCAGAGGAAGTGATACTGGCCAAAAAAACCTTCACGTTTAAGGAACTCTCATACACATTTCCTGACATGGAAAGCACAAAGGATAAAATGTTGGAAGCTGATCCAGACTTAGGAATATGACAACTCCTCTGGGCACAGAAAAGATGTTCACTCCATTTCATAAACTGTACTATAGCAAACAAGCAAACTACTTCTGACCAGATTTTACAAAGAAATCAACCAATTTAATCTCAATGCTTCTAATGTTTTAAATTAGCTTGTACTAAATAAATACTGGTTTTATTATTTCTTTCATTTCCCTCTACCTTTACAGTCAACACTAAGAGAAATTTTAATGATTTGGAAAATTTTTTAAATGTCAAAGAACAATAATAACTTTTCTCATTGATCATTAGGATTGTTTTATATAATTTCATCTTGCATAGTCATTTTTATGGTCCTGCAATAAAATGCAAAGCAAGGACTGCCTGTATATGTATCTTTTAAACGTTATTCAGTTTATTTCTAGGGCTTCTATTTTCTTCTTTTCACTTTCATATCAATTCTAATACATGCATAATTCATTCATGTATTCAGTCAGCAATATTTATTGAGTAATGTCTATGCTCTAAATAGGTTTTGCTTCAGGCTTTGAAGATAAAGCAAAGAACCTGACAAAAAGATTCTAATTTATATGCTGGAGGGAAAACAAACATTAACTAATTAATTAATTAGTTAAGTGAATAAGAAAGTTAGTATATAAACCAGCAAACAAGAAAAACATCTGCAAATTGTTCTGTGCTTACAGAACATTAAAACAAGGTAACTGAATACATATTAATATAAGATACAATATGTTTTACTTTTGTAATTAGAACAAAAGTGTCTTTGAAATTTCCTAAATCTCTGGGAGAAAAAAAAAACTAAAGTTCCAGGATTTTTGTGTAAAAACACTTGCAATGTCTTTCCAATCAAGAAATGGGATGTGTGACTATATTAGAGGATCAGAGAACACATAGAGGGAATAAGAGAATGGTAAGAAACGGTTGGCAGAATTTGGAATCTAGATATAGTTATTCAGCACAGTGGTTCTGAAACTGACAGTCACAAATTTGACTGATTTTTCATCAACATTCAACATCAAAGATCCCTGAGGCAGAATTAGCTTTCAGAAAAAAATCTATGTTTAGAGAATCAACTTTTTGTTCATTTCTAAAAGATGCCATGTGGCTTTGTCTTCACCTCTAACAGAGAAGAATGAACATCTCTCCTGCTTAAAGAACTGACTCTCCTGCATAGACACTGCACAGTTCATCTGTGCTGAACTGGAATCCACAGAGCACTACTCTGCGGTCTGATGTTCTCAAGTTAGAAAAGTACAGCTCACTGCTTATCAGACAGCAACTTGCTGCACCTCTGCAAAGCAGAAAGAAAGAAAGATGTCATGTTACCTCCAGGTCTTCCTCTCTGGGCACCATGACTGAGCACCTTTCATAAGTTGTCTTATTTATTAAATATAGCCTCTGAGCAACCAGTATAACAATCTCCAGGATAAAATTCCAAAATCACATGTCATAAACTGTCTTGCCACTCTAGTTTCTTTCCTCAGTTGCTCCCCTCATCAAAAGAAAGCTTCTCCAAGAATCAGAAATAAGAGGTATTGTATTGTCAATATCAACATGTGGGAGAGGCATCTTCCATGGCCAACAAACACCCTCCCCAATTTTTAACATCATTATTAACACAAAGATATGCAGGGTGCAATGAAGTATGTCAGGAATTCATTTTTCCCCTATAACTTTTGATCAGATAAAAGTGAAGTGAGTGAAGTCGCTCAGTCATGTCCGACTCTTTGAGACCCCATGGACTGTAGCCTACCAAGCTCCTCTGTCCATAGGATTTTCCAGGCAAGAATACTGGAGAGGGTTGCCATTTCCTTCTCCAGGAGTTCTTCCCAACCCAGGGACTGAACCCAGGTCTCCCACATTGTAGGCAGATGCTTTACTGTCTGACCACCAAGGAAGTCCTGGTCAAATAAAGAAATGAGCTAAATACAAGCCATACCGCTACTTTCAGACTCCTTAGCCAAACTGGGTTTGAATCCCAACTCCATTACTATTTGTTGTGTGATCTGAGACAAGTTAGTTACCCTCTCTGTGTCTCAAGTTCCCCCACCTAAAAACTGGGATGATGACGATCACCAGAGTAGCTAAAATACAAGGTATAGAGTTATTTAAAAATTGCCAGCCCTTACCAGCAACACCTGCCTGGCTTCTAAGAAAGCAAGCTCTCACAGCTATCAGCCTTGACAATTCCTCTATGTTGAAAATATATCAGATAAGAAAGAAAATAGCCAAAAGTTCTGCACGTTTTACTTTAGTAAATTAAGTGGCTTCAGTAATGAGAATGCAAAGGTGTCCACACATTCCAGGAAAATAGCCAATAAAAGAACAAGGGGAAAATAAATAAGCCCTTTCAGTCTTAATTTAATACCAGAGGAGTAGGAGGTTTGAGAACATCAGAAAATCAACTTGCTTTACACTTGAATAGATTACAATTCTAAGTAATAACTAATCTAGTTTCATCATAAAAGAAAACCTAGAGAAAAAAATGAGAGAGGGTAACAGAAGAAGAAAGAAAGGAACGAGAAAGAGAAACTGTCAGATTCATCCAATCACTTTTGTCAGAACAGAAGGTCTGCAGATCAAAATGAAGTTAATGCCTTTAATCTGCTTTGATTTTTTTCCTTTTTTCATTCATCCTCTGGGTTAAAATGTATTTTGGATTTTTGAGAGGTTCAAGAATTCCCTGGAGGATCCTACATGAATGTGGTTACCTCTGACCCAGGTCCACCTGTCGGAGGACAACGTGATGGTCTGCAGGGCCTGGGGACACGTGGTGCCATCAAACCCCTGCTACCAACAGGAAGAAGGCAAATGCATGGCAGGAATGCTGTCCACCCACTGCCACCACCAGCCACCACAGCAGCCATCATCCTCACACTCTCTCTTGCGGAGCTTGAACTTGGCCTCCGTGCTCATCTGCACAGCCACCATCCACTCATCAGTGATGGCAGATGCAATGAAACCTCTCCACCATGCCTTGGCTACACAACAGTCTACTCCCCATTTACTTTTCTTGTCACTCTGGCCTCAATCTGTGTGTCCATCCTTGTCTCCCACAGCAACCCAGAAGTGTCCCATGACAGAATACAACTACACTATTCTTTTTCTTTCTTCTCTGATTCCATTTCTAAGGCCCAGTTGAAAATGCTATCTTTTCCAATAACCTATAGTAATCATTCCCCAGAAATTTGAATCTCTCCTTTACTGAAATCATAACTACACTTTGAATTATTCACTGAGGTACCAACCAATACATGGCTTGCTTGTTATTACCTAACTTTTCTAGATGTGCCTTGTCTCTCTAACTAGGTCACTAAGGTCCTAGAACACAGGGACTGTGTTTTATGCACCTTCCTTAAAGACCAGTGCAATACTGTGCATGTAAGAGTCACTCTGAGTATTAATGAATTAAGTCGCTCGCTCAGTCGTGTCTGACTCTTTGCGACCCCATGGACTGTAGCCCACCAGGCTCCTCCATCCATGGGATTCTCCAGGCAAGAATACTGGAATGGGTTGCCATTTCCTCCTCCAGGGGATCTTCCCAACCCAGGGGTCAAACCCAGGTCTCCCTCATTGCAGGCAGACGCTTTAACCTCTGAGCCACCATGGAATTAGATATGGCTAAACAAACCTTGTCAGAGAAGGCAGTGGCACCCCACTCTAGTACTCTTGCCTGGAGAGTCCCATGTACGGAGGAGCCTGGTGGGCTGCAGTCCATGGGGTCGCTAAGAGTCAGACACAACTGAGCAACTCCACTTTCACTTTTCACTTTCATGCATTGGAGAAGGAAATGGCAACCCACTCCAGTGTTCTTGCCTGGAGAACCCAAGGGATGGTGGAGCCTGGTGGGCTGCCGTCAATGGGGTCGCAGAGAGTCGGATACGACTGCAGTGACTTAGCAGCAGCAGCAGCAGCAAACAAACCTTGTACATTTTCCAGCACACAAATATGTACTTGCAAAAAGCAGCTGACATTAAGGACTCTGAAATGGAAAATATCTAAGTTTTGAAAACTGCCCTTATTCTACCCTTCCCCTTAATCCATCTTTGCATGAACTGTACCAAAATACAGTCACCATTTCCTGTCATGTCACATATAAAAGAATGAATACTTCAGGTCAACTATTTCCCTCTGCTAGATGCAATCTCCTTCTACCCTGAGGGACCACAACATTTAGTGTGCACATCTATTAAGACATTTAATATCCATGGCTCAGTGTGTTATTCATTGCTGTACTTTGTCTTCACAGGTTTTCATGCCTTTCCTAAACTGTTCTTGGCACCTATAACATACACAGTGAAGTTATACAAAAGAGAATGGATGGAAAATTGAGTAAAAGAATGAATGAAAAAAAAATGAATAACATCTATTCTGCCCCAGTTCCTCACAGGATATCGTTCTACGCTTCTGTCCTCTGCCTCTTGTTAATAAGCTCAACTAGGAAAATGACATCATGGAAAAATGCAAAAAATGGAAAACGAGGAGCGGTGGAGTTAGCGAGATTTGAAGTAGAGTTCTTACACTTTCATTTGGTAATGTAATTGATTAGTTTTCAGTGTATTCAACATGCCATGGTATTTGTTGAGATAACACAAATATTTTTAAGATAATATCTCTATCTTCAAGGAAATTAATGCTGGAAGATAATTTACAATAATGGAAAACATGCTATAAATAAAAATGTAATACTCAATATGTAAGACTTTTGAATGGTTGCACTGGACTAGGCATTGTGTGAAGCCCTTTCCATTTACATAGCTTACTTTATACAAGCCTATGAAATATCCACTACTATTATTCTCTTATATTTCTTTCGCACTACAGCTAGGGAAACTGAGTATTAAGAAGCTAAGAGACTTCTCCAAGTTGACACAACAATAAGTGATATGACCTCAAATCCACTTGCGTTATTTCCAAGCCCACTTCTTAGCCACCACACTCTAATGGATGATCTCATCTTTAAAAATGCTCAGATTTCCATATGAACAGTACAGACAGTAAATGTACTGGATTTCAGAGGAGGCAGAAATCATAATGGCATATGAAATAGTCCTAAAGTAAATTAATTGAACATTTGGTTCATTATCTGCTGAAAGGCAATTTGTGAACGTGCTCTTTTATTTTTGGTCTGTAAAACCTCCCACTGAGGTCACCCTGCAGGCTACCCCGAAAAAAGTTTTTTTCAATAGAAATAATGATCATAATGAACATTCATACTGAGCATGACAAGTTTACATGCAAATTCCCTTCTGTGGGTTAAATGAGGACTTCTGGATTTTGTATTTTCTCCTTGTCAAAGTCCACCATCTGGTAAAGTCTTAGCTCTCAAACCAAAGTATAAAAAGAAATAACTATTTGCTTCTCCAACTTATTAATGTGCTATCACCAACTGGTTTATATAGTTATCATTTTAAGTATTCATTTCTCTTCTTCATGCTGAGATAAAAGTTTGTAGGTCAGTATCATGGTTGTTAAAACTTTCACAATTACCTATTAGGCCACTGCAGTACTCAAATACACTTAAATGTATATATAAAATCCTCAAACTTCTTTTCACATTCATAACTACAAGAAATGATTAAATAGCTAAATGTATAAATCTTCATATTTATATAAATCTTTAACATACACACATACACTGCAATGGCATTTGTTACTCCTGCCCACCTAGCAACCCTGACCTTTTTTTTTTTTTTTTCGATAACAGCACCCCATTTTCCTTGGAGAAACATCTTTATACTTAGAAGTCCACTGAGACTGAATTACCTGCTGTGCCCCAAGCCTGGACAATAAGAACATCACGATTCTTGGCCACAATTTTTAATTTTTGACTGGATATTTTATCTAATCCAGGACAAACAGAATAAATAAGCATTAGCTTTTTTTTTTTTTTTTGAACTTCCAGGAAATAAACCTTCACTTTATGCTTAAGGTGCTAAGATGGTAATAAAAGCTTTCAGTGTACATGGCCACCTTGCAACCCTAAGGGAAAAGCCTGCCTGGAAATAAGGAACTCAGAACCAAGACAGAAACAGGTTCCTGATACCATCATTTAAGCACCTAGATAGGACCATGCCTGAAGTCAGTAACTTTTCAATCATATGTAAGGATTCCTTTTAAGCTAAAAGTAATCAGAGGCAATTTTTTTTGTCACTTGCAACCAAAGACTTATGATATAGATGTCTATACTTCCACTTGAATGAGTTAGGGTAGGGCAAACCTATATTAGCCATCCATGTATCAGCTCCTTCAAATTAACTGAAGAAACTGTTTTCATAAATAAAACTTTTATTGGAGTGATCTGTTCAAGTCATTAGACTTTCTCCATGCTTGAACTCACCTCTCCTTCAACATATCCAGAAAATGACTATTGATTTATATGCTGGCAGGCTCTAGACAGGTAAATTAGACGGTTACTTTTTCTGTTTCAAATTAGCTAAGAAATTGAAACAGGCAAATAGCATTCATTAAGGTGGATAATTTTTTAAAATACTTAGGTATCCATGTATTTTAAGCTCCCACACATGAAAAGCTGCCAATTATCACAATTATCCGTAATATGCCATGACATTATTACTCAGCTATAAAGAGTCAACAGCAGTAAAAGCCTGGATTTCAGAATGCTACCAATTTCAGCCAGCAAGAGGTGATAAAAACTGGAGTTTGCTGAGACATTTTTGGAAAATACCTGTGTCTTAGCCTTTCATCTTCAAAATATTGGAAAAAAAATAATTTACCTACGGGTAGCATTGAAAGAAATGGGAATACCAGACCACCTGACCTGCCTCTTGAGAAACCTATATGCAGGTCAGGAAGCAACAGTTAGAACTGGACATGGAACAACAGACTGGTTCCAAATAGGAAAAGGAGTACGTCAAGGCTGTATATTGTCACCCTGCTTATTTAACTTATATGCAGAGTACATCATGAGAAACGCTGGGCTGGAAGAAGCACAAGCTGGAATCAAGATTGCCGGGAGAAATATCAATAACCTCAGATATGCAGATGACACCACCCTTATGGCAGAAAGTGAAGAGGAACTCAAAAGCCTCTTGATGAAAGTGAAAGTGGAGAGTGAAAAAGTTGGCTTAAAGCTCAACATTCAGAAAATAAGATCATGGCATCTGGTCCCATCACTTCATGGCAAATAGATGGGGAAACAGTGGAAACAGTGTTAGACTTTATTTTGGGGGGCTCCAAAATCACTGCAGATGGTGACTGCAGCCATGAAATTAAAAGACACTTATCCTTGGAAGGAAAGTTATGACCAACCTAGATAGCATATTGAAAAGCAGAGACATTATTTTGCCAACAAAGGTCCGTCTAGTCAAGGCTATGGTTTTTCCTGTGGTCATGTATGGATGTGAGAGTTGGACTGTGAAGAAAGCTGAGCACCGAAGAATTGATGCTTTTCAACTGTGGTGTTGGAGAAGACTCTTGAGAGTCCCTTGGACTGCAAGGAGACCCAACCAGTCCATTCTGAAGGAGATCAGCCCTGGGTGTTCTTTGGAAGGAATGATGCTAAAGCTGAAACTCCAGTACTTTGGCCACTTCATGTGAAGAGTTGACTCATTGGAAAAGACTCTGATGCTGGGAGGGATTGGGGGCAGGAGGAAAAGGGGATGACAGAGGATGAGATGGCTGGATGGCATCACCAACTCGATGGACATGAGTTTGAGTGAACTCCGGGAGTTGGTGATGGATAGGGAGGCCTGGCGTGCTGCAATTCATGGAGTTGCAAAGAGTCGGACATGACTGAGTGACTGAACTGAACTGAGCTGAGCATTACAAAAATGTTATCAGGATGCCAGTCATGTCTATAAGCTATTCAGAATTCTTTAGAACAAAACGGTAGTAGCCCTTACATTCTCTGATTTATTCTGTATTTCTCCTTCATAATTTCTGCTAACATGGTGTATTGGAAAATTAAAACTCGGCTTTTCAGTGGGGTTACTATGAGTATTTACAATGCTGCTGGGAGTTCCCTGGTAGTCTAATGTTTAGAATTCATTGCTTTTACTGCCATGGTCTAGGTTCAGTCCCTGATCAGGGAACTGAGATCTCACAAAACCACAGCACAGTCAATAAAAATAATAAATGCTGCTAAGATGTTCACAGAGAAGTAATCCCAGTGATGGCCTAGCAGTCAAACAAATTTTATCTATGAAACTTCAGGGCACATCATATTGAAAAAAAACATTGGCTCAAAGTCTTTGGGGTCTGCTGATGCTTTTAATTAATCATTCCAATTATATTAATTATATTAGTAACATTATTCCAATATTTCAATAATCTCTATCAGAAAGACATAAAATTTTAATCAGTCATTTTGGGTTTTAGCAAGCTCAGTAGTGATCCAAATTAAGTAACTGTTACAGACTGGACTGTGTCCCTGACAAAATTCATGTGTTGGAAACTCTAGTCCATAATGTGATAATATCTGGAGATTATTAGGGAGACAGTTGAGTTTAGATAAGGTTATGAGAGTGGATCCCTGATAATGGGCTTAATGCACTTATGAGAGGAGACACCAGCGAGTTTACTTCCTCTTTCTCTCCGCCATGTGAAGGAGATACAGGGAGAAAGCTGCCATGTGAAGCCTGGAACTGGGCCCTGACCAGGGAACAAAATCACCTGGTACCTTGACCTTGACTTCTCCGCCTCCATAACTGTGATGAATAAGCTCCTATTGTTCAAGCTACATAGCCTACTGTAATTTGTTATGGAAGCCTGAACTAACACAGTAACTAAACTAATCAACGGTAAAACTGAACTTTTTGACTTTTTTTCTAGACTAGTCTTATCACCCTATCATTTTCCCTACTTCACTGAATCCAAGTTTGCATGGTATTCATGAGCCCTTGGGGAAGAAATGGGCTCACAGAAATAGTAATAACCCAATTTCATTGACACTGTCCCAGTTGCATATCGTGAAAAATCTGCAGTCTGTACCCCACTGACATATCTACCTCTCAAGTATTTTCTGGATACCCAAGGGATGATTCACACTTATCCTTTTGGCTCCAGCCCCACTGTTGATGCCCTCTGTCTGCAAAATCATCTAGAGAGGGTACCACACTGTAGACATAGTCACTAGGGCCCAGCGTGGCAGTGTCAATACCCTGCTAAGGAAGCCAGCATCCAGAGTTTCCAAGGAGGCAATACCCAAGGTGCCAAAGGAACACAGAAGTGAAAAAAAAC
Source organism: Bos indicus x Bos taurus (assembly GCF_003369695.1). NCBI lineage: Eukaryota > Metazoa > Chordata > Mammalia > Artiodactyla > Bovidae > Bos > Bos indicus x Bos taurus. The sequence continues at coordinate 86,162,965 of NC_040081.1, read as the reverse complement.
AGCAAGTGACCAAGAAGTCTGGACGGAATGTCATGACCAATAATGCGGATCTGATGAGTCAGTACATTGTTCAGAGTGTTATTTGGCCCCTGCTAGAGTCGTAAGTTATGTCTTTTGACACCTATTACATGCCAGAGAATTTCCAGAAGAAAAACGACTCAAGCAAGGAAGAAGAATTCCTATAACCATGCCTATTCACTCAAATGTAACTAGGAGGGTGTATCTGCCTTGTTAAAATTACAAGATACCTAATGCCTTGCACATTTGAATAAGCATTAACTTTGGTTCTTATTTTTAACTCCCTTCTAGTCTTTTGTTCAGATCAAATTCCTTTCCCCAAAGGACCAGCTTTATCCTGACCCTTCTGTGAATCAATACATTCTGTTTTGTTTATTCCAGTTATAACTGGGCTTCTTCAGGCTTACTGATTTATATAGTATGTATAGAAAAAAACACCAGAACCAAATGTTAGCAATTATTATCCCTAAATGATAGAATTATTGGTGATTCTTGTCTTCCTCATTTTGCGCATGTGTAATCTCCAAATTTTCTAAAATTAACATTAATGTCATTATTATAAGGAAAACAAACCTATTAAGGTATACTTAATTGCTAACTTGAGGACAGTCATGCCAAATTAGTGCCAGGCACTTCCCTACCTTACTTGAAATTGCAGAATCTCAATTATCTTTCTCAACAAAACAAGCATAACACCTCATGCATTTGCTTTTACTGCTGTCTAGGGATTCAAACAGCCACTTCTGAACCATGTTACAAGACTGGCCATGGTTCTGAAAGCAAGCAGATGGAGCAGCCACAAAGGTCTAAAAATAATTCCATGGGCACAGAAGAATGGGGATGGGGTGAGGGGCTTCATCCAATTGGCTTGGGAAAGCAAGATGCTTTCTGTAAAGAGGAACTTACCCTCTAATTAAGATGCTAAGAAAATGGCCACCAGCAAGCTCTTCCTAAAAGACGGAAAAGTTCCCAATGCATGTCACAGTTTCCATTTCCATTTTCCTTTAATTTCTTACTCCCTACTTCACTTCTCTTTGCTCTGCCAGAGCTGTCCATGATAAGCTTTACATGATGAATCACTCTGCTTCAGAGTGAATACATCAGCATTTTCTCCAGGTTCAACTCAGAACAATTATCAGCACAATTTATACCCTGAGGTTCCTAAAGTCAGACTCAATTCTCATCAACATTAAGAAATCTACCCAATTCCCAAAATATCCTCTATAGACTTACTCAAGTGCAACTCTTTTCTATATAAAGTAGCTAAATTTATTGCTCCAATATTAGCATCACAACCACCATGGCTAATGCTGCCATTAGATGCCTGCATATACAAAAGAAGGCATCCTCCTTCCTGTAGACTCTCTTTCAAAATGCCTAAGAATATAAAGGCACCAAGCCTAAAACAATCTTTAGGACTTCTGACCTCATCCCCACAAGGCCAAAATACTCCACCCATCTTTCCTGGATAGTGATATTGAGAAAGTGATTCAAAACATAATCCCGTTAAAAAGGAAACATTACATAGGTTCTAATTCTTTCTAAAGAAAAACAGTCACATTCTCCACAGATATATCATTGCTCTAACGATTTTGATAGAACTCTGAAGGTAATACAGAAACATCAGCAAGATTCTATATTAAGCTTTTCTTGTTTTCTGCCTTAAGTCTGCTTTGACTTGAAGATCTAAAATTGGTGGTGAGTGATCCCCTACTTCTCTAAAGCTTAACTACATTCTCAGCAAATAAAAACATACAGCAGGTCCTCCAACCTGATAGACCTGACTTTAATAGTTTCACTGTTCTCACGCAACATGATGCTTCATTTGCCTTGTTTTAACCTTGGAAGAAAAGCTATGGCAAACCTAGACAGTATATTAAAAAGCAGAGACATCACTTTGCTGACAAAGGTCCATATAGTCAAAGCTACGGTTTTTCCAGTAGTCACATATGGATATGAGAGTTGGACCATAAAGAAGGCTGAACGCTGAAGAATGGATGCTTTCGCATTGTGGTGTTGGAGAAGACTCTGGAGAGTCCCCTGGACTGCAAGGACATCAAACCAGTCAATCCTAAAGGAAATCAACCCTGAATATTTATTAGAAGGACTGATGCTAAAGCTCCAATACTTTAGCCAGCAAGATTGAGGGCAAGAGAAAGAGGGGGATGAGATGGTTGGACGGCATCACTGACTCAATGGACATGGGTTTGAGCAAATTCTGAGAGATGGTGAAGGACAGGGAAGCCTGGGGTGCTGCAGTCCATGGGGTCACAAAGAGTCAGACATAACTTAGCAACTCAACAACAACAAAATCTACCCAGAAGCCTCTGCATTATTGAAGCCAACCAGCAACATAAGTCCATTGGCCAGCAAAGACCTGAAAACCAGGCCAGAATTTTAAAGACTGCTGGTAAAGCCTGAATTCAACTACTTAAAAAATGGCACATGATTTTGCCATACATCAACATTGTAAAGTAATTAGCCTCCAATTAAAATAAATAAACATATTAAAAATCAATAAACAGAAAAAAAATAATAAAGGTATATATACACTTCAAAATCCCCCCCCCAAAAAATGGCACACGAATAACAAGAGTCCAATTAATATAAACAATAAGTTTTCATGCTGTTTCATTAAGTACCTTCCCAAATTATCAATAGAGATTTGCTAAATCCATTTTCAACAGCCAATAAAATGAGATCAGCTAAGTTTTGAGAACCATATTTTAGAAGAGAAGAGAATCATTTGTTATAGAAATGAACTTCCTTCTGAGTTATCCATACAGTTAAACCACACAAAGCTGATGGACAACATAGATCAGACTGTGCATGTGGGCTGGTTAGGGATTTTCATTACCCATTAAGGTCTGCTGTGAATCATCTATGTATTTCACAGAGTAATGTCAACAAACTAAGGAAGTCACCCTTTTCAACACAGTATGTTTTCACTATAATCCTTCTCTCTGACATTTCTTTATCCCTTATATAAAAAGTCTATTTATGACTTCAAGTCATCTGGAGATAACCTCAGTTCATCAGAGGAGAAAGTAAATGAGCCCCACTTCAAAAGTCATTCATTATAAACAGGCTGAGTCTGCAGAAAGAATAGGCATAGAGAGTATTTAGTCACTTGTAAGGCTTGTGGTGATGTGTAAGGCTTGGCCATTCCTTAATTGGCTGCAGAATTTCCAATTAATAATCAGTCACAAAATTTAGAGTTCCTTTGCCTTCTCAGACTGCTCTTTCTTTAGATCCATCATGGATCTAAGCTGGTTTAGAAATACGTTTGTCAATTTATCACATTTTTGAAAACCTACATAAACTCAAATCTGTCTTTCCTAAAACTATGTTCAAAAAATGCTCTAGTAACTTTACAGAGATTATGCATTCACCCCAAAATTGTCCAACCCCTTTGCCACTTTTCTTATGTGGAGGGGCAGGCAGGAGCCATGAACAAAGTGGGGTATCAGGGATTCAGATATAAAGGGACACAAAGAATAAGACAGAAAACTCTTAATAAAGCAATAGAACGTATCTGGGTCTGAATAAATGAGACAAGTCAAAATCTCTGACAGGAAGCCAAGGCCAAATGCCAAGTCAGCAACTCTAAACAGCAAACCTAAAGGAACCAGGAGAAAGAATCAAGATCAAGTAACCAAATTAAGAGTGAAAAGCTAGGATAAACTGAGATAAAAGCAACCGTATGGATAGGTAGGTGAGTCAGTAGGTCAAGGCAAATATTACATATAAATACTCAAGTTGTCTAATAATGTGAAAATGACCTAAAAAACTACTGTTGTTTTAGGGGGTATGATGAGATGTGGTGATTGTTCTCAATGTATTTTAAGGAGGACTTACATAAGATACTACCTGTGCTAAGTCACTTAGTCGTGTCCAACTCTTTCCAGCCTCATAGACTGTAGCCCATCAAGCTCATTTGTCCATGGGATTCTTCAGGAAGGAACACTGGAGTGAGTAGACATTTCCTTCTCCAGGGGATCTTTCTGATCCAGGGATCAAATCCAAGTCTCCTGTGTCTCCTGCATTGGCAGGCAGATATTTTACCACTAGCGTCATCTGGGAAGCCATGCAAGATATTAAAGACTCTCCAAATCTTGCTGATAGGTTGGCAAATCCCTGCCATGTGATCAACAAAATGTTCACAGGAGCTTTTTCTCACAATCTCAGGGGAACTATATCTTTACAGCTTAGGAAGCATTCATTGTTCAGATGGAGTTCTGCACATGCCCTCCTGTCTAATGACTGCCAGGCAACTTAGTTATTGAGACAACACAACCCTGAGTAAATAGTAATCATGGGTGGAGTGATGGAATCGGAATTATAAGTCCTAGATCCTGTGCTTGGCTCCAATTCCAAATGGTCAAATCTCCCTTACCCTCTGACTCAGCTTCCCCAACTCTTTGACATATAATAACAACAGGAAAAGAAAAAAGAAAGAGATTTTTACAAGGTATATCCATGGATGCTGGAATTGAATTTTGTTCTTCTGCATTACAAAATCTATTCAGAAATACAAGACAGTGAGTCTACTAAAGTACTGTTCATGCTGTTATTTTTCATTTCACCTTTCCTTTGAGAAACAATACATATGAACAAATTTTCAAATGCAAAGACTAAAAAAACCTAAATTTGGCATTCCTGAAGGTAAAAACTAGTAAACCTTAGCAATGTTCTCACCCTTTATTTACCCCTCTTTTCAGTTAAAGACATGTGGTGAGCAGGAACTAGGAGCATTTAAACACCAGCTACATAAAGGAATTGTAAAATCAATGAAAATATTTACTCTTCCTTTTTCAATGAATTTATCATCAATAGTGGCAAGAAAAATGAACCTCAGTTAAAAAGATCTAAAGAGGTAAAGGCACATAACCCACTCCAGAGACCTAAGTGAGCGTGAAATATCTAAGATGATTTTAAAAACCAAGACTTCACTGGAAGAATAACAAATGCTGGAAGGATGAGGTATCCCAAACACAGAAAAGGAAAGGTATGTGTGGTGGGTCACAGATTAATAAGAATACATGGTGAAAGGAACTAAACTATGCACAAGGGTGACTTCCTGAAATGAATGTGGCAATTCTGTGTAGCACATACATTTTGATGCACAGATCCTACTGACAACCATCTACTTTTTCTCTTCAAGTAGTGTCTGTTTTCAAAGTAAATATACATCAGCAACCCAAGGGGTATTCAATAAGTATTAAACAACACTGGTTATTTCTGAGCTGCACCAAAGCACGCACACATGAAGATTATTATACGGTAAGGTATACTCAGTCTCTGCTCTTGCCTAACAGATTTAGGAAGTTTTGTTACCATGTTCCTTTAAAAAGTCTAGTTTTTTAAAACAAGGGTCTAAATATTTTTACATATTCCATTGCTGATTTACATAAAAATAAATTATAGTTATTAAAATACACTCTGAACTTCTGTCTTGTATACTCAAAGAAAAACTGGCCAATGCCCAGTTCTTATAAAGTTATATTCATCTAATCTTACTTTAAACCACACCTCAAAATGCCATCTAATAGTTACTTGTGATCTCAGCTAAATAAATCCCCTAAACTGAATTCTGAAAGTCAGTTTATAATCATTTTTCCTGGCCACTATTATAAAATAGACCTAAATATTAATATTGTATTTTGGACATTAAATCAGTGGCCACTAAATTTTCTCCTACAGAATAATTCACCTGAGTCATATGGATGGCTATGTCCAAGAATTCATTTCAGAAACATCAACTGCCATTAAAGTTTTTCTGCAATGTTTGTATGGTACATCCTGCCATGAATGACAATTGGTTAATTTGCCCATGAAATTAGTATGCTCTGAACTGAGTCAAAAAATATTTATTCTTTCACATGCTGAAATCAAGCTCACTTCAGAATTGAGAATCTCTTCTATCTTGAATCTATTACAATTTAAATGATCCAAGACTTCAAGCACAATAAAAACGTGGCTTACAATCTCATTTGGGATCTAATCGTATGTAAGCACACTGGGCTACACATCCAGTTCAGTCTCTTCTTCCAAAATTTATACTCCTAAATTTGTCCAGGATCACAAAATTTCCTTCTTCCTCTGTCAACTGAGCACCACAGGCAAGCTTCTTCAAAAGAAGTTGAACTTCAAAAAAGTTACTAATATGGGGTTTACTGAATAGTCTTCAGCTTGCTTTCTATTTTTTCCAGCCAATCAGTTTAAACTGTAATATTTGCATTAGTTAGGGTACTTGATTGAAAATACTACTTAATAAGAACATCGATCAGTAAATAGCACAAACTAGGAACATATTATCTCTTTGAAGAACACTTTTATAACCTAGTATTGTTATCTCTGTATTCATAAATGAAATATGTTCAAGGAGGTTACATACCTTACTCAGATCACAAACCTAGCAATGGAGGAATCTAAGCCAGAATGCAGTTATGTAGATTTGGCTGACTACAAAGCCTGCACTATTTTATTATATACTATTTTATAGAAATAAAGTCTGTACTATTTTATTATTATAGTAATTATATTTTATTATAGTACAGGCTTTATTTCTATTTATATTGTCTTTCTTTACACAGGGTACCCTTCAAGAGTCCATGAGCCATAACTCAAAAAGATATCTGCTCACTGACTTGAACTCTGTGAAAGTGAGTCACGTTAAAATCTTGATAATAAGAACACATATTTTTTCTTTCAAGTAACCAAGGATTATATATTACCAAGTACCTTCCAATGAGTCCTCAACTTTTGCTACACCAAGCTTGGGATTGAGCCATTATTCCTTTAATTTTCAACAAGCCATCCAATCTATTACTTTTATTTTCCTCTGATTATAAGAGGCTTTAAGAGTCTAAATTCATTCCAGAGCTCAAACACCATAGCCTATAAACTTGTCAGTTTTAACTTTGAGGGTTACAGATCTGTTTGAGAGTCAGATGAAATGTGTACAAACCCATACAAGCAGAGTTGTGTGTAAAATGAATGCAATTGCTTTGGAAAATTATTTTCTTCAAATACATCAAACAACTTTCAAAAATCTTTTTTAAAAATGCTCATTCCAGGGAATAAACTAACCTCCTAGGGTTGTATGTGCCTAACTTCCAGTGATGAATGGATGCTGGAAAATAAGAATAAAATCAAATAACAGCACACACACACATGTTCATAAAAATCTTAGAGGTTAAAAAAAACTAACAGTATACCATAAAAATTAGCCAAGGAGAATCTTTCAGTTCAGTTCAGTTGCTCAGTCATGTCCGACTCTTTGAGACTCCATGGACAGCAGCACACCAGGCTTCCTTGTCCATCACCAACTCCTGGAGATTGTTCAAACTCATGTCCATTGAGTCAGTGATGCCATCCAACTGTCTCATCCTCTGTCATCCCCTTCTCCTCCTGCCTTCAATCTTTCCCAGCAGCAGGGTCTTTTCCCAATGAGTCAGTTCTTCGCATCAGATGGCCAAAGTATTGGAGCTTCAGTTTCAGCATCAGTCCTTCCAATGAATATTCAGGACTGATTTCCTTTATGATTGACTGGTTTGATCTCCTTGCAGTCCAAAGGACTCTCAAGAGCCTTCTCCAACACCACAGTTCAAAAGCATCAATTCTTCAGTGCTCAGCTTTCTTTAAGGTCCAACTCTCACATCCATACATGACTACTGGAAAATCTATAGCTTTGACTAGACGGACCTTTGTTGGCAAAGTAATGTCTCTGCTTTTTAATATGCTGTCTAGGTTGGTCATAGTTTTTTTTCCAAGAAGCAAGTGTCTTTTAATTTCATGGCTTCAGTGACCATCTGCAGTGATTTTGGAGCCCAAGAAAATAAAATCTCTCACTGTTTCCACTGTCTCCCCATTTATTTGCCATGAAGAGATGGGACCGGAAGCCATGATCTTTGTTTTTTGAATGTTGAGTTTTAAGGTGAAAGACTCTCTTCTTTCACCTTCATCAGGAGGCTCTTCAGTTCCTCTTCACTTTCTGCCATAAGGGTGGTGTCATCTGCATATCTGAGGTTATTGATATTTCTCCCAGCAACCTTGATTCCAGCTTATGCTTCATCCAGCCCGGCATTTTGCATGATGTACTACATACAAGTTAAATAAGCAAGTTGACAATATATAGCCTTGACATACTCCTTTCCCAATTTGGAACCAGTCCATTGTCCATGTCCAGTTCTAACTGTTGCTTCTTGACCCTCATACAGATTTCTCAGAAGGCAGGTAAGGTAAGGTGGTCTGGTATTCCCATCTCTTTAAGAATTTTCCACAGTTTGTTGTGATCCACGCGGTCAAAGGCTTTAGCATAGTCAATGAAGCAGAAGCAGATGTTCTTCTGGAATTCTCTTGCTTTTTCGATGAGCCAATGGATGTTCGCTAATTGAACTCGTTCCTCTACCTTGTCTAAATCCAGCTTGAATATCTGGAAGCCCTCGGTTCATGTACAATCTTTAAGCCTATCTGTCAGGGTCAATTCAGAGAAGGCAATGGCACCCCATTCCAGTACTCTTGCCTGGAAAATCCCATGGACAGAGGAGCCTGGTAGGCTGCAGTCCATGGGGTTGCTAAGAGTCGGACACGACTGAGTGACTTCACTTTCACTTTTCACTTTCATGCATTGGAGAAGGAAATGGCAACCCACTCCAGTGTTCTTGCCTGGAGAATCCCAGGGACCAGGAAGCCTGCTGGGCTGCCGTCTATGGGGTCACACAGAGTTGGACACAACTGAAGCAACTTAGCAGCAGCAGCAGCAGTCAGGGTCAATTACTGCTTACAACAATTCAGCACATTAGCTGAAAAAGTACCTTTCCATTTTACAGCCCTGTCTAGAGAACTTTTAAAAACACATGTAATCTGTGTTTTAAAATGGCCTGTACCACCATGGTGACCAGCTGACCACTCTGCTTTATGGACTCATTTCCCTAATCTCCACCTCAGTGAAACATGTCAGACAGATGTTTCGAGGCACATCTCTTAGCAACATATTCAGTTCCAATTAAAAACATTTGCAGATCTACATTACAAATGCTTGCAAATAGAATCATTTGCTAAGTCCAGCAATGTCAGAAATGTTCAGAGGAAGGATTTTCTTCTCTACTTCAAGTGCAGCAACTCTGTTTCAAAAGTAAGGGTGCCGGGCGAATAAATTGAAGCTCAGTGGATGACGTTCCGTCAAAATAATCTGCAAACGTTTATTTTGCTGCCACATTCAGTAGAAACCAGTTCCTACGGCGATACTGACACTGCTATAATATTGATTCATGCTCTTGTGTCTTCAAAAATTAATAACCATAACTTTTGTTTTTTTAATGCTTCGGAATTGCCAGCAGTATGCTACCTCCAACTGGCTCAAAATAAAGCAGTTCGTGATTTAACTTGTTCTCAGAAAGGCATCTCTCTCTGAAGCTTTGGGTCCTAACTGGTTTTTTATGCAACAAAGGGAAGCTAAAGATCCTATCACTATCCTCTGTGCTCAAGAAGTGGTGAGAGAAACTGCAGAGCCCTCCTCGGTGAAGAAGTCAAAAACAAAGACTTTAAAATGTGCACTTTTAAGTTGAAAATGGCTATGCTATGGTTATTAAATCATCCATGTTACCAACCAATACTTTAGTCTAATGTACTAATGTGTTCTTAAAACTTTAATCAGAGGGGAAAACTGAGGCATCCACCCAGCCTCAAAATATCTCTGTAAATCTCTATGCTTTGCCTTGAAACTTTAAAGACTCTCATGCATTTTACACTTAAAATTAATAAATTTATGTTTTATTTTATTACAAAATATTTCCTTCCAAATATATACGTAAAAGTGATGCTACAGGTAAATATTATATATTTATCCTGTGTTCCACACCACTCAACCTCAGAAGCATCTGGAGCCCAGTTTGAGAAGAAAGACTTTTCTGTATCCATTAGAAGAAGGGCTAAGTCAGTGCCAGCACACAGCTTGGCAATGGCTCAAAATGCATCCAAGTGACTCAGATAAACTCTCATCCATTCCTTTCAGCTTCTCATCATAACCAAACTGGCCATGATAAAGTAATACAATGACTATTCAAAATCTCTTGTCTATTTTTGTTTTCCCAGGAAAACCAACACAAGCCCACAAGCCCAATCCTTACTCAGCTCAACACACTTACTTGCCTTCTCAACCTTGATGGGATGTGATTCTGGACAGGTCAGCTCTGCCTAAATATATGATATTTGTATGAGTTTTATGTTTGATGCTGTTGGACATAGAACAGAGGGGGAAAAAACAAAGAATTCCACTGGAAAGGGAGGAACCTAGAAAGTCAGCCAAATTTCCAGTCTCTCAAGATTCAGTCAGTCATTGTTTGGCTTGATAATTTTATAAATTCCAAGAAAATCAAATATACTATTATTTAATATGTTTGGCTTATTCAATCTCCCTTCAATAGCATGGATTACGAAGGGCTGACCATGAATGTGCAAAGTAGATGTCGTCTGTGATCCTTTCGGGTAGCCTATTGATTCATTCACATTTGTAACAAGTTTCTACATATTTGTAATTAGTATACTATATACATGTAATGAGTAAACTATATGTCATAGTGCTGAGTGGGCTCACATCTCACAAGGGGAAAACCCACATGTAAACAGATAATTACAGCAATTGTGTTAAGAGCTTTTGATTTATTCATTCATCCAATTGATGCTTAATAAACACCTACTGTGTATTGAGCCCCTACCAGGCATTATGCTATGGGCCCTAACAGAATAATGCTGTTTTTTTGTTTTTCTTAAAGCATTTTAGAGGCCTCCAGTTCAGTGTGGTTGGAGCACAGAGCATTAAAATGTGGTAAGAGAAGAAAGAGTTGAGTATAAAAATAGATACATGATAAATTGTGAATGGCCCTATACACTTTGATAAGGCACTTAGACTTTATCCTCTTATACCAATAGGGAAGTGCTGAGGGCCTGAAGCAGGGAGTGGCTAAACCAGGTGTGTGTTTTAGAAAACTGTTTAGGGCAGTGTCAACTGGTGGGGTGGGGAAGGAGGATATTCAGTAATTCTTATAAAGAACTATAAATACATCTACAAAGTTGTGATAAGGAGCTGTGGACACCTATCCAGGTTGACTGTTCTTGCATGTCAGTATCTTTGTCTTCTTAGCTGCACACACCTTGAGAACATAGAGGCTGCTTTTGTTTGTTCCTAACAATTTAACAGATCTGTGGTCCAGCTACCTGGCTTCAAAACTGTACTGAGCATTTCTCTTGCAAATCTGTTCACAAAAACACCACTTCCACTTATCAGACAACATCTGATAAGCTTACCTTATGTTCATTCTATAGTCTTCACCAACCTGAAAAAACTAAACTAACTTTTGAGTCGAGCTAGACAGCAGTTCTGGCTGTAGTCAAATAATGGTGGTGTGGCTTCCCAAGCCGATGGCCTAGGAAGGCAAGCGACGCTCAGACGTCCATTTTCTCCACTACTCTCATTCTACATTCACCACTGTTAACCCCTGGTAGCCAGTTACATTTGACGCATCTTTAAGTGTTTTTTCCGACAGTTGAAAGCAAAAATCTAAAGCAGGCTTTTAGCCAAGACAACACCTGAGTTGTGTTTTTCAAATAGGCCCGATCATCACATTTACCTGAGGTGATTAAAAATACAGATTACCAAGGTTCCAAGTCTCAGTTGGTCTGAAGGGAGAGAGGCGAGACAGGAATCTGTATTTTTAACAGACCCCCTGGGTGAGTTTATGAATTAGGTTGGTTTGGTAAACCTTAGATCGAGGCTACCCTAATGAGTTCCTTATAATTAAAGCAGCACCAAGCACATATTTTTCTCTTAAGTACTTTAATGAAACTTAGGCAATCACGTTAAGTAATTGCTACCCATTTAATGTTTACTGAAACAGTTTACAACTATTTCACATGCCATTTTCTAAACCCTTCAGGCTTACTTGGCTTTCCCGCTGTGCATTAAACAGTTTGTTAACTATTAATAAAGAATGAAGAAAAATCAGAATCTGGAGGTCATTTGAACAGTTAAAGGGGCTGCCAAGAAGCATGATTTGTAATTAGCAAAACACATGTGAGCTCCTTGTGGCATTAACCAGGTCCTTATGATCAAAGGTTTAAAGAAAGAGCAGACCATGAATAAACAGCTCGCTTCCTAAAATAAGTCACTTTCTCTTTTTTTCCCTGTCATTCAAAAAATGTACCAGAAAATGCTATTTTTGCTGGTCACAACAAGCGTTTGTGAGATGACACTAGAGATAAATGAACTCAGGGCAATTGGTTTAGTTGCTCAGTCATGTCCAACTCTTTGCGACCCCACGGACTGTAGCCCACCAGGCTCCTCTGTCCATGGATTTTCCAAACAAGAATACTGGAGTGGGTTGCCATGTCCTTCTCCAGGGGATCTTCCCCACCCAGGGATTGAACCTGGGTTTCCTGCATTGCAAGTGGATTCATTACCAACCGGGCCACCAAGGAAGCCCAGGGCAGAGATGTGTAAATGAAACATAGCAATTGTTAATAGCTATTAAGTGATTACTATTATTAAAGCTCAGTCTTTGCATTTAATTTTTTTCATTTAATATAATGCTAGATTCCATTATTGTCTCCACATTATAGATGAGGAAACTGAGACACAGAGTAGTTAAATTACCTGCCCAAGGTCAAATAGCCAATAAGTAGCAGAAATAGGAACTGAAACCAGAGTCAATGCTTTTAACCATAATGGTGTACCGACAGAAAAAGAATTATAGGCTTGAACTGGGTTTGAGAGAAGTACAGAGCTATGACCAGAAGCATGGGAAGGAAGAGCTTTTCAAACCAAGTCAGGCTTGCAAATCAGTATCCAATTTGTTCCTGAGGGCCTACTATCTGTTAGGCACTGCACTCAATACCCTGTGAAATATCAGTACAAAGATGAATAAAACGTAACCCATTCTCATCTTCACTGGTTGATTTAGTTGTCAATGCCTTCCTAAGTTCAGTTCAGTTCAGTCACTCAGTCGTGTCCGGCTCTTTGCCTTTCTAAAGCCTCCTCTAAATCCAGATAGAATTAATCAGTGTCTCCTGTCTCCTGGAGGTGCACAAAGTACTTGTGTGTCTCTCAAGCATTATGACATCGCTCTTGACACTGCAAAATTATAATTAAGTTTTCATAACTCTGCCGCCCCTCCTATTAGATTGTTAGGTTCCATGGGCCTGGCTGAGAACAGGGATCATATCTTAACTCTTTCTCCAGTACCTGCATGCCTAGCACAGTGTGCCTGGGCACGCTGCTGTGTCTCTCCATCACAAATGTTTGATGAATGAAAAGAACAAATCAAACTCAGAAAGGACACAGCCAAGGCCATGCAACACAACTATTGAGCCCACGTGCCTCAACACTGAAGCCCATGCACCCTAGAGCCCGTGTTTGGCAACAAGAGAAGCCACCACAGTAAGAAGCCTGCCTAGCATAACTAGAGAGTAGTCCTCACCTGCTGCAACTAGAGAAAGCCTACATGTAGCAACAGAGACTCAGTGCTGCTGCTGCTGCTGCTAAGTCGCTTCAGTTGTGTTCGACTCTGTGCGACCCCATAGACGGCAGCTCACCAGGCTCCCCCGTCCCTGGGATTCTCCAGGCAAGAATACTGGAGTGGGGTGCCATTGCCTTCTCTGAGACTCAGTGCAGCCACAAATAAATAAATACCTGGGATGCTATAGCTGCAGCTCTGTTGAGAAAGAGCAGGCAGCCTTTGAATTCATACACAATCTTGTGATTCTGATCCTGGCTTACATCATTAAACGAGGACCTTTCATTTTCTTCTCTGTGCTGAGGGTAACAGATATTATGATTCCTAATCAAAAAGTAAAATGGGATGGGTCATAAATAGATACTTTTCATCCATATATACTTGGAGAGTTGTTTTTCAAGTGATGGTCTTCGGGAAAGACGTTGAGAGACCAAAAAAACGCCTTTAAGTCTGAGCAGCAAAGTCATCTTCAGACATTCTGACAGTAAGACAGAAAAATGTGTGAAACACTAAGAGCCTTGTTGCACTGCTGTGAAATGAAACTTACAACTGTGTGATTGCCATCTGAGCTAAATTTTATTATCAACAACCAATCTGCGTGCATTTCTTTATTCCCAAAGAACCATTACATGAATGATAGATCAACTGACCCCACCATCCCATCCGAGCATTTACTTATCCCTCCCTTCTTCTGATAAATCCTCAGATTTATATCCATAATGTGCCTCAAGTTCATGAGATGTACCACACAAGATCACCACCACATTCAGAGCAGAGACTAAAACAGAGGAAATGAGATCTGATGGAAATTAGAGAGAGTAAAAGATGGGCACAACCTGATTTTTAGACTTTTCTTTTGTAGATGGAAACCTTCATTTATAATAAAATACACCTACCGTAAGCCCCAGAAATGCAATTACTACTAAAAGTAAAAAAGTTTAAGGAAACATGACAGAGTTTGAAAAGCAATCTATCTAAATTCCATTTACCAAAATCTGTGCTTAGAGTAAGTGATGATTCCATCTCCAAAACACCCTATGTGAGCCTAACATAGCACTTCCTCCCTTCCCATTTGGTTGCAAAGTCCCAGGCTCAGTGTTACCAGAGTCATACGATGAAGGCTGCCACTGAAGGTCACCACTGAAACACATGCGTCCTGCCTAGAGACAGGCTACTGAAAACTACACATTGAGGATAGAATGCCTGCCTTCCTGAATCTCAGCACACCTGGGCATGGAGAAACAGCCTAGAGTTCACAGTGCAGGTAGTCCACACATCACAGAGTGAACTACAGACAACCAGCTAAGTTCAAGCCCAGAGGTCTGTATCCATACGTTCCCTTTGCAACAAAGTTTGCTGTCTTATATCTTTAAAGGTAATTCTCATTAATAAGGAATACCGCTTACCGTTACACTCTGTGAAAGGAATCAGTCATTACAGTTACAGAGAAAAATCACAATCACAAAATTTGAGATCTAGAAAGGACTTTAACAATTACCAAGAAATATCATTTTACAAACAAGAAAACATGTTTAGAGACATTAAGGGAAACATCCATGTTCAGCAAGATTTTTTTTAATTCATTACTCTCAGCAACATTGCTTTTTTTTACCACAACAACACACTTTATCAACAACCAGGTTGTTTTTAAGATATTTCCTTTTCCTTTGTGAAGACTGAAAAAAAAATCACCATTATTTCCAATCCCACAAGTATAAGCATATAGCTCTTAACTCAAAAACACTGGAAAAGATCCTGATGCTGGGAAAGACTGTGGGCAAGAGGAGAAGGGAGCAACAGAGGATGAGATGGCTGAATGGTATCACTGACTCAATGGTCATGAGTTTGAGCAAACTTAGGGACATAGTGAAGGACAGGGAAGCCTGGCATGCTGTGGTCCAAAGGGTCACAAAGAGTCAGACACAACTTAGCGACCGAACAACAACAAAGACTGAAAAAAGTCACCATTATTTCCAAGTCCACAAGAATAAGTATATAGGTCTCAACTCAAATACGTGCCTCCTAGCCACATCTATTGGAGAAGGCAATGGCACCCCACTCCAGTACTCTTGCCTGGAAAATCCCATGGATGGAGGAGCCTGGAAGGCTGCAGTCCATGGGGTCGCTGAGGGTCGGACACGACTGAGCGACTTCACTTTCACTTTTCACTTTCATGCATTGAAGGAAATGGCAACCCACTCCAGTGTTCTTGCCTGGAGAATCCCAGGGATGGGGGAGCCTGGTGGGCTGCCGTCTATGGGTCGCACAGAGTCCGACACGACTGAAGTGACTTAGCAGCAGCAGCAGCAGCAGCCACATCTATAGTAATCACTTCTACCTTAGAAACTAAAATAAAATAACATCTTTACTAAGCTATACCATCTTTCCCAAAACAACAAAAGCATCAAACACCAAAAACAGAGAACAAAACTGGGAATGTGTCAGACTTGTCATAGTAAGTGTTATTCATTTCCTCAGCACCTGTCTCCAAATGCCCTATTTCCTATGGCCAAGAAATCAGGGAGGCTGGTAGACAGCCAGTTGGCTGAAGTCACAGCACATTCTCCCGCCACTTTTCTGTCTCACAGACGGCAAAACCAAACCTCGTAACTTGGCTAATTCAACCCTTCAGGAAAACCTAGAATAAAACTTTTCTTTAGGATTATAAATGACGTTCACATTGTGGACATTTAGATGTGTCAAATGTCCTGCTTCAAAAAAGATGTTATAAGGATAAACATAAGAACTAGACTCATAAATAAAACTTGCCAAGATTTCACTAAAGTTGAACCCCAAAGCACATTTTCAGCAGAAAAGTTTCCAATGGAAAGAACAAGGAAATAAACTGAAGATGAAGCCAAAAAAATGAAATGAAACCAGCCACTTATCTATGAGGCTGGCTGGAAGAAAATCAAGCCCCCTACTGACCCCCAGAAGCCTTTCTGCAAAGTGAGAAACAGAATCCATCACTTCCTGAACCAGAACTGTTTCCTGTTGACATTTTCTAACCTGAAGATGACTCTGGAGTCCAACTGAGGGAAACACATTTTCCAGGATGTGAAACTCACCTTCGGAAATCCTGAAATCTTCCTTCCTATACTGTTGATTGTGTAACCAAAGGACTCTTACTTTCACCAAAACATCTAGATCATTTCCCTGAAAAAGCATAATACACATCTGACCATATGTGTGTATTTAGTGATTCACAAAATTACTGTTTTAATAGCTGATAAATGCTACCTTGGAGTATCAATGTGAAGTATAAAACACTATCAGCCTCAACATTGAAGTTAATCCTTCAAACTGTAGTCTTTCACCAGGCTGTACAGAAACTAAGCCATTACTGATCTCTATTCTCAGCCTCTTTCCATTTCTCTAGCCAAGGCTGCTTACAGAACCCCAGTGTATCTGCAACTTTCACTCCTTATCAGTAGCTCTTAAATGAATATAGCTTCTGACCACCAAAGTAGGGTATATTAAGTTTATATCTTCTCTGGGATTAAGAGGACTCATGAGGCATTCATTACTAATGCTGGATTATACTAGACAGAGTAAATTTAAAATAATAACAATAATTAACATTTGCATGGCAGTTTACAGTTCACAGAATGCTTTTAACTATATTACCTCACTTGAAGCTCACAAATCCCAACCAAGATGGGAAAGGGTAATGGAAAAAGAGCCTCAGCAGGTCAGAGTGCTATTAAGTGGCAGAAGCAAAACCTGAACCCACAGTCCTCTGATTTCAAATACTAGGATACCATGTTCTCTGTTTACAATGGCAAAAGAAACAAATGTATTGGTGGATTTTAAAATTTTATTCATACGTGTGACATGTGAAATCCCCTAGTGGTTCAGTGGTAAAGAATCCACCTGCCGATGCAGGAGACATGGGTTCGATCCCTGGGTGCAGGAAATCTCCTGCAGAAGGAAATGGCAACCTACTCCAGTACTCTTGCCTGGGAAATCCCATGCACAGAGGAGCTGGTGGGCTACAGTTCATGGGATCGCAGAAGAGTCAGATGTGACTCAGAGACTAAACAACAATATGTACACATACAGGGCAAATATGAAAGTAAGATGTGAGGCTAAGTAACCATCTTCTACAGGAAAAAAAAAAAAAAAAAGCCATATGTGAGAAAACAGAGTAAGCAGTTTTTAATGATGAAGTGTGATATGATTCTGGAGAAAAAGCACGTGATGTTACAAGGGCAGCTCCAGGGTTCAGGGATAATTATAACGTCAATAAGCTAAAGAAGTTCAAAGTATCTATCTGGAGATGCAGACTCAGTCCATGATGCTGATGGTTTATAGTACAGGGGCGACAGCTGCATGCCCCTGGGCAAGGCACGGTTAATGCAGATTCTTCAAGGACTCTGTCCCATGGCCAAGTCTCTAGCTGAGTTTTACAAGGACCTCTTTGTCTTGGGCCCCCTCCCAACACATGGGAAACCTCAGAATGTCTCCTGCCACTGAGCGCAACTAAGCTGAGCCACTTGGTATTACTGGCTCTCGAGGGTGGCCAGCTAGTTGAGCCAAGACATATTTCCAATATTTCTCAGTCCTGCAAACAACCTATACTTTGTAAGAGCTTGTCTTTTATCTTTAATAAAAGATTAGGGGATATTTTTTCCCAATAATACTTTAAAATCCAGATAATTTGAGAGAACAACGTACTAGCCAATGGGGGATAATTTCTTATTTTCTACCCTTTATTTCCTATCACTCAGCCAATATTGCAAACCAATATGTCTGTGGAAATGACATATCTACAAAGACCAAATACTTCTCCATTTTAATCTGAGAGAGCAGAGTTTTAAGGATGTGTCATAAATGGAGCAACAATTGAAATGATCAAATCCAAGGTATGCCAAATATACAGAAGTAAGCCACTTTTGAAATTAATAAAACATTAAGGAGACAATACAAATAACCAGCAGAAATTATCAAATTATATTTCAGTCTTCCAAATATATTTAAAACATTATGATTTAGTTTAGTGTGCCTACAGGGCTTCCCAGGTGGCTCAGTGGTAAAGAATCCACCTGCCAATGAAGAAGATGCAGGTTGGATCCCTGGACTGGGAAGATCCCCTGGAGAAGGAAATGTCAACCCATTCCAATATTCTTGCCAGGAGAACCCCATGGATTTAAGAGCATGGAGTGCTACAGTCCACAGGGTTGCAAAGAGTCAGAAACAACTGAGCGACTGAGCATGCACACAATATGTTCAAAAGTAACTAATGGACCCCAAACAGAAAACATATCCAACTCTAAATAAGAATAAACCTGAGAAGCCTACAGCTTTGCCATTTACCCAGACATATCTTATAACATGAAGTGTTGCATGCCACTAAAAGGTACAAATTGAAATTTTAGGCTCACAGTTCATCGACCGTTACACCCAAGGTAGGTCAATTACTAAGTGTTACAAAACACAAGTTAATCTTTCTATATGTGCATTTAAATGCATATAAATCCCAAGAGAAAAGAGAAGAAGGATAACGTTGGAGAGGACTCAAGAGCAAAATGATTAAAAGAGGCTTTGCCTTGCTGCTCCATTATTTGTTCTTTATTATATTGCTTTTGACTCCATTTTGCTTCGACTATGGAAATAAAAATATGTTAAAATTTTATTTGCATGATTTAAAGAAATAAAATTAAAAAAAAAAAAAACAAGTTTAAAAGATTTGGTTCAAACTAGGACAACTAAAGACCTGGAAACAAGAGCACAATGGCACAGTGCTTTAGAAATGGAAGAATGGACAGCTTCCATCATGACATGGTTGAGCACACTCCCATAATGAAGACTCTTTCAAAGTGAAAAGGCAGGAGGGACTACAGACATTTCCTTCTCCAATCAATTTTGAAAAGGGATTCGGTTCTGTGATTGCCTCCTCTCTTAGGAAAATCAAGGCAAATCCCCTGAAAATCCCTTACATGGGTATTAAAAAGGACCTGTGTGTTCCAAACTAGAGGTGAAATAGCCAGTCCGGCATAAATACCTGGGTTTGCAGTTCCAAGGTCTAAGCTGTCCCATAGGATCAAGAGACAATTTTTCTCCAGCTCTAAGTCCAGAGGCAGAGCAACAGCCCCTAGTTTCTGTGTGCTAGACTCAAATGGGAAATGACCTAGCTCTGAGCATGGCAGAATCTCAGTAGAGAGCTCTGAAGAAGAACCTGACAGGCAAGTGTGTGTGTGTGGAGGGTGGGGGTGGAGGAAAGGAGTCCTCCCTTTGCCACCGTCCATGATTGATCCAAGAATGTCATTTTAAATTGTAAGAAGGAGGAGTCTGGCTCAGGATAGATTCAGCCTAAACTATTATCAGCCGCGACAAAGTAGAAGCTGAAGAATGGTCCAACTCCCAGAAGGAGGTCCCAGGTGCTAAGCTAAACTGTCAATCATTCCAAGTTACATTATGATGGCAAAGCCTCGGCTATCACCTTTGAAGAGAATGCCACCTACATATACCCTCTCATATACCACTGACCATACTGCAAATTGAGACAGACTTTGTGGAGGATAACTGTGATAATCTGTAGCAGAAGCTTCCAGTTCTGCTTCTGGACCCAGCAATTCCACTTTTTGCAATTTATTCTAAGGAGATAACTATGGATGGCTTCAAAAATTTAACTGCAGAGATATTTGTTAAAACACTGCTTATAGTAACCAAAATGAGGAAGAACCTAACATCCCCAAACAGGGGAACAGTTAAGTAAATTACGGTACATCTGTACAACAGCCTTAAAATGATACTGGGTTGGCTATAAAACTATATAATAATCTAGGAAGACATTGGTGAGATACTGTTAGGAAGAAAGAGTAGGTTTTGAAGATAGTATGTATTTATAGAACATTACCATTTTTGTCAAAAATATATTGTTTAATATACAAATTTAGGAGGGTATTCTTCAATACATACACATATACATTACTTTTGCAATAAAAAAATATTTTGAGGTAAAATAGATAACTCCTAAATCTACATCTATAATTATGCTGTTCCTAAACTTTAGCCTCCAATTATCATTTCCAACAGAAAGGAGCTCTATTCTCCACTTGAGTCATTGAAATTACTGCCCTCGGTCATCCATACCTAAAACTTTAGGTCTGAATAAGCATATTTTATACTTGAGCATACCTAAATGGTCAGAACTGTAGAAAGATAAATAAAGAGTCTCATAAAAGCATTAAATTATATATTATGGTGATCATTTCACAATATATGTAAGTCAAGTCATCATGCTGTACACTTTAAACATATACAGTCCTGTATGTCAATTATGTATCTCAACAAAACTGAAATTTAAAAAGAAAAAAAGCAGTACATTATAAAGAATCTCTTTTATGGAACAAGATGAATTTTTTGCAATGGAAACACTACCCTTCTGACTAGAGACTTATGCTTTAATCTCAATATAACTATAAATATAATATTTATATTGTGGGCATCATTGGTTCTTTCCATATCATTGGTTGAAGAAAACCAACTACTTTTAAGACACATCCAAAAGTTTAAATTAAAAGAGAACACTCAGTCTAAAAAGATGGTACTGATGAAGCTATTTGCAGAGCAGCAACAGAGACACTGACATAGAAAACAGACTTATGGACGTGACCAGAGAGGGAGGGAGGAAGGAGAGGTGGCTGTATGGAGAGAGTAACATGGAAACATACATTACCATATGTAAATAGATAGCCAGTGGGAATTAGCTGTATGACTCAGGGAACTCAAACCAGGGCTCAATAACAACCTAGAGGGGTGGGATAGGGAAGAAGGTGGGAGGGATGTTCAAGTGGGAGGGGACATGGGTAAACCCATGGTTGATTCGTGTTGGTATTTGGTATAAACCAACACAATACTGTAAAGCAATTATCTTTCAATTAAAAATAAATAAATTTTAAAAAGTAAAAATAAAAGAGAACATTCAATAGATAGAAATCAATCTGTTAAGAGGTAATTTCTGTCTTTTGTCCTTAAATCAATGGCATGTGTATCGTCTATAATTAATGGCAAAATCTCCCTCAAAAGTGGTTTCCAGATGCCTTCCTTAATCAGTCACTGATTCATCATGTGCTCAGGAATGTTATTCTAACAGGCACACTTGTTAGCTCCGTGCAAAAGAAATATTACTACCCATTCCACTGACATAAAAAAAATTCAAATGAGTTTAATCTCTTTCAAGACCAGTTGAAGACATACATTCCTCCCCTAGCCAAGTCCCAACCAATATAAAAACATCCCAACATGAACTTACATCAACCCATGATCTAATGTGATGAGTTTACCAAGGTCTCCAAGAACCCAAATCAAGTGCCAAGCAAAATACAATGAACAGGGAGCTCCAGAGTGAAGACACACTTCATACCTGTTAGAGGAATTCACAGGGGAAAGCTTTCTGGAAGGGAGAATTTGCTTCTCCCTTCAACTCACAGAAATCTTACTCTTATTTTTCTGAAATGTTCCATCTGGTTCCAGAAAGAATTTACTGAGGTTATTAGTATACTCCTAGTTTTGGAAGGAACATGAAAACTATTTCTGGAAATTTCTCCAGAAAATTCTCCAGGTTAAATTCTCCTTTAAATTCACTGGGGAACCAAAGACCCTAACTTCTTCCTTGGAATTTCTTTATCATCTACTCCAAAAAATTATTGTGTAACCATTACCTCACCCTTCACTGATGTGATGAAAACTCATCCTCTTCACTGGTTCACAATAAGAGGACAGCTCATACCCACTCCAGTATTCCTCCCTGGAAAATTCCATGGACAGAGGAGTCTGGTGGGCTACAGTCCATGAGATCGCAAAGAGGCAGCCATGACTGAAGCATGATTGAGCGTGAGCATACAGTGAATGCTTTCAGTAGGAGGGCTCTGACCTTAAGTGTGACAGGGCTACGTCCTGGATTGTAAATGGATACCCTGAAAGCTCAAAACACGTGAAATGGAAAGAAATGCAGTTACCCTCAATTTAAGGATCAAAAGAATGAGCTAACTGACCCTAGAGAGCCACCACTGAATTGACTTTTTCATGCGACACTGGCAGTCTAGACTCATGGAGTCAGCTCATGAGAACTTGCCTGGTCTCTAACCAAGCTGTTATTCACTATATCATATAAATAATAGCTCTCTTTATTTCTTTCTGGGTCTGGGTTGGTGAAACCTGTGCCTCTTCTAAACAAGTGATTTGTTTCTAATTTGTTGTCTCTATAAGAGGAATAAGCAATCAAGTTTCTTATTGATAGAAAATTTAAAAACAAAAATGAGGCCTATATATACCACATGGCCACGACTTTTCATTGATTTACATTTGTTCTTTCTTGACTCCTTTTAAGTTGCTATCCTTTTTTTCCCTTTCATTTTCCCACTTACTTATAATTTATTTTACATTCATGTAGTAACTATCTGTCACCTATCTGTCACAAAAAACTATCTGTTTTTTGGTAACAATGTAGAGTTCAAATAAGTAAATTTAGAAAGTTTCTAGACCTTTCAACAACTATTGGCTCTATTCAATATGCACTGTATACTACAGCTTTGGGGGAAGTCAAGATGAAACACACTCTCATGAATATCACAGTCATGCATTACCTTGAACAATCAGGAAATTTTCAGATTCCCATGCAATCTGAGTTTAAGCACAGTTTCACGTTTACCCACCTACATGACATTTTATAAAGTACTTCAAAAACACTATATTTTAAATCAGAGATACAACACAAGCAGTTCATGTTTTGCTGTAGAGACATGAAAATCTGTATAAATACTAAAGTCACCACTTCAATTATAGCAAAACTGTATTTAGCCCCTAGTTATTTCTGGGCATCTACTACCTAAGTATATGCCTAAGAACAGAAAGAAAAATGAGCTAAAGAAAAAAAAAATTCATCCTATCTCTACCTTCACCCCTTTTCAAGTAGCTTGCTATGATTATAAATTCAAAATCACATATTTAACTCACCAGAAAAACAGTACATTTTCATCTACTTACATCTATATCTTACTATGTTACACCTAAAGTTCCATCTTTTCTGACTAATGAGGCTACCACTAATCAATTGAAGAGGAGACAAACTGGAAAGTCTGTTTTCTTTCTACAAACTTCTCTCCTTTGAGTTGTGAAAAATTTGAGGTCTTCACCATATCTAACCTATCATCTCCATTGATAAGTCTAAATTTAGAGTGTTGGTGCAACGTTGACCAAAATTTCTTTGGTCATGTAAATTAATATTAATTTTTTCATAACCTTTAACTGGTCATACTTATTGTTTTCCACAACTCAACATTTTTGACAAATACTTTTCAAACTCATCCATTACCATACACCAAACAATAGCATCCATGACACTGCTATATTTAAAATGGACAGCCAACAAGGACCTACTCTATAGTACATGGAACTCTGCTCAGTGTTATGTGGCAGCCTGAATGGGAGGGGAGTTTGGGGGAGAATGGATACATATATAGGTATGGCTGAGCCGCTTTGCTGTCCACCTGAAACTATCATAACATTGTTATTCAGCTATATTTCAATATCAAATTAAAAGCTGAATAAAATAAAAATTAAAAAATAATCATACGCATGAATTGACTTTCAAATGTTGGATTTTACTTTTTCCAAGGAAATTTCCCCAGAGCCAGTTTGACCTTGTGAATCCAAGCCCAACAGTTCAGCTTTGAGAGCTTCTCTCTCACAGAACACACCAAATCACCGGACCGATCTGCATAATACAAGCAATCTAACGTCAACTTCTTCCTGAGGTGACCTCATAATTTCCCTTGAAATATTGAAGACCCAGATATCCAGTCATATGTGCTAAAGCAATTACAGAAGGGATTTATTTATTAAACATTAATCCCCTTGTCATGCAGAGTACCTAGAAAATCCCTGATGCACTTTTGCACTGAAACTTCACTGGAAACACATTTTTCTAAGACTCCAAAGACCTTTCCCTTAACAAATCCGATAGGCCTTTCTCAAGTTCTCAATCCCCTTGACCTCTATGCTTCATTTAGCACTGTTGAAATTCTCTCCTCGCATGGTTTCCCTGGATGTTCTCTGTGTTCTTCCACCACCTCTTTGTCTCATTTGCTGACTTTCCTTTTTCCCTGCCTCCACCCCCTTGGCTGGCAACAGCTCCTAAGGTTGGAAACTGGCTTTCTGCATTTCTCTCTCTGTATTCTCCACTCTAAAGCATATACCACATGCACTACTGAACTATCATCTCACACGAATGCCTCAAAAATCAATAGGCTTGACCTCTCAAATTGTGATCCATCTCCAGTTACTCACTGGTCATCTCAAGTTATGACCCTGACACCTAAAATTAACATCTCTACCAGGGGAAAGGATGGGGGGAAGGGACACTTAGGGATCAACATGTACACACTGCTATATTTATAACAGATAACCAACAAGGACCCAGGGCTTCCCTGGTAGCTCAGCTGGTAAAGAATCTGCCTGCAATGCAGGAGACCCCGGTTCAATTCCTGGGTCAGGAAGATTCCCTGGAGAAGGGATAGGCTAACCACTCCAGTATTCTTGAGCTTCCCTGGTGGCTCAGCTGGTAAAGAATCCACCTGCAATGCGGGAGACCTGGGTTTGATCCCTGGGTTGGGAAGATCCCCTGGAGAAGGGAACAGCTACCCACTCTAGTATTCTGGCCTGGAAAATTTCATGGACTGTACAGTCCATGGGGTCACAAAGAGTAGGACATGACTGAGGACTCTAACTTTCAACAAGGACCTACTGTATAGCACATGGAACTCTGCTCAATGTTATATGGCAGTTTAGTCAGAAGGGGAGTTTGGGGGAGAATGGATACATGTACATGTATGGCAAAGCCCCTGTGCTGTCCACCAAAACTATCACAACATTGTTCATAGCCTATACTCTAATACAAAATAAAAAGGTTTAAAAATTAATAAATAAAAGGGATAAGCAAAAAGGACCTATTCAATAGTACAGAGAACTCTGTTCAATGTTACATGGCAGCCTGGATGAGAGGGGAATTTTAGGGGAGAATAGATTCATGAATATGTATGGCTGAGTCCCTTTGCTGTCCACCTGAAAGTATCACAACATTGTTAACTGGCTGTATTCCAATATAAAATTAAAAGTTTAAAAGAAATAAAATAAGATGTAACAACTCAAAAATCCAAGCTCATTTTATCCAGTGCAGCAGACTTTCCCAATAACAACCCCCCCAAACTCTCACTGCTTATGCCTCAATTACAAAACAGCCCCTTAACACTCTCCCCACCTCTAGCTCCACCCCTCCAATCCACTGTAGACATTTATGCTGCCTAATAACTACCATATTTCAGCACACTGCATGTATTCAAGAATCTATGGCATGTTCCTAGTGTCTTATCACATCAAAGCAATAACCAAATTCATCACAAATGATCCATGGCCATGAAAGCGCCATCTCAGCCAAGCCAGTGTGCTTAGGAACCACCACAGGACATGCTTATTGTTGTTTCCAAACCTGTGTCCTCACATTTACCTTTCTTCCCATTCAAAATGCCATCCTCACTTTTATTTTCCAATTTATGTTTCTCCCTAATCCCGTTCAGACCTCATCTCCTGCCTCAGTTAGCCCCATATCTTCATCCCTATTCTTTTTGTCACTCAATACTTAGATATTCTATTCACACTATTTTTTTCACTTACTGATATGTTACTTGGCGAGCATTCTCCACTTGTGTTATAAGTACACGTTATCTTTATCACTGTTAGATGATAAAATTCCCTGGAAAAAGGGAATCTCTCTGATTTATAATAACATCTTAGCTAATATATATAAAAACATTTACAACATGTTGGTACTCTATACAGTACAGTACCAGCAGGTATCCACTAACTAGCTGTTAATTAATAACATAGTTGTCAAGGCTGACTGATGCCATAATCCTATATACAAATCCTAAGAAATAATACAATGCAGATTTCAACCAACAGCCCCAAAAGATACAATTTCCTTCAATAAAAAGTTTGAAAATATTCCATTCTAGACACTTTCCCTCTTCAAATGAGCTTTATTTCTTTTCTCATACTTTCCTGTTTAGCTTGTCTACCTGCTAGAAGGAACAGGAGTCATTTCTTACCTAATGAAATTACTTAACTCCTGTCTGCCTTGGAATTCTGCCTCCTCCACCCGCTTTACTCTGTGCTGTTCTCAAAGGAATACGAAAGCACCTTACCAAGGTCAGCCTAGGCCTCTGCTTAAGTCTCTAAAGTTTGAGAACCTAGAATCTAATTCGATGAGCCACCCCCGAAGTCAAGAAACAGTCTACATTTGATTAAAGGGTACAAAGGTCACACACATTTTGCCAGTCATACAAAAGGAGAAAAAAGTAAGAATTAGAATTGACTTTCTCTTATCTATAGCATGGAGTGAAGAAAAAAGTAGGGTACTCTCCATAGAATTTCCATGGAGATTTTTTTAACTGAATAAATAACTGAACTACACAAGATGTCTTGAGTTAAGATACTGACCTGATGACAGGAGATGCCCTTGAAAGCTTCTCAAGAAGCCCTGCTCTACCTTTGCTCTCCAACTCCTAATGTATACTGCAACTTTAATATGTACTAATCTCATATTATATCTCCAACTTGCTATTGAAGAAAATTGTATCTTCTTGGACTGTTGGTTGAGATGTGCATTCGATGCTCAGTGTTTCTTGATAGTTACAGGATTTGGGTATAGGATTATGACATTAGTCAGCCATGACACAAGTATTAGTAATTTTTTCAAGCCAAACCATCAAGAGCTGCATGGACTCACTGTCTCCATCAGAAAGTAAGGCCTCTGAAAGAAAAGCATTTACAAAACACAGGGCTAAACTGATGTAGCCTGGATCTTGATCCATGGCTCCCACAAGGGCACCATGTGAGATGGAACCAGTCTGAGTAGGACATCATCCTGACTGTTGCCTCTTGCTGGTCCAGTACCCTAGACTGTCAGATCCAAAAGATATCAGTATGCCATCACTACATATCAAAAATCAGATGGACATGGAGAATTGCTAAATGCACTTTGTTAGACAGAGAACTTTAAAATGTCAAAGCAATATGGCCTGGGGATTTTCATCACCATCAGTAATAGATGATACAAACTCATGATAAAAGCTTGACTTGAGATTAAAAAAAAAATGTTTTGTGTCATTTATTCACACAGATCTTGGTGAAATTTAGCAAACAGAAAATACTCTGTTTTACCTCATAGCTCAATACTCTGTTCTACCTCATGGATTCAGGGCAAAAAAAAATTTAAACATTTGTTTATTTCTTAAGTGTTAAAACTGATCTTGGATTTTAACCAAAGCTACCAAAACCAAACGTTTTCATTTTGAACTTTCAAGAGGAAATCCAGGATAAATATAGCATCACTGAGACTTTTCTATCAGTGGGAGAAAAACACTAGCACAAAAAAATAGATGTATCTAATGAAAGCAAACTTCTGCTTCAAAACACAAAGGCCATACTGTACACTGAAGATATAGAGACAATCATTGTCAAGGGCACAGACATGAAGGTCAAATGCCAGTTGTTATTAGTAATGGAAACAGGATTCCATAAATGAAAGGCTGAATGACACTCAAAAGCCCATAAAACACAGGAGAACTCTACTGCTTCCAGAAGAATGGTTAACATTATCAGAGTGTGTATAGACTACAACTTATGTCCTTCCAACCTTCTGTACATCGGTGTCTCAAAAACATAAAATGCTATTTTTATCAAGTTTTCTAAAAATGTGCAATTGTGTTTCCTTTCATTTGGTTTTAATTTTTACCTTTTGTATGTCTGATCTGCTTCCTATTAGATCTTTCTGTTACTTTCCGTTCTTTCTAGAATGAGGTACAGCGTGGCTTGGTACAATGTATACTGGCAACTTGCTGTAATCTGTACTGGTAACTTGCCTGGAAATACTACTGCTCAGCTTCCTGAGGACTGAGCCATCTAATTAGAGGATTTTAATCAATCCAGGCAATCTGCCTTCATGCTACCCAGAGTCAGAGCATGAACTCTGGCGTCAGACAGACATAACTCAAATCCTGGCTCTGCCATTTACTTAAAGGCGTCACCTCAAGAAGTTACTGTTACTTAACCTCATCAAGGGCCAACTTTTTTTTTAAAGGTCATGATAATAATAAAGATAATCATAATACCTCACAGTGTGTTCTTATGAAGATTCAAAGACAGAATGAACAAAATGTACGTCATAGTCCCTGGCACATAATAAATCCTGCCTAATGCTGAAGTATAAATGATGTGGGTTAGAGTACCCATGTCCACATCCCCTTACAAACTTCAACTTCCTACTTCATAAAACGGAAATAATACCAACTGCACAAGACTATCACAAAGATCAACCGAGATAATGTCAGTGAAAATATTGCTTAATTGTATAGCTATGCACAAATGTAAGGTCATGTTACTCCATCCAACTTAGTAAGTTGAGTGTTTTCTGAATGTCATAACCAAAAGCAACATAAAATGATCAACTTGAATTTGCACAAAGTTACAGAAACTGCTGGTGATGATTCCAGTTTGGTTGAGTGTCTCTGTATTTCAACACAGCATAAGAAGAAACACATGCTAGAGAAAAAAAATACAAGCCTTCAAAGCAAATGATCCTTTGACAATACCAAAAAAAAAAGGATCCACCAGCTGGCAAGTAGGGAAGCATCACTGTTCACACTCAGTGCTGTTCAATGTTCGATCTTCTGACCACTTCCAAGAGAAGCCATGTGGCTGCCTTTATAAAACACTAACACTCCAGAGCAGCACCCCAACTTATTTATTAGTCAATATCTGGGAGTGAAGGTCAAAAATCTGAAATTTTAACAAGACCTCCAAGGGATTCGGATGCCTACTCAAGTGTCAATACTTCTGCTTCAAAGTTTTTATTATGAAAAATCATAATAAATACAGCTAGCATTTGTCACTATGGAAAACTATTTATCTTCAGAAACAAAGAACGAAATAAATCTTACCAAAACATTTCAAGTACAAATTCTGAACTGAAAAGGGTAGACAAAGTTCAAAAAAACCAAGATTTCGCTTTTCTTTAACTACATCTTTTCAATGACACTTTATAGAGTAACACAAGAACTGTTTTACCACTGGTCATTACTGAGCAGTCTGGTGTCTCCAGTGCCCTAGATATTGACTTGTTTCCCTTATGCTTGCCCACGTGCTCATGTCAGCAATATGAGCAGGAGGTGAAAGTCAGTGGATTTCCAACTCCACTGTTTCATCAAGCCCCAGCTTTTACTGTATTTGCCTGAAATACAGTATTCCTCTTCTGTATGTCTCTTCTGAGCCCAGAGACATCACAGACCACCTCTGGGAGCACCCAGTTCTTTCAACCCAAAAGGTTACCAGGAGCCAGGATGAGATCACAAAGAATATGCTACACCAAGAAAGCCTCATTTCCTCTTCTGATTAAATGACTGCCTCATTTATCTTAAGTGAAATATCTAACCCTAACCCATCAATGACTTAGTGGTACTCTGGTTTATTCCTTGAAGCAATGCTTGTGGCTCTGTCCCATCATGGAACACGTAGGGATAACACTGGTATGTCACTCTGAAGTGCACAGAGGAGACTGGATCCACTGAGGCCCTGCTGAAGATCGATCTCTCAGCATATCTGTAACCCACTGCTGCAGGACACCCAACAGGAACACTCCATGGAATATTACTCCATGACTAAAAAGTTGCCTAATCAGATTCCCCATCAAAGGCATCAGGCTGATATCTCAACAGCGAGAGAAGTAAGTTGGCAGGTCTACAGCAGGAAAGACCAGAAACCAGAGGTGACAAAGGGACAACCTACAACTGGAAATGGAACCCAAAGTGTAAGAACCGGAAACATTGCATGACCCCATGCAATAAACGGATGGGGAACAAAGGCACTAGTGAGAGTAAAGGAGCTCCAAGACCGGGACACACACGGGTCACTGTCTTCATTGCAATGCTACAGTTCAGAAAGACATAAGACAAAGAGAGTTGACTGACAAAGCAAGATTAGCCCGGACATGTAATGCACTGCTACATTCGACATTATCAGCAATGGCTTGGAAGAAAAAAGATAAACAGAATATAGCTTCTAATAACATCAAACTGCCCAAAGCTAAGAGATGTTATGATTCCTTCCTGTTTTCAAGAGCTGTTATGTAGGGGAAAGGAGAAAGGATTAATTGTATTATCCAGGATACAACTAGACCAAAAGGTCAACATCACAGGAAGGTAGATTTTGATCCAGTGTAATGAAAGGCATCTCAGTGATTAAAACTGTCCACAAATGGGATGGACCACAGTGAAAGAAGTAAGCTCTCTGGCCCTAAGAGGGTGAATTATGACCAGTCAGAAAAGTCATAGCAAGGATTTCTACTTTGGTGAGAGACAGAATAACTCGCCCTGAACTTCCGTTTGTGCTCAAATTCTATGAAAAAATACTTTTGGTAGAAACTGAGTCTTTCTACCATTAAAGGAGTAGCAACGAAACTGGCAAAGAGCATAATATCTGAAATGACCCCAGGGCAAATTACAAGTAGAAGCCTTTCATTTCCATTCTGGGAAATACAACTGATAGAGGCTTATTTTTATCTTATGACATCATACTACTATTAGCCTTACTCCTATTACCCTTATCACTATGGGTTAAGTTTCCAACAGAAGTTTATAGTGTTTATAAGTCAAGACAAAGAAAAACCATGATTCTGTTCCTGAAAGCTGACTATCTAGAAAATTCTAAGATGGTCATTGACTGTCCTTATTCAGCTAAGAAGCAAAAGAAGGAGGGCTCTGCAGCCAGAGGACTATAAAAAGCTCACTTGAGTCTGAAAGGATGACACTCTGGACCAGCCTGAGATCAGCTTACACTGAACTCTGCACAGAAGTTCCCTCCGACCTGGAACGTTTGCAAAACCAATGGAAATTTTGTAAAAGACAAGTGATCATTTTCACATCCAACCTGATTTCCCTAAATAGCAGTAACATCTTAATGGGTACAACTTGGTGATCCACGGTCATGAATCTTAAGGAAAGAAAGTGGGTATCATATAGCAATAATGTTGATTCAAATGCCACTCCCCCAACAGCCTCACATTCCCTTCCCCAGAACTTAGGGTAATGAGGCTCTGGCCTTGCCCGCAGGACACAAGAGAGGCCTTCATACGCAGTCCTATTCAGATCTGCTGACTTCCCACCCACAAAAGCCAAGATATTCAGCGCAACTGAGGCAGAACTAGTTTGGCCCTGTGTGACTCTGATGACAAGGAAGAGAAGCTCCTTCTGTGAATCAAAGGTCAGGACTGCACACACTGCAGCCGCTGCAGGCAACTCTATACCCAGAGGCCTTATTCTGGGAAATGTCACCATACGACAGCGGATCAAAGACGGAAATGGGTTTTTCATCCAAAGGTTTCCTAAGACAATAAGAAAGAAAAGAGGATCCGGGGAGGAGGGAGAGGGGAATGAAGACTGTTATCATATTAAAGAAATACAAAATCAGCAAAGCCATAGCCACTGTCTGTCACCGCACTGACGCAGATAAAGTTTTAGGTTATCATAAAAGACAAAGAGCGATAGAACTTTCCCAAAAACGCATGACTGCACATTTGGTAGGTATTCTCATTAATGGAACTCTGCTCATCAGATTCACAAACCATGTGAATTGGCATTATCGGACCTCAGCTTTAACTGTAATGCAATTTCCCTTACTGTACAGCCCAGGAAACTATATTCAATATTTTGTAATAACCAATAAGGGAAAAGATTTTGAAAAAGTGTATATATATATATATATGTATATGTATATATACACACACACACACACACACACACGTATAGGTACATATATATGTATGTGTGTGTGCATATATCTGAGTCACTGTGCTATATACCTGAAACTCACACAGCACTATAAATCAATAATACTTCAATAAACTACAAATAAATATTAAAAAATGTAATGATTCCCTTTTCTTTGCTTATTTGAAACATCCAGTGACCAGTCATGGGTGTTCCACTCATTAATATGGATTGACACAGTTCTGGTCCAGTTAAAATCAGCTTTAAAGCTGCCCTTTTCCTAATTCAGGTACTGTCTGCTTGCCATAGACTATAATACTCTGGCCAAGCAGGTTGTTTTCTGGCTTTCCACAAAGCCTATTTGTAACCCTATCAACCCATCCAACCTACGTTTTTCCCTAAGAACCCAGATCATTCTCCCATTTCTTCTCTGTGCAAATTCCAAACCAGAGTTTTGAAGGTTTTTTTAAATAGGGTTCATTAAAAGTGAAGTGAAAGTCACTCCGTCATATCTGACTCTTTGCTACCCCATGTATAGTCATACAGTCCATGGAATTCTCCAGGCCAGAATACTGGAGTGAATAGCCTTTCCCTTCTCCAGGGGCCTTCCCAACCTAGGGATTGAACCCAGGTCTCCCACATTGCAGGCTGATTTTTTACCACCTGAGCCACAGGTAAGCCTACTCTTTTTTAGAACTTCTACCAGTGAGAAAGAACTGAGATTATGTAAATTAGAAATATAATAATGAAATAACAAGTAGCATGCAGTCATCTTATTTAGAAAATTAAAGGGAAATTTTTAAAAGAGAAAATAAGCTGAATACCCCTTGCCATCAGTCACTAATATTGTGTATTGTTCAAAATGAATACACAGTTCACATTTCATTGGCAGGCCTAAGATACTGCTAAAGAAAGAAAGAAAGTGAAGTCGCTCAGTCATGTCTGACTCTTTGCGACCCCGTGGACTGTAGCCCGCCAGGATCCTCTGTCCATGGGATTCTCCAGGCAAGAATACTGGAGTGGTTGCCATTTCCTTCTCCAGGGGATCTTCCCAACCCAGGGATCGAACCCGGGTCTCCTGCATTGCAGGCAGACGCTTTATCCTCTGAGCCACCAGGGAAGCAAGAGGACAGGCTCCTCTGTCCACAGGATTCTCCAGGCAAGAATACTGGAGTGGGTCTCCTTTCCCTTTTCCAGGGGATCTTCCCCCGGACCCACATCTCTGATGTTTACCTGCATTGGCAGGTGGGCTTTTTACCACTAATGCCACCTGGGAAGCCCTTCAAAGAGGGCACACAATGTTTAACATAGCATTGCTGCTAAGTCACTTCAGTCATGTCCGATTCTGTGCGACCCCATAGACGGCAGACCACCAGGCTCCCCGTCCCTGGGATTTTCCAGGCAAGAACACTGCAGTGGGTTGCCATTTCCTTCTCCTCAAATATTTTTCAAAGAGAATCTGTCAATCAATTAACCCACTGTGGCACTAGAGACATGTAGACACTTAATACATATTTTAAATTAAAGGGGACATATCCATTATACATTTAACAAATGCATTATTAAACATCAATTATCATTTCTCATATCAAGGTTTCATACTCCAACCAACCAGCAAAAATAAAGATTATACCATAGTACAATTTATTTTTTTTTAATTATTTTGCAGAACCATGAAATGTAAATCTGGAAAAGACTTTGGAAATCACCTAGGGTCTAAGCCCTTGTTTCATGAGGAGAAAATTGGGGTTCATGTTGGTTATCCAAGCTGCAGAAAGTCATAAAAGCTTACTGCAGAACTGACATTAAATCCAGGCTTTCTGACTCTTGCCCTACTGCTTTTCTGCTACATTATGTTGCCCCTCAAAATCAAATTCTCATATAATCTTCTTACCTAGCCACTCTTGAGCACTGTATCAAATACAAAGTTGAACTCAGATCTCCCTTTGCAACCCTTAAGTAGACCCCTCAACAGGGCCTCCAATGCAGGATACCCTCAGCCCATAATACAAGCCTGAGTGTCTGCTTTGTAGTTAGCATCTACTGTCCAACTTCCAGTGAACTATGGTGCAGCCGAGTGGTAATCAGGAAATAAAATTTGGGGTGAGAGATGCACTCCTTTAGATTTCTGCTCTGCCTGAAATCTGCTCTCACCTATCTAATACTCCCCAGGCCCTGAAAAGGCATCCAACTTAGGTAAATTTCTTCCTTTTTATTTCTTCACAGTGACCACTTCTCTGTAGTACACACTGTCTAATATAGAAAGTGGGCAACATAATAACTTTACATGGACTTATTACATGTGCCTTTTCATACAGGTATCTTTTTACGTAGAGGAAAAAATAAATGTATATGTGTAATTGAATCATTTTGCTGTACACCTGAAACTAACACAATATGTTACAACTATGTAATAACTATGCTCCGATATAAAATAAAAAATTTTAAAAAGAAAAGAATATTGCTATCAGAAATTTTGGTTCTTAGTTTAAGCACAGGATGAAAATACTACTCAGAATAGAATAACTCTAAAAACTAAGTAAAAATTTTAAAAATAAAATAAAAACTAAACCTTAATCTAAACCTCACATCCTATATAAAAATTAACTCAAAACAGATCATAGATTTTATTTATTTATTTTTTTGCTGTATTGCTATATTTTACTTTTATTCTTTTCCCACGGTGATTTTCTCATGGCTTAGCCAGAGCAACAGGTGGCTGACTATTAACCCCTGCAACCAACTACAACATTTTCCACTCCCTTTTTTTTTTTTAATTTAATTTTATTTTTTAACTTTACAATATTGTACTGGTTTTGCCATATATCAAAATGAATCCGCCACAGGTATACATGTGTTCCCCATCCTGAACCCTCCTCCCACCTCCCTCCCCATACCATCCCTCTGGGTCGTCCCAGTGCACCAGCCCCAAGCATCCAGTATCGTGCATCGAACCTGGACTGGCGACTCGTTTCATATATGATATTATACATGTTTCAATGCCATTCTCCCAAATCATCCCACCCTCTCCCTCTCCCACAGAGTCCAAAAGACTGTTCTATACATCAGTGTCTCTTTTGCTGTCTCGTATACAGGGTTATTGTTACCATCTTCCTAAATTCCATATATATGTGTTAGTATACTGTATTGGTGTTTTTCTTTCTGGCTTACTTCACTCTGTATAATAGGCTCCAGTTTCATCCACCTCATTAGAACTGACTCAAATGCATCCTTTTAATGGCTGAGTAATACTCCATTGTGTATATGTACCACTGCTTTCTTATCCATTCATCTGCTGATGGACATCTAGGTTGCTTCCATGTCCTGGCTATTATAAACAGTGCTACAATGAACATTGGGGTACATGTGTCTCTTTCAGTTCTGGTTTCCTCAGTGTTTATGCCCAGCAGTGGGATTGCTGGATCATAAGGCAGTCTATTCCCAGTTTTTTAAGGAATCTCCACACTGTTCTCCATAGTGGCTGTACTAGTTTGCATTCCCACCAACAGTGTAAGAGGGTTCCCTTTTCTCCACACCCTCTCCAGCATTTATTGCTTGTAGACTTTTGGATTGCAGCCATTCTGACTGGCGTGAAATGGTACCTCATAGTGGTTTTGATTTGCATTTCTCTGATAATGAGTGATGTTGAGCATCTTTTCATGTGTTTGTTAGCCATCTGTATGTCTTCTTTGGAGAAATGTCTATTTAGTTCTTTGGCCCATTTTTTGATTGGGTCATTTATTTTTCTGGAGTTGAGCTGTAGGAGTTGCTTGTATATTTTTGAGATTAGTTGTCAGTTGCTTCATTTGCTATTATTTTCTCCCATTCTGAAGGCTGTCTTTTCACCTTGCTTATAGTTTCCTTTGTTGTGCAGAAGCTTTTAAGTTT
The DNA here is from genome assembly GCF_003369695.1 of Bos indicus x Bos taurus. Lineage (NCBI taxonomy): Eukaryota > Metazoa > Chordata > Mammalia > Artiodactyla > Bovidae > Bos > Bos indicus x Bos taurus. The sequence continues at coordinate 86,126,721 of NC_040081.1, read as the reverse complement.
AATTAGGTTCCATTTGTTTATTTTTGTTTTTATTTCCAATATTCTGGGAGGTGGGTCATAGAGGATCCTGCTGTGATGTATGTCGGAGAGTGTTTTGCCTATGTTCTCCTCTAGGAGTTTTAAATTAAAATTTTTTTTAAAAAATTTCAAATGATAACAAAGGGGAAAATCTTCAGGACGAGAGCTTAGTGAAGTTACTAGAATGACATGAAATGTATGATCCATAAAAGAAAAAAGTCATCGATAAATTAGAATTTATTAAAACTTAAAACTTTTGCTCTGTGAAAAACTCTGTTAAAAGAATGAAAAAACAAACTACACACTGGGAGAAAATATTTGCAGATCACATTTCTGACGAAGGACTCGTATCTAGACATATCAAGAACTCTCAAAACTCAACAGTAAAAAAAAAAAAATTAAAATCAACAGTCTCACAAGAAAATAGGCATAAGATACAAAGAGACATTATACCAAAGAGAATATACAAATGGCGAACAGAACATGAAAAGCTGTCAACACCATTAGCCCTCAGGGTAATGCAAGTTAAGACCAAAACAAGATTATCACTACACACCTATCAGAGCAACTAAAACAAAAAATAGTGATATCATCAAAGAAATTGGATCACTCATACATAGGTGGTAGAACAGTAAAATGTTACCACCACACTGAAAAATATGTTTGGCAATTTCTTTAAAAACTAAAATTACATTTACAATACTGCCCAGCAAGCACACTCCCTGGCATTTATCTGAGACATGAAATAGTATCTCTTCAAAACCTTGTATGTACACAATCGCTCGTGGCACCTTTATTTGTAATAACCGGAAACTGCAGACAATGAAAATGTCTCTTAGTAGGTCAGTAGTTAAACAAACTAGTATATCCGTATTGTAGATTTTTACTCAACAATAAAAACTGAACTATTTGCGACAACTTGGATAGATCTCAAGGGCGTTACGTTGCTCAAAAAAATAGCCAATATAAAAAGTTAACATACTGTATGATTCACTTCTATAACTCTCACAAAATGAAAAACTTAGAGAGACAGAAAACAAATTAGTAGGTGCCAAGGGTTAGGGACAGTGTGGAAGAAGAGGGTGTAACTATAAAGAAATAGCCCTCAGAAGGTTTCTGTGGTGATGGAACTATTTCATATCTTGATTGTGGTGGTGATTACACGAATCTATACAGGGGATAAAATGACCTGTAACTATATAGACAGCTTGTACCGTGTCAATCCCCTGATTTTAACACTAAACTATAATTATACAGGATGTAATCACTGAGGGAAATAGGATGAAGGGGACATGGGACTCCTCTGTGCTATCTCTTGCGGTTTCCTGTAAATCCAGAATTTTTTTCAAATTAAAAGTTTGAAAAGGGATTTCTCCCTGGCAGTCCAGTAGTTAAGATTCTATCTTCCATTACAGGGGGCATGGGTTCAATTCCTGGTCAGGAAACTAATGTCCGACATGCCATGAGTGTAGCCCAAAATTTAAACAAAAAAAAGTTTTGGAAAAAACACATTATTCCAGTTTTCACTACCATGGAGTTACTCCAGATGGACTGTCACATTCTCGAGCTTAGCAGAGTTCTCCTATCTGAAGCTAAAGCCCACTTGTTCACTAAAGGCCTCAGAAGCTTTAGTCAGTCACATGTGCTTTCACATTGCCCTTCCAGTGTCTCTTATTTTCAGGAGAGTCTGGCAGCCGTATCCTCATGGACTTGACTCTTCAGAAAGATGGAAAGTCTTTTAACTCTCTAAAGTTCTGATGTTGGTGGAGGATGGGTACTGCTGTGGCAAATTCAAGTTATTCTGTAAGAATTAGGAAGCCACAGCCCAATGTAGGAAGGAAACGTGGCGTGGGAGAGAAAACACTCGCTTGAGGGCTAGAAACCAAAGTTAACCCTTTGGGCCAAGTGACTTTTCCTCAGTCGTCTCATACATTAAATGTGGAGGTTTAACTAACTCCTTGAATATGACTACTGTTCTCAAAGCACTACCAGAGAAAGAAGAGCTAAATTTCTGAGAAGAATCTTATTACCTCAAAATGCTGAAAGGCAGAAAACCAGTTCTAGAATCTACTTTTTAATCATCAGTCTCTGTCACCATTTTCTGAAGGAAAATTATGACAGCCAGTTTGAACAAGTCCCAAATGAAAGGGAAACTTCTCAGGAAGTACTGTAGAAAGAAAGTGACAAGCCTTTCCAAGGCACCGTGCCAACTATATCTCCAGTTTAAATGACCCTTTGCTCAAGACAAAATTGTTCTTTGGGAGGGGAAAAAAAAATTGTGTTCTGTTATTTGGATTTATCTTCCCTATTCATTTGATTCATTCATACGTTCACTCTGGTGACAGCTCAAGGCGACCCTGAAAAGGGCTGTCTTGCCACTGGCAACAATTAAAATAAAGACGCTTCCTGTGCCTCCATCCTTTGGGGCCACTCCTGCTGCTGCACTGAAAGAATTTAAAAGAATTTTTTTTTTTTTCAGTCAAGGAAGGAAGCAAAAGATTCTAAGCCTGTGAATGAGCTGAGGACATTTCTCCAAAGGAATCAATGAAACACAATATAAAGGGTCTTTTGGCTTAAGAGACATTTTGGAATGTCCAGCAACCTACTTGGGAGTTTCTGTTTTGTTTCCATTTATTTCCTCTGTATTTCATTTGTGACTATCTGGAAAAAAGGTCTTTTCTGGCCACTGTTCTTTTGTTTTTTTACTGGTTAGTTTATCTAGCTTCATAAAACTAAGCTAATTGACAGCAGAATATGAGAGCTGGAAGAAAATTCAAACATTGCCTATACCAACCCCAGGAGAGCAAACTCCGGGAGATGGTGAGGGACAGGAAAGCCTGGCATGCTACAGTCCATGGGGTTGCAAAGTGTCGGACACAATTGAGAGACTGAATACCACTACCACCACCAACTCCTCATTCCAAGACACAGTAAACTGAAGCCCAAAAAGATTCAATAAAGTGCCCAGTGTCAGAGAGTGGTAAGTGGCACAGCCAGGCTAGAACTCTACCTGTTGAGTATCAGCTCCAGGCTCTCTCTGCTCTATCACAGGAACACTCCATCCCTTTCAGGCTGAAAAAAAATTCTATAGTTGCTAATAAGAGCCTCCAATTCCTCCAGAGATACTGACTGCATATAGAAAATTAAATTCTGACACCTAAATTATTCAGGAATATTTTATTTGGTGACCCTGAATCCCTGTCAAAGTGTTCCCTCTAATTCTTCATGCGTGATTCTACCTGAATGGACTCAGGACCCTGTCTACCCCATTTTTAATGAAAGAATGAATAAATATGGCACATATTTAATCAAGTCACTAGGCTAAGTATTTTATACTATTTAATCATCACAAAAACTCTGAGTTACGGAGTCTTCTTCCCATTTTTCAGATGAGAAATCTGAGACATCAGGAAAATGGCTCAAGGCTATATACATTTAATCCAGGTCAGTCTGATTTCAGCATCCAAGGCTTACCCAATATGTTTCTCAGAGCTACAGACTATTTAATCACTGAGCTATTCTTTCAAATCATTATACTAATTTTTTCTTTATCAATATACATTTGGAGAATTCTCAGAGCAATATTCAGCTTAAGGAGAAAGTGGACTCCAGGTAAAAATATGCTACTTTCAATAACTGAAACAATGCGCATTGCCTAAAGAAGAAACCTCTCAAGGACAATGTCACAGGATTAGCTTTTGACACTGTGGATTGAAACCAGTTATGAACCAAACTGCACGAACTCAACAGAGATTCCTAGTCATTTGGTACTTGCCCCACTGCAAGAATTGAACTGGGCAAGAATGGTCTCTCCTAAGTGACCTAGCACTATTACACTGTTTTTTGAATCCCTGTCCCCATTATTTTTATTTCTAAGGATTTTACATCATTTTCATAGGAACTGATTGCATTGTAACCTGCAACAAAAAGAGGAGTGTAAGTATCTTTATTTGAGTCACCAGATATAAAGAACAGACTATTGAAGTGAGTAAACCATTTATCAGCTATGTGCCTTGGGTGAGGTACTCATGGCATTATTGAAGAAATGTAGAGAAGTGAGTACCTCGCCCCAAAGGCTGGTTATGAGGATTAAGTGAGGCTACTACTTACCAAGCATTCAGAAAAATACTTAGTGCATGTTACTGTTCTTACTATGGTGATGGGATACATGATTATTATTACTACTAGAATAATCACAAAATGGGATTTTTCACTTACTTCATTGATAATGGCATTGAAGGACTATCAAAACACACAATTCTGTATTAACTACTCTCTACTAAAGTATATTTGGGTGCATGTTCCAAAATTAAACTTGTCTGTATCAATTCTTGACACCCCTATATCTAGCAGTTAATTCACCCTGGGGAGTTCCTCAGACACCCCATAAGATAAAACCCACTGAAATGTGTTTAAGGTTTTCCTGTGGGTTTTAAGAAACTTTTAAAAAAAGGAACTTTAAAAAAACTTTTTAAACTTTTTAAAAAAGGAGCACTTTTTTTAGAAATTTTTCAGGTCAAAGGCATCCCATTCGCGTTCCACAATGTGAAACTGCTCGTGAAAGCCTGGGCACATGCTGAAACTGACCTGACTGAGTTTCAAGGGAAACTTTCACTTGTCCATAGCTATTCCTGCACCGGTCACAGTGCTGAGGTGAGAGCACCTTCCTGTCAGACAAGAATCTAGATCATGATCTCAGTTTTTTTCAAGAGATGAGCAGCTTGACCATTTGCTCAGCAAGAGGCCCACTAGTACAATGGTGAGGCAGGAGCGCATTAGAGTCAGAGAGGTCCGTATTTGAATCTTGCTCATGAGCAGCTACGTGATACTTTCCGAATTACTTCACCTCAGTGAACCTCCTTTCCTCATCTGCAAAATGAGAATAATAATGGTACCTTCTTCACTGAGCTGCTGGAAGGACTAAGGAAGACAAGGCATATAAAGTGCATAGTATTCGACAACAACAAAGACCATTATTCCCAGTTGAGGGAAACACCGTCAGCAGCAATAGTGCAGGAGTCTTTTACTATCCACTTCGTACCAAATTCAAATGAGAGGAGTGAAATTTACAAAAGATGATCCTCCAATGTAGGTCCAAAGAACCACTAAGGATGACATACCAATACCTGCTTTTAGTTAATTTATCTCTGTAAAGCATTGTAACAGAGTGGGGAGAACATGGGCTCTAGAATAAGCAAGGATTGGGTCTCACAGGTTTACTCCTTACAAGCTATGTGACTCTGAGGAAGTTGTATAAAGTCCCTGGGGCTGAGTTTCCTTATCATTAAATGGGCATAACGATACTTTAAATGATAATTGCAATAACTAAATGTTTATGAGGGTTAAATTAGGCATGCAAACTCCCTAGTACAGCCTGACACATAACAGGCACCCAACAAATGCCCCCTTACAGTGCACTTTATATCATTGCATAGCTATAAAATTTGGTTGAGAACATTTCAATTTTTCTTATTGCTCCTTATCTAAATGGAAACACTCCTTTTCAGAATACAATTCCAGAAAAATCTTCACTTTCCTTTAGCATGCTTTTACTTTTCTGATAAAAAATACCTTACTGATTGTTTAATCAATACACAGAAATCACTTGCATTTCTATATACTAACAATGAAAAATCAGAAAGAGCTAGTAAGGAATCAATCCCACTCACCACTGCAATAAAAAGAATTAAATATCTAGGAATAAACTTACCTAAGGAGACAAAAGAACTGTACACAGAAAATTATAAAACACTAATGAAAGAAATCAAAGATGACATAAACAAATGGATAGATATTCCATGTTCCTGGGTAGAGAGAATCAATATTCTGAAAATGACTATACTACCAAATGCAATCTACAGATTTAATGCAATCCCTATCAAATTACCAATGGTATTTTTCACAGAACTAGAACAAAAAATTTCACAATTCATATGGAAACACAAAAGACTCCGAATTGCCAAAGCAGTCTTGAGAAAGAAGAATGGAGGTGGAGGAATCAAGCTTCCTGACTTCAGGTTATACTAAAAAGCTATAGTCGTCAAGACAGTACGGTACTGACACAAAAACAGAAATATATACCAATGGAACAAGATATAAAGCCCAAAATAAACCCATGCACCTATGGGTACCCTATTTTTTACAAAAGAGGCAAGAATATACAATGGGGCAAAGAAAACCTTTTCAATAAATGCTGCTGTAAAAGATACATGTAAAAGAATGGAATTAGAACACTTCCTAACACCATACACAAAGATAAACTCAAAATGGATTAAAGACCTAAATATAAGGCCATAAATTATAAAACTCATAGAGGAAAATATACGCAGAACACTCTATGACATAAATCAAAACAAGATCCTCTATGATCCACCTACTCAGTTCAGTTCAGTCACTCAGTTGTGTCCGACTCTTTGCGACCACTTGAACCACAGCACCCCAGGCCTCCCTGTCCATCACCAACTCCCAGAATTTACCCAAACTCATATCCATTGAGACGGTAATGCCATCAAACCATCTTATCTTCTGTCATCCCCTTCTCCTCCTGCCTACAATCTTTCCCAACATCAGAGTCTTTTCAAATGAGTCAGCTCTTCGCATCAGGCGGCCAAAATATTGGAGTTTCAGCTTCAACATCAGTCCTTCCAATGAACACCCAGGACTGATCTCCTTTAGGATGGACTAGATGGATCTCCTTGCAGTCCAAGGGACTCTCAAGAGTCTTCTCCAACACCACAGTTCAAAAGCATCAATTCTTCGGCACTCAGCTTTCTTTATAGTCCAACTCTCACATCCATACATGACTACTGGAAAAACCATAGCCTTGACTAGATGGACCTTTGTTGGCAAAGTAACATCTCTCTTTTTAATATGCTGTCTAGGTTGGTCATAACTTTCCTTCCAAGGAATAAGCATCTTTTAATTTCATGGCTGTAATCACCATCTGCAGTGATTTTGGAGCCCCCAAAAATAAAGTCAGCCACTATTTCCCCATTTATTTGCCATGAAGTGATGGGACCAGATGCCATGATCTTCATTGTCTGAATGTTGAGCTTTAAGCCAACTTTTTCACTCTCATCTTTCACTTTCATCAAGAGGCTGTTTAGTTCTTCTTCACTTTCTGCCATAAGGGTGGTGTCATCTGCATATCTGAGGTTATTGAGATTTCTCCCGGCAATCTTGATTCCAGCTTGTGCTTCTTCCAGCCCAGCGTTTCTCATGATGTACTCTGCACAGAAGTTAAATAAGCAGGGTGACAATATATAGCCTTGACGTAGCCCTTTTCCTCTTTGGAACCAGTCTGTTATTCCATGTCCAGTTCTAACTGTTGCTTCCTGACCTGCATATAGGTTTCTCAAGAGGCAGGTCAGGTGGTCTGGTATTCCCATCTCTTTCAGAATTTTCCACAGTTTATTGTGATCCACACAGTCAAAGGCTTTGGCATTGTCAATAAAGCAGAAATAGATGTTTTTCTGGAACTCTCTTGCTTTTTCCATGATCCAGCAGATGTTGGCAATTTGATCTCTGGTTTCTCTGCCTTTTCTAAAACCAGCTTGAACATCTGGAAGTTCATGGTTCACATATTGCTGAAGCCTGGCTTGCAGAATTTTGAGTATTACTTTACTAGCATGTGAGATGAGGGCAATTGTGCGGTAATTTGAGCATTCTTTGGCATTGCCTTTCTTTGGGATTGGAATTAAAACTGACCTTTTCCAGTCCTGTAGCCACTGCTGAGTTTTCCAAATTTGCTGGCATATTGAATGCAGCACTTTCACAGCATTATTTTTCAGGATTTGAAATAGCTCAATTGGAATTCCATCACCTCCACCAGCTTTGCTCGTAGTGATGCTTCCTAAGGCCCACTTGACTTCTCATTCCAGGATGTCTGGCTCTAAGTGAGTGGTCACACCATCATGATTATCTGGGTCGTGAAGATCTTTTTTGTATAGTTCTTCTGTGTATTCTTGCCACCTCTTCTTAATATCTTCTGCTTCTGTTAGGTCCATACCATTTCTGTCCTTTATTGAGCCCATCTTTGAGTGAAATGTTCCCTTGGTATCTCTAATTTCTTGAAGAGATCTCTAGTCTTTCCTATTCTATTATTTTCCTCTACTTCTTTGCATTGATCGCTGAGTAAGGCTTTCTTATCTCTTCTTGCTATTCTTTGGAACTCTGCATTCAAAGGGGTATATCTTTCCTTTTCTTCTTTGCTTTTCGCGTCTCTTCTTTTCACAGCTATTTGTAAGGGCTTCTCAGACAGCCATTTTGCTTTTTTGCATTTCTTTTTCTTGGGGATGATCTTGTTCCCTGTCTCCTGTACAATGTCACGAACCTCAGTTCATAGTTCATCAGGCACTCTATCAGATCTAGTCCCTTAAATCTACCCACCTCCTTGAGTAATGGAAATAAAAACAAAAGTAAACAAGTGGGACCTGGTTAAATTTAAAAGCTTTTGCACAGCAAAGGAAACTATAAACAAGGTGAAAAGACAACCCTCAGAATGGGAGAAAATAATAGCAAATGAAACAACTGACAAAGGATTAATTTCCAAAATATACAAGCAGCTCATACAACTCAATACCAGAAAAACAAACAACCCAATCAAAAAGTGTGGAAAAGACCTAAACAGACATTTCTCTAAAGACATACAGATGGCTGACCAACACATGAAAAGATGTCCAACATCACTCATTATTCGAGATATCACCTCACACCGGTCAGAATGGCCCTCATCAAAAGTCTACAAATAAATGCTGGAAAGGGTGTGGAGAAAAGGAAACACTCTTGCACTGTTGGTGGGAATGTAAATTGATACAGGCACTATGGAAGACAGTATGGAGATTCCTTAAAAAACTAGGAATAAAATCACCATATGACCCAGAAATTCCACTCCTAGGCATATACCCTGAGGAAACCAAAATCAAAAGAGACACATGTATCCCCCTGTTCATCACAGCACTATTTACAATAGCTAGAACATGGAAGCAACCTAGATATCCATCGGTGATGAATAGATACAGAAGTTGTGGTATGTATACACAATGGAGTATTACTGAGCCATAAAAAGGAACATATTTGAGTCCGTTCTAATGAGGTGGATGAACCTAGAACCTATTATACACAGTGAAGTGAGTCAGAAAGAGAAATACTGTATTCTAACACATATACACAGAATCTAGAAAAGTGGTACTGAAGAATTTATTTACAGGGCAGCAATGGAGAAATAGACATAGAGAACAGACTTATGGACATGGAGAGAGGGGAGGAGAGGGTGAGATGTATGGAAAGAGTAACGTGGAAACTTACATTACCATATGTAAAATAGATAGCCAATGGGAATTTGCTGTATGGCTCAGAAAACTCAAACAGGGGCTCTATATCAATCAAGGTGGGTGGGATGGGGCAGGAGATGGGAGGGAGGTTGAAAAGAGAGGGGATATATGTATACCTATGGCTGATGCACGTTGATTGTGTCTCTCTTTGATTGTGTCTCTCTTTTCATCTTAGCTGCCAGGAAGCTAAGAGATAAAATTCATCTCCATATAGTACTGATCCTTGTGGCTCTGCATATTCTATGTTCTCCCTGGTTCTGTCATCTATTTTCAGTCATCTATTTTACTCATGATGAATTATTACAAGACACCTAATTCTTCTATAGAATGTGAGAAGCCATTTACTAACTAATTCACTCAAGAGGAAAATTTTGACTTAAGTGTTAGGAAAAGAACACCTGACTTGGGATATTCAGCAACATTAGATATTAGAATAGGACCTACCTATTCCTCACATTTATCCCCTCTCCTTGGGCAATTCATCTAACCTTTCAGATCTATAGTTTCTCATGTCAAGTAGGAATAAGAATCTCTAAAGACCTCTCAGAATCATTTACGTGTACAAGTGTGCTTGTCAAGTGCTCTGTAAGGTCAAGAATGATTACTTTCACAATCAGAAAAGAGGTGGATGTTCACTCGAGTGAAGGTGTGCACGTCCACGTGGCTCCAGCGCAGCGCTGAGGACCCCTGCAGGCAGGCACTGAAGATGAGCGGTGACGGCGCTCCGAGGCAGCCACCATGCTGGGCTTGCTGGAATGCTTCAGCAGGACTCTCCAAGAAGGAAGAGGCCTGGTGGACATGAGTGCAAACACCTCCAGGAACAATCCCAATTCAGTAAACATCTTAAGTCAATTTGTTGGTTTTGGTCACTAATCTAAATTGATCAGCTTAAACTATAGTGGGAATGAGACCATGGCTTGTTCCCCACGAACCTGTGGGCTACAGCTATCTCTCTCACCAGACCCATCACAGGAACAGGCTATGGTTCACCAGGGGCCTACGCTGTGGGAAACCACATCTCTCTTTCTCCTTAACCACCTACCAGTGACAGCAGAAGTATCACCAATTGCTGCATACAAAAGTACTCATATACTATTAATGTAATTCAGAGAGGGGAATTTTTTTTAAGGTTAAATTTGGGCTATAATCAAGTAGCTCTTAATAAGTAGGTGAGAGTAGGTGTTTCTCCATTTTTAGAATAACTTGCTGACTTATCCCAAGAAGTTCAAACGTTTTCTTAATATCTCTAAGTCTTTTATTCCAAAAGTCCATCCCCTCACTAACCACTGAGTGCAGCAGCTGCCTACCCATGGAGGAGAGAAGGAGGAACTGCTACAGAATGGCATGTTGGGAACATCATGAGGGAGGAGAAGTTGAAAGGCACGGGTTCAAGTCCCACCTCCACTCCTTGCGAATGAGTTAATGTGATCCTATCACCTAATGATAACTCATACATGCTGCTGCTGTGCTATGCTCAGTCGGGTCTGACTCTGCAACCCCATGGACAGTAACTCGCCAGGTTCCTCCGTTCATGGAATTTTCCAGGCAAGAATGCCGGAGTGAGTTGCTATTTACTACTCCATGGGATCTTACTGACCCGGGGATTGAACTCGCATTGCTTACATCTCCTGCATTGTGGGCAGATTCTTTACCACTGTGCCACATGGTACAGCCCAATAACTCATACATACCGAGCCATATTATTTGCCAGTGCCCTTTGAGGGCTTCATGACTCTTTTTACCCTCACAGCAACTCAGTGAGGTAGATACCTTTCTCACCTTATTGTCTAGATTGTAAGAGCTGAGACCTCTCAGAAAAGTCAAATGACTTGTCCTATATCCAAAAGCTGGGGAGTAAGACACACAGATCTGAACTCAAACTGTGACTCTAAGCCCCTGAGTCTTGACCACTATGCGGACAGTGCTTTCCTAAATCCTGCTTTTCTCCATTTGCAAGATAAGGGAATGATAAAGCAGGCAGTAGATTTCCCACAAGGCTGTTCCAAGGATCAGACGCACTCACAGAGGTGACAGCACTTTAAGAAGTCTAAAGTGCTATACAAACAGGACACGTTTCTACTCAAGTCAGCACGCATTTCCGAACACCAACTACAAGGCCAGAAGGAAGTTACTTCTACATACATTCTGAACACAGAAGAGAAACAACAGCAGCAACAAAAGACTTTGAAAAGCCATCTGTGAAAATGTGTGACTTCGGAGATGAGAGCAACGGAAAAACCCGTTCAGGACCTGTCCACACCCTTCAGAAAGACACAACTGTCATCTCCACTGCTGGAATTTCAGTCAGTAAAAGCTGTTCTACTGCAATGCTCATCCATTTCCAAGGCAACCCACTTGCAAAGGACTTTTCTCCGGGATTTAGTTGACTTTAGACCAATCAAGTGGAAAACAACTATTCATAGCTGTAACTTTCTAATTTTGAATACCCAAGCTTTGGAGAAATGAATAATAGAATCCTTGGGACTTGACTGCACCTGATCAAATGCTTCTCATTCTCAGCTGAACCACTCGAGTATCATGGCTGCATGATACAGTACAAAGAGAGCCAAGCCGGGGGTCCAAAGACCTTGTCCTAAGCCTGATCCCGACAATACAGAATGTGTGACCTCCGGCAAGTTGCTAGCTGTAGGAAGCTCTGATTTGGCTTCCTAAAATAGAAATCATGCTTGCTCTAATTGCATCAAGGGTTATGGAACAATTGTACAGTGTATAAAAGCCTCTATAAGTTATATAGCACTACATAAAAATAAAGTATTTTGTAACATATACTCAACCCAGCTTCTTCAACTCTCTGAATGCCCTTTGAACTGTGCCCAGGGGAAACTTTCAATGCCATCTAAAATAACTTTGGTCGAAAAACGCAAGCTGGAGCAAAGGAGGAAAAAGCAAAGTGTAAAAACATGAAAAGTGCCATAAAAAATATATTTTGCTATAGTCAATGAGGACCTCCTGGGACCCTTCCTGATTTCTTTTTAGGGAAGACACACATTTCTTGATCACAGACTTTAAAAGTACAGTGGACAAAAATATACTGATGTGAAAGCTTGAAATATATGAAAGTTTCAAAACTCCTCTGGCCAAACAAAATCTCCCTTGCATCAGAAATTTCCCTTCTCGCCCTGAATAAGCTAACAGACCAAAACCATAGCATAAATTGTCATGGTAAGATACCATTCCATGCTCCAGTGATAGATGCAAGGCATTCTGGAAGGAAATCATTGAGTAAGCAGAAGCAAGGCTGAGGTTTTGTATCCTCTTGACCCTGTCATTTAATCCTCCTTCTCTTCCTTACATCATGTGAGTCACAGACAGAAAAGGTATATGTATGATTTAAAGTCAAAGCTCCTGAAATTTTCCCCAGAACGGTTTGCCCCTCTGCCCTTCTACACGCTACACTGTGGAACTGGCATCCTTGGGGGTGGATTCTGACTGCCAGTAGGGTATGACGTCAAAATGGGCAGCCACGGAGTCACTAGAGAAGGTAGGAATGCACTTCTCCTGCCAAGGCCAAAAGCTTTTACTGGGACTCACCAGTGGCTGAAAAACAAATGTTTTATTTGATACCCCAATACAGTAGGAAGCAACATTTGCAGAAAAGAAGGTAACAGCCTGTAAACAGAAGTTGGAGGTGGTTTACTAGATAAAACAGCACGGGAGAAAACAATATGACGTTGGATTCTATTTAAATTGAAATTTTAAAAACTGATGCTTTAATTTGCTTCTATGACATTTCATATGCCTAACTGTTAAACTGAAATTCGCACCTTTTATTTTCTCAACTATTAGTCAAACAAAATGGAATTATTTTCTAGATGGAAATTTTCTCAGTGAGGCATGCCCATACTTGGGCAGTGTTGATGGCATGTTCTTTTTTTTGTTGTTGTTGTTTTTTTAATTTTTGCCTTCATGATCTCTACTTTAAAAAAAAAAAGTTTTGTTAAAATATAACTTATACAGCATATAATTCATGCATTTAAAGCATACAATTTCATGTTCCTTGCATGTTCATAGAGTTGTACAACTATCACCACAATCAATTTTAGAACAGATTTTGATCACCCCAAAAAGAAATGCCATGCTTATTAGCACTCATTCTTTCTCCCAACCCTCAGCCCCTGGCAACCACTAATCTACTTTCTTTTTCTACAGAGCTGGATGTGCGTGTGTGTGACTGTGTGTGTGCACACATGTGTGTGTGTGTGTGTGTGTGTGTGTACACTCAGTTGCTCAATCGTATCCAACTGTTTGGGACCCCTTGGACTGGCTCCTTTGTCTACGGGATTCTCTGGCAAGGATACTGGAGCGCGTTGCCATGGCCTCCTCCAGGGGATCTTCCCAACCCAAGGACTGAACCCACACCTCCTGTGTCTCCTTATTGGCAGGGGGATTCTTTACCGCTGAGCGCCTGGAAATCCCTATACAGCTGAACGGCATTTAAGAGTGCTTATGCTCATCATGCTTCCTCCTGTGAGCACAGAACCTGATTCTGTACTCTCCTTTCTACCTGCAGTGTTCTCCTCAACCTTCACCCATTTTTTTTTCTTTCTCATCCTTTGGAACTCAACTCAAGTAGGACTTTCTCAGAGAAGTCATTCCCTGATCTCCGCAGCAAATCCTACTATTATCAGATTTTTATAGCACCATGAGTCACTCCATCATAGCACTTACCATAGATACAATTTAACATTTATTTGTATGGTATTGGATTAGTAAGTGTCTCTACCAAAAGACTCAGTTCAGTTCAGTTCAGTCGCTTAGTCGTGTCCGACTCTTTGTGACCCCATGAATCGCAGCACGCCAGGCCTCCCTCCAAAAAGACTACTAGCTGCCTAAGGGTAGAAAGAGTCTTTACTTTTGTTCACCATCGTATTTCCAGCATCCAGCACCAAACTTAGTACACATTAGATCTTCAATAAACATCCTATATGAAGGGAATAAGGGACAGATGTATGAATGAGGTATCTCAGTCTTCCTGATACTGTTGTGGTCCTGGGGTTTACTGAGAGACTCTCTCTAGAGTTTTCAGTACTGAATAACTTTCCCGTGACTTCACTTGTTCACAAGGAACAAAGATTAGAGGGCTAAGGATCTCCTAGAGCAGGGAAGCTGAGTAATATTTTATAGTAAAATCCCTTGAAAGCAAAATAGTTTCAAAACATGCAACCAAGATAAATTTGACAAATTCTAAAACTTTAAAATAAAAAAAATTAAAGAACAAATGAGCGAATAACCAAGTGACAGATAACAGATTTTAATATGAGAAACAAGTTGACATTTCACCCAGAAAAGAAAACTATCTGTATCCCCAGCAAAATCTAGCCACACCACCCATTTCATCCAGTCAATTTTAGCTACTTTAGTTAAGTTTGTTTTATGTACGTTCTCAAATAATAAATGTAATCACTTAGAAAATAAGTAATAAAAAGATACATAATATGACTTCTGATTCTAAGCTAAGATTTCTGGATTAACCATGTAGGACTTCAAGGGAGAAAAGGAAAGGCTACTTCATCTATTGTGCTTAAGTTCATCACTACCCCATAGTGAAAGAAAAAGGAATCAGTATTGATAATATTACACAAGGTGAATTTGGATGTGAACAATGACTTTCAAATTTCATTCACTCTAGCTAGATGCTGTGAAAAAGCCTGATCTAACCTTTGTCCTAATCACTCTAGCACAATGGCTAAGAATTTTGCCTGGAGTCAGACAGATGCCAGTGTCCCAGCAACACCACTTGCCAACCATGTAATGTCAGGTGAGTCACTCACTTCTGCAAGCTTCAGGTCCCTAACCCTAAAAATGAGGACATTAACCTCAAGGGCTTTGACCAGGAAAACTAAGATTACAATTTTTAGGTACCTGCAGAGTACCTATTGCAGAAATTGTGTCCAATAAATATTCATTGTTATTATTCTCAGCAACATTTTATCAACAAAATTCATCACCTTCTACACAGATTTGTTCACATTACTGCTGATAGCTCTCCTTTGTAAGATGAGTGTAGTCATACACTCATATGACAGGTAGTCATATAAACAGACCAACCTGCAAAATCTGAGGGCTGCTCAGGCTCACCAACAACAAGGACAAAATTAAGAGATTCCAGGTCTTCACTTCCTCTAAGTAGAAGATATTATTTACCATTTATGGAGTAAATAATGGAACTAAAATATTCACTCACTAATATTTATTAAAATAAGTGTCAATCACCTATCCCTTTCCATTAAGAAACATGCATTTCTCCAAGCACCACCCAGTCCACCTAAGCTTACATCTCATTGGTCAGGACTAAGTCACATGACTTAGTCCCTAGCCTCAAGGAACCCTGGGAAATCTATGTTTTCAGCTGTCACACTGCCGTCATGAACAAAATTGACGTTTTGAGGAGAAAGAAGAAAAGGAGAATATATACTAGGCAGGCTACCAAGCAGAGTCTCCTAAAATGTACTTCTATGGTTGTTTTTTTCCTTCTGGTTTTTGTTTGTCTGGCCCCATCATGCAGCATGTGGGATCTTAGTTCCCTGACCAGATATCAGACCTGTGCCCCCTTCAGTGGAAGTGTGGACTATTAACCACTGGACCCCCAGGGAAGTCCCATATGGTTGTTTAACTACAGAACTATAATGACCACATTCTTTTCTTCTAAAGGGGGACAGGATCTTTTGGTAGAAGCCCCTCAGTTTGCTCACCCTCTGTGCTGGTCCATTCCTAGGTAAAGAGGCAATGAAACCTCACCAGCTCCTCACTCCCCACCCCTACCCTCCGGACATTCCTGTTGCTCCAAGGCTCAACTCAAATGCTCCTTTCTCTGTGATGCCTTTTCCTACTCCCCATGTCAAACCTAGACATTTTCCTCGATGCCCTCATACCACCTGGTGGATAGCTCTATTATAGTAATTGTCATAGTCTCTGCAATTTGAATTGTGTCATTTTCTCCACTAAACTGTCAGGTTTCAATTTTCATCTCTGCAGGCCCAGTACCCAGGTCTGTGCCTGAAAAGAAAAAGTACTCCCTAAATATTTCTTTTGAACTGTGATGTTGGAGAAGACTCCTGAGAGTATATGGACTGCAAGAAGATCAAACCAGTCAATCCTAAAGGAAATCAACCCTGAATATTCATTGGAAGGACTGATGCTGAAGCTCTAATACTTTGGCCACCTGATGTGAAGAGTCAGCTCATTAGAAAAGACCCTGATGATAGGAAAGATTGAGGGAAAGTGGAGAAGGGGACGACAGAGGACAAGATATTTGGATGACATCACCGACTCAACAGACATTGAGCAAACTCCAGGAGATGGTGAAGGACAGAGAAGCCTGGGTGCTGCAGGCCATGGGGTCGCAGAGTCAGACACCACTGAGCAACTGAATGACAACAACAAAATATTTCTTGGACTGAATCAAAATGGATTAAATTGAATTGACTTGCATTGCACTGCACTGAGACTCAGGGATCGGACTGCATCTCTCCTCTCACCCTATTGTGGTGGCTCATGGGGTGTCTACCCCAGAACCATGAAGAATGATGACAAGCTTACTAGCTTATGGTTCATACAAGTAGATCATGTCTCAATGAGATCATGCATTAGCTTGACTTTCTGGCCAAAAAGGAGAGTCCAAAAAAAAAAAAAAAAAAAAGTTACATTAGCTTATTTCCTCTCAGGGGAACTATGGAGAAAGGAATAAAAGTCACTGTTTAACAAACAAAAGGCTGAGAAAACATTTTTTTCATTTAAGAATATGACAAATTAGTGAAAGTGACAAAAATAAATAAAAACCTACCACATACTCAAAAAAAAAGTTGCACAATTGCCTAAAAGCCAAACTGTAATTGTGAATGTGCTGGCATTTGGCACAGAGATCAGGATTTCAAGGAAGTGAGCCACTCTTTCATGAACAGGACTAAACTGAAATGTCACAAGCAGCTTTTGATTAAACTACGATTGTCACAGTATATAGGAATGAACTAACATATGGTGTTTTTAAAATAAACTACTAACCACATCCAGTGGTTTCAATTAAAGAATGGTTCATTGCTTACAAAAATTCCCCTAGATCCAGCTGTCTTCCAAAAAAGTCCCATTGCCTCACTGAATTTCCACTGTCATCAGGCAGATTACTAAGGGACCAGTCTTGGATTAGATGTGAACACTCAGGGCAGCCTTTGTAGAAAGTACTTTCCCCCAGCTTTATCTCGTGGCTGAACAAATCCTGGGGGTAATCTCCTATAAGGAACATAAGTTGAATTGTAGCTATCTTAAATGGCCTACTAGAAATCTCAGAGATAACCAAAAGAGTTTTTCAGAATGCTAAATATGATTATTTATACCTTAGTGTTCTGGAATTTAAAAAAAATAATAATAAACAAGTATTACGAAAAGATCTAGTAAGACCCAAGTTTTTGATAGAAGGAACATCTCTTAGGGAGGACTCCAAAACCAATACAAAGAGGTAATGTAAACAGAAGAATGAAAAGAAGCTAGAGAATCACCGTAATTATTTCATAATCATGGTAGAAAAACTATCCCTTGGGGGATTAAAGATAAGACAGGCAGAGGCCACTTGAAACTTGTCTGAGGACAGCATTAGAGATCTGGTCCTGCTAAGAAATGTGGTTCTATTTTGAGGGGTGAGAAGCTAGCCTCTGCCACTCACCCAGTGATTTTTCTGTTCTTTGGTCTCACTGTCTTTCTCAATAGTCAGGGTCCCTCCACAGTGTCTCTTTCTCAGAACTGGTCATCTCCTCACTCTCCTTGGGCTTCCCTAGTGGCTCAGATGGCAAAGAATCTGCCTGCATTGCAGGAGACCAGGGTTCAATCCCGGGGTTGGGAAGATCCCCTGGAGAAGGGAATGGCAACACACTCCGGTATTACTCCCTGGATAATTCCATGGTCAGAGAGGAGCCTGGTGGACTATGGTTCACGGACTGCAAAGAATCGGACACAACTGAGCGGCTGACACTTTCCTATCTCCTTACCTTCAGTGTTATTCATGTACTTTTTTTCTGTGCCCCCCCACCCCCACTGGCCAAAATGTGGAATTCAGTGACATTTTAAAAAATCAATTGTTACTTAAAATAAATATAAGCTTCAGGTTGGTTTTTCTACTAATACGTTGCCCTTGATTGATCTCTTTTTCATCCAAGCTAGTACGAGCCTTCTATTAAAATTCCCCATCTTCACACTTAAAGACAGAACATTTTCCCCACCTGCCAGACAAGGAAAGCCTCTCTGTCACTTCTACTGTACACAAAAAATATGCAATGCAAAGATCCTGAAGTTTATCCCATTATATTCATCACTTAGGTGTTTTACAAATGTCAGAAAGAATCATAAAACAATAGAATAAAAGGAGCTTAAAGAGAATGTGGCATACACATTTTCCAGTCAATCTGATAGGGGAAAAAAAAAATCTATAAACCTTCCAAGTTTGATTTGAGCAAGAAATAATAACTCAGGAAAAGTTTCCTTTAGCCACACACTTCTCACGCACTTTAGAAAACTTTGATTAGCATTTGATCTAAATGAGTGGCCAGTGGAATACCAGTTATCTACCTTCAGTTCTCATTAACCATAGTATCTTCTGTTCAAAATCTATATTTAAGAATTGGAGGAACAAGGGAGAATATTAGCCATCTCTGGGTGTGGACATCAATAAAATAATCCAAAAATCTCTCTGAACTTTTTTGCTTGTTTGTTTCCTTAGTTTTTGTTCATTTGGGGAATTCAGCAATTTCACAAGAAATAAAAAAGCAGAGTCAAAGAACTGACCTAGGATTTTATAAGCTGCTCATGCATGCATTCTGGATACTACACAAATCTGCAGTGAATTTCTGGTTACAGAAATTGCTATTCCCATGACTTGGTAACAGAAATCAGCCTATTTTTTGCTGAAAACAACTTCAGTTTTGAACAAACACAGCCAGCTATACAGTCGGCGTGTTTCCTGTAAATCTGCATCCAGAAGTCACATTTTCCATTACACCTAAGTTATTCCTTCCTCATAAATGAAGCAGAATCAATTAAATGTAATTTCTCTGTGGCCTCTGTGTTAAAATTTTGGTAACTCACAAAGGATAATTTTAATACCGATTGCTGGAACACAGTAACACCACTACCAAAAGTAACTCCTAAGGGTATTGAGTACACTCTGCTTTTTAAAAAAAAAGGAATTTGGCTTAATTGGCAAACAGCAAAAGAATAAAAAATTTCAGGGACATTCTTGTTTCAAAACCATTACATCATAATTCTGAGAAGGATGTACAAAGGTCACCTAAGTTCATCTCTGCAGCAACACGGATTAATCTGTTTATCCATGATAAACATACATAAACAATTCTTAAAATTTTCCATGTAAGACACTCCACAAACAGCCTCCGTGACATAAACTGATTAACGAATCTCACTATCATAAGTAACCATTTTTATATACTATCCTCACTTGGCAAAGTGGAATATGTACCCCAAATAGTCTTATGCAGAGGGAAGCTTACTCCAACTCAACATGCTAATACAGTTCTTTAGTGAAATGCCATCTTAAATAACATTTTGCATTCTTGCACTGACATACATATCTTCACACATTTTAATATTTTCTCATGAGAAAAAGTACATGCAGGGTAGCACTTTTTGTTTCTGTTTTGAAAATATGAACAATTTCTATTTTTTATGTGCTAATTAGTCATTGCAAAGTAAATGTTGCAGACCTATACAGCATGAGAAAAAATACTTTTCCTGGCCTTCTCTCTTTTCGTGTCACTGTTGTTCAACTCACTCTACTGCACAACTCCAGTGACTTCTATTTTAATCACATTTGAATAAGATTTAGGTTGGGGAAAATAGCATTTTTTTAAACTAAGGTAGTTGTTAATACTAAACTTTTCAGTTTTTATTTTTGCAGACAGAGCAGAATATTTTAACCTACTTGATCATTTCTGGACATTTTATTTGTATACCCACTCAAAGGATATGCTACTTCAAAACATGACTCAAATTAAATATGAGATATTGCTCCTGCCAGTGGGGCTCTAATGATATCGTTGGAGAGACGACACACACCTGAATTAAAGAAGTGAGTCAATACTCAAATCACCACAGGTCTAAGTATCAGAACATGTAACATACTTGTAAAATAATGTAAAATACTTGCCACAGGAGTTCAAAAACTGGGCAAGTCATTACGTGCTGGTATAAATGCTCTCTTTAAGGCCTGCAGAAGCAGAGTAAACCTACAACTTGCATTAAACTACCTAAAATATTGAAAACAGTAGAGGAAGCTCCATTAGTCTCAATCTCTTTTTAAATGTCTAAGAAGCCCAAGTTAGGAAACTGTTTTCAGTAATGAGGAGCATTGGAAGGGTTTATTATTATTATTATTATTACTATTTATTTAATTAAGGAGAGACTAGATGAAAGTGACAGTTTAGCAATCTGGAAACCTTATCAGAAATAACTCCCTTCTATTTCAAGTTAGACCCTGAAGGCAGAAAATCCAAAGAAGATAATGCCTTACGAATGCAAAGGAAAAGGCAGACACAAGAGACACTGATGGAAAACCAACAGGACTCAGTGAGTGGCTGTCTATGGAAGAAGAATACTTACGAGTCAAAGATAACGAAGATTTTGATTATATAGGTAACAAAGATGACAGGGACTCCATGCTCACCACACCTCTACAGAATGTGATGAAAAGTCAAGTAACACTCCCCATCCATGGGAAAGTTATTAAAAGAACCCAACATTCCTGCTTCCAGATTGTGGTCATGGAAGAATTCCAGAGAATTTATTTATAGAGTATACCCACGGTCCCCTATGGTCCCTCATAGCAATTTTTGCATTAACAGTTTAAGTCCATAAAGTCCTGAATCTAAATCCCTGGAATTAAGAACCCATGGAGTCCTTCAAGAACTTTTTATATGAGAAATTTCCTAAATAGAATTACCATTTCAAGAAGATCCCTACCAATATCTTTCTTTTTTTAATCACACATATACTCTCAAATACGCTCACACCCTCAAGATTCTTATCTTATAACCTTGAACTCAAACCACAGGATGCGTTCTGCCTTCTGCTGAGGAGCTAATGCCTGTGACCCACAGTCATTTACACCCTCTTCGCTTCATTAAAGTATACTTCACATCTGACATTCCACATGGGGCTCTGGTTTTCTCCCATTTTCCACCCCAAGTCACAGTCTCTTTTTAGCTTGCGTACCCCAGCCCCTGGAGCACAGTGGAACCCTCTGAGGCCTCCAGAACTCATGAGTCACTATAAATAGCAACGACATCAACTCTCCCATGACACACGTAAACACACTATTCATAACATCTCATGGCATGATAAAATGGAATATCTATTGTAATAGAACAGTCAGAGGCTACGAGAAATGACACTCTTCCATAGTGTGAAGGACTGCCACTTGGAGGCAGCTTCAAGGTGACTTCAAGTGAATCGCATTTCCAAAACACCAGGCTCCCTATGAGGTGTACATAGTTAACCAGTGAAAGAAGGTGGAAGCACCATGACACAGCCCTCCTGTACTCATCAGCAGCACAGAGGAAGAAACAGCAATTATGTGTACCACACAAAACACAACATTGTTGAGCCTGCCTCGTGCCACCAGAAACACAAGTATGCCAAACATTTTCCTCTCTGCACAGCACTGCCTTCAGGTTGCTGACTCGTCCCACCCAACTGCCCTTCTTAGCCAGATTAATTTCACTGAGAAACACAAAGAGGCAGAAAAGAGATCCTTCTCAGGAAAGAAGGGACAGACCATTTGCCTTCAGGGGCTCAGAAGCGAAATTCCAACTACTGGCTGAATTCAAGGACACACGTGGTAATAAGCAGTCACTTGCTCTACTGGCTGTCTTTTACACAAAACAGGAGCACGATCAGTATCACTTCTGCCTGATGAACATCTTGTTTCCTTGGTCCTTTCACGCTATGCAGCATCCAGGCTGTACCACCAGCAAGTTATTAATAAGAGACTGAATTTAAGCTAGATCTCCTGAAGATGCCATTGGGATCCAGGAGTCAAGCTGACAGCCAAAGCAAAGGAAAAGCTAGTGGGCATTGATAGCACAAAAGGCAGAAGCGCTTAAAGAAGTAATTCTGCAAAGTTTTAGTCTGACCCTTTGGCATTACCTGTGTACAGTGGATGGGAAAAGATGAGATCGAAGAAAGTGTTCAGAATAACTCAAAATAATAATTGCTAACCAGATACACCGCTCACTTAACACTCAGAGCACTATGGATTAATTTCTATCATTATTCCCTTTACAGGAGAGGAAAGTGGAGTACTGAGAGCTTAAGTATCTTGCCAAGTTCACGCTGCTGGTATGAGCTGGTATTCGAACTGTCTAGCTCAAATGTGCTCCTAACTGCCGTGACCCACTGCCTTTTCAGTAAACTTCCATCACAAGTGACCCTTCTGAAAAGGCCAACTTTTAGGTTTTCAATTATTTTTTAATACAAAAAGCCTTTGTTTCAGACCTAAAGATAAAATGCATCCTCCTACGTATATAGGATGAAAAATAGAGAAGAGGATAAAAAAGACAGTGTGTTTCTTTTGTGTTTTATTTCTTAACAGGGACAGAATCTACTCTTCGCATGCACACTTCAGACTTCCTTCTCTCCTGCATACTGGTTCACTGGGGGGATATGCAAATGGTGCACAGAAAATTGTAAGAATCTTAGATATCGGTATTTAAGGCCTCGCCTGAAAACATGTAAGAATCAAGGAAAAAGTAGAAATGCACCCAGCAGAATGAAGTCGGGTCGGGGGAGGGCACAGGGGTGTATGCAAAGTCAAATGACAAAATCCCAAATAATCTTGGCTCTTATGCAAAGGTACTCTGTTCATTTCCCTGGAAGCACCAAACAAAAGCGGCTGCCCATTTCTCTGCTTCAGTTTCCTGGCTATTACTGGATCACCCACGGGCATCCATGTTCCAGGCTCACAGAACAATGCTCACTAGCATAAATCCATCAGTCCTGGTACTCATCCAAAGAGCTAAAAAAGACTACCACACGACTGAATGAACGTCTGTGTGCGCATACCTAGCGACAGAATCCCACCATGGGCAAGACATATGTGTGAGAGGCAGTTAGCACCTCCCAGCACCGAGGCATGTGCGAGCTTGTCAAGAGATAGATTACACATCAGACCGAAATGCTGAACAGGATGTTCTGCTTGTAGCTCTGTTTGCTAACATTTTATACATCTTCAGAGTCTCTGCCGTCACAGAGAGGCCTGTGAGTCCCCCACGAGCACCCCAGCACACTAACAAAATGCAAAGTGCAGAGGTCACTCCATCGATGGTAGGAGTTTAGCTCGTCTAGGACCACCTCCCCATCCAGAATGGGCAACCCTCGGAGGACAGCAGTTGCTAACTTAGGGGGAAGAAAAAGTGCACAGTGGGGGAGGCAAAGGGTTATTTTTAAGAAAGAGCACAATCGAGCTTTTCTCTCCACCACCCACTCCACACCACCTCCTCGCTCCCTTGTCTCTCCTCCTGCCTGCTCTTCCACTTCATTTGTCTTCCCCAGCCTCCCGCCCCATTGCTCGTGTCCCACACTTCTCACACGTGTTTTCTTCTCTGTGTCCCAAGGTGGGACACCAGCTCAAACGCCACACAGAGAAAAACAGCTGTGTGAGGCCTCAGAGCTGCTGCTGAGCTTGGGGGTGGGAAGAGGGGGACAGGGACAAAGAAGCTGGCTAGCTTCCTCCTCAAAGCTCCCAATGCCTAAGATTCAAAACATGCATCCACTTTTTAGAAGCCTTCTCTTGACACCAGAGCCACAGGGAAGAGAAAAAAGCTTCTGTGTTATAAGCTAAATGAACCCATTAATTACGTCATCTTCATATGTGCCTGAATACTTGAAGATATTTGGCTTATGTCTTATTACAAATGTCCTTTACTATTTGTCCTATGCCTCCTCAATATGGCTTCCAAAGCTGAGTCACCTGAGCTCTTGTGTGGACTAGTGAGCATTTTTAAATGTAAGTGATAAATCCACGTGCTCTGTGGATTGATTTCCTCCAACAGCTGTGAGTGACAAGCAACTCAACACACTTGGGAGTCGTGTGCCTCGACCAAAGTAGTGCTTCAGCAATAGCTGAAATAATGAGGCACTTTCCAAAGTGGAGTAATTAAAAATCAGGGCCAACTTTAACATGGCAAGAGAAAAAGGCAGAGCAGGAAATATAAAGATCACGTATGAGGATTACAAACAAGAAAACCACTTGGATCTTCATCTGAGACCAATAGAAGCAATACCTATGTCTTCCTCTGTGGCAATCCATCAACTCAACTGGATGGCTGGATGGCATCACTGACTCGATGGACGTGAGTCTGAGTGAACTCCAGGAGTTGGTGACAGACAGGGAGGCCTGGCGTGCTGCGATTCATGGGGTCGCAAAGAGTCGGACACGACTGAGTGACTGAACTGAACTGAACTGAACTGAAGCATATACGCTGGGCTTTCCAGATGGCACTAGTAGTAAAGAACCCACCTGCCAACACTGGAGACCTAAGAACCTCAGGTTCAATCCCTGGGTCGGGAAGATCCCCTGGGGAAGGGCATGCCAACCCACTCCACATTCTTGCCTGGAGAATTCCATGGACAGAGGAGCCTGGTGGGCTCCAGTCCACAGGGTCACATAGAGTCAGACATGACTGAACTGACTTAGCATGCACACACACACACACACTATGTACCAGGCACCGACCGTGCTGGGTGCCAGAGATAACACAGGAAAAGAAGACAAACCTGATCCAAGCTCTCAGGGAGCTTACGCTGTCCCATCAGCACAAGACAAAACTGTAGGTTTTTTTTACTAACTGTAGGTTAGTAAACTCCCGAAGTGAAACATGTATTACAAAGGAAAGAGATGAGAACTGTGGAAGACCAACACTGGAGAAGCTATTAATACATCAGATAGAATAGCAGGGCAAAGCATCGCTCTCTGAAGAGACAACACTTTGAAGCCGGAACATAAAGGCAGAGAAAAGCTAACCAGGGCAAGAATGAGGGACCATTCCAGAAAGACAGAATTGCACAAGCAAAGGTCCTGAGGCAGAAAAGGTTTGGACACCACTGAAAAATCAGTGTGGCTGAATTAAAGTGAACAAGGAGCAAGTAATGCAAAGGATTCTGGTGAGACACAGTGGGCCCTGAGCTTTGACCAGGATTTCATTCTAAAGAGGGAATGGTATGACCCAATTTGCACTTCGTGATAATCACTACTCCCTCTGTGTGGGAAAAGATATGAAAAGCAGAGGTTGTTCCAGTTGTCTTAAGCAAGAGGGTAGGATTCCCTGGATCAGAATATGGCAGTCACATTAAAAAACAACAGACAGATTCAGAGGTATTTTAGAAGTAGAACCAACAAAAGTTATCGACATATTGCAGATGAGGGTGACAGGAAGGGAAAAATCAGAGATGATTCTCATCAAGGGGCTCTATTTCCAGGTGGGTTTTTTCAATAGTGACAAGCACCACCTGATATAACACCAGGTCCATGCAAGAATCTGGTCTACGGGGCCTGGCATGCCTGTAGACATAAGTTACTTAAAAACCACAGATCTAAGAACAAGAGAAACTTTTGTCTTCACATTGGCGCCAGAGCCCTATAGTTTCCCCAAAATCACACGCTTAAATGTCCCTTTACATCTGAGTGCAACGATTTTTAAGTAGAATCGCACCAGATAAACCAGCTATCAACCCATCTAGTCTCCATGATAAGCAATGGAGAAAATACAGCAATTTCTTTGAGGATCTTCATGTCAAGTTGGATGTCAAATATGTCACAGGCATATGACAGCATAACTTACTGACTAGCAGAAAATAACTAACTATAAAATACAAATTTATTGATCATTTCTTTGTTATCATTGTCCTTAACAATGTTGTCTCCGTAGGATCGCTTCAGAAACCAAGTATACAACCCAATGCAGTACTCCCCAAGGAGAAGACCTCTAAGATAAAGAGTATGAACTGCCTTCCGTCCTCTACATGCTCTACTCAAACTGGTCTCTAGAGGCCACAGGAAGTCACAGCATTCCATGGAAGACAGAGATTCAGCCTCAGTGCCTTTCTGACCTGTTCATCCCTATTACCTACTTGAGTATTACTGGCATAGTTTCCACTGCCCTTCCTAAAAAGCTATTACATAATGATCATCTCAAAATCCTGTGGCCCATTTGTGTAAGTGAGCATCTCTTTCCCTTTTAGTATTTATAGAGATGATGCACTCTTGTTCTTAAATTGCAGAATGAGAGACGATGAGACAGACAGACAGACAGCCACACACACACACACACACACACACACACACTGGAGACAGCACCTCTGATTCTGGCTCAGGTCTTGCCAAAACAGATAGCAAATCGAGATAAACTAGTAATGTATTTGGAAAGGAATGTTATCTTTCGTTCCTCAAGACTATTAACTGTGACCTTTTTTGTCTGCATTTCAAGGACTTTGCTCGAAACAGACCCCATTTTTTTTAGTCAATATACAAACAATGCCTTTCAGAAAGGCTCTCCCCCAGTGTTCCAGTGAAAAGCATGCAACTCCTGCCTCCTGTCCTCTGGTCCCATGTAAGTCTTACATTTACTCCAACACTTTAAACTTTTAATTCAGTGGTCCATCCCCAAACTGTCCTCAGAACATTCCTCTTTAATTCGGTGGTCCAGCTGACAGCTCCTCTCCACATAAGTACCTCTCTACCTGCTAAACCACCTGCTCAGCTCCAGTAGACAGACTATAAAAACAATTTACAGATTCACATCACTACACTTCACAGCCTCATACTTAACTCTGTAAATTCACTTTCAACCGTTCTGAGCTGTTAATTCTAATTTAGCCTCTCATCACCTACAAAGACTAAACTGGATCTTTATCTTTGCCACCCATGTTGGATTTTATTGCAGGTTCTGGATTTCTGCAACTGTAGCAAAGAGAGGAAGAACTGGGCTGAGCTCGCCAACATGAAAAGCTGTCACTATGTAACTCATGTTGGGGACTCTTCCCAAACTGGCATATGTTTCTGCTGCTTTTCGCTTCTACGGCTTTTCGCTTCTACTGCATATATTTATTCTCACTCTAGCCACAAAGCTGCCCAGATAGCCCAACGTTCTCCACATCGAAAGAAACCAAAGCAACAGACACATAAACCCAAACACACATCCACCTGCTTGAATCCAAGGATGTGCTTTGACCTCCTGCTATTCTGTGCCAAATAACACCTCTATCCAAAGTCTGATGATGGCTAATAGTTTCAACATTTTCAGAGCTGCGTCACTGTAAATGACCCTCTGATTTTCAGGATGTTTTCCCACTATTCTTTTTTAAATCAACCTGGCTAAATGTAACCTATAATCCTATAAATGTCATGTAAATATGTATGCGTGTATATGAGGAGGGCATGACAATCCAGTCCAGTATTCTTCTCTGGAGAATCCCCATGGACAGAGGAGTCTGAAGGGCTACAGTCTGCGGGGTTGCAAAGAATTGGACAAAACTGAGCAGCTAAGGACAGCACAGTATGTGTGTGTGTATATATATACACACGCATATACATATATATGTGTGTATATAGCCAAGAAGTTCATTTGTGTTTTTTCATAAGACGTTATGGATTATACTTTGTTGTTGTTTACTGGCCCAGTCATGTCCAACTCTCTTGTGAGCCAATAGATTGGGATTTTTCAGGCAAGGATACTGGAGTGAGTTGCCATTTCCTTTCTCCAAGGGATCTTTCTGACCTAGGAATTGAACCCGTGTCTGCTGCTTCGCAGAAGGATTCTTTACCACTGAACCACCAGAGAAGCCTCTATGGATTATACATACACATATATATATATATATATATAATCCTCATCTTGACCTACTTTCTTAATAGAACCTACTTCTAAGGAGAAACAAGGCAAAAATTTCTTGAAAAATTTCCCAGTTACTGCTGATAATTGCAGTTAAATATCACCTATAATACTCTGTCCTACTTCACTAATGGAAACACAAAATGCTAAACGCCTAAACGCTGTCAGATCTCTTCTGACCTGCTCAGAATTTTACCAGGTCTCCTCCTAGACCAACCTACAGGGACAAGAAAAGCATCACCTCCGGAGACATTATTCTTTAGAGGCGTAATGTCTCCTCACCCCTCCCCATTCGCCCTAAGATCTTTAAGCATGTCTTTCCCAAGGCCATGGGAGGGAGGCAGAGAGGGGCACCAGCACCCAGGGGGAACTCACTGAGAGGCTTCAGGATGCTGCTGCTGGACTCATCCGCATTCTCCACATCTGACTTGTCAGAATAGTTCTCAGAGATTCTCTCCTTTTCCTTCTTTTCTCGGTGGCCTGTCTTTCTCTTGTGACGTCTCCTTCTCCGGTAGCTCTTTGGCACATGGACCCCAATGTAGATGGTGTGGTGGCCTGAGGAAGGAACACAAATCACTCGTCATTTCAAACCACAGTCTCAGCTACATAGAAATCACACAAGACCCAGAGGTCAGAAAAAAAAAATGTCCATAAATTCAACATTACCATTTCACATTTGATAAACTGGAAAAATAAAACTGCCTTCCAATTTTCATTGAACTAGACTGTAATTCAACCTGTTGGCTGCCACCAGGATTTGGTGAGGATGTGTTCTAATTCTATCCGGATAGACTCTTTTTGTTTAGGCAAGTCAAAGAATATTGAACTAGAAATCAGGAATCCTTGATTCTGGTCAAACCTCTGCCATCAATGAGCTATCTGACCTTGAGCATGTCCCTTAATCATTCTGGGCCTCAGTTTCTTCATTTATATGAAGGTCTTAAACTGGGTAATCCTTAAGAGTCCTCTCCAGTGCCAACTTTCCTGGAGCCTGTGATTATACTGAATAGAGTGATGAAAAAGGAGTTATTGGAAAAAGGGGGGAAAAGACCTAATTCAGAGTTCAAAAAGTCATTCTGCGGGTATAAGGTTTTACACTAAAACTTTTTTTACCCAATCAGCAGAATAGAGACTTAGAACTGGGACAAACTAAGAAAAAATAAGACATACTTAGAGAGAAAATTTTAGAAATACTCAAATGTTCACACTAGGAAACAGCTAAAATGAATGTCAGCTACAGTGCCATTCTCATTTTTCTTTTTTCGTTTGCAAAAGTTTCTAAAAACTGGTTGTTGCTGTGATAAAAATAAACCCAGCCCAGTAAAGATTGCCTTGAAGAGGAGGGCATGAGGAAAAAAGATTGTGAAATGCTTTCAGTTCTCGAGAAGGAAGAACTGCAATACTGACAAGTGGTATTATTTTTACAAAATCTGATAAGACAGAAAAAAAAGGAACTCAAAGTTCTACATGTTTTTTTCCACTGGAAAACTTTTACTTTCACTTTGTATGCAGTCTAACTTCTGAATGTGGGAACCACCATTTCGGAAGTAATGGGAAAACTTCTTTTCTTTTTGAATTGCAAATGGGAGTTGCAAAAAAAGATGAGATTATCTAGGGATTTCCTCCACATTCTGGAATTATTCTGTAATGACTACTGTATGGCACCAAAGACAATAAATATCACACACTCACATGCAAGACACATATATGCAAATGTCTGATGAATATACCATGAATTCCTTTCCACTGTCACTCACGAGGCCTATCTAAAAACACTGTAATTCACAGTGGTGTTCCCTTAAACTGGAAGGATTAAAACAATTATATCAAGCAAGATGTTCCAATCAAGAATGCAGAACCCCATGTGAATGAATAAGCAGTCAAAAAAAAAAAACCTGATACTTGGAATGAAGTCTGAGGCATCTATATAAAACATGAAGTCCCTGCCCCCAATACATATACAGACATACAAACACCCAGACACATACGCCAACTCAACTACTAAAAAGCACAGTGAAATTCTCCCTGCAGAATGTGGTGCCAATGAGAAATTTATCATCTCTAACCATTTACAAGCAAATTGTTCTCATGGGAAAGCTATATTATACTAGGAAGTAGGAAACATCTAAAAAACAATGTGAATTAAGAAACAGTGTCAATTGTTTCCTGCGCTCCAGTTATTGAGGGAGTCCTCGAGCTTTATCTCAGGTCACACAATATATGTAAGCAAAGCATCCAGTTTCTTTAGTAAATCAAACACGGTCAGGAAATAGGAAAACATCACAAAAAATGTTAAGAAGTCAAAGAACAAATTTTAACCTGTCACATTAACTATTTTCTTATTAAAAAATGGTAACTAAGCAAAAAGAAAAAAAATGGCAATTAAACTGCAAGAGTCAAACTGATGTTACATGTAAAGATTTTTTTTAATATCTTTAGCCAAATCTGCATAGTATATTTAGATATAATGATAGATCATTTAAAAAACAGTTCGTGTGCACGCTAAGTCACTTCAGTCATGACCCATCCTTTGTGACCTTATGGACTGTAGCCCACCAGGCTCCTCTGTCCATGGGATTCTCCAGGCAACAATACTGCAATGGTTGCCATGCCTTACTCCAGGGGATCTTCCAGACCCAGGGACCAAACCCACGTCTCATGTCTCCTGCATTGGCAGGCAGGCTCTTTACCACTAGCGCCACCCGGGAAGCCCAAAAGACAGTTTCTATGGGCTGATAAGATTTTAAGGTAAGATTTCTAGCTATCAAGTGTTGTTGTCAACCCAACAAAAGAATCAGCATGATATAAAGAGTGAGCTTTCAAAGCCCAGGAGAGAAATGTACCTTACCCTCTAGAACCTAATTGGAGTTGTCATCACCACAAAAATGGTGCCTTTTTATTTACATCGCAATCCTAGGCCTCACGGCTGCCTTATGAACTAGATTCAGCTGATCTCCATCTCCTCCAGCTCCTCCTCCAGATACTCCATCCAACCACAGGTGGGGGAACTTTTGGACACATGCTGCCCCGTGGAGCCCAAGTACCAACCACAAAGGTGGTTCCTTTTAAGACATCTCCAATTTCAGACATTTTTATCAGCTTTATTAAGGTACAGTTCTTCACATGCCATAAAATTCACTCATTTTAAGAGTTTATCTTTCTACTTTAATCTCTGGCATGTCTGAGATTTTTCTGGAATAAAAACTAATATTTTATAAAGTAAAAGAAAAAGAGAGTATATATTGAATGATTTTTAGCATATTTACAGAGAGTTGTGCAACCATCGCCATAATCCCATTTCAGAACCTGGCTACCAATCAACAAAGATCTCTCATGTTCATCCACAACCACTCTCTGTTCCCACTCCCATCCCTTACTACCTCTCAGGCATCTTTTATGCTGTCAGCAATGGGCTCCAGGAAGCTACAATTCTTGGTACCCACATGCTATGAACTTTTGCAGGACCCCTTACAGCACAGTAGAACCGAATATTCTTTGGGTAAGGAAGCTCTCTCCTTCCAAGAGTGGCCAGAGGAAAGCATCACTGAGCTGAGTAATTCAAAAGCAAAGCATCAGGAAACTCAAACAGGGGCTCTGTATCAACCAAAATGGGTGGGATGGGGAGGGAGATGAGAAGGAGTTTCAAAAAGGAGGGGATATATGTATACCTATGGCTGAGTCATGTTGAAGTTTGACAGAAAACAGCAAAATTCTGTAAAGCAATTACCCTTCAATAAAAAATAAATAATTTTTTTAAAAAGGCAAAGCATCCTCCTTTTCCTCTCAGACATTACTAGTAACTAAATTTTCCTTTTCTGTCTTGTTCAGATAAAGGAAAAGGCATAGAGTCCCAAGGTCAAACAAACCTTTAGGACCTAAGGAATAGTGTCTGTGTTTCAGCAATTACTTCTCAACCTCTTTTCATTTCAGCTTCTTTGCCCACCAGAAGAGAGGAATCGCCACTCCAGGTTCGATGCAGGATACAGGAAGCTTGGGGCTGGTGCACTGGGATGACCCAGAGGGATGGTATGGGGAGGGAGGTGGGAGGGGGGTTTAGGATGGGGAACACGTTTACACCCATGGCAGATGCATGTTGATGTATGGCAAAACCAATGCAATATTGTAAAATAAAAAAAAATAAAAATAATAATAATAAAAAGAGAGGAATACAGCATCACTTTGGTGAGTAGGGGAAAGGCACGCTTTCTCAAAATGATGACCAAGTATTTTATAAGCTGTATATGCTAAGTACCAAACATTAATGCTATTACTAATGCTATTAGTAATAAGAATAACGCTATTACTAATAAGAATATCATAGTTGATCTCAGTATTTATTTTCATTAAAATATCTTTACCTGTTTCAGAGATATGCCATGAAGACTGATGGCTATTTTTAAAATTACAACTCACCAAATGACAGCAAGCTCTTAGGAAAGCCATAGAGGTGGAGGATATAGTATTATTTTAAGTGTAAAATGAAAAGGGGAAACTTGATAGACAAGCCTTCCAATTCAGCAAGAGTCTACAAAGCAGTAAGATGCTCGGAGAATCAGGGATAGTTACCTGTTTAATTTATGAGGGAATAAGTTTTAGGCTCAAAAGAAAAAAATTCTCCCCTAGTGAGTGAAAGTCTCTCAGTCATGTCCAACTCTTTGGGACCCCATGGTATATAGTCCATGGAATTCTTCAGGCCAGGATACTGGAATGGATAGCCTTTCCTTTCTCCAGGGGATCTTCCCAACCCAGGGATCAAACTCAGGTCTCTCGCATTGCAGGCGGATTCTTTACCAGCTGAGCCACCAGAGAAGCCCAAGAATACTGGAGTGGATAGCCTATCCCTTCTCTGGCGGATCTTCACGACCCAGCAATCGAACTGGTATCTCTGGCATTGCAGGTAGATTCTTTACCAGTTGAGCTACCAAATGTCAGTAAAGACTGCTTCCAAAGATAATGTAAGAAGAAGGAGCAAAAAAATTTAATAGCTATAATTCATAAGGAAACAGTGATTGGTTTAAATGTTATTAAAATAAAGGTTACATTCTTGCTACTCAAAATTTTGTAGAATAAAACTACTGGAACCTACATTTGACAGTGTTCACTTAGGTGTGAGTCAAAGGGCATTCAGTCCTAGATTTGGCAGGGCCTCAGGAGCATGTGTTCGAAGAAATACCCTGCATACCTTTCTGTGACAGATGGTGCAAGTTCTCAACAAACTCTAAATATCTTGGGAATATCTCACAATCCAACCACAGCCAGTATTCCTGGGGAGAAAACACAGCTTTTCTGGTTATCTCTGGCCTTCGGAAATTATCACCAGGTGATCCACGTTGCTTCCCGTCTTCACATGCTCCACCTCAGGGGAGAGCAGAAGCCCTCAGATGCTGTCATGTCCACTTCTCCCAGTTTCTGAAATATTTCTACACTAACGCCATTGAGAGTTGCTATTGTGATCTGAGGCCACCAGAGAACTCTTACACTTATTAACTATAGTCATTTAAGTGAAAGAGGCTTCCACAGATACCCACTTCACTACCAAAAATGATTTAGGACTTTGAAGAACGAAACCCATCAAGTGAGTCAAGCTAAAATTTCTGTAGAGAACTGAGTGGTTAACAATATATGCCTCTCTATGCAACACAGATCATTAGCTCCTTTAGGAAACATGAATGAGTGAGTGAGTGAAAGTCACTTAGTCATGCCGACGCTTTGTAACTCCATGGACTATCCAGTCCATGGAACTCTCCAGGCCCGAATACTGGAGCGGGTAGCCTTTCCCTTCTCCAGGGGATCTTCCCCACCCAGGGATCGAACCCACATCTCCCACATTGCAGGCAGATTCTTTACCAGCTGAGTCACCAGGAAAGCCCTTAGGAAACATGGTACTATGCTTATATACACACAGATGACAGAAGCCACTTACGGAATTGTTACAAATGTGCCAGGCTGTTCCATTACCTCATGCCATCCTCACCACTACACGAATTAAGTGAATGACAGAGGATGAGATGGTTAGATAGCATCACCGACTCAATGGACATGAATTTGAGCAAACTCTGAGTGACTGTGGAGGACAGAGGAGCCTGGCAGGCGACAGTCCATGGGGTGGCAAAGATTTGGACATGACTTAGAGACTGAACAACAACATCGCCGTTGTACAGGCAAAGAAACCAAGGTTCAGGGACGTCTAGGATATTGTCACCAGCTAACTCATAAAATTCTACAGAAAAGGGACTTTCCTATTGTCCAATGGTTAATTAAGACTCTGAGCTCCCAATGCAGGGAGCCGAGGTTCGACCTCTGGTCGGAGAACTAAGATCCACATGCTGCAAAGCATGAACAACAACAACAAAAAAACAATTAATTTTTAAAAAGATATTAATCTCTTTTTAAAAATCCCTCAGGAGAAATATCTCCCAGGTCTCAACATTAAAAATAGTGAGTGCTTCATCCTTGCTTTGGTGGTGCTTTGTCTGTTTTTAGGGGGCTTTTTTGTGACAGACACTATATTTATACTATCTTGTAACTGATGTTTCCTTCCTCATGTTGACAGCTAGAAATAGAAGAGACAAATCTCAGGCCAACCTGCAATGGGTAGACAGTTTTGTGACATGCATTTTAAACACTAACCTCCTCTTCCAACTTTTCAATGGTTACTTTCCCTTCGCATTGAAACTTTTTAGAATAAGGCAGCATATAAAGATTTTTTAAAACCTGAGATGTCAGTACCATGGGTAGAGGCTGAGGGTGGCTGTGGGGGAATGTAGATTTCTAGCCAGAGAGTTAACGGGTCCTTGCTGGTCCTTTGAGTACATCGAAATCTACAAGTCTAAATCTTTGTCCAGAAATCTACCTTCCCCCAAGGCCACCCCACCCGCCGCCAGCCCCAGGCTCCTACAGAACATCACTAACAAAATTCTGAGGGATGTTCCCAATTTTAGTTTTCCACATTGTTCCTCTTTCTATAATCAATGGGATTTCTGTTCTCTCTGGTTCAAAGCAAAGATTCTACAACACTTGGGACTTTACATCGTTCTTTCAGAACTAATCAGCAATACTTCCCAAACATAAGTTAAATACTGCCTTTCTTGGCTTATCTAAAGTAACCTGGTCTTATGCCAAGGTGCCTGAAACTTGTTGTAGCTACTGCCAAGAAGGATACAGGGGAAGGAGGCAAATTAAAGAGAGATTTATTATTTCTTTTTAATTATGAAAAGAAAAATGTTGGAAGAGGAGACAGAGACCCTGGATGTGGGATAGACTGTCTAAAAGATGCTGGAAAGACTTTATTTCTTGTACCAAAATGAATCTCAAAGGTATTTTGGAAGTGCATGCATAAGAAACCTTACAGAGAATCATAGTACCAAGTCCAGATGCCAGAGAGGTTGTGTGTTTCGCACTTTATATAATAAGAAACAGATCAGTCTGTCTAATCCTAAACACTTTAATAAAGGAAATACAAGTAACTCATTAGTGCTTTACCCACAGACCCATAAGAGTGTCCATAACCAGTTCTATTAAGATATAATCAATGCAACATTGCTAATTTACTTCGGCATAAATACCAGTTCATGAAAAGAAAACTCACTTTGAAAGGAATGTTATAATTTTGCATTTAACAGGGGGTAAGTCAGCCCCTTTGGTTAGATGTTTGCTTGACAGTCCACAAAACAGATCCCACTACTCAAGACAAGGGATCATTTCTATTCCTATATTTTGGATAGGGCCAACTTTTCACCCAGAAAAAAAAAACAATAATGCACGTGTTTCTTAATAGTTTATTGCATGCTACATATGTAATTTATTTACAGACCATTCTGAGTGCTGATTAGTAATCTATTTTAATATTAATGCTACCAACTACACTTAGGAGCAGGCATGCAAGCAAATAAGTAGTAAAAGTGATGAAAAACAGGGAAATACTTTTCTTCCCACTGAATGACATGGGACTTTTGTTCACTGAAAACCTCCCAGAAATTCTTTAGGCAACTTGAGGTACCCCAAGCAAGACTGATAAGAAATCTCAGCTTGGTATTTACTGAGCAGAGTACTTTTAATATTTAATATTTGATGATGAAAATGATAACCATCTCGAGGCAAAACAAACAGCACAAGGAAAAGGTCTCAAAGGGGAGTTGAGCTCATGGTAACTTAGCTAAACTCTTGTCTTAAAGAACAAGCTAAAGCTCAGAAAACTTTCGCACTTGCTTTACAAGTGCTCATGTTTAGCAAAGTAGTTCTAATCATAGTTTTTAGGTAGGTGGGCTCCAGTCCATGGGGTTGCAGAGAGTCGGACACAACTGAGCAACTAAGCACAGCACAGCAAAGGTGAGGAACCCATGCCACACACTGAAGTTATACTTTCACGACAGCTTCTGTTACTAATAGCTGATAACAGAGGCTAAAACTGACCAGCACTGTATAAAATCTGAACCAGTGACTATTTTTAAAGAAATACAGCTTCTTATATTTAGTGATCATCCATTATTTGAAAATATCTAGGCCACAACAACTTAAAGGCACTACAGGAGCCAACCTTGATGAGT
Organism: Bos indicus x Bos taurus; assembly: GCF_003369695.1. Taxonomy (NCBI): domain Eukaryota; kingdom Metazoa; phylum Chordata; class Mammalia; order Artiodactyla; family Bovidae; genus Bos; species Bos indicus x Bos taurus. Next base: position 86,089,917 of record NC_040081.1, on the reverse strand, counting down.
AAACAGGACTAAAAATCATGTTATCTTTTATAAACTGTAGCTCCTGAAATGCTTCACAATCTCTGAAAAACTGCTTCTCCAAAGTAATTTTAATTCTGCTCTAGCAAAACCTCTTTTGGCACTAGGGGTAAAGAATCTGCCTGCCAACCCAGGGGATGTAACAGACTAGGCAGGGTTCGATCCCTAGGTGGGGAAGATGTCCTGGAGAAGAGAATGGCAACCCACTCCAGTATGCTTGACTGGAGAATCCCATGGACAGAGGACTTTTGTGGGCTATACAGTCCATGGGGTCACAAAGAGTCGGGCACGACAGAAGCTACTTAGCACACACGCACATACTTTTAAAGTATAATCTATATTTATACCTATATCTATATATATTTTTGGGGTTTTCCTGGTGGCTCAGACAATAAAGAATCCACCTGCAATGTGGGAGACCTGGGTTCAACCCCTAGATCGGGAAGATCCCCTGGAGAAGGGAACGGCTACCCACTCCAGTATTCTTGCCTAGAGAATTTCATGGAGAGAGGAGCTTGAGGGCTACAGTCCACGGGGTGGCAAAGAGCCAGACACAACCAAGCAGCTAACATTTTTTAACACATTTATATTGAGATGTGTATATATATATACACATAATATATATACAACATAATATATACAATCTCTACATTGAGAGAGCTAAATATCATTTTTATGGACAATCCAAATCCAATATGTCAATAAAATATCCTCCATTGTGTACAGTGCACAAAGATGCACAGTAAATGCTGTTCTTATCTCTCCCTCCTATTTCCAAAGCGGGGAAGAAAGCCCTATTTCTCTTCCTTCCCACCCACTTTGAGCCCTGACAATAACTTGTGAACACCCTCTGTTCTCCAGAGAAGGTACTCCAGAGCACTCCCCCTGGGCAAGACAAAAGAGTCAACTTTGGATCAAGGCTCCTGGAGAAGGAAATGGCAACCCACTCCAGTATTCTTGCCTGGAAAATCCCATGGACAGAGGAGCCTGATGGGCTACAATCCATGGGGTCGCGAAGAGTCAGACACGACTGAATGACTTCACTTTCACTTTTAGATCAAGGCTAACTCACCCCTCAGTTAGCTGTCTAGTCATTATGCAGAGTGTAACTGTGCTGCAGAGGCAATACCTTCAATAACCCCCGTCTCCCCTACCCCTGCCAGGAGCCAGCGTCAGGTCATCACCATCCTGCTGCGGGAGGGTCTCCCCGGAGCTTTCACACTGTGGGTGCCAAGCCCCAGGGCTCAGGTCTGTTGTCCTTTTTACTTGAAAGCCAGAGGAGAGTGGATTCAAAAGGTCTGGAAGGTCAGAGCCAGCCAGGGCAGTGCAAAGAGGAGCCACTTAACAGAAGCAGATGAACCCTTGACTCCTCCTGACACCCCAGAACCCTGAAAGAGCTGGAGAATTTTAATGTGCAATACACATGCAGTCAGACAAAATCCACCTGTGAGCCAAACACAGAGAACTGACAGTTTCCATTATCTCTCTTGTGGTCTCCATTTGCACAACTGAATGGCAAGTAGGGCTGGAAGAGAGAAAACAAAGGCTAATCCAATGGTCATTGATAACCGGATTTGCAATTGCAGCCAGAGAGGCAGCTTAGACAGACACATAAATGCACACATTCACACTCTCATTCTAACCACATTGTCCGTCTGCGACTCTATTCTGGCTTCCCTTTTAGCACTAGCCTAAGCCCTGCTGGGCAATAGGAAGAGTAGACTTAGTCACTATAGACAGATAATCCACTATATAGTCAATGCACTCACAGCTAATCAGGTATCAAACATCTAATATTAGTTCACATAATTCCCTCCTCTCACACACCTGTACATAGGTAAATGAGATTTGGATCATGCGGGGGCGGGGGAGGGGGAGCAGGTTGGGGGTTGCTAAAACAATGACCAAGAAATAGAGAAAGTGCTACAAATGACTCAAACTAGCATGCTGCTGCTGCTGCTAAGTCACATCAGTCGTGTCCGACTCTGTGCGACCCCATAGACGGCAGCCCACCAGGCTCCCCCATCCCTGGGATTCTCCAGGCAAGAACACTGGAGTGGGTTGCCATTTCCTTCTCCAATGCATGAAAGTGAAAAGTGAAAGTGAAGTCGCTCAGTCGTGTCTGACTCTTAGCGACCCCATGGACTGCAGCCCACCAGGGTCCTCCGTCCACGGGATTTTCTAGGTAAGAGTGCTGGAGTGGGGTGTCATTGCCTTCTCTGCAAACTAGCATGCTGCTGCTGCTGCTAAGTCGCTTCAGTCATGTCCTACTCTGTGCAACCCCAGAGATGGCAGCCCACCAGGCTCCCCCGTCCCTGGGATTCTCCCAATTCCAGAATCATTACAACTATGATTTTCCACATGCACCCAGAAAAAGAGGACAACATTCACTGACACAGCAGCAGATAATCACACTTCTAGAACTGAAATGACCTTAAATATCATCTGATTAAACCTCTTCATGTACCAATTAACCAGGTAAAGCCAAATAGCTAATGATGTAGAGGCTGGGACTCTTGGAGCTCCTGGTTAAAGGTTTCCTTTCTTCCCCACTACCATGGTACCTACACTCCCCCCTACCTCTCCTATATTGCATTGTCTGCAAAATATAGCCAAGTGGGGAGAAAAAAGATTAAGCTTTTCAAGTTAGCAACTACAAAAGAGGACAAAACAGGCTCAGGAATTCTCTGAAAGTGTGTCTTATAACCACAGAATGACAAGTTTAAATCTACAACCCTTAGCTCTGTAAACTGCCCCAGAATATGAAGACACCTGCCCTCCCATGAGCACCTGTGGTCGTGCAAACAATGAGGCCAGCCGGGCTTGTGCTTCTTTCTCTTGCACCTTTTCACAACCTCTCCCAACACCTTTTATTCTTCTCCATTCAGTTCTTCCTACTCCCTGCTCTTCCAGGCTCTCCTTCCAGCTCTCACCCAGCGATGGAAAGGGACCAGACCTCAAGCACACATTTTTGGAAGGAGCACTGCCCTGGTAAAGTTAAGGAGTCTGGCTCCTCGTCCTAGTGTTCCAAATTACCATCAGCATTATTGCAAGCAAATCACTTTACAGGCTCCAAGGCTCGTCTCTCCATCTGTAAGGTGAGAACGCTAAGCTACATTATCTCGTAGATCCTTTTGAGCTCTAAAAATTCTGTAATAATTCTAAGGATTTTAATTGGTTAAGGGTAATGAAGCACATAAGGAAAAGGCTAAAAGGTTTTCTACTATTTCTCAAAGTCCCTCCACAACTACTTACGATGGTAGTTTTCTCTTTGGGCATTCTTCAGTCTCCTCTGATTTGACTCTTTCCTGACAATGCCACTTAGACTGCTAAAAGCCACCCATCACCCTTTTCTGCCAAATCGACCAGTTACTTTTCGCTCCTCATCTTCTTGACCCCAGGCAGCACTCAGCACTGTCCATCACTGGCTCCTTGTTGAAAACAGTCTTCTCTTGGCCTCAGAAGACTTCTATGATTGCTCCTTCTCAGTCTCCAAAGGTTGGCATCAAAGAACACAGACCAGTCCTCCTCCTACCCTATTCTCTTCCTTTGGTAATGTCATCCACTCCTGTGGCTTTATTTTTTAACATTTTGTTTTGGGGATTTTTTAAAAAATATTTATTTATTTCTCAGTTTATTTGGCTGTGCCAGGTCTTCATTGCAACATATGGGATCTAGTTCCCCGACTAGGGATCGAATGCAGGCCCCCTGCACTGGCAGCAGGGAGGCTTAGCCACTGGACCACCAAGGAAGTCCCCCTCTGGCTTCAAATACTAGCTAGCTCCCTGGGATTCCCAAACTTCTATCCCATCCCCATCCTTTCTTTTTAGCTCCAGCTTGTGTGGCCAAGTACCTGCTTTAGAGTTCTACTGGACTGGATGTCTCACAGGGGTCTCAAAGTCAAAAAGCTGAACACCTACCTTCCTTCACTACTATCCCTCCAGTGTCCCTCATCACAAATGGCATGTAAGTCCCCAAACTGCTCAAAGCAGAAATCCAAAAGTAATCACCCCCCGCCAGCACATCTTTCCATCAGCAAGTACTGGCAATTCAACCCATCTTTTTTGTCCCAGGCTAAACCCTAAAATCACCTCTCAGTTGAATCTTAGCAACAGTCTCCCCACTTTTATCTTTGTCCTCTTGGGATCCTTTCTCCACCCATCAGCCAAAGAGATGTTTTTTAAAATGCAAATTTTGTCTTGTCACTTTCCTGCTTACAACACTCTGTAGTGGATCCCCAGTGCACACTAAAAATCCTAAATCTTTAGCTGCTGCTGCTACTGCTAAGTCACTTCAGTCGTGTGTGACTCTGTGCAACCCCATAGACGGCAGCCCACCAGGCTCCTCCGTCCCTGGGATTCTCCAGGCAAGAACACTGGAGTGGCTTGCCATTTCCTTCTCCAATGCATGAAAGTGAAAAGTGAAAGTGAAGTCGCTCAGTCGTTTCCGACTCTTGGCGACCCCATGGTCTGCAGCCTACCAGGCTCCTCCGTCCATGGGATTTTCCAGGCAAGAGTACTGGAGTGGGGTGCCACTGCCTTCTCCACAAGCTTTAGCAAAAGTCATGAATTATCTGGGTTCCACCCACTTCTCGGAGAAGGCACTGGCTACCCACTCCAGTACTCTTGCCTGGAAAATCCCATGGACGGAGGAGCCTGGTGGGCTGCAGTCCATGGGGTCGCAAAGAGTCGGACACGACTGAGCGACTTCACTTTCACTTTTATGCACTGGAGAAGGAAACAGCAACCCACTCCAGTGTTCTTGCCTGGAGAATCCCAGGGACGGGGGAGCCTGGTGGGCTGCCGTCTATGGGGTCACACAGAGTCGGACACGACTGATGTGACTAAGCAGCAGCAGCAGCAGCAGCATTCACTTCTGGCCACTCTCTCCTGGTACATATGGTCCAGCTACATGGGCCTTATTTTCACTTCTCAAACAGGCCTACTCACCACTGGGCCTTCACACATCCTGGCCTAGGAGGTTTCCCTCCTTCTTGACCTAGCTAACTCTCTTCACCCTTTAGGTCTCAAGTTAACATCACTCTACAGGAGATACATATCTTGGTCTCCATGTATACTCACCCACAGGCATGATATACTCTCTAAATTATCATATCAACCAACTTTGTGTCCTTAAATGATGACGAGTTTATTTGACAACACATTAGTTACTGACCTAATTGGAATATGTCATGTTCGCCCGGAAAAGCAACATATCAGAGCTTGTATATCTGCAAGTGTTCTTACCATTTTTATAAGCTAAAAAAAAATAATAATAAAAGCTTTGTCCATCAAAGTTAATGAGAAGAGTTAATGAAATTCACTCAGTATTGTCCGACTCTTTGCAACCTCATGGACTACACCGTCCATGGAATTCTCCAGGCCAGAATACTGGAGTGGGCAGCTGTTCCCTTCTCCAGGGGATCTTCCCAACCCAGGGACTGAATCCAGGTCTCCCTCATAGCAAGTGGATTCTTTGCCAGCTGAACCACAAGGGAAGAGAAGAGTTAACATAGATAACAATCAGCTAACTCGTTGATTACCAGATATCAGTACTAGCTTTAGTCAGAAAGCACTCCCTAGTCACAGCAAGCACTTGAGAAGGTGTTAAACACAAAAATAAATCACAGGCAAGGACCAGACCCAAAGAAGTTAACACCTTAAATTTACAGGGTTCATCCTGGGGATTTCAAATTAGTTTCCTTACACCCCTAGCAAAACTAGGAGATAAGGAAGCACCAATGCTGTTTCTTTGTACGAAAATCTGGGATTCAGAAATTAAGTAATTTGACAATGGCTTACTGCAAATGTCAAAGTATTTTTCTGGTATTATCCAAGAATCCTTAGAGCATCTCTAGTAGGTGGAAAAGAAGATAGGTTATTAACTGCACTCTGCATGAAGAAAACACAACCACACAAACACAATCGGCCTCATGTCACCCAGAAAGACAGGGCAGAGCCAAGAACAGAAATAGGTCCTGAGACTCCTGGTTGTCCACCACATTCTCTAACCCACAATACAGACTGAATTAAAGTACCTCCAACTCCAGACGCTGACTGAGTTTGCCAAATACATGCATCCATTGGATTCAACTGTATCCTTTCATTCTACATCCAAGACACTGTCTTTATCTTTCAGTAGGGATAGAATCACATTGAAAATTTAATAATCAACTAGAGGGCAGGGTTGTGATTCAACTAATTCATAAAATGTGTGACTCTGGCCCTCTAAAGCTGGTACATTGGCTGATTTCACAAAGATTCAGACACTCCTTTTGATTTCCAGAAGTTTTGGCCTTGTCAAAGGTATTGAGTAACCTACCATCAAGAGGAAGTAAAATCATGTCCCAAGAGGGTTGAGTCTGCTCTCCTTTCAAAGTCGACAGAGTATCAAGAAAGGTGAACATGTTGGATGTAGCACTTAGGATGGCTGACTTCTAATTCTAACTCTTGGTGAAGGTAAAAACAATTCATCAGATTTAAAAGCTTTTGCAGCTATTCAGGGAAGGGAGTTATTTAAGTCGCCTCTACTAATGATTCAATGGGTGTCACTCACCACCCTCCTTCCCTTCACCTTCATCCCACCTGGCAATCAGCAGCTTCAGGGGCACAATATTTGGAACCTCCTGTGAACTCGTACCATGGCAGGCTCTCACCTCAGTCCCCTGCGTGCTATCAGCCAAAAAAGGGAAATGAAACAGAACAAAACCAAATCCCATCAGCATGCCCACTTCAGCAACGGGAGAGCCTCCACTGAACTTTATTCAGTTTTATTCTACTCTTACTCTACTCTCCCTCATCAGGCCCAATTTTCAATTCCCAATGACTTTGAATCTTATAATGATAAAAATGGGGAAACACTTAGCTCAGGTTTGAATACTTAGTATTATTTCTATACTATTGCATAATCTCATTGAATTGGCACCTAAATTATATAACAGCCAGTAGAGAACAGAATTATTCTAGTTCATGCTGCATATGGGGAAAGGAAAAAAGGAAAAATATATATATACTGTATATGTGTGTTTACATACATTACATATATAATAAACCCTTGAATCTTCCTCATTGGTAAGAAAATACCACACACTTAAATCTGTTTTCCAGAAGGGTAACTTTGCAGGCCTTATTATAATGGGCACACATTTATAATTTATCCTGTATGCAAGTATAGTTAGTATATCTTTTCTTGGAAGAGGAGACAATTTCACAAATTAGAGGTAATGTCTATCGGAGCAATCTAACCATGGAAACCAGATCTCACACGCGGAGCCTAAAGGGAATCAGAACATGTTCAAAGAGAAATACACAGCAGGAAAATTCTCTTGACCTTCCTGGCTTGCCTCTTCCAAAACAAGAAGCAGTATGTAAGTGTGGTTATTAGGAAGGCAAGGGATAGATGTTGGTAAAGATGAATTAAGAAAATAATGGTTTCAGGATGGAGGGGACACATATGCCTATAGCTGATCCATACTGATGTATGACAAAAACCATCACAATATTGTAAAGTAATTATCCTCCAGTTAAAATAAATAAATATAATTTTATAAAAGAAAATAAACATTTTGGTAGTTCAAATTTTTTGGAATGATAATCACTGAAAATTATTGGTGAGGCTGTATCAATCAGAAAGCAAAAGAATAAGACAGTGATACAGTATAAAGTAGGCTTCCCCAATGGCTCAGCAGTAAAGAATCCGCCTGCAATGCAGGAGCCTCAGGATATGTGGGTTCAATCTCTGGGTCTGGAAGATCCCCTGGAGAAGGGCATGGCAACCCACTCTAGTATTCTTGCCTGGAGAATCCCACAGACAGAGGAGCCTGGCAGGCTACAGTCCGTAGGGTTCCAAAGAGCTGAACACCACTGAAGCGACTTAGCATGCACACACGCCTTGTATAAAGTACTCCTATGCCTAATGCCAAGTACAGCAGCATTAATGACTGTTTCTGGTCATTATTAAAACAGTTCTCTGGTGAATGGTGTGTTTGATTCTCATTGTGCAGAACTGAGAAATTCAAAATCTAAACTTTAAGTTTTGTTCTTCACTTATGCAATGCTTCAGCAATATAGCAAGTTTTAAACTTTTATTCCCAAACTGATGTTTAGTTACTCTGCCTTAACAACACATGAATAATACAAATGATAGAGACTCCCCAAAATCAATATGAAACAACTCGTCTCAAAAATATGAGCAGATACAAAGCTTCAAGAAAGAAACTCAACCGTAGACAAAATCTGCTGCAAGTGTATTATTTCAGAATGCTCAGGTTAGGCAAGATTGGGATGGGTGGTCTCATGAGCCCCCTTAGTTTCTTCAGTGAACGCAGAGACCCATCTACAAAAAGTTAAATCACCAATTCCCACTTTTCAAATGGTGTCATATTCAGACATTGGCATTGTTGAGTATGAATATGCCAAATGTAGAAAGCTGTGCTAAAATGGCAAAGAAATGAACTGGAAGCATTTTGGAAGTAAACATACCAAAATAACTCATCTACACTAAGAGGGTTAGAATGTCAAAGGACTTATATTTTCTCCTACACACATTTTTAAAATTTCAGAATTTTTATAACATACCTTGATTTCGAAAATAAAAAAGTTAATTAAAAAAATAATATATGTGGTTCATGTATAACTGAATTACCTTGCTGCACATCTGAAACATTGTAAGTCAACTGTACTTCAATAAAATTTATGTATTATTGAACTAAAAAAAAAAAAAAAATTCTGGATCCTTGGAAAACATGACTCAAGTACCAAGTTGAATTCTGCAAACTTCTTGCCATAAAAGAATGTAGTCACCCAGGACAGAAAGTGGCTTCCAGAAGGCTTTAGCCCATACTGTACTACCAGCGAATTCTCTACAATTGGAAAACTCTGAAAAGGGATGTCTGATTCCTGCTTCCAAACCCCATGGAATTATGAGCTGATTTCCTTGAGGCTCAAGAAATCTATACACAAATACTCAACTTCAGTGACACAGCAGGAGGTGTCAGAGAGCTGGGTGCTGCCTGCTTTAGGACCTCTGGCAGGCTTCCAGCTGCCAGCAGGACATTGGGAAAGGTCTGTGTGGGTTCAAAGTGCTCTGGGAACCCAAGCTACTTATTCAAGCGTCAACCCTTAAAACACCTGACCACACTTCCTCCAAGCTCTCCAACGTGTGGATACATTGTTTCTTTTAAGAAGGCTTTTCCTTCAGCAATATTTGCCCAAGTATTTCCTCTGTACACACTGTTTTCTGGGCAATTATAGAGAACAGGAGAGAGGAGGTCAGCAAAATGCAACCCGACACTTACATCCAGCGCTCAGAATAGCGCTGACCCCAACCAGCCCCTCCCTTCCCATCTCCTTCCTTCCCATCCACTAGGTTCTCATTCACGCCTTCTTGGCAATTACGTTTTCTAACCATTGTAATTATTAACAAATGTCCACCAGGCCCCGCCTTTTCCTTAGAATACTACCTCCTCCAATACACATAAATACATCATCACAATATCCTCCAGTGAAAAATAGGTTTTTAAGTCATTATGATTTCATGTCAGTAAAATGTTGAGATCTTGACCTCCCAAAACACAAAAGCCACCAGTTCACCACTTCAGTCTCTCTCTTCAAAATAAAAAAGCAAAAGAAGGAAAAAGAATACAGTGGATGTGTTTATGGGGCTTCTTTTTCTTATCAGTATAAGTGATGTACATATATTAATGATCTTTGCAAAATCAACTAGGATCATTAGAGAAAATATCATCTCATTTGACTAAGAGAAGAGAAACAGATTTCTAACTGAAAATTTAAACAAAGGTTTTAGAGGACTATATAAATTCATTCTATGTATGCTTCATTTGGTTTATTTACACATTCATTTCTTCACTCTTGCAACAAATATTTAGTGAATGTCTACTTTGTTCCTGACCCTGTCCTACTTTTTTACTTTTATTTCCCTAAAAATAACCTTCCTGTAAATTCCATGAATTTTCAACAACACTCTCTCTCTTAATGTCCAACAGTAGACCTGGGAATTTGTAGAATTATTCTTCCATTTGGACAGATGGGAGCGCATTTCCTCTTAGACTTGGTTTTGAATGGAAGAGGAAAACCACCACAATATATCATAATGGAGTTGAGAGCACTGATCAAACTTCAGAAAAGCAGATCCGTTTCAGCCAATATTGTATTTCTGTACTTTATGTTTCCTGAGTTGCTGCTTAGGATTGATGTTAAGAAAAGGGCCCCTCGTCATGAAGTTAGAGTTGCCAAGGCTTGCCGGGGAGTTACCTAGCCTTGCAGAGCCAAGGCCTTATCTCAAAGGATAAGGTGGAGTTTGCTCTTTTCCCCTATTGCGAAATATGAGAATATTAAGTAATCTGTTTATATCATACAGATCCAAAACCCTGGCTGACTTTTTAAAGGATAAAATATCCATAGAATTTCCTCCTCTTTAGAAAAAGCTACCTGGGATCTTCCTCTCTCAACCTTGGTTCACGCAACAAATTTTGCCAATTTCCCCTAAGTGTGTTTGAAATGAAAAATCAGTCTTGTTCCTCAGAGTGGACATTTCTGGGTCCCCTTGAAAAGCAAGGAGATCAAACCAGTCAATCCTAAAGGAAATCAACACTGAATATTCACTGGAAGGACTGAAGCTGAAGCTCCAATACTTTGGCCACCTGATACAGAGCTGACTCACCGGAAAAGACCCTGATGCTGAGAAAGATTGAGGGCAGAAGGAGAAGGTGGCAAAAGAGGATGAGATGGGTTGGATGGCATCACTGACTCAATGGACATGAGTTTGAGCAAACTCAGGAAGACAGTGAAGGACAGGGAAGCCTGGAGTGCTGCAGTCCACGGGGTCACAAAGAGCTGGACCTGACTTAGCGACTGAACAACAACTGGTAACGTCAATTTGTCATCTAACAGAGCAATTCTACAGAAATGCCTGGGCTAGAGCTGGAGCCTTTAGGTATAAAAACAAACGCTGTATCTGAAATGTTACAAATTTTAAATGAGTTTACCCACAGTAACTACTCTATGCCAAAAATGTTAGCTTCACCAAACACACTGTAAGATCACCACTGAAAGAGCAAACATACAAGCTTCTCTTTATTTTAAAGATTAAAATTGACACTGGGTTTCCTTTCTAAAGAGTATCTTTTTAAACCATTATTATAAATGTATAAGAGGCCTGCATGCTAAGTCGCTTCAGTCGTATGCGATTCCATATCCCATGGACTGTAGCCTGCCAGGCTCCTCTGTCCATGGGGTTCTCCAGGCAAGAATACTGGAGTGAGTTGCCATGCCCTCCTCCAGGGAATTTTCTTGACCCAAGGATGAAACCCGCGTCTCCTTTGTCTCCTGCACTGGCAAGAGGGTTCTTTACCACTGGCATCACCCGGGAAGCCTGGTTTATCAGGCAAACTACATGAAAAAGAGCTTCAGATCTTTAAACATATCCCACATAGATAAATTCACTATTTAAACAGAAGATGCCCCCTCTTCTGATTCACTCTATTCTTAGTGAGTTTGCAGCCGATGGTTTTCTATTGAGTTTTTAGAATGCAGATTGAGTGTCATGCCACCCACAGAGAGTAAAGTTGAACCAGGTGAATTGAGGGTGTGGTTGAAAGTCTCAGTCTGTCTCCCTTTCTCAGAATTACAGCGTTAGAAAGAACTATGAGGCAGCATTTGACTCTTTTTGCCTTCAAGCTGAGATGAATCCAATCATCCCAAATTGAGTGACCTTAGAAAAATTTTTAAAGCATAATCATATCAAAATAACCAGAGTTACTGGAGGTCACCCTAATACTCGTTTAATGGGACTGCATCTTATTAGTGCAAATTACCTTAAAAAACAAAGTTTTATTTTAAGTTCAGTTTTGCCAAGTGTGCTGCAATATACCTCAACCATATGTATTCCAGAAGCAAGAGAAATACTGTTTGGGTAAAAGGAAACATGTTTCATAACAGAAATGTTAGGTGTTGCAGCTCCTTGCCCTTTGAATTTCTGATCCTTAAACTAGAGCACTTACTTTGGACATAAATGTACCAGAAACTCAGCTACTTCACAACAAAAATAAGTCTTCTTTCCTTTAAGAATACTCTTCTCCATGTAATTAAAAATATGAGATAGACTCATGTCCTTGAGGAAAACATTCCCATCAAAATCCTGATCAGAGGTATTGACAGTCAAATCAATTGTATCTTCATTCTCAACCACTGGAATCATGGTAAGCCATTCAAACCCATCTCCATTTCAACTTCTTTACACTGTCACCTAGAGTTACTATAAAATTTAAGGGCTACCACCCTCACCAGATGAAGCCAGGTGAGAAAATGGGAAGGTCAACTGGGAAGGCACTGAATTAGAAAGAGTAGTTCCTGATTATATTTCATGACCTGTACTGTAAGGACCCCATACTGTTGTATGCCTCCACCAAATCATGGCCATAAGCAGCCATCCTACATAGTCTCAGCCTTCAGCAACAGCAACTAGCTAAACAGGCTTTGAAAGAAATGTAACCAACCCACACTCCACTCAACACGAAAGATTATCATTAAAATAGAAGTTTCACCAGAATAGGAAAATACACAAAAGCCACACAGCAAGGTGAATCACCACAAAGCCAATCAATTTTACAGATATTTTTATCACCTTTGTCTTTTTGGCTTCTCCTTAAAGAAATCTATCTACAGATTTGTGTGCTACTCATTACATTGTTGTCTTAATTTTCTGCTTGAAAAATCAAGGGGGAAACTGCAGGAAATAAACTTCTTAGTCAACGTGTTAAGAAACCCATGTATAATATCCTGCTCCAGTAAAGCACTGTCAATCCTACAGATATTACAAACTCAAGAAGTGATTAACATCTCCTGAGAACTTAGCTAGAGGGTTATTCTCAAGGAACATACACACAGAGTCCATCTCATCCCCAAGCTCTCACTGATTTTTCTACTTTAATTGTTCTGAAATGATCAGATATTGGCTCAGTCCTACAGTGTTTCTTAGAGTTACCTGCTATAACTTTAAGATTCTTATCTCCTCTTTGACACTGACGGGGACAGTGACAGAATCACCACAATGGAAACTTAGCATCAAGGGTTACAAGAATCTTAAGACAAAAGTGTTACTATTTTGCTTTCACTAGCTTGGCATTTTCCCACAGTCATGCTGTAAAAGTGCAAGGAACCCATGAAACAATAAGAACAAAAATATTGTGGTTTCCTTTTTCCTAAGAAACATAGGCTTCAATTTCTAATTAGTCAGTCTCAAGAGTGTACATGCGGGAAGTGCGAAGGTGGGGGTGAGGGGCACCCACCTTCCAATACTACACAGTCAGAAGAAACTCACCAAGGAGACATAATGGCCACATTATTCAAACTACCCCAGGTGGCACAAGAGCATCACTTGCCTGGAATCTGGTACTGAGTCTGGTTGAAGAATCACTCCAAAACACACGGCACCCACCTTCTTTATCCAACCCCACCACCTCCCTGGTCCCAGTCTTTGGTAGGCATTAATAAGACTAGGGAGTTTTCAAAATACATATGAATTCATTCTCAGGTGATTTTAAAGGGTAGAATTTATGATGTGGTTAACCAGTAAGTTTTACTTAACTTTATGAATACTGCCTAAAACCTTGCTTATTTTTAAAACTGTCATTATAAATGTTAGTAATACCCTGTATATCTGTGATGCCTTCACATGTTTTTTTTAATAACTATTAATTAAACCCTGCCTTCTCACTATCAAATAAGTAGGATGATACCCATATTACTGATAAGTCAAGAGACAAGAGAAGAGAAAGCATACTGAAAGGACCATGGTACCAGCTAAAATTTAACTCTTCTTTGGTTTTTAACTGGCACTGGGGAACATTAGCAAAAGAGTTTCTCGGGGGTTCTAAGTAAAAATAAATAAATAAATAAATACTTGTCCATCTTTTCCTAACAGAGTTGCATCTGTAATTACCACTCTTTATATCCTCAGCTTAGACCCATGCTTCTTGCAGCAATGGTATCATTCTCTCTCTGTAACATCTGCTTCTCTATCCTGCAGGCTACAAGGAAGATATTAGAAGATACTGCCAAATATATCTATATAAATCTAGCAGCCTCCTTGAATTAGTCATTGGAGAGTGGTTAATATAATCTGGCAAAATATTTATTTTTGACAGAGAAGCACAGCTAACATAGGAACCTGCTTCAAAGTCAGATCTTTTTTTCTTGTTGTTACCTACGCAGGACCACACTGATTCAGATTCTGACAGTCCAGTGAAGTTCTTAGAATTACTTTCTGTGCTGAAGCAAAATGTGGAGATGAAATGAAACTCGAGATCAGCTTGGGTTTTTAACTTCAAAATTATAAGACATATGCCATGTATGGGTGCTATTATCTATAAAGACTTATGTATACAAATACAGACTTCCCCAGGCCCATCAAACTCACCTTCTACTTCTTCTTCATCACACACATGCTTAAGGAAGGAAGCCCCTCTGTCCAGGACAGCTTCATCCTCCATCCTATAGTAATAAAAAAGAAAAAAAGAATGCTCAGACTTCTCCTTGAGGGAGCCACTGGACGTAGCCCAGCTTCTGGGCAGGTGAACCTGCAAGCTGCTGCTCATGTTAACAGGGCAGAGTCCCTCTTCCTTTGGTGTCTGCTGCTCCTTCGCTCCTTCAGCTCCTCTCATCGGGTGCTTCAGAATATGCCGGTCCCACATAGCTTCCGTTCTAACCTTGACAGGGCCCCCGCAGGGACAGGTAAGAGAAAATCATTTCAATCCTGGAGGCTGGATGTTGGGGGTTCTCCCCTTTGGGATCTGCCCCCAAAAAAAAGACGAAAAGAAAAAAAAAATACCAAGAGAGGAAGTTTGGTGTGCCTGGAGTGCTCGTGATGGTCGTTTGTGGAAATCCAGCTTCAGTGCTTAGCTCTTTAAACACCCACTGCATAAAAATGTATACCCTCACACACACACACGCACACATGCACACCCACCCACACACAGAAAGCGACAGGGAGTTAGGCTACTGCACAGTGGGAGCCTAGCTTCCAGCCAGCCTCTTAATACCAGCACAGCCCAGTATTCTCTGTTGAGTGGCAAGCTTTGAGTCACATGTTGGCCTTACGGAAATCTGACATCTGAGGATTATCCAGCAACCCCGGCTTCAGCAACAGTCACATATATATGCCACCCATTCATTCATTTTCCACATTCTTATCGCACGTCTCTGTCTATGTATATCTGCCCTGTTAACTCTTCCCTGAAGGGCATGAAGTGCTGCATTTTGTAACCATATTATGCTGCCCTCCTGTCTCCTTACATAATAGGATCTACTCTGCAATTTCCTAGGCTAAATAAGACCTCAGGATCCATCCAAGTAATGACAGCGTTTGTACAGCCTCCCAATGCCAAATGTGTCTCTGGTTTATAGAACGAGGTAAGGTGGATTTCCATATTCGGTGACTCCTTTTCATTGCATCAACTTTGACATACAGAATTCCATGAACTCTATTTATAGTGAAAGCAGAAAGAACTCTCAAATTGCTCAAATGCTGCTACTGTCGTACCGGTCTAGAAACAAAGAACTTTCTCTGGGGACAGCTGCTCTATGTCATACCATACATGAGCCCCGCCAGAGAACCAAATGTTCACTCTGTATTCTATTCATCCAGTTATGTGCTCGGGCACTGAATCCTGTGGGTCTGTTTTCCATATTGTCTTTGTAACTTATTCTTGTGCTTCTCATATTTGTTATCATCTATATGAGATGCACTGAATTCACTTTTTCTTCCTTTCTATTTCAGGAGCATTTCCATCTCACAAAGCAACCATCTGAGCTTAAAAAGTCAGAAATCTGGTGTCAGGGAGACACCAGTTTAAAAAGCCTATTCGTACCTGTATCACCTGGAGCAAAGTATCCAAATTTTTAAGCCTCAGTTTTTCCATCTAGGAAATTGGAGGTAATAATATCAATTATGTGGGATTGCTTTGAAATTAAAATCAGGTAACACACATGAAAGCACTCAGTTTTTTTTTTTTAATTAATTTTATTCTATTCTCAAACTTTACATAATTGTATTAGTTCTGCCAAACATCAAAATGAATCCACCACGGGTATACATGTGTTCCCCATCCTGAACCCCCCTCCCTCCTCCCTCCCCACACCATCCCTCTGGGTCGTCCCAGTGCACCAGCCCCAAGCATCCAGTATCATGCACTGAACCTGGACTGGCATCTCGTTTCATACATGATATTTTACATGTTTCAATGGAAATAAAAGCAAAAATAAACAAATGGGACCTAATTAAACTTAAAAGCTTCTGCACATCAAAGGAAACTATTAGCAAGGTGAAAAGACAGCCTTCAGAATGGGAGAAAGCACTCAGTTTTGTCCTAGCACCTATGACATGTTTAATAAAGTTATGTTTCTTTCCTGTCTTCTTTCCTTTTTTCTTTTTTGCCTAACCTTGGTTGGCGGACAATGCCATAAAGAAACTCATTACTTTGGAAAGCTGAAGAATCTTTTCTTCTGGGATATGGCTCTTACACACAGTTCATCTTTTTCCTTTTCTATACTCTAAAAATATAAAACTAAATGCAAACAGGAAATGGGTCAGCAAACAGGATCACAGTAAAAAAGAAAATGCTGTGAAGACTTGAGAGGTCAAATCAGTTACCAGCCTCTCTGAGCCTCTGTTTTCCATGAAAATTAAATTATCCAACATACTCACCAATTCAGCAAATATTTATTTAATGTCTGCTACATTCCTGCCACTCTTGGAACTGGTACTCTTGGAGGGAGAGGAACACATGTCTGAATAAGGCAGGCAAAATGCCTCTGAAACTAATAATAAATAGATGAACAAGATAATCTTAGATATCAGTAAGTGCGATGCAGGAAAAAAAAATAATAAGGTAGTGGGCTACTTAGCATAAGGTGATTCAGATGTGGCTTCTGAGAAGGTGACATCTGAGCAGAGGCAAAAATGATAGGAAGGAACCAGGCATTTAACAATCTGGGGGCAGAATATTCCAAGCAAAGGGAAGAGCAATGCAAAGGCCCTAAAGGGGGAAGAAGTTTAGCATGTTTCAGGAACAGGGTAAGGCCAGAAGGACTGGGCAGAGGGATGGAAGGTCACTGGGAAGTAACAATGTGGAAAGAATCAGGGCCACGCAGGCCACAGTAAGCAATTAGAATGTTAGGTGTTATGGCAGCCCCTGAAGAGTTTTCAGATGGAAAGGGACTTGACCTGCTTTGTCTTTTAAAAGACCGCTCTGGCTGTTAAGTGAAAAATTCACGCATGCGTGTGAAGTCACTTCAGTTGTGTCCAACTCATTGCGACCCCATGGACTGTAGCTCACCAGGCTCCTCTGTCCATGGAATTTTCCAGGCAAGAATACTAGAGTGGGTTGCCATTTCCTCCTCTAGGGGATCTTCCCAACCCAAGGATGGAAACTGCATCTCTTAAGTCTCCAGTTTCTTTTAGTCAGGATGTTTCCTCACTAAAAGAGACTAAGAAACTATCTCAGGAGCCCAGGGAAGAGTACAGGAAAAACATATTTCAAGGAAGGAATCAAGAGTTCTTTTCTGGAAAGGTTATGGTTGAGATGCTTATTATATATGAAAAAGGAACTGTCAGGCACACAACTAGAGGTCAGTCTGGAGCTCAGGAGCCGAGGGCTGGGGATAAAAATTGGGAATCAATGAATAAAGCTGGTGTCTGAAGTTATTACTAGATGATATCATCCAGGAAGAAAATGCAGAAATAGAGAAGCTGACATAAGACCAAGTGCCAGGCATGCCGGGCATGCCAACATTTACAAGCAGAGCAGAGGAACAAAAGCAGTCAATGAGGTAAGAAGAAAACCAGGAAACAATGATGTCAAGGAAGCTGAGAAAAGAGAGTGTTGCTACTGAGAGGCTCAGAAAGAATCAGAATAAAAAGGGGTTTGGCAATAGGGAGGCCATTGGTGATGATGACCAAAGCACTTGAAACATACCATACACAGTGCTAGACACACACAGACAGCATTCAATCATCCCCTTTTCTCTTCCCTGACATCCTCCATTCATTCATTAGTGAATATTTGCTGAGTACCTACTAGGGGCTCTTCTGGTCACTGGAGATACAGTGATGAGCAAGACAAGAGACAGAGGCTCTAGTGTAATCGCATCTGCCTTCTTGAAGACGTCCCCTAGCAATCTGAGGGCTGATCCAAAGAGCAAGAACCCACCAGTAATACAGCATTTGTAGACCTCGATGAAGATGACAGGTTAATGGAGAAATCTCCTTAAAAGACCCTGGAAACAACAAAATACTGGATCCTGTACTATTGCATCTACACTCCTAGTACTTACTATCTCCCCTTCAGGAAACAAAGAGTAGTGTAGCCCACATTTCTTTTCAAAGTGCACGCTTTCTGGTCCTATAACCTACAGAATCCAACACAACTTCCTATAGTCATTTCTGCACCCCTACCACTAACCAAGCTGGTCCCAAAGCCATTTACTAACTTTTCACACATTTCCTAAATGAAAAGGTTAGCTTTTGCACCTAAGCTCTTCCCCAAATCGCACACAACAAACAATCAAAGCAGAAGTGAAGGAAGTCAACAGTAACAACTAAAGGAGACTAGACAAGCTTTAATGCCAAAATCACTTCCTAGGCGGAGAAAACCATCCAGCCTGACTGAAGCACTGTGCACAGGCTCCGGGTTAGAGGGAGCATAATGGTAGGGGCATTCGTTGGCTCTTTGATACATATTTCACATTCCCTCCAAGACTATACATAGCAAGTAACTAGAAACCTAGTTCTTTCTGGTGGACAGTGCGGAGCATCTGTAAGCACCCTCCTTCCTGTAAAAAGTGCAAAGGAAAATGCAAACTGAAAATATAGAACCTGCATGCCCAGAGCAGCCCTTTCCTTGTCAAGAGCAAGTGCAGCCTGGCACATCTCGGCTTTGACACAGAATTCAGGGATTTTATAGCTTTCTTCCATCTTTATACCACAAGTGTCCATTGTTGGGGTTTGTGCACACCCCACCCGAGACCAAATCCTCTCAGCAGTTGCTTGCTATTATTAGTAAGACAGAGATATCTTTTAAAATGCCCCGTCTGACCCAACCAGTTTTTCCCTCTATCAGTAGGAAGAAATGAACTCCTCTAGTTCCTAATCAGGCCCCCAAAATCTACGCTAAAATGTTCCTTTCACACCAACTGCACTTGCTGAAAACAAAGAAGGGAGGGAGCATGCTTCTAAACAGTTCCCTAGGCTGCTCTTGTCGTCAGCATGAGGCAAAGTTCAGAATAGATTTGGAAGCTTCTCACCAGCATCACGGGGAGAAGGGTCATACCAGTCAGTATAAAATCCATGCGGGGCCAACACTGCCTTCCTTCAGCAGGACGTCTGACAGCAGAAGTCAGACCCCTTCCCCCAGCAATCCACATACCCAATGTGGGGCTTCTCCCATCCTCTGTTATGCTGGGAGCTGCAAGTGATTTAACTGTAACCCATGTCAAATCAGCTGCCAAACAGACTGGCCCTCAACAGCCGGTCCTAATCACTGCACAGGCTTGTAAGGGTGACTTAAGCCTGGCACGAGAAACATTTGTGCAAAACTGTCGGCCATTGGGCCCTGGGCACCCATCTACATTCCACCCCTCTGAGTTCCCAGCCCTAGAGCCCTCGCCAACTGCCAACGTGCTCACCAGCTAGTCCACACAGCGCATGCAGCTGCCACTCAGCCAGTCAGCAAGTGGCAGGCCGCCAGCACGCAAGTTTCAGAATGCGAGCATGCCCCGTCACAGTGCTGCTAAAGGTTGAAGGTCTCTGTGTGCTAGCCTTTAGATTCGCCTCACTTGCCCTCCCACCTCCCTTCTCTCACCCCTCCCGGGTTCTGCCTCCCACGGTAGCATTTCACTCGTCTCTATAGTAACAGCATCTGGTTTCAGGGTTATAACTTTATGCAGAGCATTTCTCCTCCGAAGCAAGGGCTTTTGCCAAAGGATGCACTAGCAGCAAAAAGGCTGCTGCTTAAGGTGGAGCCACATGTTCCCTTGTCACCCCCCAGAATGCGGCTATGTTCTCAGCTGCAGGGTCACAGCAGCGGCACCGCTCAGACCCAGAGAAGCAGAAAGCAGCCCTTCCACCTTGGTATGCCCACTCCCACTGCCAGCCCCTCTCCTCCACACCCTGCTCTCCACTTAGCTGCACGGGGATCGAATGAATACTGGTGCTTCCTGATTGCTTTCAAGAAGGCACCAGACCATGCACAGCACCCTCAGGAGCAGAGTAGCTCCAGTTGTTCATACGTCTGTATCTGAGCTCAACACCACTGGTTTTTTCCATGCGTACAGCTTAAAATTTACTACTTAACCTCATATTTAAACTCATCTCACTTTATCCTCACTAGCCTGATCTGTTTACAAGAGCCAGGGAACCCCGTAATCTCTCACTTTACAACAGCTTTCCCATGCACAGCAAATGTTTACACACATGCCCGCACACACCAAAGTGACGCACGGAGGGGAGTGGACAAGTACCAGGAAGTGAAGAGTTGTATTATCATTGTTATTACTTGTTGCTGCTGTAAATTTATATTTACACTGTGTGTAAGGGCCTTTCCTTGAGGGGTACAAGGAGTTCGTCTCAAGTCTCAGAGCTCAATGCAGGTTGCCCCTGCTTCTCAGCTGGTTAGATCACGTGAGAGGCAAAAAAAAATTGGTATTTTCACAGGTCTTTTTCAGGAGCCACCAGTACTGACATTTACAAGTATACACTCACACACATACACACAGACACACACATCTCTCCGAATTCTATTTCCTATTCAAATCATCTCCAAGAAGAGGGGAATCATTAGCATCGCCAATCATTTGCCAGTGTAATGTTTTCAAACTTTGGAAACCACACAGTGTTTTATTGGTGTCTTTGTTGTTTTGGAAAATCTGCTTTCCACGTTTTCAACACACACGTAAAGAACAGCATCAGTTAGTTCTCTAAAAGCACAGGCAACAGGGGCCAGCAATCCCAGCGCTGCAAAGAAGACTGCCATCTATCGGCCACACGTGTTCACTACAGGGAAGTGGAGGGCAGGAGCGGAGGAAAAGTTGCAACAGTTTCCTTCCTAACTTCACCAGTCCCCACCAGTGCTGAGAAGGCCTTTGGCTTCCACAGGGAGGAAAGAGAAGGACGCGGGCGCTGGCTTAACCGTGGAGACTGCTGGAGCTCTGGAAATACCTACTGGGGAAAAGAAACTTCAGTGTGGCAAACCCAAAAGATGACTAATAGCAGAGCCGAGCCCCGGCAATCAGGAGGCAACAAAGCCAAACAGGTCCCCTCAGCAGAGTTCACGAGGGCCCTCAGTTCAGTTCAGTCGCTCAGTTGTGTCTGATTCTTTGCGGCCCCATGGACTGCAGCACGCCAGGCTTCCCTGTCCATCACCATCTCCCGGAGCTTGTTCAAACTCATGTCCATCAAGTCGGGGATGCCTCATCAGGCTGTAAATGCATCAATACACAGGCCCCGGTCCAGGGAGAAAGGGATGACAGCCCCTCACAAAACCAGACTGCAGACTGGATAAAAGATGAAAACTGAATCCCGAACAGGATCACACCACACGTAATTCTGGTTTATGAACTGCAGTATTTTTGAAATGACCAAAATTTAGATACGAAGGGCAGGTTAGTGTGACAAGAGTACAGAGATGGCAGAGGTGGTGTTTGTTGTTATAAAAAGGTGACAGAAAACAGATTTGGAAATTTCAAATCCAACTCCTTGCTGACTTGGTCCTGTTAGGCATCTCACTTGTGGTGATGAATACATGAATCTACACAGGTAATAAAACTATACAGAACAGAAAACATACACACATATACAAAGAAATGAGTACCAACAGGAAATCTGAATAACTGCATTATATGTGATCAGAAAATCATGGTTGTGATATTATACCAAAATCCTGGTTGTGATATTATACTAAAGTTTTGCAAAAAGTTAACAGTGAGGTAATACTAGCCATATAGAAGTGATCTCTCTGTATTAGTTCTAAAAATACATGTGAATCTATATTTGTTTCAATAAAAGTTTCAATTAAAAAAGCTCATCTGCAAATCTGCTTTTTTAAACTTTATTTCACGTGATGGTTAGTTACAGAAGCTGGTCCATCCACACATATGCAGAATCAAGTAAAATGGTGCAAATCCCAGACATGCACTTTAGTAACTGTAACCTTGGGAGAGTTAGCTAACCACTCACTTCAATTGTCCTTAAAAATGACCCTAAACACTTGATAAGTGATTCAGGGGATTAAATATGTTCCCAGAGTAAATAAATTTAATTAATTTTAGTTGAATCTAAATCTAAGGCTTCAAGGACCCAGAAAGTATAGTAACTAACAGGCCTACAATCCCGAAGGCTTTAATTCTGTCCCCATGGGCAAATGCCTGGGAGTATCAACTGGGGAGACCAGCAATGAACTGCCCCTCAAGGCTGGGTATCAAACTCCTCTCTCCCATCTTCTTCATGTTGGGGACAGTCTCCTACACTGTCTTCAGATGGCTGACTGAGTTCTGAAAGGAACTTCCTTGCTGGAGCAGGCTCAGCAATAAAGGACAAGAAAAGAACTGGTGGTGTGGGACTTCCCTGGTGGTCCAGGGGCTAAAACTCCACTCTCCCAATGCATGGGGTGGGGGGCACCCTGTGTTCGGTGCCTGGTCAGGGAACTAGATGCCACATGCCACAACTAAAGACCCCACATGCAGCAATAAAGATCAAAGATCCTGCGCATCGCAATTAAGACTCGGTGCAGCAAAATAAATACATAAAATTTTTTTTAAAGAACTAGTAGCAGGATGGAGACAGGGACTCTGAGTTGAGGAAGGGCGTGGAAGCTCAGGACTGGTGACAGATGAAAGCAGAATGTGCTGGAGAGGGTATTTTGTGCTGAAAAGGGAACAGCTCGTCTGACCCCATGGGACACCCGCCTGAATTATCCTTGAAAAGTGAAGTGAAGTGTTAGTCGTGTCTGACATCTTTGAGACCTCATGGACTGTAACCCACTAGGCTCCTCTGCCTATAGGATTCTCCAGGCAAGAATACTGGAGTGGATCCCCTGCCCTCCTCCAGGGGATCTTCCCAACCCAGGGATTGAACCTGGGTCTCCTGCATTGCAGGCAGATTCTTTACCATCTGAGCCACCAGGGAAGCCTGAATTACCCTTACATCATTTAATTTACTTTAATGAGTAGATCTACTTGTTTTCCTGACTACCATATGTTACAGCTTCTGACCAGAGTTCCTATGTCAAAAATTCAGCACTTTGCCCAGTGAAAGTTTTCCTGGAGTTTTGACTGTTAGGGACAGGAAACGGAGGCTCCCTTCTCAACTCATAACTTGCAACTGTCCTTCCTCAAAGGCTCTGGAGTGAAAACAGAAAGATCCTAAGAGAGGGGGGTGGCAAGAATGGAAAGACTGGGACTTCTCTTCAGGAGTCAGGAGGATGGCTCTGAGCACGTCCATCCTGTCCCCCGAATTCACTGCCAGGTCTCCAGCCAAGAGCCAGACTGAACCAGCTGTCGTGTAAAGAAGGCAGAGTAAAGGGAAGAAGGGAAGCAACTCTTCCATTCGATAGGGAAGACAGCCCTATCAAAAGGGCTTCGATAGCTGGAAACCCACCCTGCAACACGCCAACTTCAGGCTTAGAAGTGAGTGTATCATGACTGGATTGCTACCTGCCCTCCCACCGATGGTTTCTAACTGGTCTTCCTGGCTCTGAACTCACTCCCCACTTATCCATCCATCTAGAGAACACAGTCTGGTATCATTCTCCTTTTAAAGATCATTCATTACATTGAAGATGAAGTTCAAACTGCTCAACATGGAACTGAAGACTTATCATGAGCTTTCTACACAGAGTTCCTGCCACTCTCCATACCATCCCACTCCCGGATTAGGCTACCATGCCTTTGTGGACATGCTGTTTCCTCTAAATAACACATTGCCCTGGTTAACCCATTCTTCTAGACCCTACTCTCTAGAACACTCTCTACATTCTTAGACACACCCTTCCCCCAAAAAAGCCACACTCCTTTCCCCATTCTTCACTGGCTCGTTAAATGTGTCTGCTTCTCATGGAGCATGTACAACAGAGAACATCACCATCACTGAACCTCACACAACTGTCCTCGGACACATCATGGCAGACTTCTGCACCACCGTATAAGCTCTTTGAGAGCAAATACCATCCTTCTGAAGTCTTTCTAATTCCAGATTCAAGCACAGTCACTACACATAGTATAGTGAAAGTGAAGTTGTTCAGTCGTGTCCAAGTCTTTGCAACCCCCGTGGACAGTAGCCTACTAGGCTCCTTCAATTCAGTTCCGTTCAGTCGCTCAGTCGTGTCTGACTCTTTGTGACCCCATGAATCGCAGCACGCCAGGCCTCCCTGTCCATCATCAACTCCCAGAGTTCACTCAGACTCATGTCCATTGAGTCAGTGATGCCATCCAGCCATCTCATCCTCTGTCATCTCCTTCTCCTCTTGCCCCCAATCCCTCCCAGGATCAGGGTCTTTTCCAATGAGACAACTCTTCGCATGAGGTGGCCAAAGTATTGGAGTTTCAGCCTCAGCATCATTCCTTCCAATGAACACACAGGACTGGTCTACTTTAGGATGGACTGGCTGGATCTCCTAGCAGTCCAAGGGACTCTCAAGAGTCTTCTTCAACACCACAGTTCAAAAGCATCAATCCTTGGGCACTCAGCCTTCTTCACAGTCCAACTCTCACATCCATACATGACCACTGGAAAAACCATAGCCTAGGCTCCTTAGTCCATGGAAATTTTCCAGGCAAGAGTACTGGAGCGGGTTGCCATTTCCTCTTTAAATGTTGAAGAATGAATGAATGGATCAATCAGTCAACTAACCCGGGATGCTATATCTATGACTTTGCCTTATAAAGGCCAACCACATCTGCTATCACCCATGGCCAGGACAGATGGCCAGCACATGATGACATTTAAATTGGATTACAACATTACTCATGTTCCACTTGCACTACTCTATGAAAATAAAATATGTACTTTGGGAGAAAAAAAAAACAAGTGAGGAAGGAGTACACTGACAGCACACACATGTTTGGAACTAACATATCTCTAAATGCAAAGACCTGAGTGTAGTTTCCAAACATGAACCCCATTTACAAGCTAACTTTTAATCACTTGTCAAAACAGCGATTTGCTCCAAAGAGTGAGGAAAAGGCTATGCTATATCCCCTGAATGATGTTATGTCTGTGGGTGAATTATGAGATTTTTTTTTAAATAATCCTAATTATTTAACTTTCTCCTTATTACCTAACTTGAGAACTTAACCCTTTCTATAGACTATAATTATAATTGCACAGAAATATGTAAAATTAAAATCAAGAGAATTTCCCTTTGTCTACTTTTGAAAAAAATTTTAAAAATAAATAATTTTTTTAATTTATTAAAGTTAAGCAGTATCTAGATCTGTCACACAATAGGTTCAAAGCAAATATCTGCTTAATAATTACAAATGAACAAACTTAAATCACAGCTTAAACTGCTTTAAAAATCCAGAAGAAGCATGAGAAGCCATCAGTTTAGTTCAGTTCAGTCACTCAGTTGTGTTCAATTATTTGCGACCTCATGGACTGCAGCACGCCAGGCTTCCCTGTCCATCACCAACTCCTGAAACTTGCTTAAACTCATATCCATATTCTCGGTGATGCCGTCCAACCATTTCATCCTCTGTCATCCCCTTCTCCTCCTGCCTTCAATCTTTCCCAACATCAGGGTCTTTTCCAATGAGTCAAGTTCTTTGCATCAGGTGGCCAAAGTATTGGAGTTTCAGCTTCAGCATCAGGTAGCTGAAGTACTGGAGTTTCAGCTTCAGCATCAGGTAGCTGAAGTATTGGAGCTTCAGCTTCAGCATCAGTCCTTCCAATGAATATTCAGGACTGATCTCCTTTAGGAGACAGGCTGGATTTGCTTGCAGTCCAAGGGACTCTCAAGAGTCTTCTCCAACACCACAGTTCAAAAGCATCAATTCTTCAACACTCAGCTTTCTTTATGGTCTACCTCTCACATCCATACATGACTACTGGAATAATCATAGCTTTGACTAGATGGACCTTTGTCAGCAAAGTAATGTCTCTGCTTTATAACATGCTGTCTAGGTTTATCATAGGTTTTCTTCCAAGGAGCAAGCGTCTTTTAATTTCATGGCTACAGTCACCATCTGCACTGATTTTGGAGCCCAAGAAAATAAAGAGAAGGCTCAATTTTGTTCCTCAACCTGCAACTGAACAAATAAAACTCTGTAATGTGTTTAGGTAAACCAATAAAGACGCTGGATAGCAAATACCTGCAAAAGGAAATTAGGATTTGAAATGTCAACATAAACTTTGAGCTCTGGAAATTGCAGCCTAACTTTAAAATTATACATAGTCAATGTTAATTATCTATAGTAATTAGCACAGGGACAGCCCAGATAACCAGAGTTAATTTCGTACTTCTCCTCTGAGTCTGTGATTTGGCAGACATTCAGTCCGGCTTTTACAGTGACCTCAGGTTAGATCCAGGTTGGCAGGTGGACAGGAACTCCAGAGTAGGCGTCTGTTCCGGGACACAGTGCTGGGAGTCAGCTGGAGGGCAGCTGAGCAGGTACAGCCCGTGACCTCCCACCTCTGACACCAAGAGCTGACCCTGAAGAAAACAGCCTTCCCTTCCCACCTCTACCTGAGTGGCAGTCACCTCATTCACATCTTCCAT
Organism: Bos indicus x Bos taurus; assembly: GCF_003369695.1. Taxonomy (NCBI): domain Eukaryota; kingdom Metazoa; phylum Chordata; class Mammalia; order Artiodactyla; family Bovidae; genus Bos; species Bos indicus x Bos taurus. The sequence goes on along the minus strand of NC_040081.1, from coordinate 86,063,114 downwards.
CTTGAGCCACCACAACAGGTGGCAAGGATGAGGCTCCTGGCATTCTACTGAGTTCTTGTTACATGCCAGGCACTGTGTTAAGCGTCACACATGGAGTATTTCATTCGTGATGCTGTAAAATTGTGCCCAGCTGGCTTAATAACAGGATGGGGCTGAAGGTTCTAGTTATAAGATTTCAATACCTATAACAATGTGGGACTGAGGATAGGGACTCTGATTATCAATTAATTTTTCAAAAGTCCCATGTTTAAAACATCTACTACATACCAAGTGTTGGGCTCATCACTTTACAATGCTTGTCTGATTCAATCCCCATGACAACCCCATAAGGTAAACACTTTCAACATACCCATGTAGAATTGTAATTTTAAGTTGATAATTTACTCAAAATCACACAGTAAGCTAAGACCCAGGCAGGAAGTTTATCTTAAGCACTCTCCTATACCCCTTCATAACTAATCTAACGGATGTCCATCAGTGATCAACTTCAAGAATCTTTTTTTATCTTACTTAACTTCAATATGCCTTCTCATAACTTCAGATTCTATCACTTACACTCACCTCTTACCCTATCTGGGTGTACCTACTGGCCAAAAGTTGAAGGACCCTATGACAGGCTTCCCAAATAAATATCTTTATTTAATAAACACTGAGGTTAAGCTTACTATGTGCCAGTCACTGCTGTAACTGCTACAAATATTATTAGCTCATTTAATTTTTACAACAGTCTAGTGAAGTATGTATCATTTTTATCATCATGAACTCTGAGGCACAGAGAGATTAAGTAACTTACCAAAGTCACACAGCTAATAATTGTCAAAGTCAGGATTCAAACCCAGGTTGTCTAGATCTCCAAGTCTGTGCTCTTAGCCATTATATGTCATGCTGCCTCCCTTCACCTAATTTGACTGATCTGTTTCAAACTCTCCAGGAATCCAGGCTCACAAAGATTAAACAGATCTTTGGAGAAACAGCAGACTCACCAGAATACCTCCAGAGTATGCAGACCCAAGACATTCATAAAACTCCTCCTCTCAATCCTATTCTGCAAATGTTCAAACTCACAAATAACATGGTAACATATAATTTCTGATATAATATGTGGTCAAGTGTAACTGTACAAGTTTCTGAACTCAAGGAAAAGAGGGATATCAGGATGACCTGCAGTTCCGGGGGTGTGCCATCTGCCAGGCTCAGTCTGGGTTCACCAGTAGCACAGGGCTCACCATGAGCATCTCTACAGAGCACAAATGACTACATGGTATGACCCTTCAGGGCTACCAGCAAATAGCCAAAAGGGTCTACTGTATCAAAAGTCAGAAGAATGCATCACTTCCCATGTGGGCTATACTACTAAGCAGAAAAACTTTATCTCATAAACATGAAGTTTAAACATATAAGCACTGCTCACTGTTACATGAACAATGAAAGTACTTCTCTAATCCATTCCCTTACCAAAATGTCTCTTACCACAATACAGTAAGTCCCCTGCATACAAACATTCAAGTTGCAAACTTTCAAAGACATGAATATGCATTAGCATGTCCAATCACATGTGAATATGCATTTGAGTGTCCAATGACATTAAGTTAATTCACGTGTCTGGTGTACACCGAAACATGTGTGCATCTCTGCAAGTAGCTGTGCTCTTATGTAGTTTACTGTACAGATCTGTATAGAGTACAATAGTACAGTATCTTTATAGATAGAGTTGAATCAAGCAAGGAACCAGAACCTGTGTGTCAATGTCAGGCATGAGTGAAACTGCAGCTTGCCCTCCACCTCCTATTGCTGACAATCCTTCAGCTCCACCACCTCCCACCAGTTTATTGCTGTATGCCAGCTGTTGTACTGTACTACTGCACTTTTCAAAGTATTGGACTGTAAGATTAAAAATGTTTTATTTTTTGTGTATTTGTTTTTTATGTATTATTTGTATTTAAAAGTGTTATAACCTTATTACTGTACAGTACTATGCAGCCAATTGTGCTAGTTGGGTACTTAGGCTAACTGTGTTGGTCCTAAGAACAAACTGGAATTACAAACATGCTCTCAGAACAGAACTCATTCATATGAAGTAGACTTACTGTACTTTTCAAAGTTTATCCTTCAGTTTCCTCAAGGAATCTCTCAGTGTATACTTGTGATCAAATTTTCCCAAAGTTTAACTCATCTACTCATTCATTGAACCAATTGAGTGTCTCCTATGAATAGCCCTTATTCTAGGCACTAAGGATAAATCCATAGTGGAAAAACAGGCAAGAAGGAAAATTTAAAAGTAAACTGCATAATACATTAGAAGGTGATCCTGCTACGGGAAAAAATGTAAGAAAGGAAGAGATTTAGGGGGAGCTAGAGGGATGGGATACAATGGGAATCAGTTTTAAATAGGCAGTTAGGAGAGATCTCGCTCAGTGACACTTTGAGCAGAGACTTGAAGGAGATGAGCAAGTAATTATTCAAGGGAAAAACAAATACAAAGGCCCTGAGGCAGGAGAGTGGCAGATTCTTGGGACATCAAGCAGGCCAGTGGCTACAGCAGAGCAGGCTGGGAATCAAGTCCAGAGAGAGAGAGCTAACACAGGAGCAGCCACCGTGGCCTGGGAGGCTACTCAGAGGGCTTAGCCATTTACTCTGAGCAACTAGAAACCACTGGGGGATTCTGAGCAGCCGTGATATTTCCTCAAGCTTACAGTCTTCTTTACTTTTTAAATCTCTGTCATTAAATAAACATCTTCATGAAGGCCCTTCCTGGAACCTGATTCTACCCAGAAGGTCTTCCAGGAGCCATAGCACGAAAGTTACCAGCAGGTCTGCCAGGGCAGCTTCCTACAGCAGCCAGGCCCCTTCTCAGGTGCAGACCCACCTGAGAAGACAGGATCCCCAGCGGTCAGAGCCTGTGCACTGACTTCCGCCTCGGGTCAGTCCTCTGAACTCCGGCTGATCTGCATTAACTTTATATTCATATAATCTTTATTAACTTCTGCAAACTAGCCTCAAAGTTCATGACTTCTGCAGTTGCCACCTGAATCCTCACCTACCTAAATGTGCCCCAGGGATGGCAACTCAGTGTTAGAAGATGCCAAAGCAGATGACTAATACCTACGTGTAAAGAGAACAGCATGGAATTGATTTGTTGGTGGCTTTTTAACACCCGTGACTCAAATCTATGTTTTACATAATAAAGACATATATTTAAAGTTGTCTTTAACAGTAAATTTTCTGGATTAATTTTGTGAGAATAGGAAAGACAGAGAATGATTGCAAATTCCTTAGTTAATATCTATTGTATTTTAAGGTAAATGCCCTCAGTGTGTCATCCTTTGCCTAAGGGCGGAAGAAATGCTTATTTGGCTCTAGTGGATTCTTAGCAAGGGGTAGGCCATCCCAAAGAAGCATGGTACTCTCAAATTAAAAACACCCTCTTTTACTCTGGTAGATTGAAAAGGAATCTACCATATGTAACTCTCAAATGCAATATGCAATTTGAGATCCTGACTCAATCAAATCATTTTTTAAAAAATGAGGGGACAACTAAGAAAGATTGAATATTAATTAGGTATTAGATGATACTAAGGAATTACTATTAATTTCCATTAGGTATAATAATGGGATTGGGGTTGTATTTTTAATGTCTTTATTTAATAGCTGTTAGAAGCAATCTAAATGTCCATCAACAGAGGAATGGATAAAGAAGTTGTGGGGTATATATATATATATGTGTGTATACATATGTAGTGGAATAATAAATAATATATATATAATGGAATACTACTCAGCCATAACAAAGAATGAAATAATGCCATTTGCAGCAACATGGATGAACCTAGAGATCATCATACTCTTAGGCAGTTAGACTAGGAAAAAGGAGTCCAGAATGGCAGTGGCTAAAAGACAAGCAAAGGAAAAGCCCACGAAAATAGAACAAAGGAAGGTCCGAGGACTGGAGTGAGGAACTCAGGCAAAATAAATAGCACTCCTGGCTAGTCCAATTTACACAGGGCAGGCCCAGGGGGAGGGGAAAAAAAACATATGAAAAGAGGAGCCAAAATTGGGCAGGGGAACTCTCTTCTCTTTGCATCTTTTGGGTCAGCAGCCCCTCACGCCTTCCAGAAAACATGTATTAATAGAAAAGTTGTAACGAATATACTCACAAGTTATATAGACAGTTCCTTTCCCAAAGATTATTATAAACTCGAATGTCCACATTTTTGTCCCTCATTTTAGACATAATAAATTAAAATGTATAGGAAGATTTCAACGTGTGTTTTCTTTTCCTTCACACCTTAATCCACAGGCTCTCATCCAAGGAGTACTGGAGTGACTTTATCATGCCCAGTAATTTCATCTTAGTCAAAACAAAACAAAGTTTATGGTATGTTTATGTTTCTTAATACAAGCATCAGCATTTTGAAATTTTTCCCCTCATTTGTGTTAAAGTTGCATGTTAAAAACGCAACAGGAACTTCCCGGGTGGCACAGTAGTAAAGAAAAATCCATTTGCCAAGCAGGAGACACAAGAGACACAGTTTTGATCCCTGGGCCGGGAAGATCCTGTGGAGTAGGAAATGGCAACCCACTCCAGTAGTCTTGCCTGAAAAATTCCACAGACAGAGGAGCCCGGCAGGCTATAGTCCATGGGGTTGCAAAGAGTCAGACAGGACTGAGCACACACACAAAATGCAACAAAACATCCATATATCTGTAGCAACAAACACTGAGGTGCAAAGAAACCTGTGACATTGACAAAACAGAACCACGGGCTGCAGGAGATGCCTCTGCAAATTCCCTCCAGCTCCTCACTGAGTGCAAAGAACACAAGCGCAACGGGAAACAGCAATTACCAGCTGGGGTGGGGGGTGCTGTTTGTATATTAAAACATAGTTTGCATCAAAGCTGAAGGTATGAAAGTCAGGGCTGCCTGTATGTACAAATGAATGATGTTCAAGCACAGGACAATGAGCATTCTTTGGGATCCTGGAAGAACAGAAAGTATCCAAAACCACCACAGTCCCTTCTATTGCTAGGCGAGGTACAGGGAGAAAGCGGAAGTATGTCCTGGTGACACAATATTCCTTTCTTGCCAAATACAGGGCACCTATTTTTTCCCAAAGAAATAATATTACATTTGTTGGTTAGGTTCCAAAGACAACTCACAAAAAACTATTTACTGCAAATGTGGCCAAATTATAGTAATAATAATAAAAGCTAATACAATAAGTGCATTGTATGAATAATTTAAAACCTAATACTAGTCCATGAAATAAGTGCTATTAATATCCCCATTTTACAGATGATGAAAGTGAGACATGAAGATGTAAGCAGTTGTCAAGGTTACATAATAATGGAATCCACATAGATTATCAGCTAATAGTATTGAAATAATTAATAACTGTATAGTACTAAAGTCGGAGAAGGCAATGGCACCCCACTCCAGTACTCTTGCCTGGAAAATCCCATGGATGGAGGAGTCTCATGGGCTGTAGTCCATGGGGTCGCTAAGAGTTGGACACGACGGAGTGACTTCACTTTCACTTTTCACTTTTATCCATTGGAGAAGGAAATGGCAACCCACTCCAGTGTTCTTGCCTGGAGAATCCCAGGGACCGGGGAGCCTGGTGGGCTGCCCTCTATGGGGGTCACACAGAGTCAGACACGACTGAAGCAACTTAGCAGTAGCAGCAGCAGTACCAAAGTAGTGTTTTAGGTACAGAATGGGTAAAATAGGTTTCAGTGGTGTTGAATGGAACCCCAAGCATCATTCTGGTATTATTTTCTATCAAAAAAATACATTTTGAGTTTCAAATAACCATATTCAATGATGGCATTCCAAAAATGAGTAGGAGGCAGTATGCATTTGGTTAGAAAGGGCATTAAACAAATAACTGAAACTAGAGGATAAATATCAGTGTTATCTTTAATAGATAATCACAAATAAATGAACTACAATCAGTTGAGACAAACCTACTCCAAGAAGAAATTACATACACATATTGTCTAAGGCAACTTTCTAAATTTGCTTTTCTCCTTATCCCAAAAATCAATTATCTGGATAAACACATGATAGCTAAAGACCAAAGTAAAACACCAGTCAGTTCTTAAAGACCTATTCAGTGTCATAACATTTCCTCTCTGGAGATCTGGGACTTGCTTGTGAACTTTTATCAACTTGAATCAATTTCACAAACCACTAGGTTAAAAGGAAGAATTATTTCTTCATCTAAATAGCAGAAGATAATTCCCTTCGCCAAGAAGAGTCTTAGAAGTAATGATGACTTTCTCTCCAATCTCCATTTGGAGATTTTACAGTCCTCCTGTAGCTTTTACAGTCCTTTTACAGTCCTCCCAGCTTACTAGCTGCAGCCAAGCTGAAAAGAGTCAAAAATAGTGCAAGTCAGACTGTCACTACTACATTCCAGCCTTGATGGAGACCTTCGTAAGTCTGCCTACCCGTGCTTACAGTTCTGTAAAACTAAGAGTCAACAGTAGGAAAGGCGAGCTAAGAGCAAGTGATGGTTAGCTGATCATGCCTAGCTGATCACTGCCTGTTTCTGTGACCTTCATCAGATCAGATCAGATCAGATCAGTCGCTCAGTCATGTCCGATTCTTCACGACCCCATGAATCGCAGCACGCCAGGCCTCCCTGTCCATCACCAACTCCCAGAGTTCACCCAGACTCACGTCCATCGAGTCAGTGATGCCATCCAGCCATCTCATCCTCTGTCGTCCCCTTCTCCTCCTGCCCCCAATCCCTCCCAGCATCAGAGTCTTTTCCAATGAGTCAACTCTTCGCATGAGGTGGCCAAAGTACTTGAGTTTCAGCTTTAGCATCATTCCTTCCAAAGAAATCCCAGGGCTGATCTCCTTCAGAATGGATTGGTTGGATCTCCTTGCAGTCCAAGGGACTCTCAAGAGTCTTCTCCACCACCACAGTTCAAAAGCATCAATTCTTGGGCGCTCAGCCTTCTTCACAGTCCAACTCTCACATCCATACATGACCACAGGAAAAACCATAGCCTTGACTAGACGAACCTTTGTTGGCAAAGTAATGTCTTTGCTTTTGAATATGCTATCTAGGTTGGTCATAACTTTCCTTCCAAGGAGTAAGCGTCTTTTAATTTCATGGCTGCAATCACCATCTGCAGTGATTTTGGAGCCCAAAAAAATAAAGTCTGACACTGTTTCCACTGTTTCCCCATCTATTTCCCATGAATTGATGGGACCAGATGCCATGATCTTAGTTTTTCTTAAAAAATGAAGTGACCTTCATAGAGACCTTCATTTTTGTTTACAATGGGCTTTGAAAGGCAAGCATATAATAAGCACCCATAGATTAAAAACTACCTGCTAACCTATACAGATGCCATTTTCTTAATAGCCAAATCATTTATCACTTCATCACACTATTGATTTGCACTGTTTTGTCATTGGCACTGATGGCCCATACACTAGCAGAAACATTCACTCTCAGTCAGGATTAGCCTACTTAAGGGAAGAAACTTGGACGTCTGGGCAAACTTAAAAGTGGTATTGTTTGTCCAGTTCTGGTTCCCCGGACCTTATTCCACACACACAATTTCTCTAAAATAAAAAAATTAGTCCAATTTAAAAATGAGGGATTTCCCTGGTGGTCCAGTGATTAAGAATCCGTCATCCAATGCAAGAGTTACGGGTTCAATCCCTGGTTGGAGAACTAAGATCACACATGCTGTGGGGCAACTAAGCTCACACATATGCACCAAAACGAAGACCCCGTACAGCCAAAAAAAAAATTTTTTAATGAGTGAAAGACCTAAACATTTTTCTAAAGAATAAATAAAAATAGCCAACAGGTACATTAGGAGATGCTCAAGATCACTAATTATTAGAGGAACACAAATCAAAAGCACAATGAGGTATCATTTCACACCTGTCAGAACGGCTGTCATCAAAAAGTTTACAAACAACAAAGACTGGCAAGGATAGAAAAAAAGGAAACAGTACATTCACTGTTGGTGGGAATGTAAAACGATGCAGCCACTACGGAAGTTCCTCAAAAAGCTAAAAATAGAACTACCGAACATATGATCCAATAATCCCACCCCTGAGTATAATCTACAGAAAATGAAAACACTAATCTGAAAATATTCATGCACACCAGTGCTCATAGCAGCCTTATTTACAACAGCCAAGAACACAGCCTCAGTGTTCATTAACAGATGAATGTGACAAAAAAGATGTATGCATAATGGAATATTATTCAGCCATAAAAAGGATGGAATGAAATTCTGACATTTGCAACAGTATGGATGGTCCTGGAGGCTATAAATCTTAGTGGATAAGCCAGATAAAGATAAATACTATACATTATCACTTACATGTGGAATCTAAAGAATCAAACAAACGATTGACTATAACAAAACAGAAGCAGACTCACAGATACAGAGAACAAATTAGTGGTTACCAATGGGTAAAAGGAAGGAACAGGGGTAAAATATGGGTAGGGGATGTATGTGTAAAATAAATAATCTATAGGGACATATTGTAAAGCCTAGGAAATAAGAGTCAATATTTTATAGCAACTTTATATGGAATATAATCTATAAAAATATTGAATCATTATGTTACATACTTAAAACTAATATTGTAAATCAACTATATTTCAATAAAGAAAATAATATTTTATGAATTAAAGTAATTCAAGTTATTAATTCTTTAAGTCTCAATTTTCTCATCTGAAAAATGGGTTTAGGAATAATACCTACCTTGTTCAATTGCAGGAAACTTACAAGATAATATAGACAAAAGCACCCTGGGAACTTCCCTGGCAGTCTAGTGGCTAAGACTCACTGCTCCCATTGCAGGGGCCCAGGTTTGATCCCTGGTCAGGGAACTAGATCCCACATGCCACAACTAATTTTGCATGCTGTAACTAAAGATCCCACATGCTGCAACAAAAATCCCAGGTGTCACAGCTAAGACCCGGCACAGACTAAATAAGTAAATAACATTTTTTAAAAATCAAACAGTACAAAGGACAAATAATTTGTTTTTAAAAAGCACACTGCATGATAGGTGCTGGTCATAGATCTGCAGTCTACCCAGGCAGCTTGTTTTATTACACAGGAAGGTCCTTAACTTTCCCTAGACAGGCACAAGTTCATGAAGGTTGCATTTGCTAACAACTAGCAGAGAGGGAATTCAAACCCAGCTCTGCCTGATTCCAATGCCCTCATGCCACACCTCCATCCCTGCATGGAACAGGAGGAATAAATAACCAGGCAGTTCTTCCAAAATCTCTCCAAACTTATGAGCCCCAGCTTGGGAGCCAGAAACAAGAGAGAGTTTCCCTCTTCTAAACCTTAAGTGACCCGCAGGGGCAGCAAGGAGAGAGGTCATCAGCCTGCACCCTCTTCACATGCCAGAGGTCACAACTGGTTGATAACACTCAGACGACTCACTGGAAAAGTGCCTGAGGACTGGAAATAAGCCAGCGGAATATTTTTGAAAGGTGGTCACCCTGTGAAACACAGACTGGCTTGTGTAATTTTTCAGGCTTGGAAAATGTTGAAAATGATCCCAAATGCCAATTTTTAAACATCAGAGTAAAGGAAAAATTAAAAATAGAAGTGACAAGGGGATGTAGGTAAGAAAAGAAAGAAAAAAATGTGTTGCCGGGTCTTAACCAATATATAGCTTTGGTAGGAACTAATTTTCTAAGATTAATGATTTCCTAAAATAGAAATGACAGACTTGGTAGATGAGTAATAATAATTTTTCTTGTGTTACTAAAACTACTGACTCTCTATAATGCTAAGGAATTACCAATAATGATGATTACATGTACACTTAGTTCTCATCCATATAGATGGATCAGTTGTGGTCTTCATAACAAGGCCCACGTGCTAGAGTTACTCTAAGCTCCATTTTTCTTAGGAAGAAATCTAGTCTCAGAGCCATAAAGGGAAAGGCCCAAGAATGCAGACATTAAGAGAGGAAGAATGGAAATTCACACTCAGATCTGACTCGAAAACCAAGCCTCTCCCTTGTTAGCTTTGAAAGTGCCCAGCATAGGGTCCACTTCCTGTGTCCTCCCACCCTTTGTTGTTGTTACCATTCAGTCGCTAAGTCATGTCTGACTCTCTGCGACCCCATGGACTGCAGCACACCAGGGTCCCTGTCCTTCACTATCTCCCAGAGTTTGTCAGATTCAAATCCAGTGAGTCAGTGGTGCTATCTAACCATCTCACTCTGCCACCCTGTTCTCCATTTGCTTTCAATCTTTCCCAGAATTAGGGTCTTTTCCAATGAATCAGCTCTTCACATCAGGTGGAGAAGGTATCAGAGCTTCAGCTTCAGCATCAGTCCTTCCAATGAAGACTCAGCGTTCATTTCCTTTAGGACTGACTGGTTTGATCTCTTTGCTGTCCAAGGGACTCTCAAGAGTCTGACGAGGGAAAGATACAAGGTAGATGGAGACTCCTGGAGAAGCAGACCCAGAGCATCAGTGGAGGAGCATCATCTTTCCCTCAAGGACCCAGAAAATGATGCGAATATAGTGAAACTGAGAGCGCATATTGATTAATTTAAACGGGTGTCATTATGACGATAAGTTGTTTTGAAAGCACAGCTATTTGCACCGTGGACAGGGCCAGAATACAAAGTTCTTAGTAAACCAAAAAAAGCAGTAAGAAGCAAATTAATGAACTCCCCCACCCCCATAACTCCCTGCCAAAAAAAAACAAGTCCATCTTGTTTTAGTCTACAATCAACAGGACTGAGTGGAGCACAGCAGAATAAACACAAGGACTTCCAAATTTCTGTGATACCACCGTAATCGTCCAGGGTATTATTCTAGTGCTCAAAGAGTTCACACGGTTTATCTTCTCAATATGCTTAATAGCTAATAAGATAGGTTATTCTACTGAAATAGGTTAGAGATATAACAAAGAGTTGGACACGACTGAGAGACTGAACTGAACTGATAACAATTCAAACAAATGGAAGTTCTAAGCACAGGAAGGAATCACAGCAAAAGCAAAAATTGCAATTCAAGCTCCTAGCACAGAATTTATTTCACTGATAACACTGCCACTGTGTCAACCAGGAATCCTGATGGTTCCCGGCCAGTGCGCTAGGACCATGCTCCAGGTGGACTGAGATGTCCTTCCCCATTCCAGGCAGAGTCAGGCACAGACAGGGCCCCAGGCCAGTTACCTCCATCCACAAGATGTCTAGACTGCTCATCCAGAGTACTGTACAAATATTATTACTTACTAAGCATTCTATGACGTGACAAAGGTCAAAAGCATTAGCAAATGAATCCATCATTTCACCAACTTTTTGATCAGAAAATGTCAACAGCTTAGAAAGTCTAGAATGTCCCTAGAGAAGCATGAATAACCACTTCCCCCTTCATCCTGGTCCCTCCACCAGAGGGCCATTATTTTTCTAACAGCTGTTGGCCAGCGTCATCCCAGGCTGAGAATAACACACCATCTGAAGTACTGTATACAAGGCTGTGGAAACCAAGGTGGGAGGCCACAGCAGAAGGCACTTCTACATCCCTCAGGGCAGGCTCAGTGGATGCCAAAGGGGGAGCCCCATGTGGTTCAGTTCTGCACACAGACCATCCACAAACTGGACTGGGGTGCATCTGGGAGCCACATTAACAGATTGAGGCCTAAGTGAAGTTAGTCAGGCAGAGAAAGACACATATTATACGACAGTCACTTCTACATGGAATCTAAAAAATAATACAAATGAATTTATTCACAGAACAGAAATAGAGCCACAGACACAGGAAACAAACTTACGATTAACAAAGGGGAAAGGGAGGGAGGGAGGGATAAATTAGTTTTATGCAATTAACAGATACATACTAATACACGTAAAGTAGATAAACAAGGATTTACTATCAAAGCACAAATATATTCAATATCTTGTAGTAACCTATAATGAGAAAGATTCTGAAAATATATACATTTTGTGTATAACTGAATCTCTTTGTGAGAACACCTGAAACTAATATAATACTGTAAATCAACTACATTTCAATTTTTAAAAAAGAAAGCAACCATGGAGGCGTTAGTGCTATGAAAGCATCAGGACGACACTGAAGAGGAGCAGCAGCCTGAGTGGGAGCAGAAGAGGCAGGTTTCCTTCTTACCTTTTCATCTTTCACTGTATCTAACAATACCCATTGTCAGGACAGCCTCAGAAATGACTGTTTTTAAAGAGCAATTGATGTGCGATGGAAACTCAGCCCTGCATGCTAAGATGAGCCTGTGTGGTAGCAAACGTGGCCCCTGCCGTCAAGCCCACCAGCTGGGCAGCAGCGCTCTCCTGCGTCTGCAAACCTCAAAGAACAGAAACCCCCCTACTCCTGCTTCACTGACTCCTCCTAACATGTCAAGAACTGCATTCACAGGCCAATTCTTTTTGAGACAAAATTCAGGATTACTGCTAGAGAATAAAAGAAGGTACAAATTACATGCCAGTTAGCAACAGTGCATGTAGAATGATCCCAGTCTGAGACATCATCACGTCTCACACTCCAATTTCATTAGAAAACTCTCCTCAGCATTAGAGGAGTTTGGGCCTCATGGCAATCACTCTGCTTGGCTCTCTGGTATCTATTTCATCCCAGTTTCTATAATGTGACCTGGCCTACCCAAAACTGCACCTGGCACCCTATTGACATGTGCACGCATACACATACACACACACACAGGCAACATCATTACCATTTTGGAATATAGGCCAACACTTCCTCATTCACCTGCTCTCAACCTCTGCCTCTCACTTTCATATTCCACAGTTCTCCAATCCCAATGTAACTCTGCCCTGGGGAGCCCAATTCTGGTCTTGGTGACTTCCTGGCTCTTCTCTCATTTCTGGTGAGACCCTTGGACCAGAGCAGGTCAGCACTGCTCCTCACCACCTGCTCTAAGCAAAGGCCACCCCACCTTCCACCCAGGCTCAGACCACTGGGCCTCTCCCTGCTGCTTTCCCAGCCAGACACAACGTTGCCTACATCCATTCCTTCTCCTGAGGATTAAACACAGTAGGAAGACTATATTAAAACTAACCCTGAACCTAACCAAGAAATCAAATCCAGTGCATAAAATACTAAGAAAGTACCAAAGTGTTCCAAATCAAAGAAGAATAGAAATATGGATCTCAAAATTTCAGGTGGGGATTAGACAATTTTGGAATGAGGCTTGGATTCACTATTTCAGATGGAAGACAGACTCTTTGAGGGCAGACACACTTGGACAAGCCAAGGTTGGAAGATTAATGCTGGCATAAAACTCAATATTCAAAAAACTAAGATCATGGCATCTGGTCCCATCACTTCATGGTTTTCCTTGGATGGCATCTAAGTTGTCTCTGTAAATGGCCCGTGAGACATCCTGGAGGTTGGCTGACTTCCTTGGTGACAAGGCACTTCAGTCATCACGTCCATGAAGCTGGCTGTAAGTCTGACAACCTCTGACTTCAGTTCAGTTCAGTTCAGTTGCTCAGTTGTGTCCAACTCTGTGACCCCATGAATCACAGCACGCCAGGCCTCCCTGTCCATCACCAACTCCCGGAGTTCACCCAAACTCATGTCCATCGAGTCAGTGATGCCATCTAGCCATCTCATCCTCTGTCGTCCCCTTCTCCTCCTGCCCTCAATCCCTCCCAGCATCAGTCTTTTCCAATGAGTCAACTCTTCGCATGAGGTGGCCAAAGTATTGGAGTCTCAGCTTCAGCATCAGTCCTTCCAATGAACACCCAGGACTGATCTCCTTTAGGATGGACTGGTTGGATCTCCTTGCAGTCCAAGGGACTCTCAAGAGTCTTCTCCAACACCACAGCTCAAAAGCATCAGTTCTTCAGTGCTCAGCTTTCTTCACAGTCCAACTCTCACATCTATACATGACCACTGGAAAAACCATAGCCTTGACTAGACAGACCCTTGTTGGCAAAGTAATATCTCTGCTTTTCAATATACTATCTAGGTAGGTCATAACTTTCCTTCCAAGGGTAACTCCAAACAAGCCTCTGCTATCTCTGCATCTGTTTCCTCAGCTTCACGAGACAAGGCTCACTTTCCACACAGCCTGAGGCCCTATGATGCTATGTGTGTTCTGAAAAGATCCACAAAACACTGTGAGCTCTTCACACACACAAATGGGATGGGGAGGGAAATGGGAGGGAGGCTCAGGATGGGGAACACGTGTACACCCATGGCTGATTCATGTCAATATATGGCAAAACCACTACAATACTGTAAAGTAATCAGCCTCCAATCAAAATAAATAAAATTTAAAAGAAAATTCAAGAGATAGTATCACCAATGTGTGTTTACTCCCAACCTATGCGGGTTTAGATTGTCAAATGTTCCACCTTCTTAGAAGAGAGATTTGGAAAGGCCCATCTGCCTGATGGGGGCAGGGGCCCAACTCTCCAGGTTTATGCCCACATTTATCAGGAAGTTGTGTTACACAAACCCACATGTTTTTAAAACTTCCAAATGCAGAGACGTTAAGGTCTGTGCTATTTTATGCCAGTATACTCTTAATAATTAGGACAGAAATATAAAAGGAATTTAAATAGAAAGTGTCTTTCTATCTCCCTGATAAAAGTACCTAGGGAATGGTGTAAACAATCATTCACAATTTTGACATTTTAATCTTGCAAATTGTTTGGTGTTTCAGAGGCAGTCTGTAAAAACTTTTGCATTTTAAATGAAACGGTAGTGACAGATCTAAATTCACTGTGGTATAAAAACATAGGAATATCACTATGCCCTTATCTTGTTAAAAAGCTAATAAATTATAAATCCTTTTTAAATCACCAGCCAAAGCCCAAAATCTGTAGGCACAAGCAAGGGAAAAGACGGAAGGTGATTACGAAAAGATAAACTGTTTTATGAAGGTGCTTTTGTGGTAAAAGCGTATGATGCAGTCACTCAGGCATACAAAGATATTATTTGAAAGCGATCTAAAAACCACATGGATCTGCAAATGAATAAATGTTCCCAAGATAAATTACAAAGAAAAACATTCTGAATGTGACTTTGCTTTGTCATATATTTAGTTGCAAGTCTCTTCAGACTTTTTAGACGATTCTTTGGAACTCTGATTATCCGACACTCTTTCTTTTTCACTTTTCGCCTTTGTTACTGCAACTGTACACCTAACAGTTCAGCTCACTTAACTTTTTATTGAAGATCTACTCTGTAGCAGTCCAAGTCAAGGACTAGTGACATAAAAAATAAATATTTATTATGAAAACTGATAAACATCTTTTTACTGTTAATAAATAAATAAAATACAGTCACTTCATAGAGGAGAGAGTCTAGTCAACTGAGACAGAAAGACTCATTACAGACAATTCTGCATAGCTTCAAACACCAAGAAATACACTTGTTCAAGATTAACAGATTCTTCATCCTTTCTGTCTACAAAGATAGCATTCCCGGGAGCAGGAAGAAAGCCTTCTCCTCAGTTGGGTTAATTTCCCTAAGCTTCTACTTGGGGAAAGGATGATGAGTGAAAGGAAGGAGGCAGAAAAAGCGAGATCACAAATAATACTTTTTTTATGAGAAATAACCCATAGGAAAATGTTTCCTGAAAAATTATAGTTATTTTAACATGGACACTACATTGACTACAAACTCAGCTAGCTCAAAAACACTTCAGCATTTCTTGCAATGGTAACTTTGAGTACATGGGTCATTCATTCTTTAGACACTGACTACATAAATGTCATGATTTCTCCTGAAACCAAATAATGGCTATTCAACAGCCAAAAAAAAAAAAAGATAACTATGCCCTTGCTTACTAGCAATATCAAGTCTGCAAACTGGAAGAAAAAAGCTGAGAGATATTCATCTCAAGTCAAATGTTTTTTGGTTATGACAAGAAAGTTACCCTAGATCCAAGTGAGGGTTTTCTGAGTACCATCTGCAATCCTCAAGAGATGGTACAAACAATCTGAAAAACTGATGCAGACATACTAGAACCCAAATTAATGAGGTTAGCTTGCTCTCACAGGCGTAAACAGGAAGGTGACTTCAAATGGAAGAGTCCAGATGATAATAAATGAAAGCAAATATTAATACCATAACAGGAAGGAAAACTATAATTGATAAATCATTAAATGAGATTACAAGATTTTAGTACAAAAAAAAGGAACCAAGTGTGCTTCCACACACTACAATACAACCCTTTTAATGTAATGTGATAAACTGTGTAATGTCAGATTTTATTTCCAATAATCTTTTTTTAATTCTAAAGATGTAATTAGCCAACAGTAAGAAGATATCTGTAATAGTAACCTTGATATATCAAATTATTTTAATTTCCCCAAGGAAGGAAGCCTTCCAAAAACTTCTTAAACCCAAATGTAAATGAAAGAGGAAAAAATAGTATTCAAGCACTAATTTTTCTACATAAAGGGGAAAAGGCCTTCATGCAGTTCTTAAAAATTCAAAGATGTTTAGAAGACCGTGAAATGATTCATAAAGGAGAATCTGAAGAAGTAAATTCTGCATCACTTTCCCACTTCCAGATCTTCCTTTACCACTGCAGAAAGATGAAAATTAAGTTTATTCACTAAATAGTCTGATCTCAACATCTGAAAATGCATTTCACCGTCTGTGGCCTTTGTTTAGTTTGTATGTGTGTATGAAATATTGGGAAATCATATTTAGATTTAAAATCGACAGTGATATGTACCTATACGTACAGTTTCCTTTAAGGTTTTGGAAGCATATCTAAATTTATCCTCACACATGGTTATAGATTCATTTTAATTTTTACAATTCTGAATTAAGAAGTTTAGAAATATTCGATTTGGAAGGCCCATGTGTCTAGACATATTAAATCAAACAAAACTCTCCAAGTGCCTTCACACTAGTGTCAATAACATAAAGCATCAACTCTCATTTATTCATGGGACGATTACAGCATTTGGAACATGGCCAACACCTCACTTCTTCTCACTGTCCTTTCGGCCTGCTATATCTTATCTATCTTATTGGCAGGCATCACTCCAAAAGTAGTAATAAGCTGCCAATTATTAAGTCCTTACCATGAGACAGGCACTGCTGTCAATATATACAAGAGCATATGATTTCCCACAACTGCTCTATGAGATCAGTACTCTTGCTATGCTTATTTTCCAGAAGAGGGGCTCAAGGAAGCTAATTCACTTGTCCACAGTCATAAACAGCAAAGCAAAATGACCAGTCTGATGCCAGAGACTGAATACTTAAGGAATTCAAGATTTGCCTCCAAGAGATAACCATGATAGAGGAAACGAAATCCAAATTGATCAATAGAGTAAGAAACCACCCTATCCCTCTGTGATATACATAATCAAAATGAATGTGCATTTCATGGGTGAAATGTTTCCAACTACTGATCATAATGAGATTCCTGGATTATCCATAGATTGTAACTCACATATTCAATCCCAGGCCCTCAGTTAATTGCAGGGTTCTGGTTTGACCTTTCTTATCTTCTTGAGTATTTGTCAAACACTGTACTCAGCCTTAAATTCATTTTTTTTTAATTGCATAAAAATTTCCATCTTAGCCATTTTTAAGTCCACACAGTTCAGTAGTGTTAAATACATTTATGTTGTTGTGTAATAAATCTTCAGAACTTTCAGCCTTTGTCTTAGTCCCTTCAGGCTGTGGTAACACATTATCATGGAGGAGAAGCTTACAGATAATTGAAATGTACTATTTGCAGTTCTGGAGACCAGAAGTCTGAGATCAGGCCACCAGCACAGTCAGGTGTTACCCTCTTCCAGACTTCTCACTGTACATTCTCATGGCAGAAGGGGCTACTGAGCTGTGGGAATCTCTTACAAAAGCAGAAATCCCATTCATGCAGGCTTCATCCCTATGACATAACCACCTCCTAAAGGCCACATCTACTAATACTATAATCTTTGAGAATTAAGATTACAACATATGAATTTAGAGGGGAACACACACATTCAGCCCACAGCAGTCCTAAATACGTTTGAGGTCCATTCTGTTGCACCATGTTACTCTTTATCAACGACCCATCTTTAAACTTCTGAGGTTGAACAAAATCTTCAATATTGAAGGCTTCTTTTTTTTTTTTAGAAGGCTTCTTTCTAGATAAGCATATATAAGACTCTGACATTATATAAGTTAACGATTCTTTTGGAACCACAGACCTTTTGAAAATCTGATGAAACCTATAGTCAATATATCAAAATAAAATGGATATATGAGTATATAACTTAAATGGTGCTCTATTTTCATGAAGTTATTGAACCTCTGCCCCGCAAAAGCCAACTATGAACTCAAGTAAAGAACTCTAATTATCTGGCATTCTTTTGCACTAGTATTTACCAATTCTCTTGCATTTGCATCATTCCTTTAAATATCAAGATTCCCCTAGGGAGTTGTAATCAAGATCTTATTTGTAAAATTTCCCATAAACATGATTTCATTTCTAAAAATTAACCTATAAACTTCAGGAAAATAACTCCATTGCTTATAAAAAGAACCCCATGGGCAAAGAATTCCCTCTTTCCCGTATGTACCACATATTCAGTGAGCAGGTTCCAACAAACATGCTGTCAAAGCGCCTCACATCTGAAAGTGACCTAAACCACAAAAATACAGTCGAAGCTGCCTTATTCTTACGGGCACACCTTCTTCGGCTCTGATAGGAAGAAAGCTCCATGACTGATTGTGGATAAACTGGACTCGATCACTACCTTTCCAAATTTAATGTGTTGTAGTTAAACAACCATGTTCAGTGGTTTTAATTGCATCATTGCACTTTCTGATGTTTCTGATACCATAAAAAGATTGGATTTTAGAGGTGAAACCTTAGAGCTGATAGTCTCTCATTTCCTTTCCACCCAGACCACCCAGGGGGAGTAGATAAACCTGAAAACTATAATGTTTTGTTATTTGTAGGGGATTAATAAGTAAACACTGTTAAGGGATACTAGTCCATATTAAACATTAAATATTTAGTATATGTCACCACTTTAACAACATGAATACTCTGGATGCACTCTTCCAAAAGCATATACATATACAGATTCTACATATAATATCTGGTGTGATCATGAGCCCCCACCTAAAGCCCAGCCCTCCAGATCTCAAAATAAAGAACCTATCTCTGCATTCAGCAGACAAGTGTGAGCAGACACCTCTAAGAGTTCCAGAACTTCACCTCCTTGAAACCGACATGAAGAACTGAATTCTGCACTGCCTTTAAAGGTGTCCATTCTATGCAAAGAAACTCAACACTCATCAGAAACAGTCACCACAACATTCTCTTCGTTATCTGGTCAGTTTCTCAAAACAGAAACAGTTTAGTTAACCCCTCTTAAAGGAAGGCTCTGGCTCTTTTCTGTTTGGAAGGCTGAGAAGCTGAGGGATGGAGAGCCTCCTGCCTCTGCCACAGTGACTTCACACTGCATCCCTCCAGAGAGCTAATCAGTAGACATTCTGACGCTGGCAACACAAACAAGCCAAGAATTAGCCTGGCTAATGCAGGTGCTATCATCTGGTAGACTGAGGTCGCCACTGGAAGCCATCTTACCAGCACTGTTCAGCCACCCACCTCCTCAGGGCTCTTGCCATCCTGCACCTTCACTTAAGAGGCTGTCTTCTCAAAGTCCATTTGAATTTTTTAAAAGCAGTGTTCAATTACACATTTTATTCTACACTAAATTAGCCTCTTATCCTCTTTCTTGTTCTCTAGTTTCTTAAAAGTTTGTCCTCTATATATCACACAGCTCAATTGTCTATAATATACTACTAAAACATACACCTATATATTCATTATTCCTCAGACTCCAAGGTTCAGTTTAAGTTACAAAAACTAGTGTTTGAAAGATTCGTTAATTTATTAAAACCATTTTTAGGGACTCTCCTGGAAGTCCAGTGGTTAAGATTCTGCACTTCCACTGCAGGGGGAATGGGTTTGAACCCTGGTTGGGGAATTAAGATCCCATATGCCACACATCAGGGCCAAAAATAAGTAAATTTTTTTAAAGACACAATTTGATTTAATGCTAAAAAAAGGTCTTCCAAATGTGACTTTTTTGCCACTTAGATTTACTGCCATTGTTCTACCAGGATTCCCAAATTCTGAATTTACCCGGTGAGTTTGAGACTATATTAATTTCAGAGACTAAATTTAACTAACTATTCCATTAAAAAAAATTGTATTCCAAAATGATGAGCAGGTAGAACTGAGATGAAAACAACTGGAACAATGGGAAGAAAAAGTTTTCAAGTACTCAATATCCTTGGTTACTTTTCCCATGACTCTGTGATTGAAAATCAGGACAGCATTTTAAAAGCTGGTCACCTTGGAAAGCACAGAAACCTCTAAAAATAAAAATCAACATTTACAGACTCTGCCATAATGGTTTCCGGGTAAACAGAAAGACATGCTTGCTATTTTACCCCCACATGGAGGTTGTGGTAATTAATTATTCAACATTTGGAAAGTGCTTTAGAGATAAGAAGCTAAGTGCTAAAAACCACCATCAATTTGCAGCAAACCGCACTTAAAGTGAACTCACCAGGTTTACTGTTGGAAACTGAACCATTAATCTATGTCCATGATTTTTTTCTTTTTCTTCTTTTCTCATTTCATTTAGAACATTAGACCAAACAGCTGACACTCATATGCAACCTTCCTTTCCCTTTAGACAACCTTTGAGTGTCACTGAGTAAAAAACTAGTCCTTAAAATATATAAATTCCAATAATGTGGTTTCACTGGAATTCACAGTGAGATGCTTATTAAGTATCCTTCCTTCTCTGCCTTTTATTAAAGTAACAATATGAACAGTTAATTTATTAAAAATTTCATGTGTAAAGCTTTGAGAGTAATCAAAGTCTAGTTTAACATACTTATACTGTATTAGTGATCATTTAGGCAAACATTTAATGTTCATGACTATACTACATATATAAATTTAGATGAACAATCTAAGAATTGATTAACTTTGATTAATATTCTAATGAAGGCAAGAAGTCATTCTATTTAAATAAAAAAATTAGGTTTTGTTAAGAATTTTTCCTTATTTACAATATATTCTGGTTTTAATCTATTCATTTTAAAACCCAAAACAGTGGTCCAAGATTTAGGAATTATTTTTACCAAAATACAACTAAAACCTACATAAAAGCCAACCTGCCGTAATTCAAGACACATGTATCCCAATGTTCATTGCACACTATTTTTACAACAGTCAGGACATGGAAGCAATCTAAATGTCCACAGGCAGATGAATGGATAAAGAAGATGTGATACACATAAGTAATGGAATATTACTCACCCATAAAAAGGAACAGAACTGGATCATTTATAATGATGTGGGTGGACCTAGAGTCTGTTATACAGAGTGATGCAAGTCAGAAAGAGAAAAATAAATACCATATACTAATGCATATATATGAAACCCAGAAAAATGGTACAGATGAACAGAACTGGGTCATTTATAATGATGTGGGTGGACCTAGAGTCTGTTATACAGAGTGATGCAAGTCAGAAAGAGAAAAATAAATACCATATACTAATGCATATATATGACATCCAGAAAAATGGTACAGATGAACCTATTTGCAGGGCTGGAATAGAGACACGGAGGAATAGGGTGGAATAGGGTGGGAGAAGGGGCAGGTGGGACAAATTGGGAGGGTAATATTGACATACATACACTGCTGCTGCTGCTGCTAAGTCACTTCAGTCGTGTCCGACTCTGTGCAACCCCATAGATGGCAGCCCACCAGGCTCCACCGTCCCTGGGATTCTCCAGGCAGGAACACTGGAGTGGGTTGCCATTTCCTTCTCCAATGCATGAAAGTGAAAAGTGAAAGTGAAGTCGCTCAGTCGTGTCGGACCCTCAGCAACCCCTTGGACTGCAGCTTTCTGGGCTCCTCCGTCCATGGGATTTTCCAGGCAGGAGTACTGGAGTGAGGTGCCATTGCCTTCTCTGACATACATACACTACCAGGTGTAAAACAGCTAGCTAGTGGGAAGCTGCTGCATAGCACAGGGAGCCTAGCTTAGTGTTCTGTGATGACCTAGAGGGATGCATAGGAGACAGGGAGGAAGGCTCCAGATGAGTGGGATATATGTATACATATAGCTGATTCACTTTGTTGTGACTCACTTTGTTGGAATACAACATTGCAAAGTAATTACACTCCAATACTAAATTAAAAAAAAAAAAAAAAAACCTGTGTTCATGCTAAAAATAAAAAAGAGGAATCATGAAGCAGTTTTTTTCAAGTAGTTTTTATTGGACTATAGTTGCTTCACGGGCTTTCCTGGTGGCTCAGACAGTAAAGAATCTGCCTGCAGTGCAGGAGACCCAGGTTCAATCCCTGGGATGGGAGGATCCCCTGGAGAAAGGACTAGCTACCCACTCCAGTATTCTTTCCTGGAGAATTCCATGGGCAGTGGAGCCTGGCAGGCTACAATCCACGGGGCCGCAAAGTGTCGCATACGACTGAGTGACTAACACACACATAATTGCTTCATAATGTTGTGTTAGTTTCTGCTCTACAGAAAAGTGAATCAGATATACATATACATATATCCCCTCTTTTTTGAACTTCCTTCTCATTTAGGTCACCCCAGAACACTGAATAGAGTTCCCTGTGCTCTACAGTATGTTCTCATTAGTTAACTATTTTATACATAGTAGCAATAGTGGGTATGTGTCAATCCTGATAAGACAGTAGCCGGCCACACTCTGCAAAGCCATCATGTGGTAATTGTGGTCACTCTGGGAGTAAAAATACAACATACAAGATATACTCATTCTTACCTATGTCCATTTTGGAAACAATTTTTAGCAGAATATTACTCTTTTTACTTCCTGTCTCTTACACAGTGGAAGACCATATATACAAATGTTATAATTTCATGTTTTAGAGAATTAAAAGCTGTACTGACATAATCTTCTTGGATCTGAGACTTATTTCCATTACTTCGAGCTCAACAACATTTCTCTAAAAAGAGGGTTTATGCATTGTAATCCCCAAAATGCACAGTTTTTAAAAAGTCATCTTTGGTTTTAGAAAGGGCTCATTATGAGATGAGTTTTTACCACTTTAAACATGAATACCTTCTACACATCTATCAGTCTTAAATCTTTTATCCATATTCTTCCTTCCCCAAAATTTCTCCCACCAAGAAAACAAAAAGAGCATGGATGTAAAATCTTAAATGTACTCAACACTCCTAACCTAATAGGGGGAAAAAAAAAGCCCTTCTGGTTGCTGAAGGAGATGTTCTTCGTGAGGCTCCTGGCTCACAGAACAAAACTAACTGTGGAATTCTGCATGGAACCCACAATACAGTGCTCAACCTCCAAATAAGGTAACACCAAAAGACAAATTTTCTCATTGACTCAGCTTGATACTTACTGTGTGTTCCATATAATCTTCAACTTCTATGGATCATTATGTAATAAAAAGGCAGACAAACAATTTTTCATGGTTCACGCCTAATATTGACATTTATTTTAAAGAAACTGAGAATACTTTCAAACAATTGCAAACTAGGGAAGAAAGTGAATCCAAGGAAGGCCTTTTTACAAAAAATTCCTTCAGAGGAAGTACCACAGTATTTCCTCCTCCACTCTGCCAGCTTTAATAAGATATGCCAACAGTGCACTACTGGTGCAAACAGAAGAAATGGGCACAGTTATGTCTTAAAGAAGTGTTTTGTGGCAGACGTGATTAGCTATCTCTGTTTCATCGTTAACAGGGCAACCGGACAGTTCCTTAAAAATAAACAATTTACTTATAATATAATTGCCTGGGGTGTTGGGGTGGAGGGGAAGTAAGAAATTTCAGGCACAATGTTTTCCAGCCATACAAATATGAAGAAGATAGAAACTGTCCAAAGGAATTAGCTATGTTCCCAAGTGACTGAGAAATGAATTGGCAGACTGAGCCTCCATGAGAACATTATTTTGAATCAAAACCAAATTTCTAAAACACTCCAGGTGATCGGCTCTATATTTATGGAACTTAAATACAGGACTGTTGAAAAGAACGATTCTGAAATGTTTAAGAAATGAAGCAATTTAATTAAGTGGTAATGCTGTATTTACTGATTGTGTTGTAATGTTCAGATCCAGAACCAGAGTGACAGGAAAGACAAACAGCAAGACTCTGGTGATCTTCTGAGTGCCAGTGTGTGTACTCAGTCATGTCTGACTCTTTGCAACCCCAATGACTGTAGCCCACCAGGCTCCTCTGTCCATGGGATTCTCCAGGCAAGACTACTGGAGTGGGTCACAACCTCCTCCTCCAGGGAATCTTCCCAACCCAGGGACTGAACTCGTGTCTCTTACATTTACAGGCAAATTCCTTACCACTGAGCCACCTGCGAAGCCTGGTGACCTTCTGAGATGGACACTATCACCTGGCCATGAACTGCCTTATCCAGCCACTCCCCAGCACAGCAGCAGAGGTGAGTCCATGTCCCCTATACTCAGAAGGTCCTTACCTAAGTTACTTTGAGAAAGGCTAAAACTAACACACACACCTACCTAAAAATTTCATTCACCGTACATCCAAATCCTTCAAATTTAATCATCAGGGATTATCTCCTTTGCTCCTTTCTTCCAGTAAAAATTAAAACTGCGAACACTACTAAGATACATACCACGTTAAATTATTTTTCTTACAAGGATATTGTCAGATTTTTTCCTCTTGCAAGGAAAATCAAGAAAAAAATTAATAAAGAGCATTATCTTTTAAACTCATATTGTACTAAAAAAACTATACTATAAGGGAAATGTAGAGCTGATAAAGTCACATATGATGATAATAACTAACACCTAAATCATTCTCACTGTGTGCTACAAACCCTTCTAAGCATTTCTCATTTATTAACTCACTTAAGAGCCTCGGAATTAAAGGAGGGAGGTTCAGATGAAGAGCTGGAGCACTAAGGATTTGGGGTCCAGGCTGCACTACCCAGATCTCCTCCTCACAGAGTAGGGGCTTCCCCAATGGGAATGTTGGGTAACTGATAATGCTCAGCTCGGTCTTACTCCAGAGTCGCCTGAGCCAAGGTCAAGCCCTGTCCAAGGACAGCCCCCATCTCACGACTGGCTAACATGGGGTAGAAAGGCCTGGCTCCCTTACCTCGAGACAAGACAACTCTGAAGGGTCTGCTCGGCTCCGGAACTCCCAAGGGGATCAGCAGAGGCCTTGGCTGCCATCGTATTGACTTCACCTCCTCCTCCTGCCCCATCCAACTTCCTTCACTCCCTCACAGGTATTATATACCTCAGCACAAGCCCCAGTAAACATCCCGCCCAATCAGAACCTGCTTTCCAGGAACCTAGGACTCAAGTCCAGGCACTTTGGCTCCAGAGTCCATGCTCATAAACAGTACACTGAAATTCTGACGGTAAGGCAGATTCAGAAAACAAACTCCATGGGTGTTTCCACAGGCCTCGGAACCTATAGGTACAAAGAGGTCTTGGCAACAAGAACCGAAATTTGCCACAGGACTGCTGGATCTCTGCAAGCTTCCCTCATTTCTGGGGTCTGTCAGCCGTGCTCACCATCAATCCTTTCACGACTGTCTACTCAGGCCTCTTCACTGAAGGCCACTGACTACTGGAGAATGCCACTGTTCTGCCCAGAATCCTCTCTCCTGGTCTCCTAATCCTCGAAACCTATGAGGAAGACACAGCCACCACCTCAGGCTCCATCACCCCAGAGCCCTACTCTGCTACCTGGTTGAAGCAGCCCTCCCTGGCCCATGCTTCTCAGACTCCCTCATGGAAATGGGTCCTTCCACTCTGTCTTACAGTCTCTCTCTCAATACAGCTAAGGCCTCGTTGTTAGGGCACAGTCCCCATCATGGCCCTCTCTGGTCTTTGCTTGTGGTTCAGTGTTCAGAACGCTGCACTTCTAATGCATGGGGTGTGGGTTCGATCTCCAGGTGGGGAACTAAGATTCCACATGCCATGTGGCACTGCCAAAGAAACCAAACCAAAACAACAAAAACTGTTCAACATGCTCAAACATGCTCAATTCACGAGAACACACACTTTGAGGGTCACTGCCCACCATGAAAGCAAAGAGCAAAACCCTTAATCCTTGTTCAGACATAGCTCAGACATCCTCTTTACAACATAAAAGATAAGCAAAAGAACGTCTAAATATTGTAAAGTAATTAGCCTCTAATTAAAATAAATAAATTTAAATTAAAAAAAATAAAGCACAGCAATATGAGAACACATATGTGGAGCAAGAGCTCCACACAACTCCAGCCCAAAGAGCACTGCTGAACTGTATAAAGACCATGAGAAATGAACAAAACGGGAAATTATTTTCAATAGATTGCTAAGAAAGGAGATAAGTGTGTGCAATTCATTTTAGAATGATATACATCAGAAACATATTTTAAGACAATTTTAACTGGATGCTTACTTAGGTAAGCTTCAGTTATCAGAAAACTCAATGAAAGTGAATACTTCATACTGTAATGACGGTAGATAAATAGATCACTCCTGCAGTTTAAGCAGACAGAGCTTTATTTCCCAGAGATGGGCTTCCCAAAACATGACTTCCCCTCCCTTGATTCCACAGACTGGGATCCATGGTACCTTCAGGCATTCACACCCTACCATCACTGCTCCCCAAGTCGTCAGGGCCCTGTTAGATCCCATATCCCTCGATGCCCACCTTAGAACTGAACCCTTCACTGTCTAAGTAAGACTGAGAAGTTATATCACCAGCTCCTTATTCAAGCAGCCACCTGCTTAAAGCCTGGGCCTACTCAAGCCTGGTTTTTTCCGCCACTTCGGTTTTTATATAAAGGACACAGTATTATTCAAATCCTTTACTAGAGTCCTTCCATCACAGAAGCTAAGAGCTGTGGGTCAAACAGGAATACATGGCACTGGACTTCCCAAGCTATTTAATCTGTGGATATAATACGACATCTAGGGTATCCAACTCACTTATTTTTAAATCTACAAAATAAATTTCACTTAGTTAGGAAAGCAAACTCTTTTAGAGTAATGGAATTATCCCAAACGAACCCTGAACCAAAAGTGTTGGTTTTAATTACTCAGAAACACCCAATTTGATTTTCTCAGCCAGCAAGGTGTGGACTTGATTTAGAGAAATTTTACAAGGAGTGTTAAAGGATGCGATCATTTTATAGCTTCAAGTAAAACAATGCATTTACACTAGTACCTTCCGGTCAAGGTCAAGAGCTAAGATAAGACTGGATGAAGCAGGTAAACTTTATCGGAAATGTCATGTGAGGCCAGACCCACGATCCCCCAGACCACCCTTCAGTGACATCTGACACAGACATCAAAGAGCAAGAGACCATTCTACAAAGTGGAAGGAGACTCACACAAAGGGTCCTGACGGAGCCGAGTCCAGACAGAAGACTGTCCAAAGAGACCCATAGATCAAACATAGCCATCCTTTCTTTTAAATTGTACAAATACTGCATCTACCTAAAGATTTATTCTGGGCGTCTCAAGAAGCCAGTTTCTCCTCCTGGGGTAAAATGTTGCTCACAGAAATACCTACTACATAAATTTAAACTGTTCTTTTATGTTAAACCTATGTCTCTCAGTTGTGTGGTCTCCCTAGCACTGCTATTCTTGGATTTGCGGCAGAGAATTCATGACTTTCCTTAGACTTGGACTCAGATGAAGGTGAGGTCTCCTTTCAGGCTTCATGGTTCAAGACTACAGCACTCATATCGATTTAAAGACACCCCCCTACTCTCATGATATGCAGTGTATTTCTCTAGACCTTTCCCAGGTATGTCTGTCTTGAGGTGCAAGAACAAACCTTCGAGGGAGCCATGTAGGAAAAATTCACAAGGTTCAGACACATGGATGAACACAGACATTCAGCATGAAAAGATCCCTTTTAGGAGGTGATGTGTGTGTGTGTGTTAGTTACTCAGTCACGTCCAACTCTTTGTGATCCCATGAACCGTAGCCCATGAGGCTTCTCTGTCCATGGAGTTCTCCAGGCAAGAATACCAGAGTGGATAGCCATTCCCTTCTCCAGGGGATCTTCCTGACCCAGGGATCAAATCTAAGGCTCCAGCATTGGAGGCAGATTCTTTACCATCTGAGCTACCAGGGAAGTCCTAGGAGGTAATAACTGAACTCAAATATGTGCTCAAATGCAATATTTATCAATACACCAAAGAATAGTGAAATTCTTGGGATTTCACTGGAAATATCATTTACGCATAATAAGTAAAACATCTGGGGCTTCACCAGTGATCTAGTGATAAAGAATCTGCCTTGCCATGCAAGGGACACAGGATCGATCCCTGGTGGGGGAATTAAGTTCCTACATGGCACAGAGCAACTGAATTCAAGTGCCTCAACTAAAGAGCCTATGAGTCACAACAAAAGATCCCACACGGCGCAACTAAGACCCAACACAGCCGAATAAACAAACAATAAAAATAAACACATGTTCTCTAATGTCTCAATATGTTGTGCATTAGCTTCTATTATAAGGCACACATACTATAAGGCAAATAATATACATCAAATAATACACAGATATATACAGTAATGATATTCTCTTATCTTTATATAAAGCCCAGTATTATCACAATGCCCTAAGAGCTGTACTATAAAGAAGTTTTACTTTCCCTCACTTTTATTTCTGTTACATCTTCCAAAGATTTTATGAGAACAACATCTGGATTTAAAACTCCTGGTTCAATACAGTATAAAAGAATGATTTGAGTGAGGCAAACACCAAATTCACAGACGTGGATACCTAAGTTAATGAATGACTCCCCCGTCACCTACCACAGGAGGCACCCATTCAGGTTTGTCAAATGATACTCAGAAAGTATCTGGGCGACAAAGAACTTATGCGTTTGAACTGTGGTGTTGGAGAAGACTCCTGAGAGTCCCTTGGACTGCAAGGAGATCCAACCAGTCCATCCTAAAGGAAATCAGTCCTGAATATTCATTGGAAGGACGGATGCTGAAGCTGAAACTCTAATACTTCGGCCACCTGATGTGAAGAACTGACTCACTGGAAAAGACTCTGATGCTGGGAAAGACTGAAGGCAGGAGGAAAAGGGGACAACAGAGGATGAGATGGTTGGATGGCATCACCGACTTGAAGGACATGACTTTGAGCAGGCTCCAGGAGTTGATGATGGACAGGGAAGCCTGGCGTGCTGCAGTCCATGGGGTTGCAAAGAGTCGGACACGACTCAGCGACTGAACTGACCCCAAAGTCAGGTGTACTTCATTTCAACGTGTTTTTTTTTTTTTTTTAACAATACCTTCTATACATATTCTTCAGAGAAGGCATAAAAATTACAATTCCTTATAAACTTTTTTTTAGGTAAATGCCTCTTTAGAAATCTTAAAAGCAGTGCTCATTGGGGTAAGCTGGGTGAAAGCTAAGTAAAAACTGGACTATATTTTTCTAATTTCCTGTGAGCCTACAATTATTTCAAAACAAAAAGGTTTTTTTAAGTGCTAACAATTCATTTTTACTTTCAAGAAATTAATGCATAAAACTGCATCCAATTCAGAGACTAGATAAAATAGAGTCCTATCTAAATAAAAAGGTTAGATCATTTTTCCAAGGAACTATAAAATATAAAACATCACAAACTCTAATAACAAAAGTTTCATCCCCAAAGTTACTGGATTCCAAACTTTATGAAAACATATTTCACAAGAAATATTTGAAAGACCAAATAGCAATGATCAAAGCTATTGATACTACAGTGGAGGAATTTCTCTAGAAGAAATAGACTTCAGATTAAATTTGAGTGTAATGATTGGGCATCTCTGACTGGTCTGTCCTGATTTTTTAAGTGACTAATTATCATTCCACTAAGTAAGTATTTTCACTACAAAATATGCTATCCACTGTGAGGACCACGAGAGCTACTCTGACACAGTTCTCACAGTGAGGAGGCCGAAAGTGTACGAAGACAACAGGAACACATATGAAACCAAAGGCAGTGCAGAACAGTAGGCATAAAGGGATCAATTAGTGTACAATTCACTGCTGAACATTTTGGCAATAAAAAGTGTGAGTACTTGAATAATATTTTCTTCTGATGTTTCTAGACGGATGTTTTAGTTTCATATCTTAATGTACTTTTCAAGGGAAATTATCTGATCTCATTTATCTAAATCTTTTGAGACGCTTCCTATCCGCCTTCTCTCTTTTCCCTGGCAAAGCAGTTCAACTTGTAAAACTGCAAATGTGTGAACTGTGTGTTTCTTCTCAACCTGTTAACACTCAGCAATTTTCTAAAAGCGATTGTAATCAGTACGCTAGCCATCTCCTGCCACAAAGCCCTACTCTCTGCTAACATCAGGAGTGCTCATCTCACATTCCTAAGGACATGTCTCTAGAGGTCAAAGGAATGAAGGCATTTCTGCAGCAGCTCGAGGTGTGAGGCCTTGATGCAGCTGCAGTCGACATGCAACACTCGAGGGGAAGGTTCTAGGAGGGCAGCCATCCATACAAGGTCCAATCAAACTGCCCGGCTGAAGATCTCACTCCGTCCTCAGCTGAACTAACAAGTTTCACAAATAACACTTTCAGAACTTCATTCATGGTCAGTCTGGGGTAGAAAGTACCAAAGCCTGCCTTGTGTTAAAGACATTAAGAACCTCCAGGGACTTCCCTGGTGGCATAGTGGATAAGAACCCACCTGCCAATGCAGGGAACATGGGTTCGATCCCTGATCCTATAAGATTTCACATGCTGCAGAGCAACTAAGTCCCAGCACCACAACTACTGAGCCCGTGCGCCACCCTTACTTAAGCCTGCACACTCTAGAGCCTGCAAGCCACCACTAATGACTGATGCTTCAACTACAGAAGCCCCCTGCGCCCTAGAGCCTGCAAGTTGCCACTACTGAAGCGCATGAACCTAGAGCCTGTGCTCCGTAGCAAGAGAAGCCACCACAATGAGAAACACAAGCACGGCACCTAGAGAGTAGCTCCCGCTCTCTGCAACTAGAGAAAGCTCACATGCAGCAACAAAGACCCAGCACAGCCAAAAATAAATTTTTTAAATACATAATAAATAAACAAATATAGCACTGTGTACATGTCAAAAGAATTGAAAAAAAAAAAAAAGAATCTCTCCATCAGGCCATTAGAGACAACAGATTTCCACGCTGAAGAGCAGGAGAAATGGAAGAGCTACTCTCACTTCACTCTCATGGGACATCAGTTTAGATATTATCATTGTCATGATCCTACTCTTTAAATAGTTGCTCTTCCCTAAATCCACAGCATCAATGTCTTTTAAAAGTCACAAGTGCTGAGTAGACACAAAAGAGAGGAGCCTTGCATCTAGCATTTAACACAGCAATAACCAGACATGCTTGGGTGCTTTTTGTTTTTAAAAGACCCACTTTAACTTCTTACAGGAATGAAATCACCCAGAACAGAAGATGAGGCTTTCTGAAATTCACTATTTGTAAAATAGTAGTTTAACAAGGCAGACCATAATTACCCCTTGTATTTATTTCAATTTTCCATAGCATTATGTCTGTAACAAGAAAACAAAAGCTGTCTTGTTATTCTAGATGATTCCATTTTTCCAGTAAATCACCCTAAAGCAGCCACATTCGGGTCAAGCGCATATGAGGGATGCTACCTAAAATGTAAACGTCCTCATAAAATATAGACTAACTTATGTTATTCTGAAGCAATATGTATTATACACTCAGTACTCTGAGAACTGCAAAACAGTTTTACTTAAATGACAAAAGCCAACCAGCCAACACTACCACCACCAGCTCTCAAAAAAAAGGAAAAGACTCAAATATGAGAAAAAAGAAAATTCAGCCTTTGGGTAAGAAAATCTAACTAGATTTACACATCAAATTCCAAGTTCCTTCTGCTGCAAGTCTGGTTTTGCAAAGGGATACCTTCTATTGTTTATCATGTAATTCTCCAAAATAAAGATCATGCAAATTCTCATTATATTTCATTTAAATATAAATATAGGCATTAAACTCCTTTTCAGGTGAAGAAATAAAGAGGGTCAGAAAGTCACACCAAAAGTTGAGAGTCAGACCTTTCAAAGGATTAGGAATCACTGCTTTACACGAGTTTATAAAGTATATGCTGCAAGTTTGCTTCTGACATTATAATCAACGTATCTGAGAATGATCTTATCCATGCTAAGCTGAAAGGGCTCTCTACAAGCTCCAGTTATCAGATTGTTCATCTTTAAATATTCAGTTTTTCACGAAACATGGTTACCAGGGTATCAGCACTGGAAAACCCACTACAAGATTTTAAATCTGAAAATTGTTGGCCAGCATTCTAATTATAGAAGCAAAAAATATTCAGTGCGTAAGCTCTGAGGGCTCACCCATAGGGTGAAGAGCACTTTAATCATTTTCGAGGGTTTTCCCAGTCCTGTGTTACTTGGGGGCATAAACTTGATATGAGCTATATAGTGAAACGGGTGATCTCAAGCTGCTGGCTATTAGACTCAATTTTTCAAGCTGATGTTTAATAAACCCTGTTCCCTGCTCAGCTTTAGCATAAAAAGTAAAAGTCCTAGAGAAAAAAAATGTAAAAACAGTGTGAAGCATGCAGAGTTAACAGTTCAAAAAGACTGCTTAAGTGTGTAGTTCATTCATTCAGCAAACAAGCATTTATTACTGTGTCAGGAACTGTTCTCACTTGTTGGCACAATTCAAGAGTAAGGTATGTTTAGAACACAACAACAATAATGAAATAACTAAAATATGTTTGGCCATTTACAGTTTTGAAGAAAGCTTTAAAAATAACACCTCAATTGTCTTCCATAATAGCTCTAATGAATTCGGTTTTACAGCCATTTTAATAACAATGAAAAATAAGAGATCTAGATGATTTTCTAAATTCTCTAAATCAAGTAACTTATAAGTAATAGAGCTGGGTCTCCAACTCATACCTTCCAAACGTACATTTCCATCAGTCACTGGGCAGAACCACATTACAAGATGCTCTACTCTCATGGGAACCACAGAGGATATATTCTGTACGGTTCTGAACTGTGTTAAAGCTTTTAAGGAAAAAGTTTTACAGATCCAGACTAGGATGTGTACAAGTTCAAATATTTCTATTCAAACAAGATACTACAAAAACTGTTTAGAAGCAACTAGGCCCAAGATGTTGCAAGATTCTACTTCCCCGCAGACATGCTGAGTATCCGCTCATCTAATACATCAGCACATGCTAAAGGGCACACTCACAGGTGCCATGACAGTCCATAAAGGGCCAAAATGTGGGCTGTGGCCCAATTCCTGGAAATCCCCGCCCATTCCCCAAAATAGATGGAATCTCCTCCCACTTGTTAGCCTATAAAATTACCCAGTCCATAAAAACCAACAACCCCATACCTCCTGGGCTCTGGAGCCCCTCTCATCTTCTGAGATGGCCACATGCTCCCTATGGAACGTATATTCTCTGAATAAACTCATTTTCACTTAAAAAAACTGCTCTAATCTCTTCACCCATTTATTTTAGTTATTATATAAAAACACTGGTGAAATGAGTCTGCCTGGTTAGCTGAGCTTTCTAGACAAATAAGGTAGGTTTACTCCACAAGTCCTAAAATGTTCCTTACTTGGGATAATATACTGGACAGAAACTCCTAAGCCAAAACCTTGAACTAGAACTTCACAGAAGAAAAACAAAGCCAATAAACATATTAAAAAATACAAAAGGTACTCCAGGAAATGCAAATTAAAACCACAATGTGATACCACTACATATCCACTGCTGCTGCTGCTGCTAAGTCGCATCAGTCGTGTCTGACTCTGCGCGACCCCATAGACGGCAGCCCACCAGGCTCCACCGTCCCTGGGATTCTCCAGGCAAGAACACTAGAGTGGGTTGCCATTTCGTTCTCTAATGCAGGAAAGTGAAAAGTGAAAGTGAAGTCGCTCAGTCTTGTCCGACTCTTAGCGACCCCATGGACTGCAGCCTACCAGGCTCCTCTGTCCATGGGATTTTCCAGGCAAGAGTACTGGAGTGGGGTGCCATTGCCTTCTCCGACATATCCACTAGAATGGCTAAAATTAAAAAGAGAGATAACAGTAGCTGTTTTTAAGGATATGCGGCCACCAAAACTCTCATTAGATGCTGCTATCACTATCTACTAAGACTGGCTCAACAATTCAACTCATAACACACATCCCAAATTCCTACCCATACTAAAAGACATATGTAAGAATGCTCAGAGCACTGCTTTTCATAATAACCAAAAACTGGGGGAAAAAAACCTCAAATATCCATCAAGAGTGAAATGGATAAATAAATGTGGCCTTCTCATAAAATGAAACACGACAGTACAATGAGAAAAAACAAACTGTTGCAAAACGAAAAACAAGAATGAACCTCACACATATAACACTGAGCAAAAGAAGTGAGGCAAAAAGGATACAGAACATGTATTCTGGTAGAAAGTTCAATAACAGGTAAAAGTAACCTGCAGCCCCAGAAGGGACTTCAGGAGGGAAGCTACCCTTGGTGGGAGGAGAGTGGGGCTTCTGGCTGCTGACAGTGGCCTATGTCTTGGCCTTTGGTGCTGATGCCCAGGGCTCTATTCACTTAGGTAAATCACTGAACCGTTTACTTATCATTTAACGACACAC
Source organism: Bos indicus x Bos taurus (assembly GCF_003369695.1). Classification (NCBI taxonomy): domain Eukaryota; kingdom Metazoa; phylum Chordata; class Mammalia; order Artiodactyla; family Bovidae; genus Bos; species Bos indicus x Bos taurus. The sequence continues at coordinate 86,028,444 of NC_040081.1, read as the reverse complement.
ATACTTTTCTATACCATACTTTTCCCTGGTAGCTCAGTTGTAAAGAATCCGCTTGTCAATGCAATAGACGCAGGTTTAATCTCCAGGTCGGGAAGATCCCCTGGAGAAAGGAATGGCAACCCACTCCAGTATTCTTGCCTGGAGAATCTCACAGACAGAGGAGCCTGGCAGGTTGCAAAGAGTTGGACACTACTTAACAACTAAACAACAACATACTTTTCTATACACGTTATATTTCCATAAAAACTTAGACAGACAGGAAGAAGAGTAGGAGAAAAGAAAGAAAGAAAGGAGAAATGGAAGAGGGGAAAGGAAATGTATGAAGTGATGTTATCAGGACGGTGGAAAGAGTCCTCAACCACCAAGCTTCTTTTCATTCTCACGTCTCTTAGCTCTTAATCGATCTCTTCCTTGACTACCAAGCTGTTCTCAGGGACTTTTGAATGTTATCCATGCAGCTGCCAGTACCAGGCCATTTCTATCTTCCAATCTGTAGTTTACTATTTACCACAGGACTAGATATGTTATAATCAGTCACACTGCATGTGAACAGCCACTCATATGAGGGATCTCCTATGAGTAAAGTGAATCCTCTTTAATGTAGGTCTTTCTTTTTAACCTCTGTTTTGCCTGCTTAGAGGCTGTTTTGCTGACGAATATGCCAGATACAGGAGTTACCAAAAGATGGAGATGTTCCTGGGCTCTAGGGCTTTCCTGGTGGCTCAAATGTCTAGTAAAGAATCAGTCTGTAACCCAGCAGGAGGAGAAGGGGATGACAGAGGACAAGATGGTTGGATGACATCACTGATTCAATGCACATGAGTTTGAGCAAGCTCCAGGAGAAGGTGAAGGACAGGGAAACCTGGAGTGCTTCCGCCCATGGGGTCACAAACAGCCAGACACAATTGAGCGACAGAACAACAACAATAACCCAGGAAACCCCAGTTTGATCCCTGGGTCAGGAAGATCGCCTGCAGAAGGGAATGGCAAACCACCAGTATTCTGGCCTGGAGAATTCCATGGACAAAGGAGCCTGGCGGCCTACAGCCCATGGGGTCGCAAAGAGTCAGACATGATTGAGCTACTAATACTAACACTTTCACTTTTTCACTGGGCTCTACCCATGAATACTAGGTCTCTAGGCTAAAGCTAGAATCAACCAACATAAAATTCCAGATCCCAGGAGTTTACTTACTTCCAAAGTAAGTATAAGAGAATATCACTAGTGAATACGTTTATAAAAAAGAAAAGAACTGCTAACTTCTTATCCAAGACATTATGAACAGCTTTGCTAACTATGTCATTCATAGAACATCCTATCAGTTTCAAAGAATATATTCCTTTCTCATTTTGTATTTTTACTAACTTTGATTTTTTAAATCCTCCCAAAAAGTATACTGCAACTTTTATTTAAAACTTCAAGGTTTCCAAAACAGAAACTCGAGTGCAACAAAGTCTCTTTCTACACAGTAATCCACAATGTAAAAAAAAAAAAACCTGAAATACTACTTGTAAAATCCTTTTACATCTTAATTTATGTAACTTCTTTCTGTACTCATTCTCCATGAAAAATAAAAGTTAGCTCTCAAGACTGGAGCTAGAACTGGGGCACACAAACTGAAAAAAGTCACCCACGGGCACTGCTGCTGCTGTTGCGGCTGCTAAGTCACTTCAGTCGTGTCCGACTCTGTGCGACCCCATAGACCGAAGCCCACCAGGCTCCCTCATCCCTGGGATTCTCCAGGCAAGAACACTGGAGTGGCTTGCCATTTCCTTCTCCAATGCATGAAAGTGAAAAGTGAAAGTGATGTCGCTCAGTCATGTCCGACCCTCAGCGACCCCATGGACTGCAGCCCACCAGGCTCCTCAGTCCATGGGATTTTCCAGGCAGGAGTACTGGAGTGGGGTGCCATTGCCTTCTCTGCACAGGCACTGCAGGTCCTGAAATAAAGAAGAGCTGGGTGTGTGCATCCACTACACAGAATGATAAACAAGGAGCAGAAACTCTCACCTTACATCAGATCAATGTTTATCTGCTTTAGTATCTTAAAAACTGTAACTAAAACAACACTCATTCGAGGACAGTCATTTCAGAAACAGGTATCAGTAGTTCAAAGATGAAATATTCATTCCCACCTCAACCAATAATTTTCCACTTAGTTTAAGAAAAGCATACAAAGTTCCCTGTGCCTTGGCTTCCTCATCTTTTAAACAAGCATGATAATCCCTTACATCTACTTAATTTGCAGAAAAAGATAATGCTTTGGCTTCTAGAAACAACTATAGGTGTACAGGGTTTCACCATGATGAGGTCTATCTCCATCTTTTCGAACATGTAACTTAATCCAAAGGCAAATAAGACCATATCATCGAGGGTGAAATTATGAACCTCATGAAGAAGATTGGAAGAAAAAGTTTTTTCTCTTCTTTGTCACAGCAGGTAAATAAATCCATCATATTTCATAGCTGGCTGTCCTTTTGATGCCCTGTTGGAAATGCCATTCCACTGCAGAGACTAGAGAAATGCAATAAAAGTCATTGCCACAAAATCATTATGACAGTCATAAATACAGCTTTCAGATAAAATAATCAGCCACCTCTACAAATGAGGAGTACTCGTGCACCTGTGCATGTGCCTGTGTGTTGTGCGTAATGTACATCGGACAAAAGGCCTGAGTAAAATGGTAGGTTAGAAAAATCCATCTTCACTGCTGGAAAAATAACCAACAGTGTGCACTACAGGGGATATAAAATATCACATTAGTGTTAGAAGGACAGCAGCATATTTTCTACTTGTGACATAAATCAAACTCTTAGCTATTGGGAGAAAGGCAAATATGTACGTGAAATACAACTTAGCCCTGATCTTGTATGAACGAAACATTATTCTTTCCCTTCTTTCAAATTCCTACATTATGCAAAAAATCCCCGAAAGTAGCAAGATCTAGTTTTGTAAAGTCTTACGAACTTTATGTAAGTTTAGGATGTTCCTAAACTATGTGTTTTGCTCAATGGCCCTCCGCAACACACTAATTTCATAATTCACAGGTTGACCTCAGAAACTGCAGCCACAGTGAGAATCCAGATATGTGTTCCGCTCACAGCTTCCTCTGTCCCATCAAATCATGTACCCTGATTCTTTTCATTCAGCTATATAAAGGAAAAACTCCTTAAAACTTTCATCATTGCTACATTTTTCTCTTCTGAGTTTGTTCTTTCCACTCCCAGTCTTCATACCTATCAACTCCAGTCTCGGCTTTCATTCACATTAAAAACGAACACCAAAAACGCTCCAGGAAACAAGCAGATGATGTGTATTGGCACACTTAAGTAGCAGTGACTTCTCACAGGACTAACAACACTAGTCCTCGTGGACTGCAGCGCCCTCAGAGGCAGGCGGAGAAACCTGATTATCTACGTGATTCACCAACTAATATGTATTTCCTTTCCTTAAGTGTTGTGTTTTCTTTAAGATGTAAGCCATGGCCAGACATCGATCTTGTTATCAGAACGAGGGATCAGAACCTGAAAATTATACTTGCCAGAGCTCAGTGAAAAATGAAATTACCACCAGAGTGTGCTGGAATTTGTCCCAAAGGTTACCCATTTCTATCACATTTTTTCTGTAAATATGATTCCCTGTAGTGCTTTCACACATGGGTGTAAACCCAAAATGTATTCTAATCCTTTAAAAGATGAAAATAATAACACGAATATTCCTACATTTAAAGTCCTTTTATGTTAACAAAGTGAACTAAAAGAGATACACCACTATAAACAGTACATTCTGGATATTTCATTGGCTGGCATGCCTTATATATGTTACTAAGGGTCATGCTGTAGAATGACCCCGAACCATTAAATGATACTCCAAATCTCATTTTGAAAACACCTTCTTGACGGTGTCTAAGGTGGACATGCCTAGAACTATCAAACTATCCCATCTTATCCCTCCCACACTCATACCCTGATAAATGCGCTTTGCCTCAAGAGTTCGTAAGAGTTCTACTTTCCTCTCTCTACCCATATATGTGGCAGGTTTTTGTCATCTTACCAGAGACGCTGAGATAAAGTAAAAACTATTGAATTTCAAGATGTAATAGCAAGAGAACAGAATCCTATCACTACATTTAACTTTAAAATGAAAGTAAAAGTTTTTTTCTCAGTTGTTAAAGCTATAAAAAAAGCAGCAGACATTTTCCTTTGACTGAAGCTATACCAATAACCTCAGTCTAAGTGCCATTATGACCATGAAAATCACTTAAATGCTAATGTGATAGATAACAAGGAAGAGAGTTCTTAAGTCAGAAGCCTTTCAAAAGACATTATGTTGGCTATAAGAAGCTACTGGATACTGTTCTCATTGCTGTGAACAACCTATTCAAATCAACATGAAAAAATAAGCCCTAATGGGCAAAGTATGCTTAAATTTAATTCAGGTAATATTCAAACTCCAAGTCCCAGATACAAGGAAAAGGGGAAATATGGTACAAGGCAGTGTCTCTCAGGAAAGGAACCATTCCAGGATTTGAGACAATGTGTGTTTGGCACAACCCAGTGTTCACGATTTCCCATTAGCCCCAACTTTCTCCAGCACTGAAGTGAAATGGGAAAAGAAATGAGGAACATAAACCAAAACTGTTAAATGCTCTTCATTGTCAAGTCTGGAAAGAGCTTGCTGAGGGCCAATTACGTTGTGAAGGTAAGGCCTTGAGAAGGAGTGAGGGGTGGGGGGGGAAACACGGAAGTTTTACAAGGAACTCTTCTGAAAAATGGTTTACCATGGTCGAACAGAGGTAGAATGGCTTCCTTCTCCATCTTTCCTATCAAGTTCGGGTTTTTTTGGTGTTGCGATTCTTTTGTTCTTTAATTAACTTCCCTTCTTGCGGGGCTTGCTGCAGTTTGCTGATGTAGTTCCCAACTGCTACCTTCCTTTGGCGACTCTTATTAACGGACTGGCAAAGGCTGGGTAAAATGCACTTAAGAAAGAAGAAATCACCTCCTCTTGCCAAGACGCACATGTGCCCAGTACCTGAGGAAGAGCTCCACTGTCGCCGGCCAAGAGAAATTCCAGTTTAACCTCCCCTTTCCAAATCAACAGCAAAGAAGCGTGTGTGTGTGTGTGCCACTTGCAGAGAATCTGCCTGACTCACCCCCGCTTTCGGCGTGCCAGGGAGAGATGTGAATGATCGGTCTCCCGGCTGATAGTGAAGTGGGGGTCGCGGTCCCGGTGGCACCGAAAGTCCCCTGCCCCCATCCTCCGGCCTCCCCCGCTAGTGTGTCTGGGGATGTCTCCCTCTCCGGCAGGTGCCCGGCCACGCTGGGGCCACCAAAGCTCACCCAGGCAGGAACACACGTGTCCTGCGCCGGAGCCCAGCCCCCGGGATACAGTGGCCCCACAGTCCGGGCAGGGACGCCAGGTGAGCGCCGCGGAGGGGTGTCGGGGAGGGGGGCGGGCTTGACCATGCGGGTGCAGCAGGACCATCCAACGTCCCCCTCTAAACGCTAAGAAGAAAAAAGTACTTTTCTGCGGAATCTGCTTCCACACTCCGCCTGGCGCCCAGCCCCCGAAGATGCCCGGCCCGCAACTGACCTCTCTCTCTCACTCCCCGCGCGCGCCCAGGCCGCCCGCGCCCCCTCCAGGACCTGCCCCGAGCTGACCCTCCTTCCCCGGCCCTGGCCGGGTGCTCACCTCCTGGGGTCCGGCTTCCGTCGCTCGTCCAGTTTGGCGGTTGAGTGTGGGGCTGCAGCAACCGCTGCCGCCGCCGCCCTCGCTGCCACCGCCGCTGCCGCCGCCTCCGAAACGCTGCCCGGCGCGCCGCCGGGGCTGGAAACCGGGAGCCCGCGGGATCCCGGGAGGCGCGGGCCCGGGGCGCGGCGGGGCCGAACCGCGGGAAGTTGTCGGCGCGAGGCGCGGGGCTCGAGCCACCCCCGCCCAAGTAGTCACAACTTAGCAGTCCGGGTGGGTGCGCGCTCCGGGGCGGAGGGAGGCGAGGACAGGGCGAGGGCGCGGGGGCGGGAGGGTCTCCGGAGCCGGCAGGACTGGACCCTGAAAGAGGGGAGAGAGCGAGCGCGGGGGCAGATGTCTACACGGCCCGCGTGGTGCCTGGCGGGTGAGTGTGTGAGAGCGCGGGGCGTCTACTCTACTTTGCCTTCTGCAGCTCCTGCATATTTATGGGGATCGCCGAGGTTCCTGCCGGTAACTACCACTGCAGCAGCGGCGCCCGGCCCGGACGCCCCTCGGGAGCGAGCCCGGGGAGGGGGGTGGATCGGGAGGGCGGCGGTGGCGGAGGCTGTGCCACGAGCGCGAGCCCGCGATCCATATTTAAAGCCGCCACTGGCCTCGGCCGGCCCCCCGGCCCTGCCCTCGCTCGCGCCCGCCCGCCCGGCCCCCACCGCTCCGGGCCGCCGCTCGGCGTCACCAGCCCGGGCATCGCGGCGGCGGGGAGGGGCCTCGGGCCGCACCGCCCCCGGGGGCCCGGGCTCTGGGCGCCGCGTCCGGCTGGAACTGACCGAAGACCCGGCTCCTGACCCGCCGCCTCCGCTTCCCTGGGTTCCCTCTGTCTCTCTCTCTCTCTCTCTCTGGCTCTGCCTCTGACTCTGTCTGTCTGTCTGTCTGTCTCGCGCGCGCGCTCTCTCTCTCTCTCTCTCTCTCTCGTGCCCTGAGCCGGCTGCTAAGTCCCAGCTTTTTGTCCGATTTACAAGAGTTCCCCGCTGGGGAGAGCTTCCTCTCTCTTGCAGAACTGAAATGACTGGGACAGATCACTCTTGAAGCTACTTTTATAAAAGTGGAGGGAAACAGGTAGAGAGCGCGCTGCCAGCACGCTGTGTGAAGTTGTTCACCTCTAGCACAATGTCTGGGGAGAGCGCAGCTGTCAGCCTTGTCCTTCGCTTGTCACTGATGACTTCTGTCTTCCTCAACCAGTTTGGGAAACATCTTTAGTCATCCAAGGGAGTTTCTTGAGGATATAAATGGATTATTGTATTTACTCTGTTTCTAAGGCTAATAGAGGTTTAAGTCCTCTTTGCCAAGCAAATAATACTACTAATAATATATCAATGACCAGCCCCATTTTGATCAGTTAAGTAGACCATAAATATATGAACAGACTGTCGGCACTGACACCATCTAATGTTCTGAATACTGCTAGAGAGTAGCCACTTAATGGATTTGAGCCACACAGTATATGATGTAAGCCCATGTGCATTTCCTATTAATATATATTATATATTTAATATACATATGGAAGTCACTGACCAAACTGCATCTCTGAGGGTAACCACCGGAACACATAAAACCCTACAGAAATAATGTCACATGCTCACTACCTCCGCCAAAGATTTGTTTCCAAATTCTTTCTTCAATAGCAAGTAAAAGTCACCCAGTTGTGTCTGACTCTTTGCGACCCCATGGACTATACAGTCCATGGAATTCTCCAGGCCAGAATACTGGAGTTGGTAGCTGTCTCTTCTCCAGGGGCTCTTCCCAACCCAAGAATCGAACCCAGGTCTCCCGCATTGCAGGCGGATTCTTTACCAGCTGAGCCACAAGGGAAGCCCTTTCTTCAATCCTAACCTATAATTAATAAGACCCCTAGTGGGGAAAAAAATCTGGAGGAAAATAACTTGGAGACAAAAGTCTTCTTTCTAGTATTTAAAACTGGAATAGACATATTATTTATTGTACCTCACCAATGCTGGCAAAACAGGTATATACTTGAACCTTTAAATAAAAAAAAAAACCTAGTGTGTTTAAAATCCTTGGTGAGTGCTCAGGAGACACTGGGATGACCAGAAAGTATCTAATGTCTAAAATTGAAATGCATTAATGTCATGTGTCTGGCTGTTGTTACCTCAATGCTCACACATTTTACATTACCCACTGCAATAACGTGGGAAATTCAAGTTTTGTTTTTTTTTTTTACTTAAATGTAAAGATTTTGCCTACATAACTATACTTTGTTTTTAGACTAATGTTAAAATTAACTTTCAGTCCCTGAGCACACAGTTAGCAAGAATCAGCAACCCCAAAGTAAGCTCACAGGAAAAGAGAAGCCACTTTTGTATTAAGAATTTGCCATTGCTGTTCAGCAGTTTTTCACACTGTGGATTATGTATTTCAACATAGCTGGCAATTTCTCATTATCATCGTGAACCAGCCATGAATGGTCAGTGTTGGTGACTGTTTGGGAAAGGAAAAGTCCAAGAAACTTATGTTTTCCAATATTCTGCTGCAAAATACATCAAACTGGCCTTTACCCAAACCAAAAAAGTAACCCTTAAAGGCATTTTTCTATCAAGATGGACAAAATTTTACCCTGAAAGGAGTATAAAGTTGGAGAGTGGGGTGGGAGGCAGAGAGAGAATTAGAGCACTGTGGGGTGCGGGGTTGTGTGCCCCTTATATTAATGAGAAAAAAAGAGTTGTCTTTGGCAAAAAGCCAGCAATCTGTTATCATTCTCATTACTTGATGTTTGCTATCCCACAATTAAAAGCGCAGGTTCCATTTCCTTTCCTATTGACTATTGTCCAGTAATTGAGATGCATGTGTTTTTCTTTTGAAAGGTCATTGATTAACTTTTCTCGTTATCTCTGCGTGTGGTCACCTTTGCTATTGCTATTCAGAGCTGAAAAAAGTGAAAGTGAAGTTGCTCAGTTGTCCCACTCTTTGCGACCCCATGGACTGTAGCCCACCAGGCTCCTCCATCCATGGAATTTTCTAGGCAAGAGTACTGGAGTGGGTTGCCATTTCCTTCTCCAGTTCAGAGACAGGACAATGAATTCGGAGACCTTTTTTCACCAATCCTAAAACACACTATGTCCCTTGATTCTCACGAGCCCAAAGAAAGCTTTATTTGTTCATTTCATACTGGTGTGCACACAGCTTGGTGACAAGAAAAATGAACAGAAAAAAATGAATGGAATTAGAAAAACAATATAAGTAATCTTTACTGATAATGATTTATTTGTTTAATAAATAACTCTCTCTGCTAAATGACCTTCTAGGATACTAACCCACTATTTTAGCTTATCAATCAAGTTTCTTTGATATCATCCAAGGTCCTTATGGGCACCTAAAGGAAACAAAGATGAGAGGAAGAACCTTTGTGTCAATGGCAGGCACCACCTAGTGGCAGCAGGTGATGAAACCTCATGTTGGCATGATGTCTCCAGCAAGAATGAAGATGAAAGGTTTTCAATAGGTGGTTCAGACATTCCTGGTCTTGAAGAAGCATGGTTCTCTTCGATTCTAAAGCAAGAAGGTTGTACCTAGAAAAATAATACAACTAATGGACCCCAAGATGATTATTCAAAGAATTAGGCTACAAATCTGACCTGCAGGTAGAATTATGGCCACAAAAGTTTTCTCAGTCTTTGTGTAACTTTGTATAGTCACACCTCTTTATAAAGACCTCAGTGTTGTTGTTTTTTTTTTCCACTTAAAGACCTCTGTATTTAAGTTTCCTCATTATAAAATCAAAGAGAGTGATGGCTCGTCACTGAATATTATCTATAAAGGATTTTGTTCAACAAATAGCAAAGCCCATAAATATAACTATTATTTCAGGGTTTTTATTATACTATTTTACAAGAGAAAAAAGGATAAACGATATCAATGAATGCTTATCCCTGAGTTACACAAAATTGCAACATTCATACACATCTTATTTGGGGCCCTAAACAAAAGGAGACAGTATAGATTACAAACTTCAAAGAATGATCAGTAATGTTTTTCATTACAGCTTCTTTTTAAATATATGGCTCATTAGTAAACGTCTGACAAAAATCTTGCCATATAGAATAGGTATTTTTCTTTGTGCTAGTATTTTGACTTATAGTCATTTCGTTATTAAATAATACTGCCATCGAATGATCATTGAAGTAGCCAACCTGGAATCGGTTTCATTAACCATTTCAGGATATAAGAGTAAGGAGAGAAAATCACCTGTCTTTCCATCCTGGGACTAGTCAGGGATGAAACTGAAGATATAGACAAAGAGAGAAAGACAAAGAGATCACTTAGAAACTTCATTTTTGTTTCATTCACACTCTAGAAATTACATATTCAGTCTGGCAAATTCCTGAATAAATTCAGCCAACCTTAATTTACAATCTATATTTCCTCCTTTGATTCCAAATTTAAAAATAACTGTAGTCCCTTTTTATGAGGAGTAAAGAAAGGTGAACACTGTTTTTGTAAGCTGTCAGCATGGCATGAGCTAGGGAAAAGAATTTTATTTGGTTAAACGTGTCATAAGTTGCTTCACAGCTTAAACTGCTAAACTCTCAGCCATATCCAACTGTCATTTTAAAAACACGTACCTAACATCAAATATTAAGAAAGGTTCTAACATCTAAAAACAGAAGCCTATCTCCGTTCATGTTGAGGAAGACAAGTTATTCAGCCTTTCTAGACTTCAGTTCCCTCAGTAATAAAATCAAGGAGCTTGAGATAATCACTCAAAAAAACAATATTTCAACAGGATACTAGAATATTTTCTTTTAATAAAATTTGAATATGTTTGTGATAGAGAAACATGCAAATATTTCAGAAATAGCATTGATACACTTATTATGAATGCTCTGTTTAATAACCTTAAGCCAGAGTTTCAGCCTCTTTCCCCTACAGGAATTCTCCTGTATACATCAGCCTAACAACAAGACACAGGCCTCTCTGTTTGAAAAGGAAAAGGGAAAATTAAATTGAGCTACTAAGCCACGGAAAACTACACCCTCTATGATTAAAAAGATTAGTCTGGTTTTAAGTAAGATAGTAGAGAATTACATCAGACTTCTCTACCAAAACCAACTCCCAGGGCCCTTGGACTCTGCTAATCAGTGTTTGTGTGTGTGTGTGTGTGTGTGTGTGTGTCCCACCAGCCACGTCCCAGACACAGACAGGTACTTGTTCCTCTGTATCCTGCTGGCCTCTCACCTCCTGGAGGATGAATAAGCCCAGATGGCAGCTGCTTGCTCTAAAGTTGCTCTTCCTTTTCTCCTGTGGACTGAATCACATGGACATAGCTGTTCCACTGCGAGAAGACAGGTTTTCTACAGATTAACCAACCACTGGGTCAAACTGGTCCATGACCATTCTCTCCCCAGACCAGGCCTATCCTGGAGACTACAATACACCCATCCTTTTGCAAATAACCAAACAGCTGATACTTCCAGTACACATCTGCCAGACTGATCTCTTTACAGGAAACACAGCAAGATGGTAATTTGAGTGTTAAAAGCTCCTTATCCTGAGGGAGGAAACATTCTGAGCAAATCTGCCCTTTATGACTTCTCAATTTCCCCTTGCTGACCAGAAGGGGTTCACTTCCACACAGAACATGAAGGTCATCTGTTCAGCATACAAATATTTATTACAAACCTACTATGTGTCAAGGACTCTTCGAGGTGATGGGTCCCTGAAGCAAGCAAAGTTCCAGTTTCGTGGAGCTTACAAGTGAACAAATAAATTAACAAGATAATCTCCATTTCCTTGGAATGCAAAATGCTGTGAAGCAGGAAATGGTACAAATAGGGTGACCAACCATCCCAGGGGTAACCCTGATATTCCTGTGTCCTGGCAATAGCACTCTCCTTCATTCTCAAGAGATGTTGGTCAGAAGTTATAGACTCACCCTCGCTCCAAAGGAAATAAAACACAGTGAGAGGCTAGGGAGAATCATTTGCAAGTGGGTGTCAGAAACGGCCTCTTTTGCTTTGTGATGTTTGAGCACACAGATCTGAATGACAAGATGAATACGTATTAAAATTTTAAAGGCAGCTTGACAGGACAAGCAGCATTTGACACAAAGTCTTACACATAGTAGGAACTCAATAATTATTTATTGAATGATCAATCACATCCATTTTTGTAGAGCATTAAAAAAAGAGAGCCTTGCTCAACCAGAATACATTTCTATTAAGGCAGATTCAGGCTCCACAAATTTCTTAAAACATCACTTTTCCTAATCTATAACTTGTGAATCAAATCTACATATCTATTGCATGTACATAAACCAAAATCACCACAGATGGTGACTGCAGCCATGAAATTAAAAGACACTTACTCCTTGGAAGGAAAGTTATGACCAACCTAGATAGCATATTCAAAAGCAGAGACATTACTTTGCCAACAAAGGTTCGTCTAGTCAAGGCTATGGTTTTTCCTGTGGTCATGTATGGATGTGAGAGTTGGACTGTGAAGAAGGCTGAGCACCCAAGAATTGATGCTTTTGAACTGTGGTGGTGGAGAAGACTCTTGAGAGTCCCTTGGACTGCAAGGAGATCCAACCAGTCCGTTCTGAAAGAGATCAGCCCTGGGATTTCTTTGGAAGGAATGATGCTAAAGCTGAAACTCCAGTACTTTGGCCACCTCATGTGAAGAATTGACTCATTGGAAAAGACTCTGATGCTGGGAGGGATTGGGGGCAGGAGGAGAAGGGGACGACAGAGGATGAGATGGCTGGATGGCATCACTGACTCGATGGACGTGAGTCTCAGTGAACTCCAGGAGTTGGTGATGGACAGGGAGGCCTGGCGTGCTGCGATTCATGGGGTTGCAAAGAGTCGGACACGACTGAGCGACTGAACTGAACTGAACTGAACTGAAAATATCTCTGGAAGGACAGGATATAAAAGCAACTAAAAGCAGTATTTACCTCCAGGAAAGAGAACTAGGTGATTGTGGGGTAGGCATGGGGAAAAAGACTTTTCACTATAACCCTTGCAAGTTTTTAAATTTTGAGCCATTGTAGATCAATTTTTTGGCTTATTTTTTAACTTAAGTTTGAATAAAATATATAAATAATTTCATTTTCCTGCCTATAGCTATTTTCCATACAAGTAATATATAATGACATATTATTGTAAACTATAATTCACAAGAAACCCTTCTGATAGACAGTAAGATTAATCTCTTTACAAGCTATGAAATAGTAGCTACTGTGACGCCAGCGACAGTGCTGAAATGTCTGAACCCTTTCACAGTTACTGGATGATATTTAGTGCTGATGGGGTTTGCTCACTGCCCACCTGGGCTTCATTCAAATTGGTGTCATGGAGTGAGAAGATCTTACAATATTGCTGCTTTTCTTGCACCTAGGCAAATAAAAATACTGTACAAAGTTTTCAAATAACATTTTATTGGGCATCTTGCTGTACTTTTGCTTATAGCTGCTTGCTTTTCAAAAATGAAAATCTGTTGCTTTTTTGTCTGTTATGATAGTAACAGTTTTATTATTTAAAAAAGTTGTGCAACAGAGACAAATTAGATGGAATGGCATGAGAAATACCCTCCTTCAGAGATGACTGCTAATATTTTGGCATATTTTCCTTTTCATACATAATTAATGTCTGAGGTTTCAAGTTGATTGATTATAGTGTATTTTTTTTAAATGATGTGGTCATCAAGGCTAACTTTAAGTCAAGATGATCTGTTTTGACATTAAACACAAGCTTTAACAAATACAGCTAGAAAAAAGGGAGTATGGGGCCTGAATTTGGCCCCATCTTTCTAAACCCAGTTGATAGTCATTACACACTTACATCATCACAGTTCCAGAATTGCCTTCTCCTTATGAAAATTTATATGAAATATGCTCTCTATTGACAGTTTCTGTTACCTGGCAATGAAAATATTGATAGCCCCACTAATAACACTAATACTGTTAATAGCCAAGACCTACATAGTCATTACCATGTTCCAGGGACTGTTCTAATTACTTACGTGAACTCACCTAATCTTCATAATAACCCTATTACTCACTCATAGAATTATCACTCCTATTATGGAAAGAAGCAATGTGAATACCAGAACTCCATACATTTTCTTACACATCACTTCTGTTTCAGATTTCCTCAAAACTGGTGGAAGTTTGGAGTTGGGGGTTGGTCTTGCTCTGTGAACTTAAAACATCTGATCCAGAGGGTTGGCTAATTGTTGGAGAAATCCATACAATGTGATACTTAAATTACATCTACTGCTCCAGTTCAATCGAACCTGACAGAGCACATGTACAGTGATATAAACACCTGTGTATACTTTCTGAAAACTCAGTTATCCAAAACCAGAATTTGGGGAAGTTCAAGCACTAGAGTTTGGGGTTTTTTGGGTGTTTTCTTGGTTTTTGTTCTGTTTTGTTTTGTTTTGTTTTTACCGTGGCTGCTTTTAAGTCACAACATTTAAAATGAGATTTTTTTGGTGCTGTTTTCTTTTAACTTCAATCACATGTATGTGCTTTCTAGCCACAATCATTCCTATAGGGCATAAAATAGACATACAACAACATGCGTTTGAAGGCCATTGATAACTTTCCATGAACTCGTAACACTATGGTAGTTGTTCCATTCCCTCCTTAACTTTTTAACTTTTCATATTGAAATAAGTGGTAGAAGAAAATATTTCTCTTGGTATCTTGGTATTGTCATTGTTATTTTAGTAAATACCAAATAGGCCCTGGCATGGGCTTCCTTGGTGGCTCAGTGGTAAAAAATCTGCCTGCCAATTCAGGAGATGTGGGTTCGATCCCTGGATCGGGAAGATCCCATGGAGATGGAAATGGCAACCCACTCCAGTATTCTTGTCTGAAAAATCCCATGGACAGAGGAGCCTGGCAGGCTACAGTCCATGAGGTTGCAAAGAGTCAGACACGACGGAGGGACTAAGAGCACATACAGTGGTAATAGCAATCTTCATCTCCAAGTGAAATTTTAAGACTTTCATCTGTGTTTACCAAAAATGAACTTTTCATCCAGCATTACACAGAAATGGGTAAAAAAAAATGTCCTTCAGCATTTACTTGCTTAAATGTAAAGGTTAGTATTTAGCAAAAGTATTTAGTATTTAGCACAAATCATTCAGAAACGTCTATGCTAGCATCTATAATGGTAAGGCAGAAACTGAACGAAGGTAATTTTCAAATAATTAAAAGATAAATCCCTTCCCTTTCAATTTTCCATTTGAGTACTGTGATAACTTTGATTCAGGGGAAATAAATCACTAAATAAATAAGTCACTCCTTGGTACTCACATTTCTTCATAGATGCAGTGATGTGTTGGAACCAGTACCCTGGCATCCTGGTCCAAGGATGATATTAAAATAAACCCTAAAGAGGGCCAAAATGGAAGAAAGCGTGCTAGACAGCTCTTGCTGCTCCAGCCAGTGACCCTCAAATTCCATTACTGCTTCTTTGATTAAATTAAAATACAATAAGTATTGAGTACTTATTTAACACTTTGTCTATCCTGGCAAGAGTAAAAGACAGTCCATTTAGAGAAACAACTCTTCAAAAGTTTCTGCTGATGCTGCAGTTACTATTTGGAATAAAGAGCAGGGTAATCAAGTAGATGGAGGTGATTTTTCAGAGAATACAGAAGAAAATATGACATACTAGGTATAGTGGCGCCGTCCTAACAAACTGCTTTCATCATCTTGCTTTATCATAGACCACCAATCAAGCAGATGGAAGCAGTCCAGTGTAATGCTAAGATATTTTAAACAAATTCAGTGCTGTGTTCAATAACTAATGATAGCTACCATGTGTCAAAAACTTCCTAATCCTTGTGAGACAGGATAAAAATTATCCCGTTAAGGAAACAGAAGCTCAGAAACAAGTGCCAAAGTTGTGGAGCCAGAGTTCTGAAACTAGGCCTAAACTTCCACATTTTCTACTCTACCATGCTTCCTCAATCCCTCCCTAGGAGATACATGAAGAAAGTTAAGATTACATAATCTTTGGTGGGGAAAGTCTGGACTCCTTACAACCCACCCACCCCTATTTTCAGTCTAAACTGCACATAATTAGGTTAATCTCCTAAAGCACTGTTTTATTAAGCTCCTGCCCTCCCTATGGGAAATAGATGGGGAATCGGTGGAAACAGTGTCAGATTTTATTTTGGGGGGCTCCAAAATCACTGCAGATGGTGATTGCAGCCATGAAATTAAAAGATGCTTACTCCTTGAAAGGAAAGTTATGACCAACCTAGATAGCATATTCAAAAGCAGAGACATTACTTTGCCAACAAAGTTTCGTCTAGTCAAGGCTATGGTTTTTCCAGTGGTCATGTATGGATGTGAGAATTGGACTGTGAAGAAAGCTGAGCACCAAAGAATTGATGCTTATGAACTGTGGTGTTGGAGAAGACTCTTGAGAGTCCCTTGGACTGCAAGGAGATCCAACCAGTCTATCCTAAAGGAGATCAGTCCTGGGTGTTCTTTGAAAGGAATGATGCTAAAGCTGAAATTCCAATACTTTGGCCACCTCATGCGAAGAGTTGAATCATCAGAAAAGACCCTGATGTTGGGAGGGATTGGGGGCAGGAGGAGAAGGGGACGACAGAGGATGAGATGGCTGGATGGCATCACTGACTCGATGGACATGAGTTTGGGTAAACTCCAGGAGTTGGTGATGGACAGGGAGGCCTGGCGTGCTGTGATTCATGGGGTCTCAAAGAGTCGGACACGACTGAGCGACTGAACTGAACTGCCCTCCCTAAACAACACTTTCAAAGCTCTTTATCAACTACTGAATAAAGTCCAAATTATTTGGCTTAGTGACCTTGCTTGACCAGGTTTCAGCCAGCTGTATTTGCTACTGACCCCATACATAGTTTGATGTATGGGACATCTCACCATTTCCTAAACATGCATGTCATTTTCTTGGTCCTGTTTACTAGCTGGGACCAATTTATTTTACCAGGAATGACTTTCTTTCCTCCACTTCCATCTCCAACTATTGAAAGCCTTTTTATTTTTAAATGTCCAGTTAAAGTGCTGGGCTTCCCTGGTGGCTCAGCAGTAAAGAATCGGCCTGCCAATGCACTAGATGAGGGTTCGATCCCTGGGTCAGGAAGATCTCCTGGAGGAGGAACTGGCCACCCACTCCAGTATTCTTGCCCCAAAAATCCCATGGACAGAGGACCCCAGCGGGCTGCAATCCATGGGGTCACAAAGAGTCAGACACAATTTATCAACTAAACAATAATAACAAATGACAGTGCTACCTGATCCCTATTATCTTCTCTGATTAGTTCAGTACAAAAGAACTCTTTCTTTTCTGTATGGATAGCTTTTAGGTTGTGCCACTTACGTCTCAATGTAATGAGGCTTTCAGTGTATGTTCTTTGTTTCCCCCACAAAATTGTAGGTTCTGTGAGAGTAGGAGATGGATGTTATACATTTTTACATTCTCCTCTAGTACAATCCCATGAATATAGGATGCTCTCACTAAAAACTGAATGAATAAATAAAGAATGAATAAATGAAGCTTAAGCTGAATTAATGACAACTACAACTTCAAATATAGTAAGATCCCACTTGAAAGACTGGATTGAACTCAGAAAGCACTTGTGAGTTTTTACTTTTCTGTGGCTGTTAATTTAAAAATCATCTTTTGTGTTCAGTCATGGGCTTTAGTAAAATATGGATATGTTTTCATGAGAAATTAGGCTTAAACTATGATTTCTCCTTGTTTTAAACAATCTTGCATTTATTTTTCAAAAAAGTATTTTGGAATGGCTTTTATGTACAAGATCCAATGAAATACTAAAGAAATGGGTGAGCAAGACAGACCAGGCAATTGTCTTCAAGGAGCTTAAATTCTAGTTGGGAAGAAAGGCAATAAATGAGTAAGCAAATGTATGAAATAATTTCTATTACAGAAATTAATATGATGGTAAATGAGAGAGTAATAAGATAGAGTACTTTGGCTGGTCAGAAAAGACTTGAGGAGGTAACAGCTGACTTTTAAGTGTCAGCTATGTGGAAAACTGTGAGGAAAACAGAGAAGACAACAAGTTCAAAGGCTTTTGGGGGTTGAGGGTTGGTACAGGAGCAAAGGGAGGTATGCAATGAGATGTGGGGAAGGCAGGAGCCAGATATTACAGTTTCATAGAAAGAAATTAATATCATATTCTAAGAGCAATCATAAACTACCAAAGACTTACAAAAGAGGGTATCACATGATCAAATTTAGGATTTGGAAAATGTGTTCTTAATACTAAATGACTCATTAG
This sequence comes from Bos indicus x Bos taurus, assembly GCF_003369695.1. Taxonomy (NCBI): domain Eukaryota; kingdom Metazoa; phylum Chordata; class Mammalia; order Artiodactyla; family Bovidae; genus Bos; species Bos indicus x Bos taurus. The sequence continues at coordinate 86,010,434 of NC_040081.1, read as the reverse complement.
AAAAAACCCTGATGCTTCTTCTGAAAAATAAAAAATGAAAAAAGAAAAAGCCCTGATGCTGGGAAGGATTGAAGGCAAGATGAGAAGGGGACAACAGAGGACAAGATGATTGGATGGCATCACCGACTCAATGGACATGAGCTTGAGCAAGCTTCAGGAGATGGTGAAGGACCGGGAGGTCTGGCATGCTGCAGTCCATGGGGTGGCAAAGAGTCAGACACGACTTGAGTGACTGAACAACAACGATACTAAATGGAGATGGATTAGAAAGGAACTGATGGTTTGCATTAGGGAGAAAGTACTAAAGATTGGGAGAAGTGGGTGAATTTCAGAGGCACTTTAGGGGTAAAACTAAGTGGACTTGGTAGATTAGATTGAAGAATTGGAAGGATAAGAAAAATCAAGAATGACTCCTAAGTTTTTGACTAAGAAACTGTGCTATTTCCTAATACCCAATGAAGACCAAATTTGGAGAAGACCAAAATCACTGTTTTGATTTAGGAAGAAGAAATAGAACACTGTTTTGAATGTAGTAGGTTTGAGATGACTTTTAGACATCCAATTCTTATAAATATCACATCATAAAAATGTTAACATTTCACTGAATACTTATATTTGCTCAATTGTGTATCCCCTTTTTTTGGCCAGCGTGGCAGAGCTTATTTCCCAAAGAGGGTCTCGGTAATGTTGCCAAGAAACTGAGTCACTTCTAACATTCAACACCTCCCTTTGCTCAAATGCATGCAGAAGATGTTTCTACTCTAAAGGTTAGATGGTGGCACTTGTTCAATTAAAAGAAATAAAAGACTCTTTCCTTTTCTGAAAAAGAAAGGGGGGGGCAGTCTATTCAGCTAATGTTTTTTCATCCATTTTTCTAATTAGAGGATAATTACCTTACAATATTGTGATAGTTTTTGCCATACATCACATGAATCGGCATTAGGTATGCATATGTCCTGTTCTCCCTCCTGAACCCCTCTCCCACCTCCGTCTCCATCCCAGCCCTCTAGGTTGTCACAGAGCACTGGCTTTGGGCTCCTTGTGTTAGACATTGAACTCCCACTGGCTGTTTTACACACAGTAATATATATGTTTCAATGCTATTCTCTCATATCAACCCACTCTTTCCTTCCCCTACTGTGTCCAAATTGTCTGTGTCCTCTGCTGCCCTGCAAGTAGGATCGTCAGTACTATCTTTCTAGATTCCATATACATGTGTTAATATATGATATTTGTATTTTTCTTTCTGACTTACTTCACTGTGTATAATAGGCTCTAGGTTCATCCACCTCATTAGAACTGACTCAAATGGGTTCCTTTTTACATTCACCTAATGTTTGAACTACCATATTGGTTGAGTTTTTTGGCTTTTATGTTGGCTTGAGAGACTTAAAATATACATACTTTACTAAAAGTTTACTCTTGGAGAAAGCTTTTAAAAAATCCCCATTCCCACATTCTCATCTCCAGTGTAACCTTGTGTGTGTGCTCAGTCACTCAGTCACGTCCAACTCTGCGACCCCATGAACTGTAGCCTGCTAGACTTCTCTGTCCATGGGATTTTCCAGGCAGTAATACTGGAGTGGGTTGCCATGCCTTCCTCCAGGGGATCTTCCCAATCCAGGGACTGAACCCAGGTCTCTCACATTGCAGGTGGAATCTTTACTGTCTGAGCCACCAAGGAAGCCCAAGAATATTGGAGTAGACTATCCCTTTTCCAGGGGATCTTCCCGATCCAGGAATCGAACTGGAGTCTCCTGCATTGCAGGCAGATTCTTCACCAGCTGAGCTACCAGGGAAACCCAATATAACCTTACCACTCCCATGTAAATAGGCAGGGTCCATCCTAAATGAGACCCATCCTGGGTGTTCATTGGAAGGACTGATACTGAGGCTGAAACTCCAATACTTTGGCCACCTCATGCGAAGAGTTGACTCATTGGAAAAGACCCTGATGCTCGGAGGGATTGAGGGCAGGAGGAGAAGGGGACGACAGAGGATGAGATGGCTGGATGGCATCACCGGCTCAATGCACATGAGTTTGGGTAAACTCCAGGAGTTGGTGATGGACAGGGAGGCCTGGCGTGCTGTGATTCGTGGGGTTGCAAAGAGTCAGACACGACTGAGCGGCGGAACTGAACTGAACTGAACTCTCCTCTCCTGGAATCTGGATGGTCTTGGGACTGCTTTGATCAACAGAATACAGTGAAAGTGAAGCTGTATGCTTTTGAGGCTGGGTCATAAGAGATGATGCAGTTATCACTTTGTTTGCTAGAACAGTCATGCTGGGAGCCTTGAGCTGCCACATAAGAAATCCAACTGTCCTAAGGCTAACATGCTTGGCTCCAAGCCAAACAACTTGAAGCGCCATATGAAGAGGCCAGCTATGGGCAGTCCAGTTGATAGTTCTAGCCTTTTCAGCACAGGCCCGATTCATAGGAGTGAAAGTGAAAGTGAAGTTGCTCAGTCGTGTCCAACTCTTTGCGACCCCATGGACTGTAGCCTACCAGGCTCCTCTGTCCTTGGGATTTTCCAGGCAATAATACTGGAGTGGATTGCCATTTCCTTCTCCAGGGGATCTTCCTGACCCAGGGATCAAACCCGGGTCTCCTGCATCATAGGAGTGAAGGGGCCTCCAAATGATTCCAGCCCCAAGTCATTGAATCACCCCTCAGCCCTCGAATTTTCTCAGCTAAAATCCTAGACACTGTGGAGCAGAGACAAGCAATCTTGCTGTTCCTTGGCCTGACCCACAGAACCTGTGAGCATAATAAAATGATTATTGTAAGCTAGTAAATGTTGGGGTATTTCATTAAGCAGCAGTAGTATCCAGGTCAGCCTGTTAATCAAACATTCAGGGACTAAATACATACAAGCTATAATCCTACAAGATGCTGCTTGTACAGTTAAATACTACATTCTGAGAGGAGCATGCAGTTCTCAAAGTTCTGAAACTGTCATTTTACCTCTTCAAATAAAGGTATGAGTGGTGACTATGGGACAGACAAAGAATCAAGTTCAGACGTAAACTTGGCACTTAATTCTTGGTAAAATTAAGTTTGGGAGTAAAGCATATTCAATTTTGATAAAAGCTCAAGTCAAATGAGGCCATATTTTAAAGCCCTGATGCACATACCCACATTTCAAATCTTGTGACTTCCCTCTATTTCATAAGCAGTTTTTCTACAGCTATTGCTAGGTTCACATGAGTAGAGCTACCATTAGAATAGACTGCTGATAGACATAATTCCTGTATGACAGATGGTTAGGGGCTCGGAACACAAAGTTGTTTGGTTTTCAGAAACAACCTTCTACATTTTTTTTTTCTTTTCCTAATAATCAATGTTTTATCTTCACCTTTCTTTCAGAAAGTATGAAATAGGAGAATTTGGCCTTGGAGAGTAGGATTTTTTGTTTTGTTTCGTTTTTTTGGCTGTGCCTTGCAGGATGCAGGATCTTAATTCCCCCGCTAGGGATCGAACCTGCGTTCCTGCACTGGCCATGTGGAGTCTTAACCTCTGGACCACCACGGAAGTCCCAACAATATTTTTTTTTTTTTTCAAAATAATACCTCGATTTAAAAACTGTCTTAAAACAATGTACTGAATTTTAAAAGTGAATTGTCTTCCTAGGAATTAGTGCCTGCTATCCTTGAGTGAATAAAGTCAATTTGTTGTACCTCAACAACAATCAGAAATATTCGGTGAGTGGTCACTTGCATATGAGTGACTATAGCAAGCACTAACAATAAATTACATTGCTGAGATAGCAGGTATTTTAGCTGATCTTGGATCATATTTAACTCCTTAGTGAGTCAGTAGGTTTTGATTGATATGACTCTTGCAGATCCATAATCAATATGAAAGTTTTAGTCTTTTACGGGTAAAATAAACTGAACTCAAGGCCCTTGACCCTACTCCCTGCCTCACTATTATGCCGTATGGATAATACCAGTATTGGTACTCTAGCAGGAGTGTTAAGATTCAGGAAACCAGTAAAAAATTGTAACTATGTGTGTTTATATATCTTTTTTCATTTCTTTTCAAAGAAAGAAACTGACATACTCAATATTTAGAGCCTTAGAATGTCCTGGCTTCCATATGGAAGTTTTTATTTTGAAAATTATGGGGTCATGTCATTTTTTTGAATGATGTGCTCTAACAGCTTCAAAACAAATATCTGTTTTCCAAACAGTTTAAATTTATGGGCTTGTTATATTTCATCAATGTACACTCAGTAAGAAATAGGATAAGAAATTATTTTAAACCAGGGGTCATCAAACTTTTCTGTATAGATAGTAAATGATTTTGGCTTTGACAGCCATACATTATGTCTCAACTACTCTTAACTCTGCCATTGTTGTGAGAAATCGGCTGTGGGTAATATTCTAATGAATGGTTGTGGCCAGACTTACCCACACTTTGCCAACCCCTTGTTAAAACTAAAGGCAGACTACATTAATAAAATATACTGGAATGTAAGGGCTTCCCGGGTGGTGCAGTGGTAAAGAATCATCTGCCAATGAAGGAGACGCAAGAATTGCGGGTTCAATCCCTGGCTTGGGAAGATCCTTTGGAGGAGGAAATGGCAACCCACTCCAGTATTCTTGCCTGGAAAATTCCGTGGACAGAAAAGGGCAATAGTCCATGAGGTCGAAAAGAGTTGGACATGACCAAGCACACACACACACACACACACACACTGGAATGTAAACATGTTTATTTATGAAAAGATCTACCTTTGAAGTCTTGTTAGTATGTCTTTATACCTCTTGTTTTGTTTTATTGCAGACTCTACCATGCCACTTCACTTGGCCTACCTTCACAGTTGCAGCAGACTGAGTCAATCATATTGCATCAATGATTGGAATGCCACAAAACTACTCTGAGACACCACTGCAGAAAGAAACAGATTGAAAGACTACATCTAGCATTTTAGAGCTGGAGAGAGGTGTGAAAGTACTAGTTCAAAATATTTAGCAGAGCATCCTGTTACCTTGTGTAGGTTCATCTAGATTTAAAATGATCGCTAATGTGGGGTGAATTCCTCAGAGCTACTAAAAGCACATCCAGTGAAGTGGACATTCCCATGTCACTTAAATTAGACAACCTAATAAAACTAGAATAACAAACACAAAGCCCACACCCTAACCATTCTCACGATTAAGCAAAAGTCAAAGAAAATGGTAGATTAATAGATTAACTTTCTAAAGTATTTATATTCCTCTGGTCAACCTAGCTTAATTTTTCCCCCCAGTTTGAGTTACTAATCACTTCCACAAAAGTCATCTCCCTTCTACCTGTATGACTCTGATTTCTAGCTCCGTGACCCCTAATCTCTGCCAAATATTGAATCATTACTGATAAAGAAGCACAGAACAATTTTAGGAACATTGTATTAGTTGAAAAATAATGTTACCAAAAGTAATAACAATAAAATCAGGAGAAATAAAGGAGGTGAAAAAATAAACGGAGCTGAAATATCAAATAAATATGTCTAATGAATCCTTGAGTGTCTTGTCTTCCTAATCTTACATAAAGAAATTTTGACCATAGATGGTAGTCTTAAGTAATTATTTTTCTTTTCTACAGTCTTTCCAAGTTTTGAACCAAAATGTGGCACAGTGGTGAGATGCTCTTTCTTAGTAATAATCTTTAGTTCTTTCTTGAGTGAATCCACTAATCTACTTTACCCTGTGCTCTACAATCATTAATGATTCACAACCATTCTTGTGAACTACGACTCTGTTTAAAAGATAAAGATGAAAAAAAAAAAAAAAAAGATAAAGATGAGATCAGGGCAAGGTTAGCTGGGACAGAACACAGGTGTTCCACCACTTAGCCTTGAACTGAGACCACTAAAACCTTGGAATTACCTGATTAACAACCAGGCACTTACCTGAAAGTTTTGGTATCAAGTGGGATGTAACTGTCCTAATCCTTATGTTGATAGGACGATCTGGCTATGAAGATTTGCTTTGTAACAGGAGTCAAAGAGGAAAGAGCATGAGCTTTGGAGTCTGACCAATCTGGGGTTGAGGCTTCACTCTACTGTTTATTCTAGGAGTGCTTGCGTGCTAAGTTGCTTCAGAGCCCAGCTCTTTGCGACCCCATGGAATGTAGCCCTCCAGGCTCCTCTATGCATGGAGTTTTCCAGGCAAGAATACTGGAGTGGATTGCTGTTCCCTTCTCCAGGGGATCTTCCTGACCCAGGAAGAGACAGGGATCAAACCCATGTCTCTTATGTCTCCTGCATTGGTAGGTGGGTTCTTTACCACTAGCGCCACCTGGGAAGCCCTCTACTATCATGGTGGTGGTCGGCTCTCAGTCAGGTGGTAAAGGTGGGGGTACTACTGGTAATTCAGTAATCATGCGAAGAAAAGACAATTATAGTGCCAAAATAATATTAAACAGCCCTCTTGGTCCATCAAACATATTGAATGCCTCAATCCATATTCTATCTTCAACCGAGTGAGCAAGAATATTATCTCTTTAAAGTGATATTGATTGATGTAAGGCCACTGCTTGGCATGGAAATAAGCACTGGAATAGTCTTCACTATTAAATTCATCCTCTTATTTCCTATGGAACTGCAAACCTCACTGTAATCCTACACTCAATTAGTAGATTGGGGTGGGAGTAAGGTCAGAAGAGGAGAGAAATAGATGCCTTTCTACACATTTTTATTTCTTTCTTAAACTCTGAGAACAGAATTAAACTCTGAGAGTAGACAGTATTCTTTCCCATTGTATCATGGTTTCTTTCTTTCATGTCTTAAAAAGTACTTATAAAGATATTCTAACCCAAGTGGTTCCCAACCTTTGGGCACCAGGGACCATTTTCATAGAAGAAAATTTTTCCAGACAGAGGGTGGCGGGGTGATGGGGGAATGAGGGGGTGGGTGGAGGGTTGCAAGGGGTGAGGAATGGTTTGTGGATGATTCAAGCTCATTACACTTATTTTGCACTTTATTTCTATGATTATTACATCAGCTCCACCTCAGATCATCAGGCATTAGATCCCAGAGGCTGCAGACCCCTGACCTAACACAATGCTAGACCTAGAGTCTATAACTGTCTTTTATCACCTGCCATGCTTCTAGTTGATTTTGCTCTTCACTCTGAATTTTGTTTTGAATTCTGTTCACTCAACAATTTATACAGTATATGTGTCAAATACTATGCTCAGTATTGGGAATAAACAACAGCTAACAAGATGTGGCAATGGCAACCCACTCCAGTACTCTTGCCTGGACAATCCCATGGATGGAGGAGCCTGGTGGGCTGCAGTCCATGGGGTCTAGGAGTCGGACACGACTAAGCAACTTCACTTTCACTTTTCACTTTTATGCGTTGGAGAAGGAAATGGCAAGCCACTCCAGTGTTCTTGCCTGGAGAATCCCAGGGACGGGGGAGCCTGGTGGGCTGCTGTCTCTGGGGTCACACAGAGTCGGACATGACTGAAGTGACTTAGCAGCAGCAGCAGCAGCAACAAGATGTGACACAGTGCTTGTTCTCATGGTGCTTACTGTAGAGTTCCCACGGAAAAGAGATACTAAATAAATATACAAATAAGCAATTTGCTAATTACAGATAGGATCAGACAACAGTCCTCATAGAGAGTGAATAGATGGAGATTTGCTCTAGGAAGTCTGGTGAGCTATCGCCTCTGTACCTCCTGGGATAGCAACTGAAGATAGCTTTCCTGTCTCCACATTCCACGCTGCTGACCTCATCCCCGCAGTAAAACCCAACAATGGGAGATGGATGAGGATGCCCAGGTAGGGCAATAAATGTTCCTGTAGAGTAGGTTAATGAAATAATCACATTGCCACATGATACCTTTTCTCACCCTATAACACTGTACTTGCCTTCAGGGAAATCACACAAATTGTTTATTTAAGACACACTGAGAAGCTTATTTGTTTTGTGGAGGAGAACTCAGGGTGATGTTTCCATCAGAACTCTGTGACTCTCTCATGTTTCCAGCTTCATAAAGGAAAATCTAGTTGGAAACACTGAAGTCTCTTCTCCTTCTGCCCCCTGATAAATACAACCCCCTCCCCACCCCGCTCAGGCACACAGCCCTAATCAGTACTGCAGAAGTATGGTTTCTTTGCAATTTTCTGCAGTCCTAGGATTTTTATATTTATCTGGAGATAAATACTACTGAAAGTACTGCTTCTCTAAAATATAGGTCTTCCTCCAGAGTTCATCAAAGTCTCGTTTTTAACATCTACACAGTATATGAAAGAAGAGTGTTACTATAAGGAAACAATTAGTCAAAGCCCTTTTTTCCCTAATTATTAGGATTGTAGTTGCATTGTTTTTACTTTTCAAATGTGGTTAAAAGATATATTACAAGCCACCAACACTGTGTTGCTAGTCTGGATATTTTTGTCAAACTGTCTTCATTTATGTACTTTCCTTAGACGAAGGTTGTTTGGGTTTTCTGTTTTTTTCATAGGTCCCTTCTTTTTTCTCTGCTTCTTTTACCTCATCCTTCATCTATGCTGTCTTCCATCTTATGATACTCAAGATATCACATTCCCTTCCCTCTGCCCACATCCTCCCCACAGTTTCAAGCTTCTTCTCATTATATAAGCTGTTTTCTGAATATGTAAGGTGAATGTTCCTTTGCTTCCTATTAAATAGCCATAAAGTGGATTCCACATGAGAAAAGCTCAATATGTAACAGAGTTACAATTTTGTCAAGCACCAAAAAAATGGCATCGAGTAAAATTTGACATTTATAATGGCTGTCCCTGTGTTCTTGGGGGGGGAAAATAGGGTGAGAGTTAACACTTACCTGGACATATGTATAAGATAAAACAACAGGAATTTGTTAAATTCTTTTCAAATAGAGATACCATCAAGGAAGAGGGAGCACTGGGTCATGATTGAGGCTAAACTCTAGAATCAAATTACATGGGTTTAAATCCTGGAACATTCATTACTACCTGCCTACCCTGGTCAGTGTTACCTAACAGCTCTGAGTTTCAGTTTCTGCATTAGTAAAAAGTATCTACTTCATCTAGTTGTTGTAAAGATTACATTAATTAAACAGATAGAGTGCTCAGAAGTTCTGGTACACAGGAAGCATTCAATAAATGTTAGCTATCGTATTATTACAATAGATTCCAAATTGTAGAAATCCCCATCTTTCTTTTTTGAATCCTAATACTATAGAAAATAAATGCATTGGAAAACTACCCAGATATTTTCAAGTGGCTTATTGATCATCATTTAGCAGTACAGGAGAGTCCTATATATTTTCTCATTATATAGAAATAACAATATAACTCTACTCACACACACAAACACACACACACTTTGCATATATTTCTCTTCTATAATTAAAATTACATCTAATTTTGTCATTTTTTATTATACATTTATACTTCTAATAAACTACACGTGCATGCATGCTCAGTCGCTCAGTTGTTTCTGACTCTTTGAGACCCATGGACTGTAGCCCACCAGACTCCTCTGCCCATGGAATTTTCCAGGCAAAAATACTGGAGTTGCCATTTCCTTCTCCAGGGGATCTTCCTGACCCAGGGATGGAACCCGCATCTCTTGTGTCCCCTGGATTGGCAGGTGGATTCTTTACCACTAGGCCATGAAGGAATCCCAAAACTATACATGAGGTACTGTGAAATTCACCCAGGTGTTTTCCTGGGTTAAAACACTGGACTTTTAAGATCTCCCAGGCAAAAATACTGGAACATGTTACTTCAGGGCTCCATTTTCCAATTCACATCAGATTCCCCATTAGATTCTTTCAATCTGAGACTCACACAAGCTAACTCATCTCTTGCTGGCCCGCCCACACTTTACCCACACTCTCCTCTGCGCTGACCCAGAACACCCTGGGTGGCAAAAAAGAGATGGAGTTCCAGTAGAATCCCCAGAATCAGGTCCGAGAAGAAATCTGAATTCATATTGACAGAAGTGCCTGCCAACACCAAATAGCCTTCTCCATTTCAGCCTCTCTTTTTTCAGCACACTGCTGCAGGGCAAAAGGGACTTACGGAAATGATATTTGAAGGGGTGGTGCTTTGCCTTTCCAAGTAAATAGCTGTGAAAAAGGTCACCATGGAAACCATCACTTGAATTTGGGTGTATTTAAAACCTCAACTCAGCATTTAAAATCTATAGTTTGCCTTTGAGAAACACCGTTGGTTTTTCAGAAACCTTTGGGTAAGTGGGAGCAGGGGATCAGAGGTGTTGATTAGTCTGTTTATTTAGCTAATAAAACTAAACTGCTTTTTTAGGCACAGTAGTTGGTTTCTTTGCCAGTGTAAGCAGAAAATTGGATTCATTATGTTTAGACATGCCCTTTCATTCAGGTCACAGTTGTACATTCATAAATCCCTCTATCATATTTAATATCTATTCAGATACCATGTGGCTGCATGTTTATATTAATCCTTCCTAAAAAAAGAGACATAGTCGAGGATGTGTTTGCCTGGCATTCCAATTTTTTAATTGGGTCTTTTCCCATAAACCTTGGTTGTTGTTTATAGTTTCATTCTCTTATAAACTCCACGGTAATCAGGGAAAGAAAATTTTTCATAACATTCATTGTTCATCATTCCATAGTCTGAAATTGCATTAAAATTGGAAAAAAATGGCTCTAAGTCAGAGGGTGCCAGTTTTCCTGTTATATAAGGTTTCCTGGTTGGTCCTGTTTTCCCCTTCCCACCATTCCTCCTTGCCAGAGACATCAGCAAGCAAGGAAGGTGGTCAGTGTTTCTCCATATCTCCCTTCTGTGGGGCTTCTCTCATAAAAATCTTACAAGTGTAGAGTAAAAGCCCAAAAGGCAGTTGCAAAAGGCAAATTGAGGTACACATAATCCAAAGATTAGCAAGTCTCTGAATAATCAAAAATTAGTCAAAAATTGTGTACTGAGTTAATGTAATTAGAACATCACATTTCATTTGAAACTGTCTAATTTCAGAGCTTTGAATTTTTACATTGACTTCTATAACATATGCAAAAGTAGTAAATGCAATCATTAAAATATTGCTTATGCTGGGACTTCCCTAGTGGTCCAGTGATTAAGAATCTGCCTTGCCCTGCAGAGGAATATGGGCTCAATCCCTGGTTGAAGAACTAAGATCCCACATGCCATGGAGAAATTAAGCCCACACACCACAACCTGATGTAGCCAAATAAATACATAAATAAATAAATATTTTTAAAATATTGCTTATGCTAATTTTTTGCCTTTTTGTATGAAAAATGCTGTGAAAGTGCTGCACTCACTATGCCAGCAAATTTGGAAAACTCAGCATTGGCCACAGGACTGGAAAAGGTCAGTTTTCATTCCAATCCAAAAGAAAGGCAATGCCAAAGAATGCTCAAATTACTGTACAATTGCACTCCTTTCACATGCTAGTAAAGTAATGCTCAAAATTCTCCAAGCCAGGCTTTAGCAATACATGAACCGTGAACTTCCAGATGTTCAAGCTGGCTTTAGAAAAGGCAAAGGAACCAGAGATCAAATTGCCAACATCTGCTGGATCATCAAAAAAGCAAGAGAGTTCCAGAAAAACATCTATTTCTGCTTTCTTGACTATGCCAAAGCCTTTGACTGTGTGGATCACAATAAACTGTGGAAAATTCTGAAAGAGATAGGAATACCAGACCACCTGACCTGCCTCTTGAGAAACCTATATGCAGGTCAGGAAGCAACAGTTAGAACTGGACATGGAACAACAGACTGGTTCCAAAGAGGAAAAGGACTACATCAAGGCTGTATATTGTCACCCTGCTTATTTAACTTCTATGCAGAGTACATCATGAGAAACGCTGGGCTGGAAGAAGCACAAGCTGGAATCAAGATTGCTGGGAGAAATATCAAGAACCTCAGATATGCAGATGACATCACCCTTATGGGAGAAAGTGAAGAGGAACACAAAAGCCTCTTGATGAAAATGAAAGAGGAAAGTGAAAAAGTTGGCTTAAAGCTCAACATTCAGAAAATGAAGATCATGGCATCTGGTCCCATCACTTCATGGCAAATAGATGGGAAAACAGTGGAAACAGTGTCAGACTATTTTTTTGGGCTCCAAAATCACTGCAGATGGTAACTGCAGCCATGAAATTAAAAGACACTTACTCCTTAGAAGGCAAGTTATGACAAACCTAGATAGCATATTCAAAAGCAGAGACATTTTTGCCAACAAAGGTCTGTCTAGTCAAGGCTATGGTTTTTTCAGTAGTCATGTATGGATGTGAGAGTTGGACTGTGAAGAAAGCTGAGCACCCAAGAGCTGATGCTTTTGAACTGTGGTGTTGGAGAATACTCTTGAGAGTCCCTTGGACTGCAAGGAGATCCAACCAGTCCATTCTGAAGGAGATCAGTCCTGGGTGTTCTTTGGAAGGAATGATGCTAAAGCTGAAACTCCAGTACTTTGGCCACCTCATGCGAAGAGTTGAATCATTGGAAAAGACCCTGATGCTGGGAGGGATTGGGGGCAGGAGAAGTGGATGACAGAGGATGAGATGGCTGGATGGCATCACTGACTCGATGGACGTGAGTTTGAGTGAACTCCACGAGTTGGTGATGGACAGGGAGGCCTGGCATGCTGCAATTCATGGGGTCACAAAGAGTCGGACACGACCGAGCAACTGAACTGACTGATGCAAAATCTAGCAATTCCATTTAAAAATAAACATTCTAATGACAATCTTAATTCGTATCATGTGAAAAGGTGTTTTCCAATTACCAGTTTGATATTGCTACAAACACATCAATACATATACTACTAACATGTATTACTTTTACATCATTAAAAGTTGTATTATTCTGTACTCTTGATTTCTAATGGTATGGCAGCATTAAACATACTATTAATTTGGATTGTCATTAGGGTCTAATCATTTATATTACTACTCTAACTTTCTTTACCTTTAATAGTGTTTTAGCCATAGACATATAGTCAACTTTACTTGAAGAATTCTTACAGGTATCAGTTGAACATCACAATTCAGGTTAGCAGACCTTCCATAATTGCAGGTTGGAGTGTGAGGTATTTACATCTACAGATTAAGGAATAGATAATTAACAATCTATGAGTAATACCACCATAATTATGCTATTTAGACAAATGCTGGGTAGGAATAGTCTTTTTTCAAACGAAGCATTTTCTTTATGACATTCCATTCTAAATCTCAATTTAGAATAACTAATAAAAATGATTATAAATTGCTTCACAAAAATAAAACTGCTAAGCATGAGCTGAATAAGTACTATTAATTAAAACTGTTAAGGGTTTAAAGCAAAAAAAAAATATTGCCTCAGCATTACTAAAATGAGGCCAAAAACTACTGCTGATGAAAAGCAAGAAATCCATAGGAGAGTACTAGAGGTAACAAAGATGGCTTCACTATAAAATAAACCTTGTGTTGTTTCAAAGGTTGTTATTTTTTGATAAAGTATTTTTAATATCAGCTGCCTATAGAATCACTCTATGTGTGCTTGCTTGGACATAAACCAGCTTCTCTCAAGGTGTAATTTTATTGTTTTTATATGAATATATTTGGTCATATCAGAGTCACTTGTCATGAAAGCCCTACAATTTTTACTTGCAAGGCTGAGAGCGTAGTCTGGTCAAAGACCATAAAACATACCCCCAAAAATGTCATATATACATGAGGTGTGCACAAAGTGAAAATTCATCAGTGTAGTGAAATTTTGTTAAGGTTATAAATAAAAAAAAAAAATTAATCTCACCCAACTGTGGTCAGGTGTCAAGAGTCCTTCCTGAGTTTGACCAGAATCTCTGACCGACACGCAAGCAGAACAGGCTGTTAGGAAACCAAACTCACTTCCCTCCACCACGGCTTCCATGGCAGCACTTTGTGGAATTATATGCCACAGGACTGGCCTGTCTACACCGTGCATCATCCTTCCCATAAGTCCAAAAATGGGCTCTTATGGATAGTAACAAAAAAATATAATAAGGAAGGATAGACCGAGCTCCTTTTTATTAAATTAGTGTGTGAAAAGCCAGCAGAGCTCATGTGTATTCTTGTAAATTCTGTACCAACTGCTCTATAAAGAATCATGACGTGCAAAGTTTATGCGTATATATAACCAAGAAATGCAAATAAATGTTTCCAATACCTGCAACACCAAATGCACTTAAAAAAAATCACTTATTTTTACCTTAATTTATGTATTTAGAATGCCTCCAATTAAATGGATAATTCTGGTAAACTCATACAGAGAAACATAGCAGAAATATTTTCATGTGATGGAGCTTCCCCTTAATTATAGCTGCCAGCTTCATAGCTTTGGACTGGCTTCAAGATGGGGACAATGATGTTTATTCTTTCCTTGGTTCTTTAATAATTAAATTCTCTCTTTGTTCAGTCCAAAGTGGAGAGATACTTTAAGTCAAATTCCATTCAGCAGAAACTAGTGTTATTCCCAGATAGAAGTACCTGAAATCCTGCAAAAGGATTCCTGTCTACTGAACTCAAATATAGAGTTGCTGTGCATCAGAACTGGAAGGATTTATGAGATGTCATGTGGGTTGGTGGCTTTCAAACTTTTTCAACCATACACACACAGAACAGTGTCACAAAATAATAAGTACCCCGACCCTATGAAAGGCACTCAGAATTTCTATTCTATTTTCAAATGCTCATTGTCACCGAATAAATTGATTTTGTGACCCATTAGTGGGTTTCACGGAGAAGGCGATGGCACCTCACTCCAGTACTCTTGCCTGGAAAATCCCATGGATGGAGGAGCCTGGTGGGCTGCAGTCCATGGGGTCGCTAAGAGTCGGCGACTGAGCGACTTCACTTTCACTTTTCACTTTCATGCATTAGAGAAGGAAATGGCAACCTACTGCGGTGTTCTTGCCTGGAGAATCCCAGGGATGGGGGAGCCTGGTGGGCTGCCGTCTATGGGGTCGCACAGAGTCGGACACGACTGAAGCGACTTAGCAGCAGTGGGTTTCAACCCATAGTTTAAAAATTTTGGCCATACTCCAGCCTTTGGCAGTTTATATGAATGAGATAAATTATAGATGAAATTCAATTGTTTTCATTTTAAAAATGATACAAAAATGGACTTATATATCAATCTTTTCCATAGTATGGATCATCCAATTTTCCTTCACAAATATAAGAAATAATAAATGATTGATTATTTCTAACTACTCTTCCCTTAATTGGCATAGATTTTCTTTTTTTCCCCTAGTTTCTTCTTAATCTATAATATGTACCAATATGACTTTTGTCCTCCTGTGTTCTCTAACGTATCTTAGCATTTTTACTTTACCTCAGAGTGTCAGTGCTTACAATATTTATTATTCTCTTGCTGTTTTCCCTTTAACCAAGTCCGATATACATTTTCATAATGCTTTTCTAATTCTATGAACCCCAACTCTAAACACTCACCCACTCTTTGTGGATTGTACACTGGCCTTTCAATAGAATTCTTTCCTATACCCTCTCTTGTACAAACATCTTTTCTTCATTCCTCTAAAATGTGTCAATAAATTAAAAGTTCAGGCTATTTTACTTCTTTACTTTTTCACTTTTTAGGCTTTCTAATTTCTTTTTAAAATTTCAGCATTTTAGTTACATATTTTAAGTGTCTAATAGCCAGATCGAAGTCTACATGTGGCTAGTGTCTACTGTATTGGACAGAGCAGGGTATCCCCATCTCCCCACAACTAGGAATGAAATAAAATCATGTGAGAACAATTTGAGGCATGGACATTCAAGCAGCAAAATTATTTTTTAATTGAAGGATAATTGCTTTACAGAATTCTGTTGTTTTCTGTCAAACCTCAGCATGAATCAGCCATAGGTATACATATATCCCCTCCCTTTTGAACCTCCCTCCCATCTCTCTCCCCATCTCACTCCTCTAGGTTGATACAGAGCCCCTATTTGAGTTTCCTGAGCCATACAGCAAATTCCCGTTGGCCATCTATTTTACATATGGTAATGTAAGTTTCCACGTTACTCTTTCCATACATCTCACCCTCTCCTCCCCCTCTCCATGTCCATAAGTCTCTCCTCTATGTCTGTTTCTCCATTGCCAAGCAGCAAAATACTTCTCCACCACACCTGAACCACAGCATTGCTCTTCTTCTACCGTCACCCCCTACATTCCTTTAGACTTAGGAGAAGACAGAAGAAAAACATAAGAAGAAAAATGAGAAGAGCTGATGGAAAAGGCGTGGTCAACTAAAGCCAAAGTGTGGTCCCAGAGTCCTTGCCAGCCTGAAGGACAAAGCAAGCTGCCGAAGGGGGCGTTCAGATTGCCCCTCCCCCCCGACAAAGCATCCCTGCCTGCCCTCCTGCTATTCCCATCTCTGCACTTATTTAAAGAGTCACTAGTGGAAAGCAGTTGATGCGATAAGGCAAAGGATTTTATTTTTTAAATCATCTTTTCTGCTAGTCCTGCTGGATGGCAGGACTTTCACAGCATTTTGCAAATTGAATTTACCTTTCCATTTAGGTAACACATGTAACTGAATTTTCCTTTGCCTTTTGTGGACTAAAAAAAGTCCTATGTATTTACTGGCTCAGTCCTCTGCCTGCACATGAGGGAATCGGGGTGTTTATATACCACTGTTTCTAGCTAAAACTAAACCTTGGTTCCCAGAGGAAGGCAATTTGCAGAGCATCTCCATTTATGAGAAGGGCATCTGTTTTCTCAGCCACATCTTACATGTGGCTCTTGGTTCTCCCCAGAACCTAGTGGCTACTTCCCCCTCTGCTCTCAGCCAAACCCAAGTTTGGTTTCTCAGTTCCCAGACACTCTCTGTTTCCCTAGGCAACATCACTGTGTACAGAAACTCAGTGCTTGGACGCTTCTAGGATTGTCAGGGCTCAGCGTTTATTTCTATAATGATACTCAAAACTAACGACGCATTTTCTTTTTCAAGCACAAAATTGAAGGGATACTGAAGCATAAAAAAACGGTCTTATGAACATATACTATATGTAACTGTTTATAAGCAGGTAATATAAAAATGTAATATATTTCACACTTCAATTTATGAACAATTAAATTAAGCCAGATGGCTAATTGGATTTATGGGCTCCATTTGATGAATCAAAAAATAATGCCATCTTTGAAAGCATGCCAGGAAAGCGCTGGCCCCCTCTGCATTTTCATAGTGATAGGAAGAGAAAAGCCATTAGTTAACAGCAAATCTCATCCAAACCTATCAGCAGAATTGACAAAACAACTTCCAAGTTAAGCTTCAGAAGGTTAATGAGAACACTGCCCCTCTCCCACCCCCATCCATTTGGATCACAGAACCTGACAGGTGATTGGGGCTTAATAAACATTTGTTGAACAAATAAATAATGAGAAACAGAATAGAAACTCTCCATACCTATGAGTGGGCTTCCCAGATGGCACTAGTGGTAAAGAACCTGCCTGTCAATACCAGAAAGACATGAGATTTGGGTTCAATCCCTGGGCTGGGAAGATCCCCTGAAGGAAGGCATGGCAACCCACTCCACTATTCTTGCCTGGAGAATCCCCATGGACAGAGGAGCCTGGAGGGCTAGAGTCCGTGGGGTCGCAAAGAGTCAAACATGACTGAGGTGACTTAGCATGCACGCATGTGCCTACGAGTAGTTACAGAACTTCAGACTCACACCTTAAAGAAGTTTAGAGGTCTCCTCTCTAGTGTGATCCAGTAGCTGAAGGAATTTAATGCTCTCACAGCCGCTGCTTTCCTTGCTAGGAAAAAAAAAAAAAAGCTATGTCTTATTAATATGTCCTTTCTGAACCAATGCCCTGAAGTCATATCAGAAGAGAGCCCAGAAAAAGACTATCATTTGGAGGACAGAACTTGCATGTAACTTTTTTCTTAGTGTGGAATTAGTCCATTTTTAGTCCTTTAGTTTTAAACTCATAATAGTAATAGTAAAGAGTGCCTCCATGCCATCTTCTAAAGAATTAATAATGAGAAAAGTCAACAACAAAAGTGTTACCATTCTGATTACACTCACTGAGCTTATGGTACATCTTGCTTCAATCACTTTCTTCTATCCCAGCTTCGAGTTGAGGCTATTTCTACCGAGGACCTCAGGAGATTTATTCCTCTAGAAGGTCTCAAGACCCTATTTCCTTTTAGACTGACCTGAGACTCATTTCACAGGGTCCCATAAGAGCATTAAGAAGGGTCAGTGGGAAAACTTTAGGCAGAAGAGAGAGGTTGACTCAATAGGAAGAAGAATTGTCTATAAAATTATAAATACCAGAGGTGCTATCTCAGCTTTCTGTCACTGTTCAGATAGAGGGCTGAAGCAGAGACGAAGGAAGAAGCATTGCTTAGCAGTGGGAGTGAGGGTTTCTAAAGTCATTTCCACTCCTAAGTTTCTGTGATTCCATGAGCCTCCCCTCCCGGCCTTCTGAAACAAATCTCCTATCTGAACTGCAGAAAGTAAGGAGGAAAATGGAAGAACGAGAATCTCAAAAGAGTCAGGCCCACGGCTTTCTAGAGATCAGCCTTGTTCCCTCTTGAGTCACGGCTTATTGAAAGAACTCTACCCTCCCTCAGGACAACTGGGCCAGACCAGTGCTTTATCAGGCACACGGAATCTAGCCAAAACAAACCCTGCCTTTGGGCTGTGGAAAACAGCTATTTTTCTGGCCACCATGCAGACAGATGGCTGCGGAGCCTTTTCAGGACCCCTCTTCAGAAAGACCGCACCTGAAAAACCACAAGATCCTCCTTGATTTAATTCCACATCCTGAAATATGACGTTCCGTGTCACAGGGCTATAAATTAACTTGGTATTCTGACAATGAACTCCTGGTGTGATGAAGTCAAGCCCCATTTGTTTCCTATTTCTTCTTTCTCCTGCTTCACTCCATCACAGGGCACTAGCAGAAAAACCCAAGCCCTTGGCTTGTACAGGAGAGAAGTGCAAGGAGAGATGAAGGAAAACATCACTGTGGTGTGTGGTTTGGTTTCTCACAGTTGACTTTGGAATCCATCTCTCCGGCTGCTTATTACTCATTGATTGTCATTGACCGCCAACTCCTGGGAGAATTCAGGAGATGGCAGACAGAGGTGAGGACAGGAAGAGCAGAGGAAGGAGAGAGAGAGCAAAGATAAAGGAGAGGAAGAAGAATAAAAGAAATTTCAGTGGAGCAATTTGAAAGGAGAGGAAGAAAAAAGCTTTTTGTTAACAACAACACACACACTAATCCCAGCTCCCCACTATACAATGCTCTTTAAAAATAAATAAATATATAATCACTCCTTTGGAACGACTGCAGAGAGTTGAGTTTACTCTACTATATTTCCAACTACGGGATATTATCTCCAAGCAGAACATGGGAAGGTGCTGGAATGAGGCTGGGACTCAGGCCAGGTTGGTGAATTCCTTATAATAGGATGAGACCACTGCTTTCAATGACATAGGTGGATAGTTGACAATGGGAACATCACTGAGAACTATTTTCTTCTAAAACAGAGAGACAGCAAGAACCACAATTAAGTTCAAATGTCATAGATGTCCAGAAATGGCCCCATGAGTTCCCAGTAAAGTTACCCCAGCAGGTTCCAAATCCTGTCTCTTTCTCCATTGTTTCATGCTTAAATGCTTTCCACTTTTTTTGATGAAGTGTTTAGTTTTACTCTTAATATGTTTATTTTGGTTTTAGCACAAAAGGAAGGGGCTACTAGTGAGGCACACTTATAACTGGCAAATTCACAGGGAAGTTCCATCCTGGAGCTAAACTCTCAAAGACTATCTGTAGTTTGGGGAAGTTTCTTTACTTCTTTTTGAATAAGATTTGTCCCTCTTACACAAACACATGCCTCCTACAAACATGTGGGGCCATGTATTATGCAAATTTGAATTCCCTTCTTCCATGCTTTGGATATAATAAATTATCAATAAACGTTATCTTAGTTTAGTTTAAGCCTTCTGATTAAAAGATAGGTAAGGTTAGAAAGGTATTACCTAATCAAGCAGGATTTTTTTCTTCCTTATTCACTCTCCTATTAGTCTATAAACATTGAACCCTGACTTGAGAGCTTTGCTGATCTCTAATACATTTGATTCTCTCTAGCTGAGTTCTCAGTATAGCATATACACAAATGAATCCACCCATTCATTTAGCATGTATTAAGCACTCATACGTCCCAGGCACTGTTCTAAGTGCTGGCAGTACCAATGAAGAAGGTAGACAAGGTCCTCCCAAAGCAGACTTCTTAGAATTCCCAGTGGGGAAAACAAATTATAAACAAAGTTTTAAAACTTATTTATGAAAAGGGGCTGTAGAAGATGTTTCTGAAAGGAAGATATTTGAGCTGAGACCCAAGTGAAGTGAGAGCACAAGTTAAGTGAAGGTGTGAGGGAAGAATGTCCAAAAGAAGATATGAATGCCCTCAGGACCCAAGGCCAGAGTTGTGCTTCACCAGGTATGTAGAATCCAACCAGGTTCTGAGACAGGAAAATCTTCAAATGTTTGAGGACATGTGGCTAGAGCAGCATGAATGAGGGATAAAAAGAGCAGAAAGTGAGCATATAAGATGATAAGGGCTGATCGTTTTTAATACACATTCTGAAAGTAAACCACCCATGGATGGCCATGTTGTGGGGAAGTGAGGGAGAAAGGAAACAAGAAGGAGACTTAGATTTGGAACTTGAGCAATTTAGTGGTAGATAAATGAAATCATCTAATGAGATGAGGCAGTTAGAGGTGAGGAGGGAGCTTTGGAGGGAAAATCAAAACAATGTGTTATGATGTCTGTTACGAATCCAAGTGGAAACCCAAGGCAATTAAATACAGACGTCTGGAGATCAAAGAGAAGTCAAACTTGGAGAAATAAGTTTGGAGATCACTAACAGGTTTTATTTATTACCATTAGATGCTATGATGAATTAAAAAACAACCTATTTTATAAAAGTTTTACTAGAAAATCCAAGAAAAGGGAAACAGAAAATCAAGCACCTCTACTATCCCCAAAAGAAGCAGCTGTGCTTGATGAATTAGATTAATCACCACTTTCCTTTAAACTGGATAATACCTTGTGTTGAATATAGAAAAACGGATCAATCACTGACTTATTGACATATTTTTTTTTTGCCTATACTCTTTTTTCTAGCCCCAAAGCACCTCACCAGTCTCCTTCCCGCCCACCCACCCCCAACCCTGCAAAACAGAAAATCCAGTTTCACAGGCAGGGAAGTGAGAATCACTGTGACAAGGGTACAATCAGTATCCTTGAGGAAGAAGCAATGTTTGGATAATCTGTGAACCTTGAGATATGCT
Source organism: Bos indicus x Bos taurus (assembly GCF_003369695.1). Taxonomy (NCBI): domain Eukaryota; kingdom Metazoa; phylum Chordata; class Mammalia; order Artiodactyla; family Bovidae; genus Bos; species Bos indicus x Bos taurus. The sequence continues at coordinate 85,989,149 of NC_040081.1, read as the reverse complement.
TGTTCAAGAGAACTTTGCTCATTGACTGTACAGATCCTTGGAGATAATATGAATTGAGTGAGATTTAATAATAAACTGATTTCTCAAACTGAAAAGATGGAAGGTGTTGGTGTGCCCTTGGTTTCCCTTTCTTTCCTCCTAAGGACAGTTCTTTCCCACGGACCATAGTTAGAGTTTTGCAAGAGTCAACACTAGCCATGACCATTATTGATGTGATTGCCACCTGTGGTTTGTCTTGCTTGCCTGGGCAAGCTTTGGGAAAGAGCTTAGCCTAAAAACTAAATTAATAAATAAAAAAAGAATTGATTAGTGAGGCTAGGGAATGGATAGTGTTAATATTTTCATAGAAGTGATAACACCAGCCCCCAGAAAGTGTTCGTTTATTGACCCCTCTGACTTCCTTTTATTCGAAGTGGTGACTAAACATTCCCTTCATTAATCAACTTAACTACCTGCTCTGTCATTCCGAGGCCACACTGACATCATGCACAAAGTCTGTCTTTTGGAACTCTGCTCTGACTTTGTTAAAAATGGAAACAAATTTGGCAAATACATCCATGGAGCATTCTTATACTGAAAAACCAACAAGATCTTTTAATTAGAGTCCAGTATCAGCACAAAGAAAAAGTCCCCAGGGCATTTTCCCTAATGTGCTAGGAGCTGCTCTTGCCGAAGTGTTGGGACCTATTTCATGAAATTACTTGGCAGATAAAACTTCCTAGTAAAGTAGACCCTTTGCCTTTAAGCTGGTGAGCCAAACAAACCAGAAACAAGAGAGTCTTTCTCTGTACTAACATTTGTTGTTGTTCTGTAACTAAGTCATGTATAACTCTTTGTGAAGCCATGGACTGCAGCAGCATATCAGGCTTCCCTGTCCTTCACTATCTCCCTGAGTTTTTTCAAACTCATATCCATTGAGTCAATGATGCCATCCAACCATCTCCTCTGTTGCCCCCTTCTCCTCCTGCCATCAACCTTGCCCAGCATCAGAGTCTTTTTCAAAGAGTTGGCTCTTCCCATCAGGTGGCCCAAGTATTGGAGATTCAGCTTCAGCATAAATCCTTCCAATAAATATTCAGGGTTGATTTCCTTCAGGATTGACCAGTTTGATCTCCTTGCTGTCCACGGGACTCTCATATTAACACAGCACCTTTATTCATCTCCACTTCTTCTCTTAGGTGGGCCCAGTGGTGAGCCTTACTCTCAGAGGTCAAAGGGGACAGGTAGGAATGACTTGAGAATTTTCTATCCTAAGATTGTTGAATGTTCAGAAGACAGGTGAAAAGCAAGTAAGAATGAAGTTGTGACCAGGAGTTATTTCTCAGGAGAAGTGAGGGTTTGTTCAAGCAATGCTGCTGCTGCTGCTGCTAGGTCGCTTCAGTCGTGTCCGACTCTGTGTGACCCCATAGACGGCAGCCCACCAGGCTTCCCCGTCCCTGGGATTCTCCAGGCAAGAACACTGGAGTGGGTTGCCATTTCCTTCTCCAATGCATGAAAGTGAAAAGTGAAAGTGAAGTTGCTCAGTCGTGTCCGACTCTAGCGACCCCATGGACTGCAGCCCACCAAGCTCCTCCATCCATGGGATTTTCCAGGCAAAAGTACTGGAGTGGGGTGCCATTTTCTTCTCTGGTTCAAGCAATGAGGAGGCTCTAAAAGAGAGGGTAGTTAAAAGAATTTGTGGGTATTTTGAGGTCAGGAAACTTATAGTCATGTTCACTAAATATTATTGAATTACTGAATGAATGAAAAGGTCTCTTCAAGTAAGAAGCTAATCCAGGAAGCATCACTTTCTAGACCATAGAAGGAATGCTGAGCAAACTGTTCAGGTATCTTGTCCAAAGAACAGCTTGATGTCTAGATAGAAAAAGGATCAGGATAAGAAGTTTCATGGATTAGCAATCAGTGGAGCGTGACTCTCCAGGAAGTAAGGTGCAGGGTGAAATATAAGGTGTGGCCAGAAGGAAATACAACAGTTATCAGAACTTGAGTCCAAGATGGAAGCTTCTATCACAAGCTTGGTACATGGTATAGAGTCAGAGCAGAATCAGCAGTAAGATGCCTCTTGGCCTAGAGCTAACATTCTCCCTGATTAAAGTCTGAGGCAGAGTCTGAGCCAGATCTAGATTTAAGTGTGAGATTTGCTCCAACTCTGGGAAATGGTAGTTAAAATGCCAAGGAAAGCAGATTGGTCATTACACTATCTTCCTCTCAAGGATTCCTATAGCTAGTTTTATGGGAAGGAGCTACCAGACTACCAGAGATGTTGCCTGTTTGGCCAAGAGTAAGAGCATAGGCTTTGGAGTTAGGCAAAAGTTTCAGCTTTCTCATCTGTTTGCTGTTAATATCAAGACCCTGGTCATATCAAGACTCTTTGTATGTAAAGCCAGACTTACACTAAGTTATACCAAAAAAATGTTATTATTATTATTATTTCAGAGGGTTTATGACATACTGGACCCCATCTCATTCAGCCCACCCAGTATCCCTCGAAGTAGGTGCTCTTGTTGCCACATGTCTATGAACAGGAAAGTGAGACCCCCAAGAGATTATATAACTTGTCCATGATTACACAATTAGTACCGGAGGAACTGGTATTTCAAACCAGCTTGTCTAACCCCAGAACCTTTGCTCTTATAATATACTAATCTTTGAAAGTATTACATGATAATAGAGTCTTGAGTCCACTTTAGAATCTCAAATGGCCCTTCCCAGATGGCTTCTCAGAGGATGGTACACAAAACATATGAAGTTTATAGGCAACTCCACCCTAATACTAACTCTTCAGTTACGAAAGGGCAATAATTAGCTCTGCTTTAAGGTGTTCCAAGTGACAGGTGAACTTCTGGCTCTTGCTCAAGAGAACTCAAGACATATATTCCTGTGCAAGATTTGTGAGAAGAACATTCGGCTATGCATGAGGGCTCTTCCCTAACTACATTGGGCTTGTAGCCAATTCTATTGGCATCCAGGTTATCAAGGACATGCTTAGCATTGAGTTCCTAAGCCCCAGAGTACTCAGCTAAAGGCCCTGGGATGAGACTAACTGAATCCAGAAGGATTAACACAGGGTCTGTGATGAACACCTGAGCCAGTGCTCACAAACAGCTTGGCTACACTGGACTCTCAAGCAAGCCATCCAAAGCAACAGGACAAGGTACGGACAAGAAAAGGAGGTACAAGGTCTGTGGTGCCCATGATGCCTAGCCCTGCAGCACTATGAACCGCAAGGAAAGAAGCTCTGAAGGTTTGAAATTTTAATCAGAACAGCATTAAAAGTGCTGAGGGTCTCAGCTGAGTCCAATATATTGAGCCATCTCATTCAGGGCTTGGTCACTGGGCTGGGCTTCAACCACTCAACAGCTCAAAGAAGACAAGTAGTCACTTCTGGGTTCTATGAAGATCTCTGAGCTATGTTAAAGAGCAGCCTCAAATGAGCTCAGCAATGGACTCACAGCAACCACGATCCCCAGGGAGCACTGACCACAGTCCACCGCCTCCTGTCTCCCTCTTCAGTAGAGGCACCATCATCCTGGATCTCTTTGAGGCAGAAGACCCCAGCCTCTGCCACACACAGAGGAGAAAGCTTGTTGGCCTTCCTGAGGCCTGTCTAATATTCACCACTAATCTCACTAGGATCCACTGTTCCCCCACTGGGGAAACAGGACTGGGGTCCATGGTAACTGACTCAGCCTATGGGGCAGCAGAGCCTTCAGAGACTTCATAGAACACCTGGGAACCAGACAGAAGGCGCTGCGGAAGTTCCCAGTAGTCCGACTGAAGCCTCTTAGTCAAGCTTAGGACAGTAATGGAGAACAAAATCCCTGGCCTCTGGGGCTCCCACTCAAAGTGATACAATTCAGCATTGTATTGAATGAGTATCCTTAATCAGTGGTGTTGAGAGGCTGAGAAAGCAAGTGTCAAGGGCGGTATGCAGAGCAGATGGTAGGGTCTGCTTTTAATAGAGTGATGTTTAGAACAGGATTTGGGCTCCAGAAAGAGGGTATGGAAACAATATACTGCTCCTCCTCCTTCATGGGACGACTTTCTCCCTGTATAGGGAGGCTGCTGTAGACAAGCATTGCAAGCACCACAGTCAGGGCCCAGAGCATAACAAAGTTTAACCAGGACCTGGATGGATGGCAGGATAAGCAAGATAGGCAGAATCTCTAGTAACAAAAACTTAGCAAGACTTCCCTGGTGGTCCAGTGACTAAGACTTTGTCTTTAAATGCATGGGGCCTGGGTTCAATTCCTGGTCAGGAAACTAGATCCCCCATGCCGCAACTAAGAGTTTGAGTGCCACAGCTGAAGCACAACTAAAGATCTTGAGAGCCACAGCAAAGATCAAAAGGCCCATGGGCCCCAACTAAGACCTGGCACTGCCAAATAAATAAGTAAATAAATACTTAAAAAAAAAAAAAAAAAACCTCAACAGACCTACAGTGACGTAAAAGAATATACCCGTGACCCCAGCAGCCACACTATACTTTGAATGTCCTTGAAGCCTTGTCTTCCACCTTAAATATTCAATAGAACCACATTTTCTTCCATATTCACATGTGCTTTTATGTAAAAAGTAATGATTGAAATGAGAATTTTTTTAAATCTTTATTTTTGAGTAAAATCAACTTTCAGGGAAAATGATTCATGTTTTTCTTGTGCAATTCCCACACATCCTTGGCACACTGTTCCATATGCCTATATTTAGGCCTCTCGGAGTCAGGAACACTGTGAAGGCCCAGGCAATCTGGTAGACAGCCTCCAGAAAACTTCATAGGGAAAAATCAATGGTTGTGTCCACCAGGCAGTGGTGCCGGGTAGGAGATGTGCCAAGGTAGGAGATGCAAGAGATGAGGGTTCAATCCCTGGGCCTGTAATATCCTCTGGAGAAGGAAATGGCAACCCACTCCAATATTCATTCCTGGAAAACCCCATGAGCAGAGGAGCCTGGTGGGGCTACAGTCCATAGGGTCATAAAGAATTGGACGTGATTGAGCACACATCAAGTATCAAAGAAGTATGAGGACAAAGTTGGAAGAGAAGGGCTTCAGTCTTTGGAAGTTCTGACAGAGGAAAGCGGAGGACTTCCCTGGTGGTCCAGTGGCTAAGAATCCACCTTCCAGCGCAGGGGGTGTGGGATTGATCCCTGGTTGAGGAACTAAGATCCTACATGCCTCATGGCCAAAAAACCATAACATAAAACAGAAGCAATTTTGAAACAAATTCAAGAAAGACTTAAAAAATGGTCCACACAAATATAAAAAAAGAAGGGGGGAAGATAGTCAAAATGCATGAAATCTGACAATCCTGGACCACCTTGCTCTCAGGAAGTTCAGACTGACCACATGGAGAGGAAACCAGGAAACCTGGCAAATGAGGTGCCATTGGCTGGCATCGCCAGCTAAGTACCAATTTGCCAGCCGTGTGAGTGAGCCATCTTGGAAGATAACACCACATGGGGCAGAATCACACTGTCCTTGTCAAGAAGTGGTCAAAATAAAGAATCATAAGCAGGTTTTCCAGTTCAGCATGTAAGAGACTTGGAAGCTGTCACTCTGTCCTAACAATAAACTAAAAGACTGAAAATCAACAACTCTTCTTGGATCCATAGAACAGGAAAGGGCACAAGGCAAACCACTTCCCCCCAAATTAGAGACCCAAAAGGAGAATTCAGAAGATAAGAGTTTACCAGAGCAGAGATTCCTGGCAGATACCAGCATGGGAACCTGTACCTGGGTAGGAAGACCTGAACTGTAATCGAGGAATTGCTGGAGGCTCACAGCAGACAACTCTGAGAGCTAAAGACTCCAAGGGGACCCAGTCTGGGAGGGGCTCCCACAACATTCTGAGATTTACCACCAAGAGCTCAAAACAGATTCCCATAGTAAATACAGGAGACAATCTCTTGTCTCCTGCAGGAGAAGAGAAAAAGGAATCATTCTGAAATATCCTCATTCTGTTCTTCTTAATAAGGCCTGCCCTCAGGGGAAACAAGTTAAAGAGAGTCCAGGCTGCTGGGGTATTAGCAGAGCCTAACTGATTTGGGGGCACGGAAATACTGCCCAGGGAAATACTGCAAATCCAACAGTTATGGCCTTCCATTCGGGAGAAGGGAAATACTCAACTCCAGTCCACCCTGAGTGTATGCATGCTAAGTTGCTTCAGTCATATCTGACTCTTTGCAATGCTATGGACTGTAGCTTACCAGGATCCTCTGTCCATGGGATTCTCCAGGCAAGAATACTGGAGTGGATTGCAGTGCCCACCTCCAAGGGAATCTTCCCACCCAGGAATCAAACCCCCATTTCCTGCAGCTCCTACAATGCAGACGGATTCTTTACTGCTGAGCCACCTGGGAAGCTCTAGCCAGTTTCACCTAAAGTGAAAGTGAAAGTGAAAGTCACTTAGTCGTCTCTGACTCTTTGCAACCCCATAGATTATAACAGTCCACGGAATTCTCCAGGCCAGAATACTGGAGTGGGTAGCCTTTCCCTTCTCCAGGGGATCTTCCCAACCCAGTGATTGAACCCAGGTCTCCTGCATTGTGGGCAAATTCTTTACCAGCTGAGCCACAAGGGAAGCCCAGGAATACTGGAGTGGGTAGCCTATCCCTCCTCTAGCAGATCTTCCTGATTAAGGAATCAAACCAGGGTCTCCTGCATTGCAGAAGGATTCTTACTAACTGAGATATCAGGGAAGGGGAATTAAAAAAAAGAGAGAAAGAACCCTGAAGAGTGTTTGTGAAGTTCACATTCCAAAGACAAAGGCTCTCTAAAAGACTGGACCTAATCATCAAACTACAGAACACTTCCCTCCCTCTACGTCCCCAACATTTTATTAAGGCTGACTTGTAACAGCTCTTTTTACTCAGTACAACATGCTCTATGATCAAGAAAAAAATTACAAGGCATACCAAAAGACAAAAAACACATCTTGAAGAAACAGAGCAAACATCATAACTAGACATGCCAAGGATGCTGGAATTATCAGATCAGGAATTTACAACAACTATGATTAACATGCTAAGGGCTCAAATAGATAAAATAAACTGCAAGCAAAAACAGATGGGCAATGTAAACAAAGAGATAGAAGTTTTAAGAAAAAACCAAAGGAAATGCTGGAGATAAAAAATGCCATAACAAAAACAGAGAATGCATTTGATGGACTTATGAGTTGACCATAGCCATGGCTGAGGAAAGAATCTCTGAGTTGAATATATATTGATAGAATCCCTGAAAACTTAAAAGCAAAAGAACAAAGACTGAAGAATCAGAAGCAAATAAATGATTGTTGTTTAAACCATTGAGTTTGGGGGAGAATAGATACCTGGAACACCAGGTGAAACATTAGCCTTAAAGAGCTATGCAGGAAATAAAGTCCAAGTGGAACCTTGAAAAGATGAATGTATGCTTCCATGCTACTAACCTAAAAGTCTGGAGAAGACTCTTGAGAGTCCCTTGGACTGCAAGGAGATCAAACCAGTCCATCCTAAAGGAAATCAACTCTGAGTATTCATTGGAAGGACTCATGCTGAAGCTCCAACACTTTGGCCTCTTGATGCAAAGAGCCTACTCTTTGAAAAAGACCCTGAAGCTAGAGAAGATTGAGGGCAGGAGAAGGAGGTGGCAGAGGATGAGATGTTAGGATGGCATCACCAAATCAATGAACATGAGTTTGAGCAAACTCCAGGTACAGTGAAGGACAAGGAAGCCTGGCGTGCTTCAGTCCCTGGGGTTGCAAAGAGTCGGACACGACTTAGCAACTGAACAAGGACCTTGAAAAGATGGCTGGACACTTCCATGCAACTAAGCTAAGGCTCCTAAAATTTTCCCTGGGAAGTACAGGGACAAGGAACTGTACAGCTCAAGTGCTCTCACCATTTCCAAACTAGGATGACAATATCCCAAATTTCCACAAATCTCACCCTGATAAACATGGAAATCACCAAATGTAGTGCGCAGTAACCAATAAGCGATGCAAACATACAACCTTGTCTATCCCTCTGGTGCTCAGAGCTTGCTAGCTTGCTTCCCACCACATTCTCCACATCTCCATGAGCATGGGGTGGTCTTGAGCTCTCTGGCCTTTACAGTGCCCAACAGAGTGGCACACATGTGCAGGCACTTAAAATCCCACAGAGGACAAAGGTAACAAAGATCATGATTTCTGGATGGTTTTGGGGTCAGTCAACACTAGTTGCGAAGTAAGACTGCAACAGGAAGTGGGACTTAAAAATTCCAAGTAGGTACACAGTTGGTGAAGCTACATGGGGCAAGCCATGATGACTTTCTCTGCAATACCTGTAAGCGATCACAAAAGAGATAACAGTTATCAAGGCCCTATTATTGTATGCAAAGCTTTGAAGGAAATTCGCAAGATCCATCTACTGCTCTGCATCCAGGCAGAGCCCATCCGCTCCTCCCTTCTTGCTATACAGCCCATTTAGAGACAAGCATTAGGTATTATCGGAGAAGGCAATGGCACTCCACTCCAGTACTCTTGCCTGGAAAATCCCATGGATGGAGGAGCCTGTTAGGCTGCAATCCATGGGGTCGCTAAGAGTCAGACACGACTGAGCGACTTCACTTTCACTTTTCACTTTCATGCATTGGAGAAGGAAATGGCAACCCACTCCAGTGTTCTTGCCTGGAGAATCCCAGGGACGGGGGAGCCTGGTGGGCTGCCGTTTATGGGGTCGCACAGAGTCGGACACGACTGAAGTGACTTAGCATAGCATAGCATTAGGTATTAACCAAGAGGTAGCACTGGTCCGACTGAACTTGCAATAATTTCTAAAACCAACAAGGATGCTTAGCCACAGCATGCCACTTCTATTTCCATGGCAATAGACAGACTTTGGGCAATTTCAAAGTACATGCTTAAAAATAATTGTGCAGCTTCCTTTGAGCCGAAACATACTGTCAGCTGATATACATTTTAAAGCCACCGTCAACATGTGTCTTGAGAAGGGGCGGATTAATAATAGCTTACATTTCTATAGTGCTTTTCATCCCAAAGGATCCCAAACAAGGGAAACAAGCTGAATCTCATCTCCTTGTATAAAGGAAAAGCCCTAGTGAATTTCAAAGCAATCCTGAACAGGAGAACTAATTACAAAAAAATTCACTTTTTTAAAGTGTCAGGACATAATTATTATTTTTTAAAAACTTAAATAGTATCCACATTGCTTCTGAGAGCTCACAAAGAAATGCCGCCATCTCCATCTCAGAAGGCTATCATCTCATTCCAACAAAGACAACAGTTGCAGTGCCAGGAGATTTAGAGACATTATGGGTAAAGAGATAAAAATAATAATAATAATTAACAACTGCACAGGAAGCTCCATCTGGAGTGTCTGATAACACAGTAGGAGATGGATACAGATGGGAAAAGGTGGGTGGCACAGGGTAGAGCCTGTCCTGATCTCATGGGCTTGGGGCCTCAGACACACTCAGATTAGTACCAGCTCGGTTCTTTCCACTCCCGGTGATTCAGATGGAACCAGCCAGGACACAGCCAGCATGTTTTACCGGTGTCCAGGAAATCTGGGCTCTGGATCATGGTATTATTCTGTCTGGCGTCATGACAAGGTCAATAACACATTTACCAGTGTTTGATAATCCTAGATTAATATAGCTTTTCCTTCTCTAAAGTACAGAGTCTTTCTTCTTTAACCCACGTAATTTGCATATACTTCCACATAGTAATTCTAGGCACAATGCTGCCTATTCTGAGCTTTTTTACCCTGATTGGCAGCTAATTAGAACCTTGAGATGTCGGCAGGTGTTGAGATGAAAAGACATCATAAACCCAGTTACAGCACAGACAATGACTTTTTAATAATCCATTTAAGTCACACAGTTCCCAACTAGCTGACGCTTTTAGGATGAGTAGTTACTTGATCCTGGAGCACTGCTGAGTTAGGAGGACCTCTGCTGTTAAAAAAGAACCAACATCTTCAGAGGGACAGTGAAATTCAATTCCAAGAAGGCAAAACCGAAAGGAGCCATCACAAAAATCTCAGAAAGGAAACAGGATTTCTTTTTTATCAATTTGTTTCCTCTCTGCCGAATTGCCAAACCAGCATGAGGTGGACAGACACACCCCTACCTCCCATCTGCTCCTGTTAGTGAACATGATCTTACAATGAATAAGGCAGAAAACTAAATTGCTGAGAAGATAAAATTATCTCATTTGGTAATGAGAATATATTAATGGCATTATGACTCTAAATAAAGCCATTCTTTCCCTTTAGTGTCATAGTCTGAAATTTGAGTATATACTACTTACTTGATATTCTTCATGATGAGTGTACTCTCAGCATGGGATAAATGTGTAAAGGGGAGAACTTTCTTCCACTGTGTCATTGGGATGAAAAACATCTGTCATTATGACACACACACCCCCCCTCCACAAGCGTTTTGTGAACACCAAAGATATCTCCCCTTAACTTGATTTTTACCAAAAATGGTATTGATTCCACAAATCTTCAGAGAGGATCTATTATTTGCATAGTCTTGTATAATGTGCTGGGGAGATACAAAAGTCTGAGCAAGAGGTTTTACCTTTGAGAAGCTGCAAAATAAGACATACATGCATTAAAAAATAAGATAATAAAAGAGGTTCCTTTTATACCAGGTATGCTATCACCTGGTGCTACGAGCAGGTTAAAAATAGTAAGTACTATTCATATATCAAAATGAGAGAACTCTAAAAACTGAAGAACCCAAGGGAGTGTTTGAAGAACAGGTCATTGCAGATAGACAAAATTTGAGTTAGCCAGAAGAAAAGGGGATATTCCAAGTTGGAAGTTGGGGTAGGTAGGATTCACTCATATAATGACACTAGAACAAGAATATAAAGACTTTTTTTAGGGACTGGGAGTAATTCAGACTAGAGAGGCTCTTTAATGCTTAATTCAATGATACTCAGATATAATGCTTAATTCAATGATACTCAAATAGTTTGGATTGCTCATCTTAATTAGCAAATATTTTGCTAATTTGCACATCTCCAATTATATGTATACACATAGTACATGTGTAACCAACTGATATATCATGTACTTTATAGAGGGCTTCCCTGGTGGCTCAGACGGTAAAGAATTTGCCTGAAATGCAAGAGACCTGGGCTCAATTCCTAGGTCAGGAATATCCCCTGGAGAAAGGAATGGTAACCCACTCCAGTAGTCTTGCCTGGAGAATTCCAAGGACAGAGGAGTCTGGTAGGCTCTAGTCCATGGAGTTGAAAGAATGAAATAAAATTATATTTCTTTAAATTTTGTAATTGTGGTACAAAAATTCTTTTTGTCACTAGTGAAAACTCAATATTTTTAATGAGAACAGTATGATTTAATACACTTTGTTAATCTTTTAATAATGTTTGGTGACATAGTGATCAAAAATCTGGCTCTACATTTATCGTATTTTGATAGTTGGTTTTAGTGGCTGATGTAAGTGGCAAAAGATATGTAAGTGGGTATTGTTTTTTTTTCACTTTTAAATAAGAAAGGACTCTCAATAGAATTTACCATTAAGTTCAGCAACATTCTATGTTTTATGGTTTCACTTCCTTTTTGGTGTTGCTCAGTCACTCAGTTGTGTCTGACTCTTTGCAACCTCACAGAAGCACACCAGGCTTCCCTGTTCTTCATCAACTCCTGGAGCTTGCTCAAACTCATGCCCATTGAGTCAGTGGTGCCATCCAACCATCTCATCCTCTGTCGTCCCCTTCTCCTGCCTTCAATCCTTCCCAGCATCAGGGTCACCATTAAAATATTTTTGTTTTCTGAAGACAGAGATAAATTTACTATGAAACTACTGAAGCTTGAGTTTAAGAGCCCTCACCTGACTGAGCATCTCCACTGGAATGTAGCCATGTGGTTGCAGAGGTGAGATAAAGTTAGAGCATTTTGACCACAATTAAGACTTTCTTTCCACTCTGACGGCCTCTGTGCCACTTCCTTTTTGTTGGATGAGGCATAAGTGGCTGTAAGCACTTTTTAGATCTGAATAAGGGGAAATAGAGTTGGGAGCACATTTAGCTCAAGTTTTATTTTGTTTTTTAATTTTTATTTATTTATTTTTAGCTGTGCAGGGTCTTTTTTGCTACACGTGCCCTCTCTAGGTGTGGCAATCAGGGGTTACTCTCTAGTTGTGGTGCGTGGGCTTCTCATTGTGGTAGCCTCTCTTGTTGTGAAGCAGAGGCTCTAGGCATGGGTTCAATACTTGCAGCTCCCAGGCTCTAGAGCACAGGTTCAGTACTTAGGACACACAGACTAAGCCACTCTGCAGCATGTGGAATCTTCCCACACCATGGATTGAACCCATGAACCCCACATGGCAAGACAGATTCTCAACCAATGGGCCACCAGGGAAGTCCTAGCTCAGGTTTGTGTGTGTGTGTTAGTTGTTCAGTCATGTCTGACTCATTGTGACCCCATGGACTGTAGCCCACCAGGCTTCTCTGTCCATGAAATTCTCCAGGCAAGAATACTGGAGTGGATTGCCATTTCCTTCTCCAGGGGGTCTTCCCAACTCAGGGATCAAACCTGGGTCTCCTGCATTGCAGGAAGATGCTTTGCCACATGAGCTATTAGGGAAGCCCATAGCTCAGGTTTAATAGGATATATTTATATGGTTCCTAGGCTCTTCCATAGGAGAAGGCAATGGCAACCCACTCCAGTACTCTTGCCTGGAAAATCCCATGGACGGAGGAGCCTGGTAGGCTACAGTCCATGACGTCGCTAAGAGTCAGACATGACTGAGCGACTTCACTTTTACTTTTCACTTTCCTGCATTGGAGAAGGAAATGGCAACCCACTCCAGTGTTCTTGCCTGGAGAATCCCAGGGATGGGAGAGCCTGGGAGACGGATGGGCTGCCGTCTATGGGGTCACACAGAGTCGGACATGACTGAAGCAGCTTAGCAGCAGCAGCAGCAAGCTGGCTCTTCCATGAACTCAGGTCAACACTAGCCATCCCAATAGAAGATGCCTTTCAGGAATGTTCCTGCCCACTGTACTGATGTGTGATTGTGACATGAAGATGCAATATCAGTGTGTTCTGTGACGTGCAGGGCCAAAAATATTTGAAAGTGGAAGAGAAACAAGGTCTGAAATTATGGAACCAGAAGCGAGTGTGTGAAAAATTCTTCCAGTCACCAGATGGGTAAGATGATAAGTAAAGGGTTTGGTTTTCCATAGGAATTATCTCTGTCAACATATTCAACTTTAAATAAATCATAGATTTGTTTTTTATCGTATTCATGTTGTTGCAGGAAGGGGGACCCCTTCCAGGGCCCAAAACTGGGCTCTTGTCTAACATTCAGAAATGAATTGTCCAAGGAGACACATGTGTTGACAAAGCAAGAAATTTTATTGGGAAAGAGCACCTGGGTGGAGAGCAGGAGGGTAAGGGAACCCAGGAGAACAGCTCTGACACTTGGCTTGCAGTCTCAGGTTTTACGGTGATGGGATTAGTTTCCGGGTTGTCCTTAGCCAATCATTGAGTCCCTCCTGGTGGTGCATGCCTTGTTCAACCAAGGTGGATGCCAGAGAGAAGGATTCTGGGAGGTGGATGGACACGTGGTGTCTCCTTTTGACCTTTCCTGAATTATTCCCGTTGGTGGTGGCTTATTAGTTCCGTGTTCCTTACCAGGACCTCCTGTCGTAAAACAACTCATGCTAATGGTTACTATGGTGCCTGGCCAGGGTGGGCGGTTTCAGTCAATGTGCTTCCCCTAACAATGTGAAACAAAATTTTCATAATTCTGGTGTTTTCAAGACACAAACCTATAGCAATATTGCAATCAGTGAGTATGTCTGCATGTGGACTCACATATTTTGTGTATCTGGGCTATCAAAGCACTTTTTATCATGTCTCATGTATCTTGTTCTGGTGAAATCTGGCAGTTCTGGATAAAGTGGCACACAAAATTGCCACAAACTAGTTTTCCTATGAAAGAACTCCAACACATATTTATCAATAAGTCAGGACATACAGCATAAGAATAATTTGATTATACAATTATATAGCTCACTACAACATAAGGGCAATTTTTAAATGCACTTGAATTTGCCCTAATAAATTAGTATTGTTAATTCAAAGAGCATTTAGTCTTGCATGATAAAATATCATGCAAGGAAATGGGAACCCATACCAATGATAAAATATGAAACTCCCCCAAATCTTACAGCTCAAATATAAACATGATAGAGAGTTCCCCAAATTTACTACTACTCAAAAATCTGTGAAACGTTATTAATAGCAACTATTATCAACAATAAAAAACAAATTTTGATCAGTCATGCTAAAGGAAAGCATGAATTATATTTCTATTTTCTCTTTAGAAAATGTTACAAAGTGATTGTCATTCTAAGGGGTGCTCAAAGAAGATGCAGCTAAAAACACACATGAAAAAAAGCATTGTAGAGGCATGTTAGCAGTTCACTTACAAAAAACATTATGTTATTTTTCTGGATCTTGTGTTATTTCGGCATTTCTAGCTTTTTTTTAAATGAGTAATCTGTTGTGATTTCTTTTCTCATTCTAAATAAATGTCATTTTCGCACTTGATTTTGCATATGCAATTTTGTCTTTTTACTCTTAAAGAGGCCTCCAAAACTAACTCAGGTTCAAGCTCCACAAAACCTGAATCTTCTCTTTTTTCATGCTCAGTTTACAAGTATCTTGCTTATTTAATGGCTTTATATTATTGCTAGGGGCTTCCCACATGGCACAGTGGTAAAGAATCTGCCTGCTAATCAAATGCAGAAGACGCAAGAGATGCAGGTTCCATCTCTGGGTCAGGAAAATCCCCTGGAGCAGGAAACAGCAACATACTTCAGTATTCTTGCCTGGAAAATTCCATGGACAAAGGAGCCTGGCGGGCTACAAACCATGGGGTCACAAAGAATCACACACGACTGAGTGATTAAGCATGCACACACACATACTATTACTAACAACCAACTACAATGTACACTTAAAGTAAGACATATAATTAAATGTAAGAATTCATATTTCAAATTGTTAGTTCAGTAATTTTGAATCATCTGGAAAAGGTCAGTTTTCATTCCAATCCCAAAGAAAGGCAATGCCAAAGAATACTCAAACTACCGCACAATTGCACTCATCTCACATGCTAGTAAAGTAATGCTCAAAATTCTCCGAGCCAGGCTTCAGCAATATGTGAACCTTGAACTTCCAGATGTTCAAACTGGCTTTAGAAAAGGCAGAGGAACCAGAGATCAAATTGCTAACATCCGCTGGATCATCGAAAAAGCAAGAGAGTTCCAGAAAAACATCTATTTCTGCTTTATTTGTCAGACTTTATTTTTTGGACTCCAAAATTGCTGCAGATGGTGATTGCAGCCATGGAATTAAAAGACGCTTACTCCTTGGAAGGGAAGTTATGACCAACCTAGATATCATATTCAAAAGCAGAGACATTACTTTGTCAACAAAGGTCCGTCTTGTCAAGGCTAAGGACTTCCCTGGTGGATCAGATGGTAAAGCATCTGCCTACAATGTGGGACACCTGGGTTAGATCCCGGGGTCGGGAAGGTCCCCTGGAGAAGGAGATGACAACCTACTCCAGTATTCTTGCCTGGAAAATCCCATGAACAGAGGAACCTGGTTGGCTGCTGTCCATGGGGTCACAAAGAGTCAGACATGACTGAGCAACTTCACTATCTAGTCAAGGCTATGGTTTTTCCAGTGGTCATGTACGGATGTGAGAGTTGGACTATGAAGAAAGCTGAGGGCCGAAGAATTGATGCTTTTAAACTGTGGTGTTGGAGAAGACTCTTGAGAGTCCCTTGGACTGCAAGGAGATCCAACCAGTCCATTCTAAAGGAAATCAGTCCTGGGTGTTCTTTGGAATTCTCCAGGCCAGAATACTGGAGTGGGTAGCCTTTTCTTTCCCCAGGGGATCTTCCCAACCCAGGAATCGAACCCAGGTCTCCTGCATTGTTGCTGGATTCTTTACCAGCTTACCCACAAGGGAAGCCCTATGACATGTTAGGAAAGACTAATTTCTTTTTTACTAAAATCATTTACAATTGTTTATATAATGTGGAAACAGGAGTAAAAAATTCTGTCACATTCTCCTACTCCAGGGGATTGTCTTTCACATCCTCTAAGCATACCCAACTTGACTCTGGAGATTACTGGACTAGTGAATGGGTGTAAACTTATTTTGAAAACAAAGGAACCACTGAAGATTTTTGAGAGACATTAGAGCAATATTTTTGGAAAATTAATTTTTCCTATGATAATTATTCTATCTATCAAGGATTGAATGCTTGAGTTTGGAGGTAGAAAGATGAGTTAGGAGGCCAGAACAATAATCTAAAAATGAGGTGAGGGACTTCCCTGGTGGTCCAGTGGTTAATATTCTATGCTTCCACTGCCGGCGGTATGGGTTCAATCCCTGGTTGAGGAATAAACATCCCACATGGCATGGCCAACAACTTAAAAATTAATTTAAAAAAAAGAGATAAAAATGAGGTAACATGAATGAAAATTAGTAGTGTGAAAAGGAAAATAAGAAAGAAGAAACAACAAACTGACTTGATAAAAGAAGAATGAACAGAATTTACAATACACTCATTTATCAGACAGGATTTGAAGGTGTGGGTGGGTTTAGGACATTTGATTAACTGCAATATTTCCTGTGATTACATCATATATCAAATTACCAGACCGCAGACTACATGTCCTCTGGGAAAGCAAAGTGTTAAAGTGCTACAATCATATACTAGAGAAATTACAGCAGTACACATAAACATATGGGATTCAGCTACCTAATTAAAATCCCAGTGAGCCAGCAACAGCCTAAAACTGTGAGTTCAGTGACTGCCCGAAGAAAACAGCAAATTAGACACTCACAATGGCAACATCTCAGATTTGTTCCAGTTGACACTTCTTATCAAAAATTAGCAAATTTTAAAACACCAGTTAAAACCAGCTCAACTAGGAATATCCAAAGGCTATATCAAATTTTAGATCTTCAGAGTGATTTGATGTAGAAGATTCTCAAACAGTAAACCAGACCTTTTTCTTTATTGATAGACTGGAGCATTGAATAAGACAGGACAGAAGGAGCAAGAATACCATCTCACATTATTTCAAAATGTCTATATCATTAAACCTTATTTTTAATTTAGTTATTTTATTTTGATTAATTATTTTCAACTCAGTAAATATTCAGGGTTAAATATTAAATGAAAGGCTTCTAATAACAGCTTTGTCCTGCCCCACAACCAGTTTGCCTCCCAATCCTTCTCCCCATAAACATATTTAAATAATTCAGTGATTATATAAAAATCTTTAGAAAACTGTTATTTTTTTACTTAACATCTTTAGTCATGATATTTTTGCTTTATGCTATGATAAATGAAGATTTATCTATCTGTTCCATTCCCAGTTCACCCAACAGCACTATATCTGGTGATATGGTGGAAACAACTTGTGCCAGATTGCAAAAGCCCATTGTTTTAGGAATTTCACAAGCCAACTATTAAATACAACCACTATTAAAAATTAAATTACACAAACTTAAAGTTAAAGCTCAACATTCAGAAAACTAAGATCATGGCATCTGGTCCCATCACTTCACGGGAAATAGATGGGGAAACAGTGGAAACAGTGTCAGACTTTATTTTTGGGGGCTACAAAATCACTGCAGATGGTGATTGCAGCCATTAAATTAAAAGACGCTTACTCCTTGGAAGGAAAGTTATGACCAACCTAGATAGCATATTCAAAAGCAGAGACATTACTTTGCCAACAAAGGTCCGTCTAGTCAAGGCTATGGTTTTTCCAGTAGTCATGTATGGATGTGAGAGTTGGACTCTGAAGAAAGCTGAGCACTGAAGAATTGATGCTTTTGAACTGTGGTGTTGGAGAAGACTCTTGAGAGTCCCTTGGACTGCAAGGAGATCCAACCAGTCCATTCTAAAGGAGATCAGCCCTGGGTGTTCTTTGGAAGGAACGATGCTAAAGCTGAAACTCCAGTACTTTGGCCACCTCATGTGAACAGTTGACTCATTGGAAAAGACTCTGATGCTGGGAAAGATTGAGGGCAGGAGGAGAAGGAGACGACAGAGGATGAGATGGCTGGATGGCATCACTGACTCAATGGAAGTGAGTTTGAGTGAACTCCGGGAGTTGGTGATAGACAGGGAGGCTTGGCATGCTGCAGTTTATGGGGTCGCAAAGAGTCAGACACGACTGAGCGACTTAACTGAACTGAAAGTTAAATAAATTATATTTAAAACAAAGGCAATAAATACTTAATTTACACTTCTTGTCACCCTGCTTATTTAACTTATATGCAGAGTACATCATGCGAAACGCTGGGCTGGAAGAAGCACAAGTTGGAATCATGGCCGGGAGAAATTTCAATGACAGATACACAGATGACACCACCCTTTTGGCAGAAAGTGAAGAACTAAAGAGACTCTTGATGAAAGTGAAAGAGGAGAGTGAAAAAGTTGGATTAAAGCTCAACATTCAGAAAACTAAGATCATGGTATCCAGTCCCATCACTTCATGCCAAATAGATGGGGAAACAGTGGAAACAGTGGCTGACTTTATTTTTGGGGGCTCCAAAATCACTGAAGATGGTTACTGCAGCCATGAAATTAAAAGACGCCTACTCCTTGGAAGGAAAGTTATGACCAACCTAGACAGCATATTAAAAAGCAGAGAAATTACTTTGCCAACAAAGGTTCATCTAGTCAAGGCTATGGTTTTTCCAGTAGTCATGTATAGAATTGAGAGTTGGACTATAAAAAAGGCTGAGCACCGAAGAATTGATGCTTTTGAACTGTAGTGTTAGAGAAGACTCTTGAGAGTCCCTTGGACTGCAAGGAGATCCAACCAGTCCATCCTAAAGGAGATCTGTCCTGGGTGTTCATTGGAAGGACTGATGTTCAAGCTGAAGCTCCAATATTTTGGCCACCTGATGTGAAGAGCTGACTCAGTTGAAGAGACCCTGATGCTGGGAAAGATTGAGGGCAGGAGGAGAAGGGGACAACAGAGGATGAGACGGTTGGATGGCATCACCAACTCAACGGATATAAGTTTGGGTAAACTCCAGGAGTTGACGATGGACAGGGAGGCCTGGGGTGCTGCAGTTCATGGGGTCACAAAGAGTCGGACATGACTGAGCGACTGAACTGAACTGAATTATGTTACTTCATTTTACTATTATATGTTTCTGAGGTTACTCATATTTACTGTATCTGTATGGTAGAAATACTACATAATGGCATATTACTACACATACCTTCCCAACTCTGCTTAGTGAGGTCAAAGTAGTAGCTTGATATTGATCATGGTGGGAGTATTTCACCACATAAATCACAAAATACTCATGGTGGGAGTATTTTACCACATAAATCAGCAAATGCCATAATCTCAGGTTTGATTTATTGGCTTGATGATTATCTAGACTTGTTTAGAGTCAGGAAAATAATGGAGAAAAACTTTTATAATTTAGATAAAAATGTAGAAGTGTATTATATTTGCACCCATTATGTTGTGAATAAACAAAAATGAGGGAATATTTTTCCATTATTCAAGAATATTATTCATTTCAGCAAAGAGGTTGTTCATGTCATTGGTAAATGAGTGAAGTTCTGACATACATCTTTACTGTTTCATTTTTTTCTTACTTGTTAAGGTAAAGGAAAACTCAACTACCACTCAATATACTTTTATACAATTAAATGTATATTCCTTTGTCAGTTGCAACCATAGGTTTGCCATAGTTCAAGAATTCAGCAAAAATCAACAAAACATTATATGAGAATCAATCCCTTTATGTAATTTACACAACGGAGTTTTTATATTTTATCATTATTTGTATATTGTGTGCTAAGTATCCTCTGTGCTTAATCGCTCAGTGGTGTCTGCCTCTTTGAGAGGTGTGTCCTACTTTTTGTGACCCTATGGACTGTAGCCCACCAGGCTCCACTGCTCATTGGATTTCCAGGCCAGAATAATGGAGTGGGTTGTGGTGTCCTCCTCCAGGGGATCTTCCCAACCCAGGGATCTAACCCACCTCTCTCATGTCTCCAGGGGGTCTTCCCAACCCAGGGATCAAACCCAGGCCTCCTGCATTGCAGGCAGATTCTTTATTGTCTGAGCCACTGGTGAAGCCCCATATATCCTTTATATAATTTTGGATTTAAGTAAAACTTATAATGTATGTATATAAATACATGCATTTCTGAGAGCCATTTGTTAAATGTTTATGGGAGAAGGCAATGGCACCCCACTCCAGTACTGTTGCCTGAAAAATCCCATGGATGGAAGAGCCTGGTAAGCTGCAGTCCATGGGGTCACTAAGAGTTGGACACGACTGAGCAACTTCACTTTCACTTTCCACTTTCATGCATTGAAGAAGGAAATGGCAACCCACTCCAGTGTTCTTGCCTGGAGAATCCCATGGATGGAGAAGCCTGGTAGGCTGCAGTCCATGGGGTCGCACAGAGTCAGACACAACTGAAGCGACTTAGCAGCAGCAGCAGCACATTATTGGTTACATAACTGTTTTTATGTTTATAAACAATATTTACATAATATGGTAACATAAAGTTCACCAAAGAGCTAGATATGTTTTCTTTCTTGGAGAAATGTTTTTCCTGAAGCTTATTTTTTCTTTTAGAATTTTTATTATAATAATTCTCCATTTTTCTTTCTGAAAGCTCTATCAGTAATGCTATGGAGTCTTTTACAGGTATGGGGAGAAGTAACTCCCTCTTACAGCCCTCTGGCACTTGACTGCAGTTTGATTATTTTCTAGGCTTATGGGACAAGAGTTATCCTGGGACATTACTGACTCTTTTTCCCTAGGATATTGCAATGTAAACTTATGTTCCTTGATATGGGTCTTTTGGATTTATTTTATAAGGTATTCAATATGGCCTTTAGATCCAGAAACCTGCTTACTTCAGCTCTTATCTTACATATTTGATATATTCCCCCTCATTTTCTCTGTTATCTCTTCCTAGAACACTGATTAGTTTATTGCTCCTTTAAGTCTCTTCTTCTCTACTTTCCATATCTTTGACTTATTGCTATACTGTCTGAGAGGTACTCTTCTGCTGATATTTTTTCAGCCATTAAATTTTTGCTTTTCAAAAGACTTTCATTGTTCTCTTCTATCTTTTTATTTTACCCTTTTCTTGTTTTATGAAAGTAGTATCTTTCTTATCTCTATAAGGCATTAGTTTTTCACTCTTTTGAGGTTTTCTGCGCTGCTGATGTTTTCTCTGAAAGTCACTCAGTCTTGTCCGGCTCTTGCCACCCCATGGACTATACAGTTCATGGAATTCTCCAGGCCAGAATACTGGAATGGGTAGCCTTTCCCTTCTCCAGGGGATTGTCCCAACCCAGGGATCGAACCCAGGTCTCCTGCATTGCAGGCGGATTCTTTATCAGCTGAGCCACAAGGGAAGCCCAAGAATACTGGAGTGGGTAGCCTATCCCTTCTCCAGGGGATTGTCCCAACCCAGGAATTGAACCTGGGTCTCCTGCACTGTAGGCAGCTATTTTCTCTGACTTTATGTTATTCGTTTATCTCTGTTTCTTCTTTCACAAATTAAATTTTGTACAGTTTTTTGCTATTCTTTGGTTGCTGTTCATACTGACATGAGGCACAAATACATTAAAAATGGTTGGGAGTTCTGTGTATGTTAACAGTGTTTTAATCAATGGATTTCGCTTTGCAGTAGGTAACTATGTACAAGAAGATGTGCAAGAGAATACTCTGGGGGAAATTCCAAGATCAGCATGTGGAAGTCTATGACGGCTGAATTTCTTCAAAGAAACTTCCTACAGGGGAAAGGCACATTTGGTCAGTGTTGTGCAGTCAATCTCTTTTAGGCCCTCCATTACACCTCCACTCACCTCTTTATCTGGCATCGCTGAGTCTAAAGCCTTTGTGAAATTCTATGGGGGCAAATCAAATTTCTATGATCCTGTCTTCTGAAAACACTCAATAGTAAAATTCCACCTCTTAGTTTTATTGATTATTTCTATTCCATCCACTTTCTGATTCCAGAATTACATTAAAATCTTCCTGGTTTCCAGCAATGGCAGAAAATGTTCAGGCCATCCTCCTACTGAAAATGACTAAAATTACCAGATCAAATATTTGTTCAGTATTATTTAGAGCAGCAAAGAAATCACAAGTTATTAAGCAATTTTCAGGCCAAATTGAAAGGAATGCAGAGACTCCAGAGATAAAACAGCACAGAAGCAGAATTGCCGTGATGGCATTGACTACCAAAGGGAATAAACTCAAGTCCCAGGGCCCACACACTGTGAAGTTTCTAATAAAGAAGCTCTCCTCAGTAAACTAGGGTTCCAAAGGACTGCAACTTCAGAAAATAGTGAAGTATTATCATCTGGATGAATCAAGGAACCCAGAGCCATGCACATGGCTGAGCCGATCCCAGACTGGTATTTGTTGCTGCTTGATAGAAACAATGCAAAGCTTCTCTGAAGGTGGCAAATGGGATAAATAAAAAGAAACTCAAACCAATATATTCCATAGTGAAAAAGCAGAACCTCAAAGACAATAATAAACTTTAAAAATCATTAAAGAATCCAGAGATAAGAAGGAGACTAAAATGAGCAGTAGATGGACAGTTATCTTCACAAAAGCAACAATGGAAGCCAGAAGATAGTGGAGTAATATCTTTAACATGCTAAAAGCAAATATTTGCCAACTTGAGGTCTGCTAGTAACTGTTCAAGAATATAGGCATAATAAAGATACTGCCAGAAAAACAAAAACAGAGATACTTTACCACAAATAGATCTTCAATTAAAAAAAACACCCTCTAAAGGGTGCAGTTTGAGCATAAGGAAAATACTCCTAGATAGAAGGCTAACCAAGACAAAAGAAACGAAGAGCACAGTAAACGGTAAGTATATAGATAAAGCTAAATGAACATTTTCTCTATGATACAATAATAGCAGTATCCTGTGGTTTAATTAGTTTTTGAGGACAGTACCATGTAACACAGAAGCGAGGTATGTGAGGTGAAGGTGTCCTAAGGACCTTGTATTGTTCAAAAAAAGGATAAAGATATTGGTTAACTTTAGACTCTGATGAATTAAAGATTCATGTTGTAATTTCTGAGGAAACCACAAAAGAAACAGAGTGTAGGATTTCCAAATGCAATTAAGGTAGAAATCAATAACAGAAGTAACTAGAAAATATGTTTAAAAGTTAAGAAATAAACTTCTGAATTTTGCATTTGTCAAAGAAGAAATCATACTAGAAACTAGAATTATAAGATAGTACAACATCAGACCCTTTGCTCTTGGAAGGGCTAGCTGTTTATCCACAGAAGGGTAGATCCCTATATCAAATTAATAATGTAGGAATTCTCCCACTAGATAATGGCCTCTATCTTACTCTTTTTGACATTGCACGTATAAGAATTTTTATTGCTTACTTTCATTTTAGAGAAGTCTTTAGAGGAAGAGGGGATGAACACATGTTTCAGTCAGCCACTTGCAGCCAAAATTCCACTAAGTTGTTTAAACAGGTATAACACAATATGATGTACTATTTCTCCCTCTTTTTCTCTCCTTAAGCTTTAAAAATTTTCCTGTTTAAACATCAATTCTGCTGCTGCTGCTGCTAAGTCACTTCAGTCTTGTCTGACTCTGTGCGACCCCATAGACGGCAGCCCACCAGGCTCCCCTGTCCCTGGGATTCTCCAGGCAAGAACACTGGAGTGGATTGCCATTTCCTTCTCCAATGCATGAAAGTGAAAAGGGAAAGTGAAGTCGCTCAGTCGTGTCCGACTCTTAGCGACCCCGTGGACTGCAGCCTACCAGGCTCCTCCATCCATGGGATTTTCCAGGCAAGAGTACTGGAGTGGGGTGCCATCGCCTTCTCCAAAACATCAGTTCTAGCTACCTTTTTATTTTCAAGTACAGGACAGGTTCATTCACAAGCTGTATATATTTCTGAGAATTTTCACTATTTTGAAAGAAACTTCTAAGGATAAAATTCCACTTATTTTCATTAAAAGAATATAATTATACTTAAAACATTTTTATAAGCACCCTTAATGCACTTTCAAAAAAAACTTCTTCCTATTAACTCAGGTAATGAAAACCAGCAGGAGGAGAAGGGGACGACAGAGGATGAGATGGCTGGATGGCATCACCGACTCGATGGACATGAGTTTGAGTGATGTCCGGGAGTTGGTGATGCTGCAATTTATGGGGTCGCAAAGAGTCAGACACAACTGAGCGACTGAACTGAACTGAATGAAAACCAGCAGGTGTCCACCTCCTGATTTTTTTTCTCTTATCCAATTGAAGTGAAGCAACATTTATCATGGGTTAGAGAAGAGATGCACAGAAAATGGTCACAAAATTCTCAAATTTTTAACATCCTATGTATTTGTGTGTGTGTGTGTGTGTGTGTGTGTGTGTGTGTTGACCCATTTTGTGTTCAAGGGAGGAAATTTTGAGCCAGGCATATTATCTGAAACATAAAATAATTTTAACAATAATAACAAAACAGACAAAAACAAACTACCACTGAATATCATCTCAAACATAGTGACAAACCATAGAAACCGAAGAGTATATTTTGCTTTCCCGAATATGTATGAGTTAATCTGCATACCAAATAAAGGACTAGTTTGGTCCATTAACAGAGTCTGGCTTAAATACTTTTCAAATGGAAAATTATTATCCACAATGAGAAAATAATATTTTGTTCATATCTTTAAAAATATTTCAGAGAAAAATTTAATTCCCAGACGCAGACAACCTGCTAAACAATAATTTGTAGGAGTTTGCTCACCTTGCATATTAATAATAGCACTCTATTTTCAGCAACTCAGTTCACTAAATTTTTATTTACTTGAAAAAAAATCTGTCCTACACTGCCCTGGTGGTCCAGTGGGCAACTAAGCCAGTGCACCACAACTACTGAGCCCAGGCTCTAGAGCTTGAGACCGCAACTACTGAGTCCAAAAGCTTCAGCTAGTGAGGCCCATTCACCCTAGACCCTGTGCTCTGCAGCAAGAAAAAGCACTGCAATTAGAAATCCACGCACTGCAACTGGAGAGTAGCCCCAGCTCACTGCAACACTAGAAAGTCTGTGCAGCAACAAAGACCCAGTGAGACCAAAAATAAATAAATAATCTGCTTTAAAATCTTTATTAATAGAACAGTTTGTGGTAATAAAAAACAACTGTTAAGAGAAAGCATGCTACGCTACAAACCTCCTCACTTTGAAAGAATGTAGTAGAAGATTAGAATCAGACTAAACTGTTTATAGTGAAGAAATACGAGGGCAGATTCTGCATCAACAAATTTCAAGCTAGCAGTATGCCTTGCGGGCTTCACTGGTAGCTCAGTTGGTAAAGAATCCATCTGCAATGCTGGAGACCCTGGTTTGACTCCTGGGTTGGGAAGATCCACTGGAGAAGGGGTAGGCTATCTACTCCAGCATTCTTGGGTTTCCCTGGTGGTTCAGCTGGTAAATAATCCACTTGCAGTGTGGAAGACTTGGGTTCAATCCCTGGGTTGGTGGGTTGGAAAGATACCTTGGAGAAGGGAATGGCTATCCACTCCAGTATTCTGGCCTGGAGAATTCCAAGAGTCGCAAAGAGTTGGACACAACTGAGAAACTTTCACTTTCAGTATGTCTTGCTGTTCTTAACGCTACCTCTATCTTAGACACTCAGATCAACCTTTTTATATTTTGGTTGCTTTTTTTTTTTTCAGTTAAACACATGGATTTGGTCTGCTAATAAAGTATGCTTATTAACTATTTTGTTTTTAGAAAGATATAGAATATCTTTTATGATATTTCTATCTGCTGCTGCTAAGTAGCTTCAGTCGTGTCCAACTCTGTGCAACCCCATAGACGGCAGCCCCACCAGGCTCCCCCGTCCCTGGGATTCTCCAGGCAAGAATACTGGAGTGGGTTCCCATTTCCTTCTCCAATGATATTTCTATCTAGAATATCATAAAAAAATAAATGAAAAAAACTTTCAAATGATCTCTCAAAGCTAACAGGGCATGCACTTTTAATTATACACTGAAATATTTAACAGGTTTAATTTTTCCAAAGTAGTACTATGACTCTTTGGGTTCAATCCCTGAGTTGGGAAGATTCCCTGGAGAAGGGATTGACAACCCACTCCAGTATTCTGCTCTGGAGAATTCCACAGATAGTCATGGACAGAATTCCATGGACAGTCCATGGGGCTGCAAAGAGTCGGACACAACTGAGTGACTTCCACTCACTGTCTCTTTAGATGCCGACCCAACAATTTCTCTTTGTATAAATTGTGCTACCTATCTACCAATAACTCAGGGAACCTCACTCCATAAATTAAGAGACATTGTTACTTATTTTAATCATCTGTGGAATCTAGTGGCTCTCTATTAATGTACCAGTTCACTGCAATCAAAGAAAAAAAGGGAAGACAGTCCAACTGAAAGTATAAAGGGAAGCTGGGCAGAATCTAATTTAATTATCAAGGCTGAAATTATTCCAGGACTCCACCTGCCATAAGGAGAGTATCCTGGGATCTTTAATGACCAAAGTGGTCAGGATTTCAGTCTTACAGCTCATCCAATTAATTGCCAAGCACATCTTCTGCTATACCATTAGGTGACAGGGCGGGATCCACTCTGCTAATTAAGAACTTAGGGCCTCCTGTTAGTTTCCCAGATGACTTTTCAGGGTATGTGTACCTGGCCATGTAAACATATACTCGGTAAGAGATACCTCTATCATAGACAGTGAACAGGAGAGACTTCAGACATTTCTTCTCCACACTATTAGGACTGTGTAATCTCTATAACACAAGTCAGACAAGATTGAAGATGCTGGACTCTTTGGCAGTTCCCAGGAGCCAACCCTATCTCTTCATTATGGTCAAGTCTAGAATGTACAAATTGCCTTGAATAGCCCTACATGCCCTCTGGAGGTATGTACTCTCATTCTTTATAGCAGGTCTCATTTTAGGACATTAATATATTCTTAAAAGTGAAAGTGGAGGGTAAAAATTCTCTTACTCATACATTAAAATGTAACTCTAACTTTCTCAAATTTCCTCTCTTTGAAGGAAGCATAAAGATACCTACCATCGCAAAAAAAGTGAAGTCCGGAATATTTTTCTCAAGTTGAAATTAGGAAAGCCTCTTCAAATAACCTAGCCCAGTGGTTCCAGACATCGTCCATTGACCAGTTGCACCTCTGAGTCACTTTTGAAATTTACTAAAACTAGAGATTTCAAAGTCCCACTCCAGAGTCACTGAATCAGACTGACCAACCATGGAAGCCAGGTACTTGAGTTTTCAACCAGCTAGTAAGATCAATCTACGTATTGAAAATCACTGGACTCTGACTTTCTTTGGAGGCAAAATAACAAAGTCCATTGAGTGAAAGAAGAGAATGAAAAGTTGGCTTAAAACTCAACATTCAAAAAACTAAGATCATGGCATCTGGTCCCATCACTTCATGGCAAACAGATGGGAAAACAATGGAAACAGACTTGTTTTTTTCTTGGCTACAAAATCCCTGCAGATGATGACTGCGTCCATGAAATTTAAAAGACGCTTGCTCCTTGGTAGAAAAGCTATGACCAATCTAAACAGCATATTAAAAAGCAGAGACATTACTTGGCCGTCAAAGGTCCATATAGTCAAAGCTATGGTTTTTCCAGTAGTCATGTATGGATGTAAGAGTTGGACCATAAAGAAAGCTGAGCACCAAAGAATTGATGCTTTTGAACTGTGGTGTTGGAGAATACTCTTTTTTTTTTTTTTTTTTGAGAATACTCTTGAGAGTCCCTTGGACTGCAAGGAGATCCAACCAGCCTATCCTAAAAGAAATCAGTCCTGAATATTCATTGGAAGGACTGATGTTGAAGCTGAAACTCCAATAGTTTGGCTACCTGATGTGAAGAATTGACTCACTGGAAAAGACCCTGATACTGGTAAAGATTGAAGGTGGGAGGAGAAGGGGATGACAGAGGATGAGATGGTTGGATGGCATCATCAACTCGATAGATATGAGTTTGAGTAAGCTCTGGGTGTTGGTGATGGACAGGGAAGCCTGGTGTGATGCAGTCCATGGGGTGGCAAAGTCAGACACGACTGAGCGACTAAACTGACTGACTGTGTGAATTTGCAAAGAAAACCTTCTTCCTCCATCACACACAGTACTCACAACATCTTTCTCCCTTTTCTGTGCTTATTTTCTTTCTTTCAAACCCCTTGTATTGCTTCTATTTTAGATCCCATCATTTCAGTTATCAAGCTTCATTTCTTTTTTCTCAGGAAGCATTGTATAAAATTACTTTGGGATCTTATTAAAGTTGATGCTAATTAACCCAACCATATTTATTTTCACACTCAGATAATATGAGTAATCCATGAGAGACACTGAACTTTAGACACGAGGGAAGTTAAAATGCCTATGACGCAAATAGAGGCATTAGAAAAAGATTATTGGACAATTTAAAACTAACGGAATACTACTTTTCCCCGTTACTGTAGCTGATGTTCCAACATAATTGTTTGTTTTTAATTAGTGGGAAAGGAGATGTTTGAAGACATTGCAGAAAACTGGTACCATGACAGCCAGAGTGGAACAAAGATAGCAAAAACTTCCTAATGCAATTGAAATTTTATTCATCTGTAAAATGAGATGGTTTGTCGTGCAGGATCTCTTAACTCCCTTCTCACTCTAAACTGTCAGCAGTCCATGAATGTTCATAATCCTTGAATGACATCCTTAGAAATTTAACAAGAAAATGAACATGTAAAATTACCAAAGTCATCTGTTACTCTCAGACCTGGAAGGAAGAGGTGGCTTTAGTAGAGGAACCCAGGAAATATTTTTAGGCCAAATAGGGTGGCCTATAGTCCAGGATTACTCAGTACTGAGAGATTAACCACAACACAGGATTTTTAGTGCTAAAACCTGGACAGTCATAGCCAAACCACAATAGTTGGTCATTCTAGAGCCAAAGATTGAATTCATGAGATATAAATAAAAAATGTTTACCTTGTAAATGTAATTAAGCTTTTGACACATTGAGAAGTGAAAATGGACTTCCCCAGCTTTTGGACAGGTGGCTCGGATATGACAAGTTATTTTTAATCATCTGAGGTGTCCCAACCATAATTGAAATAAAAATAGCATTTGAGCATAAAAGGACCCAAGGTATGATCTGAATAAAAAGCAACAGAACACTTGGGAAGGAATGTGGGTAACACCTTTATCAGAGAGGGGTGTGGGGATTGTATTGAACTTAGCCCCGATTTATACACGGCACTTCAAATTGGGGAGGCCATCAGGAAGTGAATTATTTAGTAGGAATCTAGTGCCTCCCAGTTACAAAAGCCTACAAATGAAACAGCAATTGACTTCTCACAGGGGTATGTGCTTAGCAATTGTACCTATTTACCTGACTTCCTAGCCTGTATTTCTGACCCTCAGATATACAGGGTCATAGATTTAGGCAAGCTCCATGTATGTAGGCAAGAATAAGGATTCATCCAGAGAATTTATAAAGAGATGGGTTCTTAACATTAAGGAATTATTTCATTTTGTCCTAGAGTTGATACAAAAACTCCATGAGGTTAAAAATGTGTGTTTCTGGAGAAGGCAATGGCACCCCACTCCAGTACTCTTGTCTGGAAAATCCCATGGATGGCAGAGCCTGGTAGGCTGCAGTCCATGGGGTCGCTAAGAGTCAGACACGACTGAGTGACTTCACTTTCACTTTTCCCTTTCACGCATTGGAGAAGGAAATGGCGGCCCACTCCAATGTTTTTGCCTAGAGAATCCCAGGCACGGGGGAGCCTGGTGGGCTTCCGTCTATGAGGTCGCACAGAGTTGGACACGACTGAAGCGACTTAGCAGCAGCAGCAGCAGCAGGGTTTCTCCCTGGGTCCTGGGTCCTGGGAATATGATGGAAAAGGAAGTGCCAGGAATCTGCCTTCTCACAGACAACAATCACACTAGCAGAATCTGTCTGATTTAACTATTTGAAACTCCAGAGTCTACTGAAGGCTTGCAAATTTCAGGAGAAGTCTTGGGCAGTAAATTGCAGTCCTATTGCTTTGGTCAATTTCAGCTCTTACCACAGGAAATGAAAGACAAAAGAACTATAAAGTATATACAGAAAACAACAGAATGATGGTAGTCCTTCCTTATCAGTAATTGCTTTAATGTAAATGGATTAAATTCTCCCATCAAAAGACAGAGATTGACAGTATGGGGAAAAATACCATGATCCAACTTCACGCTTTCTACAAGAGACTCACTTTATATTCAAAGATAGTAACAGATGGAAAGTAAAAGGATGGAAAAAGATACTCCATGCAACTAGTAACCAAAGAGAGCAGAATATGGCTATACTAGTTTATATCAGACAAAATAGGCTTTATATCAAAATAAGTTTTTAATGGGTATAGAGTTTCAGTTTTGCAAGATGAAGGGAGTTTTGAAAGTGGATGGTGGTGATGGTTGTACAACAATATGTAGGTATTTAATAACACTGAACTGTACACTTAAAAATGCTTATGATAACAAATTATATATTATGTGTATTTTAGCAGAATCAAAAACAATTTTAAGGGGAAAAAAATGAATGCTTGTATTGATATAATCTCCTAATACAGAAAAGGTCACATGGTAATCATGTTTGCAGAGACATAAGATAACCCTCATTATGATTTATTAAAACACAGTAAAGGAAAGATCTAATAGTAATAGCATGCTTGTCTCCATATCCAATGAGCTCTTTTCAACCAATTTCCTGACTGACTTCTCAGCTACATTTGATACAGCCTATCACTTTCTCTTTCTATGTGATCAAAATATTAGATATCCAAATATAAAATATTTCTAAATCTAATTGTGTAATAGTATCCTGAGGAGCCTATTGAAGCCTGAGGCAAAAAGGAAAATTCAATAATTCTGATCTTGTCTTTATTTAAAAGTTTGATGTTTTATCATGGCTTTTTACATTAACTTGGTTTTTTTCCAAACACTGCATTAAAACATTACCTATCATAATCACTGGATTTTTGGCACCCTCTTAAATTTTGTGTCCTGAGGTAAGTCCCAGCCTTGAAAGGACTCTTCCTGTCACTTCTGTAATACCACTGTTTACTAGTTTTTCCCCTTGCTTTCTGGCCTCTCCTGCTCAGTCTTTTTTTGCAGCTGTTCCTCTGTCTGTCACTTGAAGGCCAATGTTCTTCAGGATTCCAAAGTTTTCTTTCTTTTCTCTACACATATTGTCTGGGTTATCTCAGTTACTTCTACATTCTATTGCTTGTCAAACTATTTCCCCTTCACTTTACCCTCCAGCCTACTAGGAGCCACACTGTATCAATAATGTAATCTTAATCTAACCCCAATCCTCTGCTCTTGTAGATCATTCAATTTCTGCTCCCATGATGCATTTCTGGAGACATACTTCCACTTCCAGTGAAGTACTTCCTCTTGCCAAAATTTAAATTTCTGTGCCCATCAAAACCCTCTCCCCACCTCCACCATGCCTACCTCATATCCTAGTATACAGGACAGAAGAGAAAGAAATAGAAACCCTCCAGAACCCTCCATTTTATCCTTCCCTCCACTTCACCCTCCAACTGCTCAGCTCTGCCAAAGTCTCTCTCAGCTTTACAACTTCATGCACATTGTTTTTTCTATCTGGCATATTCCCTTACTTGCTAGTAAACTTATACCTTTCCTTCAAGCCTCATCCTGCATATCCCTTCCAGAGAGACCTCTGCCCTCTAGATTACATTAGGTTCCCCTGCTATGTGTGCAGGGGCTCTCTACCTTCTCTTTGTTATTCCTTTCTATGTATTATCCTAACTACTCATCTCATTTCCTTTGTTCCTCACTAGACCATAAACTCCATAAAGGCAAAAGCTACAATCATCTTGTTCACTGTATATACAGCTTTAGCACACTGCTCAGGATTTATCAGAAACTTCAGTAAGTAATTATACAAGGAAAGGAGGGTAGTCAGAGAGAATCACACAGCATCTAAGCAGAACCAGGGCAATCAATAAGCAACAGAGCAAATCAGCAAAAGGCAGTAGACACAAAGATCACAGAATCCAGCCACTATTAAGAAAAAGCTAAGTAGAAACTCCCCGTTTTTTTTTTTTTCTAATCCTGTACACATCTTTTCTGCTAAATAGCCAGGACTCCTTACCCTAGTGAAAGAAAGTGAAGTCGCTCAATCGTGTCCGACTCTTTGCAACCCCATGGACTGTAGTCCATCAGGCTCCTCTGTCCATGGGATTTTCCAGGCAAGAGTACTGGAGTGGGGTGCTATTTCCTTCTCCAGGGGATCTTCCCAACCCAGGGATCGAACCCTGTCTCCTGCATTGCAGGCAGACACTTTACCGTCTGAGCCACAAGGAAAGCCCCCTTACCCTAGTACTACCTGTATAATAGGCACAGTGCAATCCATTTGTTGACTTGGCTGACCTGGGACCTCTGAAATCTTGGCAGACCTCTGCATGGCCATCTGGCCTTTAGAATCCCCCCTGAAACTCGCTTCTGCTCTTCTGTGATCAAATGCCCTGTCCATTGATCTTTTCCACGATGTAGGGTTTTACTTGCTGTTTGCTGGCTCTTGCATCTCACTGGAGAGTAGTACAGAATGGCTTCACACAGCAGTAAGGAAGAGATTCAAGCTGGATAGTTCACAAAAGCTCACTGTGAAGCTTAGAACTGCTTCTTAACATGGTTAGGTTTATAATGCTCTCCCAAAAAGATTATATACAGTGTGCTCATATTATACGATGTGTGAAACTGACACATATGATTTTACTGATCAACAATTTGAAACAAGTCCAACTGTATAGATTAAAAAAAAATTCAATTGCTTACCTTTTAGCCTGTTCATTGAAAACCGATAAAGAGTATAGCTAAAACAAAAGTCAACAGAGGCAATCTAGAAATGTAGAACTTGGCTTTGGGGGGAACTTCACTGAAGACTGTATAGGAGAAGAAAGAAACTTTTCTTATCCTGGGAGAATGACAACTGTCACATGAGCTGGACATAAACACAAGATATCCAGCTTCTTATAACTCCCGAAAAAGGGCTAAATAAATAACAAAAAAACACAGAATAAAGAGCTTCATTAACTTCACTGTGTGTGGTTAATATTCCCTATTAACATGCGGAGATTTGTCAGAAGACACTCAGAGCTCCCTCTGACCACATATCCTTATATGTACACTAAGGGCTGAGACTCATACAGCTAATAACTTCACTAACAAATGAGCATCATCTATAAAAGCACTGCAGCCTTAAATGTTTTAAAGTGGTACATACAGTTGAATGTGAATTCTCCTTGAAAGCCCTTTTTTCTATATCACAACAACATGAGCCCTATTTTTTTAAGGTGATGTCCAAAATAGACACTGCTTAATGTTTGGAAAAAGATCTTATATGTGCTACTCCACAGCAGAGGCTCTTTACAATACATATGAGTACATGCCCAGTCTATTTTTCCTGGGGTCTTTCCCTCTGAGCATCAATATGTAAGCCACAGGAATTTTGATGCCAGCAGGAGGAGACACCACGATAGTTTGACTGCTTCCCAAACAGCAAAGGATAAAGCTCCTTTACAGCAGAGTCCTGCTTTTTACTACTATTTGCCTCACTCCTGGCTTTTCTTGCAATGCCATATCCTCATATTTTTCTTCCAATTAGAAATTCATAAGGGAAATCTGTATACCAAGAGATATACTGAGGAATACATTTTAGATCTTTTGCCCACAGAGGACAGAGTTACCAGGCCTCTGAGATTTTTTTTTTAAATTCTAGCTGACATTTTGGTGCCAACAACAACTGCTGGTTAAATCATCTAATCAGCCAGGATGAGGCCTTTTGTTCCCCTGCTTTTGTGACTTCATTTTTTTTTTTTTTTTGAACATTTAAAGTTGCCAACAATTCCAAATGGTGTCTCATTATTTCTTTCCAATTTGTTTCCATGGGAAGATAAAAACTGTTGTATCTAGAACAAATTATACGAGGATGCATAAATGACCCACCATAAAGTCCTTACAGATATCCTCCTACAATAGTTTGAAAAGGAATTTTTTATACCAAGTCACAAAAGGGAAAAATGCATCTCCACCCTCCTTATCACCTATATTCATTATCAACAACAATAGCAATGATTTATTGAGTACCCACCAGTATCACAGGAGGAACTCTGGGAGTTTAATTTAGTAAAGCGAGACCTATGCAGTTTATCAATTCAGAACAAGGTCAGACATTTGCTTACAGAAACAAAAAGGGTTTTCTCTTCCTAACCATTTTTTATTTAAATTTTTTTTTAAAGTGAAGACAAAAAAGAGGTTAAAATGCAAAGCTGTTTTGTTTTTTTTTTTTCATATATAACTTTCTGACTTACAATAGGTCCAGCATCAGTGTTCAGGTTTATAGCCAGGAGAGGTTATGAAACAGGTGCAGGTATCTGTAAAAAGAAAAATAACAATTACTTTATAAATCTTAAATGATATAAATTTTTCTTTGAGAGTATGATACCTCATGACACCTAAATCCATATAAGAATCTCTTCTTCATTTCTTCTATTTTTGCCCCCCTTTCAGGTTCTGTTTTTGGCATTCTATTTTTAGATTTCTACACTCATTGCTGAGGTAATATGATGTGCAAATTTCCATTAACTGGCAAATACTGAAAAAATCAAAGATTTATTCCTAGAAAATATATAGAAAATTTACCACAATAAATCTCTATAAGAACTTCTATAAGGTTATCTATTCCTAATCTCTTACTAAGATTTAAAACACATAAATACAAATTTTTATTTTTAAATGCTTGTCAAAATGAAAAAGTCCCTATAAGAAGATGTACAAAAATAGAATCGTATTAAGGTACAGAAGAGTAGAAATCTATTGGAATTAATTAACCATAGGATTTGATTCTCTTAAAAAATTGTTTCATACTTAAAATGAATTTTAACATAGAATTTGTGACCAGATTTTCCTTACTTAGCAGACTGCCAGTTCCTGTTTACATACATGATCTCCTATCTTGTCCCTTAATGGAAATCTTTATATTGCTTCACTGTGTAGTTCTACATAAGGTCTACATATGGTTCTCAAAGATTTAATAGTTATTGTACAAATGCAATAAAATTTTTTCGTGTTATTTTAGATGTTATAATAGGTGTTCTCACACTTGGCAAAGTCTTTGCGTAATGCGTGCAGTTTTGGAAAGTAGGTGCAAAACTAACGTTATGAGCCATAGACATGCAGTATTTCCCAAAGCTCATAGCTCTTTATTTTCTGTCCCTGCAAAAGAAATTAAATTCCCACAGAGTAAAGAAAATATGAACCCAGACTAACTGTGAAAGGACCATGACCCATTGCTGATTACTTGAGATTTGGGGACATAACCAATACATGTACTCTCAGCTCATCCTCAGGGTTAGTGCATCGTTGGTTAAAGTATATCCACAATGAACAGCCTTCCTTGTGTACAAGTGTCTAGCATTATATCCTCCACTGTCTCTGGCTATAATCACTACAGTCACTGTTTTGTCTTAGTAGAGCTTCCTAGGTGGTGCTAGTGATAAAGAACCTGACTGCCAACGCAGGAGACAACAGATATGGGTTCAATTCCTGGGTTGGGAGGATCCCCAGGAGAAGGAAATGGCAACCCACTCCAGTATTCTTGCCTGGAGAATCCCATGGACAGAGGAGCCTGGTGGGTATAGTCCATAGCGTCGTGGAGTAGAACATGACCGAAATGACTTAACACACCCAGAGCCACTTGAAATAACCAATCTCTGAGTAACCTCTACAAATCATTTGAGACTTGGGAAAAAAGAACCTCTCTGAAGAGGTTCCCATTCTATCTTTAGCCTTAGTATTTTTCCCAGAAAAGAATAAACCATGTCTTTTTCAATAGCATCTGTGTGTATTTGACTGAATGATACCCCAAGGAGCAGTGATACAACACAGGAGTTACGAGAATGAAGACAGTCACTAAAATCCCTTAAGCCACAAATTAAAGTTGCTCAGTCATGTCCGACTCTTTGTGACTCCGTGGACTATCCAGTCCATGGAATTCTCCAGGCCAGAATACTGGAGTGGGTAGCCTTTCCCTTCTCCAGGGGATCTTCCCAATCCAGGGATCGAACCCAGGTCTCCCATATTGTAGGAGGATTCTTTTACCAGCTGAGCCACCAAGGGAAGCCCAAGAATACTGGAATGAGTAGCCTATCCCTTCTCCAATGGATCTTCCCAACCCAGGAATTGAACCGGGGTCTCCTACATTGAAGGCAGATGCAACCTGCAAGGTTTTCTCCTTAATCTTGATGGCCTGTCCAGATAGCCTGTCCAGATGGCCTGTTAGTGACTGAACAACAACTACAATGATTAGAATTAGAAAGTAATAATGAAATTTTAAGTGGTAGTAGGACAAAGGTCTGTGCAGTCAAAGCAATGGTTTTTCCAGTAGTTATGTATGGATGTGAGAGTTGTACTATAGAGAAAGCTGAGCACCGAAGAACTGATGCTTTTGAACTGCAGTGTTGGAGAAGATTCTTGAGAGTCCCTTGGACCCCAAGGAGATCAAAACAGTCAATCCTAAAGGAAATCAGTCTTGGATATTCATTGGAAGGACTGATGCTGAAGCTGAAACTCCAATACTCTGGCCACCTGATGTGAAGAACCGACTCATTGGAAAAGACCCTGATGCTGGGAAAGATTGAAGGCAGGAGAAGGGGTCAATAGAGGATGAGATGTTTGGATGACATCACTGACTTGATGGACATGAGTTTGAGTAAGCTCTGGGAGTTGGTGATGGACAGGGAAGCCTGGTGTGCTGCAGTCCATGGGGTTGCAGAGTTGGACATGACTGAGTGACCGAACTGAAGACAAAATGTGGAAGAGTGGGAAAGAAAGGAGCTTCTTTGTAATAAAATTTGAAATCAGGGAATATGATGCCTCCAGGTTCGTTCTTCTTTCTCAAGGTTGCTTTGGCTATTTAGTCTTTGGTGGCACCACACAAATTTTAGGATTGTTCGTTTTACTGTGAAGAATACCACCAGGATTTTGACAGGGATTGCATTGAATATATAAATTGCTTTGGGTAAAATGAATATTTTAACAGTGTTAATTCTTCCAATTCATGAGCACAGAATATCTTTCCATTTATTTGTGTCTTCAATTTTTTTTCCTGTAATGTCATAGTTTTCAGTATACAGATTTTCTGCCTCCTTGGTTAAATTTATTCCTAGGTACTTTATTCTTTTTCTTGCAATTGTAAATAAGATTGTATTCTTAATTTCTTTTGGTAATTTGTTTTAGATTTTTGCATACTGATTTTTGTATCCTGCAACATTACTGAGTTGGTTTATTAGTTCTAACAGTTTTTTAGGTGTTTTTCAAGGTTTTCTGTTTATAATGTTGTGTCATCTGCATGTAGTTACAGTTTCACTTCTTCCTCTCCTAATTGCTCTGTTTGGGACTTCCAATGCTATGTTTATTTTGTAATAAAATACAAATTTTATTACAAAGCAGTATTAATTAAAAAAACAACAACAGTGTGATATTGGCATCAAAACAGACACAGAAGATGAGATACTTGGATACCATCACTGACTCAATGGACATGAACTTGAGCAAAGGTCAGGACATAGTGGAAGACAGAGAGGCCTGGTGTGCTGCAGTCAATGGGATTAAAGAGTTTGACAGGACTTAGTGACTGAAGGACAGTAGTCAATTAACTTATGACAAAGGAGCCAAGAATATACAATGGGGAAAGGACAGTCTTTTCAAAAAACTGGGTATTGGGAAAACTGGATAGCCATATGCACAAGAATGAAATAGAACAACTGCCTTGCACCATACTCAAAAATTAACTCAAAGAGGATTCAGTACTTGAATGTAAAACCTGAAACCATAAAACTCCTAGAAGAAAGCATAAGTCATAAGCTTTTGACATAGGTCTTAGCAATGTTTTTGTTTTTTTTTTTATCAGACACCAAAAGTAAGAGCAGCAAAAGTAAACAAGTGGGACTATATCAAGAAAAAAAAAAGAAAGGAGCTTCTTTTTTCAAAGTAGCTCAGTGTCCTATCAACTAAGAAATGGATATATCCAGTTGTGGTATATTCTCAAATGTAATCTTTATAGTAGTTAAAACAATTATATCTAATGTAGCAACATGGGGAAAAACATCTGAAAAATTTAAGCTTGAATGAGGAAATCAAGTTGGAATGTATTGTGTACTGAATAATACTATACATTGAATTTTTAAACCCATAATATAACATTATGTATTGATACGGACACATACATGTAAATGAAATGCATAAAACTTTGATGGGAAGCAGAAAAAATTACCTTGGGAATAGTTACTTCTGGGCAACTTAGGGAGTTGTGGGCTAGGGAGTAAGTAGAAGACTTGATACCTGCTTTGCTGCTTTTATTTCAAAATGTCTGAAACAAAGATGGCAAAATGTAACTATTTGTTAAGTGTTAAGAGATAGTTACATGGTACCTGTTATATTCATTTCTATAAATTCCCGAATATTTGAAAGTTTTTTATTTCAATGTAGTTTTCTGAATGTTTGAAATAGTTTATCATTTTAACTGCACCACTGAGGTGGGAAAAGTTGCGAGAAATAGACAATTACACATTGTGAGGTAGGGAAAGTATTGATAGACAATGTATACTCTTTTCTGAGGAAAGAGAAATAAGGCCATGGGAGAGATTGACTGGCCATTGGTAAATGCAAGGAACATGGAGCAGTTTGGTGGCTATTCTGAGCAGACAGTTTGGGGAGGGAGAAGATGTCAAAGTCATGGTTAGATAGAACATGGGAGGAGAGAGGGGGCTGAGAGGATATAGTGTCCTATTGCAGGGGGAACCATATGTAAATGAAATGTTTGAAACCTGAACGATAACTGAATGCAGATGCTGGGCCGGAGCCAAGACTCAGACACATCCCAGTTAGGGAGAATAAGAAGACATCTACCACCCTAATTCCCTCCTTCAGACACAGACTTTATTGGAATAAACTCAATTACCTGAGACTGTGATCCTCCTGGGCAAATAGTTAAATCCTGACCCCAGTTACGTTTCACACATATACATCTGTGTCTGTTTAATTGAGGGAAATTCAAGTAAAATCCGGAGAAGGCAATGGCACCCCACTCCAGTACTCTTGCCTGGAAAATCCCATGGACGGAGGAGCCTAGAAAGCTGCAGTCCATGGGGTCGCAAAGAGTCGGACACGACTGAGCAACTTCACTTTCACTTTTCACTTTCATGCATTGGAGAAGGAAATGGCAACCCACTCCAGTGTTCTTGCCTGGAGAATCCCAGGGACGGGGAAGCCTGGTGGGCTGCTGTCTATGGGGTCGCACAGAGTCGGACACGACTGAAGCGACTTGGCAGCAGCAGCAGAAGCAGCAAGTAAAATCAGAAACAAGAGACAACAGAATATTTACCGAAGGGAGCTAAGTGCCTGGTGCAGTAAATTCAGCAAAGGACCTGAGCGGAGGGCAGAGAATTTAGCAGCTCACAACAGAACCTAAGAGCACGCAGGTGTTCTAGCAACATGTTGGAGCCCTGTTCATATGAATTAACATCTGGCTCACAACTGAGAAACTTTAGGGCACAAGCCTCTGCACCATTCCCCAAACTGAAGAAAAAAATCAGTTTTTCACCCTGCAAAACAAAATTGGTGAAGCTATTAGCAAGGATCCCAAACGAGAAGGTATTGGCGGCCGCCAAGCCCCAATTTACCAGGCTCAAAGGCAGCTGCAACATCAGAGTTCCAACCAGATTAGTTCCAGGTGGAAGTTCTGGCTGCAGCAGGAGCAATGACATTCAAGACAGGGGACAGCACTGTTTATCTAACTCACCATGCTTTAAGGCTAACCAAGCCTATTCTAGAACCCTTTGTCTTCACCGTTGCAAATGATGCTCCATTGGCTGCAGCCTCTGAGATGAGAACCACAGCAAGGCAGTGATGGCAGTGTTGTGACAGGCTGGCACCAATGAGGCAGCAGCACCAAGCCTTTCGCTGGGATCTGCAGCTCGACTGCAGTAGCAACGGCAGAGTCCCAGTTTTGGCAGCAGTGGTTTTCAGTATAGGAAGGCTCAGAAGTGAGCTCTAGCTGGGCTCAGCATGGATAAAGGAAAAGCATCTTGTGAGGGAGTTTCCACAAGTGCATGGAGGAGGGGAACTCCACACTAACTGTGATGGGTAGATGAGGCGTAGAGGAATTGAGACACGAATGCTTCTGTGCTCCCAGGGTGGGAAAAGCTGAGATGTTCAAGTCACCATCACTTGCTACTGTGAAAGACAGCACGTTTATGAAAGACTCTGTGCTTCAAAGGACATGTGTATTCGCTCAATTGTATCCAACTCTTGGCGACCCTATGGACTGTAGCCTGTCAGGCTCCTCTGTTCATGGGATTTCCCAGGCCAGAATACTGGAATGGGCTGCCATTCCCTTCTTCAGGGGACTTTCCCGACCCAGGGATCGAACCTTGGTCTCCTGCATTGCAGGCAGATTTTACCATCTGAGCTACAAGGGAAGTTTGTGCTTCAGAGGAAGAAAATCATGATAAAATAAAACACACGTCTGAATTAGATCATTCTTCCCAATGTTTTTGTATACTTCTAAGATAGGGAGTCTTATAAGAGAAATTTTTTTTGGTTAAAAGGGGGAATGGGAAGGGAAGAGGAAAAGAAAGTAGAAACTGCAAATGACCAAATATATCCACTCATGATACATCATGATGACAATTGCTTCAATTGCAAACAATGAGAAACATGTGAGACTTGAGCCTGTTTTAAATGAAACTTCATGTAATAACTAGAATTTTAGCCTGAAGCCTGATGGTCTAAGGGGAGAGGTGACAGCACCCCTGAAGCAGGGATGACAGTGGATATAAATCCAGGTGAGATGAGGAGAAGCTGAGCCATAACAGTGACGTCAGAGCTGGCCCCAAATCTAAAAAGCCCCCGAAATCGCTCCCAGACACTTAAAAGCCCATAATACAAGCAGTCCTCAATTTACAAAGTATGTGAATATGTGAATAAAGAAAAATAATGAAAGTGGGAAAGGCAGGAGCAGCAGAAACAGTGGAGATAATTCTGATGCAGTAATGTCCAGAAATAAGGTGGAAAGGGAAGCTAGTCATCCGCTCACATGTCCTCTGTGGAGAAGCATCTTAGCTGATCGGTTAGTTGAAAGTGCAGGTGCCTTTACTCACCCAGCACTTTGTCCGTATCAGGAATCATGCTGGCTTCAATGAGAGATGCCCCTCTGGCTTCCACAGTCCCATCAGTTGCTGTCTGAGAGGGCGGCGAAGAGAGACTGCATACTGACCCCAGTGGGCCTGGCCCGGCCTCCTGAAGAGGGCAGGTGGCACACATGTGGGCTGTCTCTGCCTTCCTGAGCCCTGCCCAGGTATAAACACACAAGTGTTACGGCAAAGATCACAAGGGGACCAGGAGAGACGCACGCATGCTGCACTCCTGCTGCCAAGGTAACAGCTAGCTTCGATTCCTGGCAACAGGATCCTTCCGGACCTGCTGTCAGAGAAGCTGAGGGATTAGCCAGACCTCTCCCACTAGGAGGTCACTGCCCTCCAGAGAGCAGATCAATATATCAATCCCACCAGAGAAGACCGTCAGCATCGCTCAGCTGTGGGGACAGCCGTAGCCCTTGAACTTCATGTCTTCCGATAAAGGCAGTATCCACATAGCAGCAGGCTGTCTCCAGGCAGCCTGGAGATGACTTTCGGGCAGCCTGGCTTCTGTGGAAAAATGGTCCCTCATCAAATGTCA
The DNA here is from genome assembly GCF_003369695.1 of Bos indicus x Bos taurus. Classification (NCBI taxonomy): domain Eukaryota; kingdom Metazoa; phylum Chordata; class Mammalia; order Artiodactyla; family Bovidae; genus Bos; species Bos indicus x Bos taurus. The sequence continues at coordinate 85,947,257 of NC_040081.1, read as the reverse complement.
GCACTTCCTTTTAGTGAGATTCAAATCCTGTCATCATGGGACCTGAGGGTTTGATGATACCTGGACACCATCCTGCCTACAGACTTTTTAAAGGAATCTGTTCACTTCAGTTCAGTCGCTCAGTCGTGTCCGACTCTGCGATCCCATGACTCACATCCATCGAGTCAGTGATGCCATCCAGCCATCTCATCCTCTGTCGTCCCCTTCTCCTCCTGCCCCCAATCCCTCCCAGCATCAGAGTCTTTTCCAATGAGTCAACTCTTCACATGAGGTGGCCAAAGTACTGGAGTTTCAGCTTTAGCATCATTCCTTCCAAAGAAATCCCAGGGCTGAGCTCCTTCAGAATGGACTGGTTGGATCTCCTTGCAGTCCAAGGGACTCTCAAGAGTCTTCTCCAACACCACAGTTCAAAAGCATCAATTCTTCGGTGCTCAGCCTTCTTCACAGTCCAACTCTCACATACACACATGACCACAGGAAAAACCATAGCCTTGACTAGACGAACCTTTTTGGCAAAGTAATGTCTCTGCTTTTGAATATGCTATCCAGGTTGGTCATAACTTTCCTTCCAAGGAGTAAGCATCTTTTAATTTCATGGCTGCAATCACCATCTGCAGTGATTTTGGAGCCCAAAAAAATAAAGTCTGACACTGTTTCCCCATTTATTTCCCATAAAGTGGTGGGACTGGATGCCATGATCTTCATTTTCTGAATGTTGAGCTTTAAGCCAACTTTTTCACTCTCATCTTTCACTTTCATCAAGAGGCTCTTTAGTTCCTCTTCACTTTCTGCCATAAGGGTGGTGTCATCTGCATATCTGAGGTTATTGATATTTCTCCCGGCAATCTTGATTTCAGCTTGTGTTTCTTCCAGTCCAGCGTTTCTCATGATGTACTCTACATATAAGTTAAATAAGCAGAGTGACAATATACAGCCTTGACGAACTCCTTTTCCTGTTTGGAACCAGTCTGTTGTTCCATGTCCAGTTCTAACTGTTGCTTCCTGACCTGCATACAAATTTCTCAAGAGGCAGGTCAGGTGGTCTGGTATTCCCATCTCTTTCAGAATTTTCCACAGTTTATTGTGATCCACACAGTCAAAGGCTTTGTCATAGTCAATAAAGCAGAAATAGATGTTTTTCTGGAACTCTCTTGCTTTTTCCATGATCCAGCGGATGTTGGCAATTTGATCTCTGGTTCCTCTGCCTTTTCTAAAACCAGCTTGAACATCAGGAAGTTCACGGTTCACATATTGCTGAAGCCTGGCTTGGAGAATTTTGAGCATTACTTTACTAGCATGTGAGATGAGTGCAATTGTGTGGTAGTTTGAGCATTCTTTGGCATTGCCTTTCTTTGGGATTGGAATGAAAACTGACCTTTTCCAGTCCTGTGGCCACTGCTGAGTTTTCCAAACTTGCTGGCATATTGAGTGCAGCACTTTCACAGCATCATCTTTCAGGATTTCAAATAGCTCAACTGGAATTCCATCGCCTCCACTAGCTTTGTTCGTAGTGATGCTTTCTAAGGCCCACTTGACTTCACATTCCAGGATGTCTGGCTCTAGGTCAGTGATCACACCATCATGATTATCTGGGTCGTGAAGATCTTTTATGTACAGTTCTGTGTATTCTTGCCACCTCTTCTTAATATCTTCTGCTTCTGTTAGGTCCATACCATTTCTGTCCTTTATCAAGCCCATCTTTGCATGAAATGTCCCCTTGGTATCTCTAATTTCTTGAAGAGATCTCTAGTCTTTCCCATTCTGTTGTTTTCCTCTATTTCTTTGCATTGATCGCTGAGGAAGGCTTTCTTATCTCTCCTTGCTATTCTTTGGAACTCTGCATTCAGATGCTTATATCTTTCCTTTTCTCCTTTGCTTTTTGCTTCTCTTCTTTTCACAGCTATTTGTAAGGCCTCCCCAGATAGCCATTTTACTTTTTTGCATTTCTTTTCCATGGGGATGGTCTTGATCCCTGTCTCCTGTATAATGTCACGAACCTCAGTCCATAGTTCATCAGGCACTGTATCTATCAGATCTAGGCCCTTAAATCTATTTCTCACTTCCACTGTATAATCATAAGGGATTTGATTTAGGTCAGCATGCCTGAAATTCAAAGTACAAAAGGACATATCTCTTCTACAGCCCTAGGTGTCCTAACATATTGCATATGTACTTGGGTTTCCCCTGCCTTGACCAATTCATAGGTTTGGAACAGGAATGCCTAGCAATTACAAGACCCCAAAAGCCCCCTTCTCTCCCCAGGAAGTGTCTCTAAATACCAGATTTCTCAACAGTGAACAACTGACACCACCTTCCTGCAGTCCTGGCTCCCTGAGATGACTGCCAAGGCCACTGAGAGCTTCAGCTCTGCCATAGAAACACCTGAAAGCTGATGAAGAACAAGCATTACGTCACAATTCCACCAAAGTAGGGGATGTGCCTATGGGCTAAGTTGCTTCAGTCGTGTCTGACTCTTTGCGATCCTATGGACTGTAGCCTGCCAGGCTTCTCTGTCCATGGGATTTTCCAGGCAAGAATACTACAGTGGGTTGTCATGCCCTCCTCCAAGGGCAGGAGGAGCAGGGAAGAAGGTTGGGAAGTTGCCCTTCCCAACTCAGGGATCAAACCCGCATCTCCTGCAGCTCCTGCACTGCAGGCAGATTCTTTACCGCTGAGCCACCAGGGAAGCCCAGAATAGGGGATAGTTCTCCACAACTTCATTCATAAATTATTACATAGATCTCAAAACAGCAACACTTTGTTCTTCCAATGTTCCACAGGCCCTCCCTAGCACTCAGACAAGGATGTGTGGGGCCTGGACAGAGTATGAGATGAAGAAAGCATCCTCAATGTGTCCCCAAAGTATCCACCCCCACCAACCCCCAGCCACCTCCAGCCCTTATTTCTTTAGGATGAATTATTGCTGAGCAGACTGCTCAGACCTTTTTGTAGATAGATTTCTAGAAATCTTGCAAATTTAAGGAAGACACAGGCCTGGGAGACACAGGCCTCCCAGAATGACCAAACCTGGGATAAGTACAGTTAAGGTGACTTGATTTATGACCATGTACATTATTTTCTTAAGGAATATGACTTCTTCACAAAGGAAGACAAAACTCTCATTAAATAAGAGAAAAGGGCTTCAACTAAGCAAGAACAAAGATTCTGCCTAGGTCCATATTTACACACCCAAGAGAGAAGACAAGGATGTGTTTAGGAAAACTGGAGTAAGAAATCTCACAGCTTGAAACATTCCTCCTTTGACTGGCCTTTTTAAGAATCAAGGCTGTTCTACTGTCAGATACATAGAATCAAGGAGATACCTGACATCTGTCTCTCTTAACCATTGCTTCCTCAACTATGAATATCAAGGGATGTTAACTTATGAGACTCTGATAAGAGGTATAGATCTTCTCACCAGAAAAACAAACACAAACACTTCCATACAAAATTCTGCACATAATTTTAGGAGGTAAGTTTCACAAATCTTAAGATTTAGGTTAAGAATCCCTGAACTAGATGATTTCTGAGATTTCTTCCAACTCCAAAATGAGTTTAGGGACGATCTGGTTAAACATGTCAGACTAAACAATCTTGTTTTGCTCTGCTCCCTCCTAAAAACTTACAAGAAAATGATACCAACCAGAAAAATAATTAAAAATGAGTAAAGGAAGATCTTCTGGAGTAGGAAATGGCAATCCATTCTAGTATTCTTGCCTGGGAAATCCCATGGACAGAGGAGCCTGGCGGCTACAGTCCATAAGGTCACAAAGAGCAGGACATGAATGAGTTTGCATACATATATAAGTTAACAAAATAAACAAAAGTAGAAAGTATATGGACCATTCAACACTGGAACCACTGAAATTGAAGGCACTAGTACCGATGAAGGGATGGAAGTCAATCAAGGTTTACTCTCTTATATAGGCTCTACCAAAGCCAAGTAACTCATTTTGTATTCTTTTTCTTAAAGCGGAACCTCTAAATTACATAAGATTTATGCTCCAAAAATAATGAATCTGTCCTTCAGTGTGGCTGAAATGAAGTCTTCATAAAAACAGTTGGATCCCAAGAGGCTCTTCCTCAACCAGGGAATCACTGTGTCTGTGGTACACCAGAAACTAACAAAACATTGCAAATCAACTATACTTCAGTAAAAAAAAAAAAATCTGGAGCACAGTGGACATTCAATAGTGTCTGATAAGTAAATTAAGAATGAATTAATTAATTAATTCATTAATGCCAACTGTACATTTAACAAGGATTTCATGCATTTTGAGGGCCCATAATGTGTTGGCTAACTTCCAGAACCCATTCACGGAAACACAGTACTATTATATTCAAATCATTCCTCATGCTATCTTTTCTGCATAGAATGCATCCTTTTTTTCTTAGAGCTTCTAAAATCTTGCTTTTCCTTATCAAGGTTTTTCTAAGCAATGAGACAAAAAGAGGCCCATTCTATCTAAACAAGCATTTTCCTGAAACTCACGCTTGATTAACATAAATATTTACATTTGCACTGATTTTTCTCAATAATGCATAAGCATTCAGTATACTTGCAAGATTATTTTGTTAATGTACAGAAAAAACTTAATTATCTATTTTTATTGGAAATAGGAGAAAAAACAGGGGAAGTGTCATCCATACAAAATCTTGCTTTCAAATTCTTGGGCATCATTAAGTATAATACATAACAAACCCATTTGCTACAATGCTTATTATTTCATATTTATTTTTTCCCTTTTATAGTCTATAACCAAACCTTGTCAACCAAAATACTGATCTTCTTTAACTGAGGAAAAGTATAGAAACAAATGCAAGCAAACTAGTTACAGTTTGTTCATTAGCATGCATAATGAAGAACTGAGTATCTTATTTCGGTCTATCTTTGTCTACCTAATGTTGAGAGTGATGGGTAGAAAAAGACAGAAACCAAAATTAGAAGTATATACTCTAAGAACTTCAGGATCATTTTTTGCTAACCAACTTCCTGCAGAACCTTCGCAAATATCCTGATATATTTTGTTCACATTTATAAAACATTTCACAAACATAAATGATTGCTAATGCTAAATGACAAATACATTCCCATATGCCACAGAAGAATCAAGTATATTACAGAAAACAAAAACAAATCTGAACATTAAAGTGCCAAGGTTTAAAAATTCTTTTATTCATTCAATCAGTGTTTTTCAAGCATCTGCTTCATTTTCCAGAAACCATTCTAGGCACTGAGAACACAGTGGCAAGCAAAACAGGTCTCTGCTCTGGTGGCGTTTACAGTCTAGTGTAGGAAGACAGACTACAAACAAATACATACTTTGTCATAATTTATACAATAAACACAGAGTGAAGGGAATAGTGGAGCAGAGAGGCAGGTGGTTAGGGTAGTCAGCTAAGGCATGTTTATTTAATAAGGTGACATTTGAGAAGAAACTTGAGGAAGTGCTGGAATGAGCCATGAGAAGATCTAGGGGAAAGAGCCCCAGGTAGGGCAACCATCAGGGTAAGGTCCCTGGAACAAGTGTGCTTGGCATATTGAAGGCACAGCAGAGGCCAGTCTTCTGTGAAATAAGCAAGGAGGAGAGCAGTAAGATGTGAAGATCATGAAATACCTTATAAAGAATGTTAGGGATTTCCCTGATGACCCAGTGGTTAAGACTCTATGCTTCCCCTGCAGGAGGTACAAGTTCAATCCCTTGTTGGGGAACTTAGTTCAATCCCTTGTTGGGGAACTAAGATCCCATATGCTGCATGGTGCAGCAAAAAAGTTAAATAAAATATTTTTTAAAAACAGAAGAATAGGAAGGTCTTTTGTCTTGCCTCTGATTGAAATGAAAGACAAAAGATGGGATTCAGTTTCCTTTACCCTACTGATGAGGTCAGCCCTTCATTTCCATCTGGGATGGAATGGAAGGAAGGAAAGGAATATATTAACAGGAATCACAGTACCAAGGAGGGAAGAGATTAGTCCCAATGAACAAGAGACTGATCTGAAATCCACTTAAGATCATAACATGTGGCTCTTGCCATTTTTATCTGAAACATTCTTAATAGCATACTGACACTCATGATTTCCTTTCGTCTAAATGCAGTAACCTATTTTCCTCAGGTGAGATAGAATGCTAGTCTAAATGTAGCTTAGCTATGGTGTCAATAATAGCACAAAAGTGAAAAGCGCCTCTGCACTGGAGATCCCCAATTTCTACTTCTGAATTAAGCCTCGTTCCACTTCCTCTAGGTCCAGGTTAATCCTCATCCTGTGGTGAGCAAACTCAAAGGAGAGGCGTCGACCGTCCGCCAAAGCTAGACCTCAGAACAAACGGCCAAGCACTAGCCCAGCAAATGTGCCAGCATGCAGTAACCTCGTATTTCTGCTTGCGGTATTTTTAGCAGTCATGCTGAGCAACTCATTTTCCCACATTGAGGCTACTAGAATAATTTTCCAACAGAACTTGCACAGAATATTGCCAGCTAATTTGTTTAAGCCTCACAAGCTTTCTTTCTATCCCTTCCTTCTTCCTCCCTCCCTTTCTTTTTCTTAGTAATCATAGTTACATTCTGGGTGTGACTTGTCTCCTTTAGAGGTGAAGTCTCTCCCTGCTTTAGTAACAGAACTTTTCTGTGTTTAATTTTAATGGTAAATTAGGTTCAAAGAAAAGAACATCTGTTCTGAACAATATTAGGATTGGCCTGTGAAGTTCAAGTCCTCCTGGTGAACACTTTCTAGTGAAATATTTTTGTAATTATTGCTACAAAAAGATGAAAAATAATTTTGTTCTTCAAAACAGATGCCAGTCAGAGAGCTCTATGGGAATTCCTGCCTATTCTTCTCTTTACAGCTACCATCACCTGGTCCTTTTCTTCCTGTACCCACTGGTATATGAAGACGCTCATTTATTGTTCACTGCTATGGAGAAGAAGAAATATAACAGAAATTCAGATCATGAGGATGTCACAAGAAAATGTAAATCTCACCTAGATCTTTGGATAATTCCTATTCTATACTGACATCTAACTGGAGGCAAGCAAAGCTATTTAGCACCTTTCCTGGATTGTCTTAGGAAGTGTCATCCATCAAGTATTTATTAGACATTACTATGTGCCAGGTATTGCTCTAGGTGCTAGAGATCGAGTGCTAAAGACAGGTAAATGCAAGGAAGGTTGAAGGTCCCTTCTACTGTTTCCAGTGGAAGGAAACGTGCAGGAGCTGGGGACTGTGATAACAGGATGAAGGAAGGGAATGAAAAGGACCAGGAGTGGAGTGGGGCAGGTGCAATTTAAAATAGGTGGTCAGGGAAGATATCCCTGAGAAGATTCATTTGAACAAATACATGAAAGATTCAAACATATAAGGTATCCTTTCAGGAAGCAATTTTACTTCATGTCATTTCCTTTCTAAAAACATACTCTCTGTGGTGGTTTTAAGGAAGCATATTTTATAGCCTTTTTGATCACTTTATACAGATTTAAATATGTTAGCTCAAAGATGACCATCCCTATCATTAGTATCTAATATTATTCTGGAGGAGACAATAGCTAATGAAATTGGCCAACAGAAGAAATTAGGTATCAAAATATAAAGCAGGAGGTAAACATTATAATTTGTAGATCATCTAACAATTATTTCAGCTTAAAGGAGGAACAAAAATTAACTAAAACTAAAAGAGAAATCAGCAATTTGAATGGTTACAAAATTAATATATAAGTATTAATTGCCTCCATAAGTATTAATACAAACACCAATCAGTTTTAAAATATAAAGGAAGATTAAATTCTATTTACAATAATAACAGAATATTGCAAAATACTTAAGAACAAACTTGACAAGAAGTGTGCAAGAACTTTGAAGAAAATTTTGAAACACTACTAAGGAATACAAAAAATAACCTTGAATACATGAAACTGAATATCAAGTTCATAATTAGGAAGACTCAACATCATGAAGACAGCAATTCTTCCTAATTTAAATCTATAATTTAATATGATTCCAATAAAAATACCATCAGAATTTTTGTTGGAAAAATAGTGAGGTGTATTTAAAAAGTGCATATGGAAAAGAAAAAAGCTAAAAGCCTGGGAAACTCTAAGAAATTTAAAAGTAATAATAAGAGGTGAACAAGCCTACCAAAATTATATTTATTTTGAAACTTTACCAATTAAAATAGTGTGGTGCCACTGAGTGAGTGACAGACAGATGAATAAAACAGACTAGAAGATCTAGAAACAGACGTAAGTATCTGAGGGCGTTTAGTGTGAAGGTGGCGTATAACACCAGTGGGAGATGCATTGTCAAGTAAATGGTTTTAGAACAAGTGGGATAGCTATCTATTAAAATTAGGTCATATCATTTATACCACTATAAATGTTCATAAAAGTTTTAAACGTTAAAAAACTACAAAGAATAGACTCAGACTAGGGAGGGCCTTACCAATAATAACATACAATCTGGAAATCACTAAAAACTGATAAATTCAAGTATATAAAATTTTTTAATTTCCACATAGCAAAAATATTATAAGCAAAAAATAATTTTTTATTTCAGCAAGTATAAAAAGGAATATCCACACATTGCTGGTAGGAGTGCATAAATTGGTAGCAGCTCTATTGAGAGAAATTTGGCACCATCAAAATTAAATTCTAAGTATATACATCTTTAATTCAGAAATTTCTTCTAGGAATTTATCTTGAATATTTATTGATACGTCAGAGGAAAGACATATACAAAGATATTTATGCAGCATTATTTAAAATATTAAAATATTGTACCAATTGGAATACATCTATATAATGGAATCATACACAGCTTTCTCAGAGTAAGGTAAATTGTACTTACTAGTACGAAATGATCTCTGGGATCACTATTATCTTACCTTAGAGCAGGAGCAGAAACAGAGACCCAACACCCGTTGGATTAAGTGCGAGACAGAAGAAGTATGGATGCATGCATCTAGCTTAGCTTTTTCTCTCCCCAAAGAGTTAGCAGTCATGCAGAGGAGACAGAGACAAGTAGAGATGGAGAACAGACCTGGATGCGGTCCAGGACTGGGGAAACTTTCAAAGGGGGAGTAGGAACTTTGAGGTCTGGATCAGAGAGAAAAAGACTCCAAGATGAGTTATCCTTAATGTGTACTCCACACTGACACTTTGCCTCTGAACATTAACCATCTAAACAGCCTGGACACTCTTAAGATGTGTGGGACTTGAGGTGGGCAATCTGCACATCCTATGGATACCGAAGGGAAAGCTCTGCCCCCTGACCAGTGTGGACCTGAGCAGAACCAGTTGGGAATGTCTCTGTCTTTAGGAAATGATGGATGCACCACAACTGTTTCGCACGTCATCCCAAGGAATTTGAAAACTCTCAATGCCCAAGCTTTGTCAATCATTCCCATTCATGATGCCTTCTGTGAAAAACACTGAAAAATGGCTCTCCTGTCACAGCTAATTTATGACGAAGTAAATGAGAATAGTGGTCATCCTTTTGAGTCAGTCATGTCAGGACAGGCACATCTAAGAGCCTTCTGGGGTCCTGTAAACATTCTGTATTTTGACAGGAGGTAGTTAAATGCATGTCTACATACTTTTAAATGTTTGCTTAAAAGTTACAAACCACTGTATATAAATTATACCTCAGTTTTTTAAAATGACCCTGGGATTTCCTTCTATTCAGTCACAACGTACTTGGGCCTGGGTCACCCACATTTCTCTTTCCCCGCCATAAAGGGTCAAACTCACCTGTTCAGCAAAATTCTAGGGCCAAGTAGTACAAATGCTAAGTCAGAAGGAAAACAGAAACACAAACATATTGAGCTGGTGTAGAGATCAAAGAGAAGTAAATAAATGAACTGTGGCTTCATCAAACATTTACACAACAGTACAGGGCAGAACAAAGCAGCCAATAATCAGGATATACGTTGGGATTATATTTGTTTTAGAACAATTTATTTTCAAATTTGTGATTGGCTTTTAAGTCATTTAAGTCTAACATTTTATTAAAAGATTATAATAAAATTTTGGTTAATTGTAGCTTTAATTGTGGCTATAAATTTTAGTGCTTTTACAAATACTTTTTGAAATTAAAAAAATACTCTTTCCTTTTTGAAATATTTTGCATTTGCATTGCCCTGCTGCTAAGTCACGTCAGTCGTGTCCGACTCTGTGCGACCCCATAGACGGCAGCCCACCAGGCTCCTCCGTCCATGGGATTTTCCAGGTAAGAGTACTGGAGTGGGGTGCTATTGCATTGCCCTACAGTCCAGCAATTTATATGTGTCAAAGCAGCTACCAGAATTTTAGCAAGACTAAGAAAAATTTGAAACCCTTTTCACACTGCATTTTCTTTTATCTGCACATATGGGAGACTTCTCTACTTTCAGGAAGGGGTTGTGGAGATTTCCTTTCCTTGGTTCTGAGCCTCTGCTTGTTTCACTAGAAAATAAACACTCCCTAATATCCTATTCCTACCTCCCCCTCTTACTTCTCAACCGAAGCAATTTTTGGCCGAAGGGTAAAGAGCAAAGTTAAGCCATAGGCCGAGGGTGGCCCAAGTCAATGACCTCCAGGGCAAACCCAGCTGAGCTCGCTCCTAACAGAAGCCACGATTTGAGGGGTGTGGGATAAGCAGAGTAACTGTAAAACAAATTGCTACAAGAATAAGGGCTAATGGTAGGAAGAAGCTGCATTAAATTCACCCAACAGCATCATTTTGTCCCAACAGCAATAGTTCCTTCTGTAGAAATCCTATGAATTTTGAGCTCATAACAATATGAGGCCAGGAAACAATCAGATATAAAAGAGAAGAAAGCATTTGATCGTGTTAATAGCAATCATTCCCAACTGTATTCATTTCCCCGCTTCTTGAGAAAAATGACAAAGAAAATATAGAATTTATTCCAGCCCTGCTAAAATACATCTGCTTGGAATTGTTTCTACTATTTATGAATCAAAAACATCTTGACATTTTTAAAACTTTTATTTTCTCACCATTTCTGCGAAGGCCTTACACCTCTGAGTCCCCAGAATAAGACAGGTGTATTATAATGGAAAGAAAATGAACCTGGATCTAGACTATTTGATTTGAAAGCCATGGCTTTCACTTACTAGGTATAAATGAAAGATAAGATCTAGTTTCACAAGGGCGTCATAAGAAGGGTGTCTGTAGCCTGTAACAACTTACACAAATGTAAGACACAGGAGGGGCAGTATTAAAGTGGAGAGAACACAGGCTTTGGATCAAGAAAGATATTGTTTCAAATCTCAGCAGTATGTCTTTGAAGTTAAGTTCCCTGAACTCAATTGCTCCATCTAGATGCCTGCAAGGATTAAATATTAACTTTTATAAAGTTCTAGTCACTTAACAGACACCAATAAATGACAGCTATTATTTTACAAATTTTTCCCCTTTAGTCGCTTTTCATTTGTTTATTCAACAAAAGTTTACTACTAATAGGCACTGCCCTAGGGTATAATGGTAAGCAAGACAAATACAATTCCTGACTTCGTGGAGTGATTGCCTAGCTGGGAAACAAACAGATAATACAATATAATTTTCCATGTAGGGAAAGTATAGAGTGCGATGGGAACACAGATGAGAGACACTTTGGCCAGACTGCAGAAGCTTCTTCGAGAAAGTGATTTTGAGCTGAAAGTTGAAAGCTAAGTAGGAATTAGCAAATGGAGGAGAGGGAGTAAGGGAAATTTTCTAGGCAAAGACATGTGCAAGAGAGATATTTGTCAGAGAAACCTCAAAATATCTATCAGCACATACACTCTGTTCTGGGATTAGAACATAAATACTCTCATATAGATCTTTCTGTCCTTTCCTTGTCCACTGACCTCATGTTTTTCAGCCTTTCATCTGACAAATATCCACGGGCGATAACAGAAGAAAACATAACTTTCATCTTCAGCCAAAATCCTACGATGATCAACCACCATTATCAAGTATAAATTTCTTAAAAAATAAGTATAAATTCCTGGTTATGTGGCCCAGTAATTCACAGCATACATTTTTATGACAACTTGGAGAACCACAAGCATAGTATCAAACTAGATGATGATGGATAAGAACCACTTTCTACTCTCCTTAAGCGTAACAGTTCACTTGGGCAAGTAAAATATAAAATAAATTAGAGCATCAACAAGTATGTGATTAAATATTACTTGAATGATTGGACAATAAATGAAATAGAAATTTAGACAAGGGTGGATCATGATAAAAATCTTATTAATGCCACTGCAGCTTGGGAGTATTTTCCTCACATCATTCAAATTGGCTTATTATACACACACACATACTTTTGACAGGTTCACTTGGTTACTCAACAAATGTTTAAGGGTCTTCTATTACATGTATATAACAGGTACAGGGACAAAACAAAGGTCCTGTCCATACAGACAGATTTTATATTTTTGTTGGCAAAGGAAGCAACAAACAGAAAACAAATAGATACTTTACATATCTCTCTTACGTCACAGCCAAAATTTTAACTTAGGTTACCTGGATTATAAAGCCCAAGTCCAACATCAGCTACGCCACTTCAGTGCTGAAACTTATTTCCCTAAATGATAGAGGTTGCTGGAGGCCTCTGATACCTGGTCGGTTCTGAAACAGTTTGTCCAGGATTTGCCAAGAGATTCCCATGCTTTTTGCTTCCACTGAGCTAGGTCACAGGCTCTTTCTTGTCCTGCACATTTCTTTCTTCCATCTGTATTGATGTTCATTGAAATTTTAGTTCTCATCTCAAACGTATACTAACACACACTAACAAATAGCAACTAACACACACACTTTTCTCTGCTTTAACATCTTCAATAAATTCTCCATTCATTTTCCTCATTCCCCCAAAACAGTTGCTAATTAGTAGTACTATGTGAAAAGTGCTAGTCGCTCAGTTGTTCATGTCTGACTCATTGTGACCTCATGGACTGTAGCCCACCAGACTCCTCTGTCCATGGAATTTTCCAGGCAAGAATACTGGAGTGGGTAGCCATTTCCTTCTCCAGAGGATCTTCCCAACCCATGGATCAAACCTGGGTCTCTTGCATTACAGGCAGGTTCTTTACTGTCTAAGTCATCAGGGAAGCCCAAGTATGCCAGCTGGGCTATACAGTCCTATATGTTACTGTATTTGGATTTATATATATTAACAATTTGTGAAAGTTGCTTAGTCGTGTCCGACTCTTTGCGACCCCATGGACTGTACAGTACATGGAGTTCTCCAGGCCAGAATACTGGAGTGGGTAGCCTTTTCCTTCTTCAGGGGATCTTCCCAACCCAGGTCTCCCTCACTGCAGGTGGATTCTTTACCAGCTGAGCCACAAGGGAAGCCCGTATATTAACAATAGCTCTATGATTAAGCAGTGAAGTATCTAGATATTCTCTGCATTATCTCATTTTATCTTTTCAATAGCACTGCAAGTTATTTAAAAAATGTTTGTGTTTTACAGACAAGGAATTGAGATTCAGAGAGGCTGAACTACTTGCTCAAGATCTGGATATAGTAAATTTGGGTCTTCCCAGGTGATTTCTACTATACCCTGCTGCCTCCCACCTAAAAATGTAGAAATCACACAAATGTGAAATTTGAAAGGACCCCCTAGGATCCTTTACAAGATCCTTTCCTGTGCAGGTGCCATTTCAAAAGTATCCTTTTCCAGTGATCCAGTCTCTTGTAGAAATATTGGCTTATCACTGTGAATCTCAGTTTTCTCATCTATTAAAGGCAATACTTTTAAGTGTCTCACAAGCTTATTGTGAGGATTAAATGATAAAATATGTAAAAGTCCTTTGCAAACAATAAAGCACTTTATAAATGTTCCCTAAATTTTCCTTACAAGTAAGTTAGACTTATAAAACAAATTTTTTTATCTTTGAATTTAAGTCATTATAAATGAATTCTCCTTAATATATCTCTGACTTCATAATCACAGATTTAAAGAGAGAAACATATCCACAACTTTTCCTAGTAGGCAAATTACTTTATGTTAATGTTACTACTAGACATAAGACTAAGATTACAGTGTAAGTTTTTTTCAAACACTTTTAGAGATGGAGGAAAATATCAACTTTGGAACAGCTATGTGAATGTGAATTTTATCTTGTTAATGTGCAGCTATGTAAAATAATTAATATGGCTGGATTAATATGGAGGGATTTTAAATGAATTTTCTTATATAATTTCATTAGAATTTGTGCACATATTAAAAATATCAATGCAATTAGAATAAACATTTATTGAGCACTTGACACCTGGTAACTCATTTAATAAAATTTCTCAATTATAGGAAAATGATAATTTAACAATGAAAGGAAAGTCAACAGGAAAGTTAGTGTAGCAAGCTAATAAAATAATATTACAGGCAAAGGAAAACTACCTAGAATATATAACCTGACTTTTACCAGAGCCTTTGGTATGTTACTGTATCCAACAATAGAAATGTTTCAGAACACTTCATAGAAACTACAGATAAAATAGGTTAAATTTTATTATCTATAAGATGCCCAAATGCATACTCATTTAAAACTGATCCATGGGTATATTATCTCCCTTTATCCAGGTAAATGGAAAGTTAATTTCTTTAAATACTGTTTCTTTAGCTTTCAAATTCATCAGAGTACATTAATCTTAAAATCTGTCATTTCTCAAATTGTTTCTGTCCTTCTTTGCTTGACTTCATATTGCTTCCCTTTTTTTCCTAAGGATTTTATTCTAAAAGGTCATAAGAATATTTTATTCTAAAAGGCCATATTTGTATGTGTGTGTGCGCGCGTGTGTTTGTATGCACAGTATTTGCATCTTTTTCTAGACTATTATTTCTCTTGTTAATAAATAGAAACCAGATCAGGACCGAAGGTTCATACCTTCCTCGTCTCTTATTAAGGTAGAAAGGTGAAAATATATATTATGTCTTTCACATTGCATAAGCCCACCTTGCTAAATAAAAACACTTACTGTTTTACTTACAGCCAGTGTCCTTCAAATTGCTTGTGGTGATATATTTTTTCATCAATGGTGATGGGAAAATCAAAGAAATTCAGTTTTCTGCCTTCTAAGCTTTCTGCCTTCTTTTATCTCTGAGTGATGCAGGCTCAAGAGTTGCCAAATGAGATGGACAAAGGCAGCCAGATAGGGCTTCCTAGCCAATCTAAAAATAGCAGGTGGTGGTGGACAGATATTATACCATTTCTCTCTTGTTCTTTTATTTTTTTCTAAGAGCCAGGTACCATACACATGACTTGTTCAAAATTAAAATAGTACAGAAAGAATTGTATTCTCTCTTGTCCTAAGATCTAGATGCATGGTCAGTTAGGTAAATTGATGTGAAATTCAATGTAAAGCTACATTCTGCATTTCATACATCATGATTCCCTTACTCAGTTTCCACTTGCACTGAAAGGAAATCTGACCATAAACTTGCGGGAATCAAGAACTGCCTTTGCTTTTTATTTTTCTTTCCTGGAGCTCCTTAAACAATAACTACTAATATTTGTTATATTTTATAGTTTAAGAGGTCCTTTTACAGACTTTTCTGGCTCCTTACAACAAGTCTATTCCTTGGAAAGCTCCTAGCATTACAATTTGAAAAATGAGAAAACTGAGGCTCACAGAGAGGTTGAAGTTTGCCCAAGGTCATCCAGATTAAAAAAGAGAGTATCTTCCAATTTCACATTTGCCTCACACACACACACACACACGAACATATTCTCTCCCTAAAGGTTCCAACATAAAATGGCATTTAAAGATTAAATTTTTAGTTTTATACATACATGTAAGCACATACAAATATATTCTATAGAGAAAAAGGTTACAATAAATTTGAATTAGAGGTCCTTCACAAATACAAAAGTTCTATAAAATGTGAAAATATAAATTTACTAATCATATCAATTATATAATGATAAATCCAAGAAGTTCATTTTTCAAAATTATTATTCTTTTAGCAAAAGAAATAAAATAGGGAATTGCCATGGATTGTTAAGATTTAGGTTTTGTTTTTCTGAAAGTGGGAACAAAGAAACTCACAGCTTAGCAGGAAATACTAATGTGTAAGTAGTTATCTCTTAGTGGTAAGATTACAAATATTTTTTTCTTCTCATATTTTCTGCACATTTCAAACTTTACAGAGTCAAGAAATTATGGGTTTAACTTTGATGCAAGAAAAAAAAGTTTTACAATATACTTTAAGGGGGAAAAGGCAGGACACAAAGTTAAATATACAGCATGATCTCAACGTAGTAAAAAAGAAAAATGTTTCTTTCTAGGCATAAAGCTGGAAGGTGATAGTCTGCCAGGATAGTACCTCTGAGTGATAGGATCCAGGGATTGCTTTATTTGATATTTCTGTAAAGTCCAAATTGTTTTCATGGGCATGTTGTACTTTTTTAAAGAAAAGAAAAATATTTAGGTTTATTGTCACTGCCAACTGGAAATCAAGTAAAGAAAATCATTTAAAATTATAAATCAATGGAAAACAATATACCCAAATTCTAAATAGTAAAACTTTCAATTTATGCAATGAGCATATCTATCACTAAACATGTCAATAAATTTTGCTAATAATCCAATCTTAGTTTTAAAAATTCTGTATGATTACATTTTCTTTTTTTAAACCTGTTTTTTTTTTTTTTTTTTTTAATTTTCTTGCCTTGCACACAGCTTGTAGGATCTTAGTTTCCCAACCAGGGAATGAACCCATGCCCTTGGCAGTGAAAGTGTGGAGTCCACTGGATTGCCAGGGGGCTCCCTGTATTATTACACTTTCATTATGATATTCAAAATTTTGGTTTTTGAAAATGAATGAAAGCCCTCTAAAGATTACAAATATACACAGATGTGGAAACTAGGTCTATGTATGTGCATAGATGCAACCCATGAGGATGTATAGACATTGAATGGATATGCAAGGATGTGGTAGGATTTCCAGTAGATTATACTTTCTTTATAATTTTCTAGATTTTTAATTTTCTGTATTAAATATTGCTTAAGGACGCATAAATTTAGAATACCTCCCTTTACCTTATTACCTCTCTCCTTTACCTTGTTTGCAATAAAATAGACATTGCAGAACACCAAAGGAATAGAGACCAGTCAAGGATTTCGTTCACTTCCCTGTTGGTCTCTATTGCTATTGTTCAGTTGCTAAGTTGTGTCCAAATTTTTGCGACCACATGGGCTGCATCATGCCAGGCTTCCCTGTCCTTCACCATCTCCTGGTCTTTGCTCAAACTCATGTCCATTGAGTTGGTGATGCCATCCAACCATCTCATCCTCTGTCATCCCCTTCTCCTCCTGCCCGCAATCTTCCCAGCATCAAGGTCTTTTCCAATGAGTCAGCTCTCTGCATCAGGTGGCCAAAGTATTGGAGCTTCAGCATCAGTCCTTCCAATGAATATTCAGGGTTGTTCCTCTGGGATGGACTGGCTTGATCTCCTTGCTGTCCAAGGGACTCTCAAGAGTCTTCTCCAGCACCACAATTCAAAAGCATCAGTTCTTCGGTGCTCAGTCTTCTTTATGGTCGAACTCTCACATCTGTACATGACTACTGGAAAAGCCATAGCTTTGACTGTACAGACATTTGTCAGCAAAGTAATGTCTCTACTTTTTAATATGCTGTCTAGGTTTGTCATAACTTTTCTTCCAAGGAGCAAGCATCTTTTAATTTCATGGCTGCAGTCACTGTCCACATTGATTTGGGAGCCCTAAAATAAAAAATCTGCCATTTTTTCCATTGTTTCCCCATCTATATGCCATGAAGTGATGGGACCAGATACCATGATCTTAGTTTTTTGAATGCTGAGTTTTAAGCCAGCTTTTTCACTCTCCTCTTTCATCTTCATCAAGAGGCTCTTTAGTTCCTCTTTGCTTTCTGCCATTAATTGGTATCATCTGCATATCTGGGGTTGGTGATATTTCTCCTAGCAATCTTGATTCCAGCCCAGCATTTTGCAGGATGTACTCTGCATATAAGTTAAATAAGCAAGGTGACAATATACAGCTTTGACTTACTCCTTTCCCAATTTTGAACCAGTCCATTGTTCTATGTTGAGCTCTAACTGTTGCTTCTTTACAAGCATATAGGTTTCTCAAGAGGCAGGTAAGGTGGTCGTGTATTCCCACCTCTTAAAGAATTTTCCAGTGTGTTGTGATCCATACAAAGGCTTTAGCTTAGTCAGTGAAGCAGAAGTAGATGTTTTTCTGGAATTCCTTTGCTTTCTCTATGATTCATTGGATTTTGGCAATTTGATCTCTGGTTCCTCTGCCTTTTCTAAATCCAGCTTGTACATATGGAAGTTCTCAGTTTACAAACTATTCAAGCCTAGCTTGAAGGATTTTGAGAATTACCTCAATAGCATTTGAAATGAGCGCAACTGTGTATGGACATTCTTTGGCATTGCCCTTCTCTGGAACTAGAATGAAAACTGTCCTTTTACAGTACTGTGGCCATTGCTGAGTTTTCCAAATTTGCTGGCATCTTGAGCGTAGTACTTCAACAGCATCATCCTTTAAGATTTGGAATAGCTCCGCTGTTGATGAAATAGCTTCATCATCTCCACTAACTTTGTTCCTAATGATATCTCCTAAGGCCCACTTGACTTCACACTCCAGGACATCTGGCTCTAGATGAATGATCACACCGACGTGGCTATCTGGGTCATTAAGACCTTATTATAATAGTTCTTCTATGTATTCTTGCCATCTCTTGTTAACCTCTTCTGCTTCTGTTAAGTCCTTGCCATTTCTGTCCTTTATCGTGCCCATCTTTGCAAGAAATGTTCCCTTAGTATCTCCAATTTTCTTCAAGAGATATCTAGTCTTTCTTATTCTATTGTTTTCCTCTATTTTTTGCATCATTCACTTAAGAAGCCTTTCTTATCTCTTCTTGCTAGTCTCTGGAACTCTGCATTGTTAGGTAAATCTTTCATTTTCTCCTTTGCCTTTGGCTTCTCTTTTCTCAGCTATTTAAATTTTATTATAGTTGATTTACAATGTTGTGTTGATTTCTATTGTACAACAAAGTGATTCAGCAATATATATATTACATATATGTACATGATACATATACACACATTCTTTTTCATATTCTTTTCCATTGTGTTTTATTACAGGATATTTCCCTGTGCTATAGAGTAGGACTTTGTTGTTTATCCATTCTATATATAATAGTCTGCCTCTGCTGCTGCTGCTGCTGCTGCTAAGTCACTTGTCGTGTCCAACTCTGTGCGACCCCATAGACGGCAGCCCATCAGGCTCCCCCGTCCCTGGGATTCTCCAGGCAAGAACACTGGAGTGGGTTGCCATTTCCTTCTCCAATGCATGAAAGTGAAAAGTGAAAGTGAAGTCGCTCAGTCGTGTCCGACCCTCAGCGACCCTATGGACTGCAGCCTTCCAGGCTCCTCCATCCATGGGATCTTCCAGGCAAGAGTACTGGAGTGGGGTGCCATTGCCTCTATTAATCCCAAACACCCAATTCCTCCCTCCCCACTTCATCTCCCCCTTGGCAACTACAAGTCTGTTCTGTGAGTTTGTTTCATAGAAAAGTTCGTTTGTGTCATATTTTAGATTCCATATATGTGATATAATATGGTATTTGTCTCTTTCTATTTCATAAATATAATCTCTAGGTTTATCTATGTTGCTGCAAGTGGCATCATTTCTGCCTTTTTATAGCTGAGTAGCGTGTGTGAGGAGAAGGCAATGGCACCCCACTCCAGTACTCTTGCCTGGAATATCCCATGGACGGAGGACCCTGGTGGGCCGCAGTCCATGGGGTCGCTAAGAGTCGGACACGACTGAGCGACTTCACTTTCACTTTTCACTTTCATGCATTGGAGAAGGAAATGGCAACCCACTCCAGTGTTTTTGCCTGGAGAATCCCAGGGACGGGGGAGCCTGGTGGGCTGCCGTCTATGGGGTCACACAGAGTTGGACACGACTGAAGCAACTTAGCAGCAGCAGCAGCAGAAGCGTGTGAGTGCTAAGTCGCTTCAGTCGTGTCTGACATTGCGACCTGATGGACTGCAGCCCATCAGGCTCTGCTGTCCATGGGATTCTCCAGGCAAGAATACTTGAGTAGGTTGCTGTGCCCTCCTCCAGGGGATCTTCCTGACCCAGGGATCGAACCCACGTCTCTTACTTCTAAACTGCATTGGAAGGTGGATTCTTTACCACTCACTTCCCTGGTAGCTCAGCTGGTAAAAAGTCTGCCTGCAACGAAGGAGACCCAGTTTGATTCCTGGTTCTGAAGATCCACTGGAGAAAGGATAGGTTACCCACTCCAGTATTCTTGGGCTTCCCTGGTGGCTCACCTGGAAAAGAATCCTCCTGCAATATGGGAAACCTGGGTTCAATCCCTAGGTTGGGAAGATTCCCTGGAGAAAAGAACAGCTACCAACTCCTGTATTTTGGCCTGGAGAATTCCATGGACTATATAGTCCATGGGGTTGCAAAGAGTCAGACAGGACTGAGCGACTTTCACTTCACAGCACCATTTGCAAAGCTGTAGCTGAGTAGTATTCTATGTATATATGTGCACATCTTTATCTGTTCTTCTTTCAGTGGACACTTAAACTGTTTCCACGTCTTGGCTATTATAAACAGCGCTCCAATGAATATTGGAGTGCATGTGTCTTTTTGAATTATAGATTTTTAGGGATATAGTTCCAGTACTGGATCATATGACTTTTAGTTTTTTAAGGAACCTCCCTAGTGTTTCCCGTAGAGGTTGCACCAATTGATATTCCCACCAACAGTGTAATTTCTCCACACCCTCTGCAGCATTTGTTATTTTCTAGCATTTGTTATTTGTAGACTTTCTAATGATGGCCATTCTGACCAGTGTGAGGTGGTACCTTGTTGTAGTTTTCATTTGCATTTCTCTAATTAGCAATGTTCACCTTTTCTTGTGCCTGTTGGCCATCTGTAGCTCTTTGGAGAAGTGTGTTTAGATCTTCTACCCATTCTTTGATTGGATTGAAAAACCAGAGTCTATTAATCTCATATATTTCCCAAGAGAAGGAAAGTCTCTTGGTGTTATAAGTATCAAGCATCAAATTCTTTGGAGAGTTTTATATAACATCTGAAAATAAAGCTACTTACTTCAAAATTAGCAGGATGCTTACATTCAGAAATGAAAAATCATAATTTTTGAAACATTAATGGAGATATCAAAATGTTTTTATTCAGTACCACTCATAAAGTAAAAGAACAGAAAATTTCAAAAAAGGAAAATGCTAAGAACTTGGGTAGAAACCTAATCTGCTATATCACTCCAAAATTCCTTAAGGGAAAGAGTAATTTCTAACAACTGAGATGTTCTTTTATCAGTCTCTGGCATGCAGTAGGAGATCAATAAGTATTTGCTGAATGAATAAATCTAATATTAAATAAAAACATTCTCCCAAGAATCTCAATAATCACTCCAATCCCATTCACTGGAGGTAACCACAATGAAGTTTGCTGAATCTCTCCACACACCATAACTATTTCCATTCAAAAAATATAGAGATTATCCTACTATAGTTCCATTTTATTCATTTTAATAACTACACGAACTTACCAGTTTTCCAGGTGCTTTCAGCAACCAAGATACGGAATGAAAGGAAATAAAAATACTAATAGTAATGACTAACATGCATTGAGCATTGTTCTAAATGCTTTATATTAATATATACCAAACTGAACTGAACACATTAGAACTGCACAACTTTATATGTAGGTAGTATTACTTATGGACCTCTTATAAAGAAATTTTAAAATATTACTTTCCAAAGATTATAATGACTTGCCTAAAGTTAGACAATAAGTGGCAGAGGAAGGATGTAAAGCCAGCAGTCTGTCTTGGGAGCCTGTGTTCTTAGTCATTACTGCCTCTGTGATGTTAAAAATAATAAAGATAAATTCTTACAACAACAGCTGACTGTTAGTATATACCAGATGTAAACATAATAGGAGACAATGTCCGGGTTTGTTTGTTTTTAATTATATCATAACCTTACACCAAGTAGTGCCTTCAAAGGAATCCCAGCAATAGGTTATATGTTCAGAGTCTGTCCTAAGTCAGAAACATTTGAATTAGGAAAAATACACAAATTTCCTTCACATATATTTCATAAACTGAACAAGAAAAGAGATCTAAATGCCTTAATATTACCTTCTTAATGGCCAAAAGCAGCTTTTATATAAGCTTTACTACCCATTTTGTTTATTAGACTTGTCACTAAATGATTTATGGTCATTAAAACAAAAACAAAATACTATATCCAGTCACACACACAAAAAGAACCTGAACCACATTAAAAAAATATACAACTCAGACTAAACTCAGATCCAAGAGTGTTTTGAATAATGGCAGAATCTTTGGAATAAATGTATTGTCTCTCAAGGTAGCTATTCTGAAGAGAACAATATTCAATTATCTGTGTAAGGACAGTCTGTTAAAAGTTACCACACTTAACAGGTCTCTTTCATTTACTAATTTAGCAACCAGTTCATGTCAACCATCAGTGACATAACTAATGTCCATATTGTCTACTGTCTCCAAGCTAGTGATTTGATAGCTAGTATCCTAAGTTCTAAGCACTGTACAACATATCAAAATAGTGTTGCTGAGCCAAGTGAAGCATAAATTGTCTTATAACATTAGCCAATTTCCTAATTTACTCTTCTAACAGAGTGATTCCACTGACAGTAACAGCAAGGAAAAAAGGCAGCTTTAGAAGATGCCTTATCTTTGACTGCATCTTATTAGTTTGAACGAGGGATAGCAGTAAAAGCGGTGCATCCACACACATATACATCTATTCAGTATCACCAAAATACCACCAACATTTCGAAGTGATGCCAACTAACATTAAAGGGGCTATGTTTCAGATGATGTGTTAATCGAAGATCAGGTTTCACCTACGCTTGATACTGAATCACTTTCTAGATCATGATTTCCTTAAGTAAAACTTCCTTCTTGAAAAAACAAGCATCTGGCTGAGCTCCATGTATTTCCACAGAATAATAAAAATAACTGGAAGTTTCTTTGTATACATAATTGCTAAATAAATGGTAAACAGTCTTGCAAGTCAGTCCTTAACAAAAAGTCTAATGAGTGAACATTAAAAAATTAAATTTCTTGGCAACCTGTTAGGCATAATTATCTGAGTATTATCCCATAAATAAAAGAATAGGTATTATTCAATCTACAACCTAGAGAATCCCCTGTGAGTTATATACCATTCTTACAGTAAAATAATTCTCAAAGCACTACCTTTTGGATTGCCTTTATCTGACAGCTCATTTCTCCTCCTGCATCAGTACACATAAAATCTCACTCAATAAAGTATTTATTAATCAATTAATGCTTTTGCTCTGGCGATGCAAAAGATCTCTCATCAGCTCTTATCTTTCCCCAACCATTCATCACCAAGATTATGATGCTTGGATTAGAGCCAGAGCCAAGGAAAGAACCAAGTATATAATGACCTCATGTGGCAAAGGGCTACAATTACTGAATTAACTATAACATAATCACGGGCTTAAACTACTTTTGTTAGTGGATTTTTATTTTCAAATCGCTACTTTAAATGGGCATTAAATAACTAGACAAGGTTAGAGAAGGAAAGGAAAATGACCTTGGATATAAAGAGCACAGGTAAAAACAGAATCACTACTCACTAAAATAAAATGAACCCCCACACTACAAAGTCAAAATATCTGGGCTGTTTCAGCTTTAATTTTTGCAGAACCTTGAGAACCCCTTAGCCTCTCACATCTATAAAATATTGATAAATTTTGTCTACCACAAACTCTAAGTTACAATGATTAAGAAATGATTTTAATATCTGATATTTAATGGTTCTTTTATTCTACTTATGGTATTTGCTACTTTATATATCTAAAATATTTTTAAGGTCATCATAAA
Organism: Bos indicus x Bos taurus; assembly: GCF_003369695.1. NCBI lineage: Eukaryota > Metazoa > Chordata > Mammalia > Artiodactyla > Bovidae > Bos > Bos indicus x Bos taurus. Next base: position 85,923,341 of record NC_040081.1, on the reverse strand, counting down.
AACATAAACCAACAACTAAAGTACTATTACCTAATTTGACTTCTAATTGTTATCTTTTATATTCTAGTACATTGATGAACATTGGTTGATACAGAACTTATTTTATTCTAGGCATAGAACTAAAATTAAATGAATTCAATGGGTACTCATATTACTGATAATCTTCTTTGGGGGTAGTCTTAACACTTAAAAGAAACAATTTGATATTTATCAATTCAAAATCTGCCAAAACAGAACTTAGTGTGAAATTTTGAACCAAATCCAAATCTTCATTGATATAAAATACTCTTGAGGACATCAATATTGCATGAAGAACTTATATCCATTAAATGTACAATTAGTGCTTCTCAGGTGGCAGCTCAGTGGTAAAAAATCTGCCTGCCAATGCAGGAGACATGCAGGTTCAATTCCTGGGTCAGGGAGATCCCCTGGAGAGGATATGGCAACCCACTCCAGTATCCTTTCCTTGGAGATCCCATGGTCAGAGAAGCCTGGTGAGTGACCTGACTCAGCACAAGCATGAAACATACAATTACAGAGCTGCAGTCACAATAATCTTTAAAAAGATGGGGAAAGGAGCAGGTAAAACTGAATCAAATTCAAATGACATATCTATTTCTCACTTAATGTCTTTTATTCTTTAAATGAAATCTTTTCTGTTAATTTTATAATAGGGCAATGGATTATATATCCCAAGATTCCAAAAATGCATTGATTGAGCAATAAGGGGAGAAGGAAGTGGCAACCAACTCTGGTTTTCTTGCCTGGGAAATCCCATGGACAGAGGGGCCTGGTGGGCTATGGTCCATGGGGTTCCAAAGAGTTAGACATGACTTAGCGATTAAATCAGAGAAGAAATGGGAACCCACTCCAGTATTCTTGCCTGGAGTATCTGGTGGGCAGAGGAGTCTGGTGGGCTGTTGTCCATGGGGTCGCACAGAGTCGGTCACGACTGAAGCGACTTAGCATGCATGCATGAGCAATAACAAGTTTACAAAAAATATACAATATAGTTTGTGCATAAAATACATTGTAAACAAGGTTTACTGTACTTGCCAAAGAAGAAAATTTGATAGTTGGTGATGGTTGGTGGAGAAGGATAAAGAAATCATTCAGGTGAATTCTGCTTTCTGTACCATTTATGCCCTCCAACTTTCCACCCTTTTTGGGAACCAATGGTTATCTTGTGTTCAAACTCCACTTAAAATTAAGTTACAATACAAAATAACACAGAAAATTCAAAACACATGGAAATGGCATCTATACATAATAGACAAGAGTCCTAGAAGATATAACTATTTCATTCCTCTCATTTCATACTTATGCAAAGTAAATTTACCTGATGTACAATTCAAATGTGTTCGAATAATCGCTACATATATAGTAAATTATTATGCTTTTGTCAGAGATGGAAATGTATAGATATTGTTCTTTACTGCATCAGATCAGATCAGTCGCTCAGTCGTGTCTGACTCTTTGTGACCCCATGAATCGCAGCTCGCCAGGCCTCCCTGTCCATCACCAACTCCCGGAGTTCACCGAGACTCACGTCCATCGAGTCAGTGATGCCATCCAGCCATCTCATCCTCTGTCGTCCCCTTCTCCTCCTGCCCCCAGTCCCTTCCAGCATCAGAGTCTTTTCCAATGAGTCAACTCTTCGCATGAGGTGGCTAAAGTACTGGAGTTTCAGCTTTAGCATCATTCCTTCCAAAGAAATCCCAGGGCTGAGCTCCTTCAGAATGGACTGGTTGGATCTCCTTGCAGTCCAAGGGACTCTCAAGAGTCTTCTCCAACACTACAGTTCAAAAGCATCAATTCTTCGGCGCTCAGCCTTCTTCACAGTCCAACTCTCACATCCATACATGACCACAGGAAAAACCATAGCCTTAACTAGACGAACCTTTGTTGGCAAAGTAATGTCTCTGCTTTTGAATATGCTATCTAGGTTGGTCATAATATTCCTTCCAAGGAGTAAGCGTCTTTTAATTTCATGGCTGCAGCCACCATCTGTAGTGATTTTGGAGCCCAGAAAAATAAAGTCTGACACTGTTTCCACTGTTTCCCCATCTATTTCCCATGAAGTGGTGGGACCGGATGCCATGATCTTCGTTTTCTGAATGTTGAGCTTTAAGCCAACTTTTTCACTCTCCACTTTCACTTCAGGTATGACCTAAATCAAATCCCTTATGACTATACAGTGGAAGTGAGAAATAGATTTAAGGGCCTAGATCTGATAGAGTGCCTGATGAACTATGGAATGAGGTTTGTGACACTGTACAGGAGACAGGGATCAAGACAATTCTCATAGAAAAGAAATGCAAAAAAGCAAAATGGCTGTCTGGGGAGGCCTTACAAATAGCTGTGAAAAGAAGAGAAGCGAAAAGCAAAGGAGAAAAGGAAAGATATAAACATCTGAATGCAGAGTTCCAAAGAATAGCAAGAAGAGATAGGAAAGCCTTCTTCAGCAATCAATGCAAAGAAATAGAGGAAAACAACAGAATGGGAAAGACTAGGGATCTCTTCAAGAAAATCAGAGATACCAAAGGAACATTTCATGCAAAGATGAGCTCGATAAAGGACAGAAATGGTATGGACCTAACAGATGCAGAAGATATTAAGAAGAGATGGCAAGAATACACAGAAGAACTGTACATAAAAGATCTTCACGACCCAGATAATCACAATGGTGTGATCACTGACCTAGAGCCAGACATCCTGGAATGTGAAGTCAAGTGGGCCTTAGAAAGCATCACTATGAACAAAACTAGTGGAGGTGATGGAATTCCAGTTGAACTATTCCAAATCCTGAAAGATGATGCTGTGAAAGTGCTGCACTCAATATGCCAGCAAGTTTGGAAAACTCAGCAGTGGCCACAGGACTGAAAAGGTCATTTTCAAAGGGATTCATTCCAATCCCAAAGAAAGGCAATGCCAAAGAATGCTTAAACTACCACACAATTGCACTCATCTCACACGCTAGTAAAGTAATGCTCAAAATTCTCCAAGCCAGGCTTCAGCAATATGTGAACCGTGAATTGACTATGCCAAAGCTTTTGACTGTGTGGATCACAACAAACTGTGGAAATTTCTGAAAGAGATGGGACTACCAGACCACCTGATCTGCCTCTTGAGAAATCTGTATGCAGGTCAGGAAGCAACAGTTAGAACTGGACATGGAACAACAGACTGGTTCCAAATAGGAAAAGGAGTTCATCAAGGCTGTATATTGTCACCCTGTTTATTTAACTTATATGCAGAGTACATCATGAGAAACACTGGACTGGAAGAAACACAAGCTGGAATCAAGATTGCCGGGAGAAATATCAGTAACCTCAGATATGCAGATGACACCACCCTTATGGCAGAAAGTGAAGAGGAACTCAAAAGCCTCTTTACTGCATACTTTAGTATATTTTTAGAGTAGGAAGAATCTTTATACCTAAGGAGAGAAAAAAAGGTGACTATCTGAACAATGATAGATGTTACAGCAGAAAGTTACTACTGAACAGTTCTTATGGGAGAAGACTGTATTTAAACATTTTGGCATTATTAATCTCAGTACTAATACATTTTATAATTAATAGTTAATTAATGACATTTCAAAGCACTACATAGACTAAGTGAAAAAATGAAATACATTAAACCTGCCTTCATTTTTCAATATTCAACTATCGAACTGAAGATGAGAAAAAGTAATTTTCTTATACAAATAAATTCTTTGAAGAAGAAAAACCTTATTAGGATCACCTCAATAAACACCCCAAAATATTACTAAACCTAGGTAGCTCATGCCTCTAGCAAATGCAAGATTAGCCAACTCCAAGACTTAATTTAAGCTACAGTAATCAACAGTGTGGCATGGGTAAAAGAAGAAACAAATAAATCAATGGAACAGAAGAGAGAGCCTACATATATACCCACATAATTAGTCAATTGATTTTCAACAAAGAAGAGAAGGTAATTCAATTAAAGCTAGTCTTTCAACAAACAGTGAACAAGTGGACCTCAACAAGCAAAAAAAAAAAAAAGAATCTAAACCCAGATCTTACACAAAAATTAAGATCTTCACAAAAATTAAATCAAAATGGATCATAGATCTAAATATAAAATGCAAAATTATAACCCCCTTAGAGGATAACATACAAGAAAACCTAAATGACCTTGGTATGGTGATGTCGTTTTAGGTAACAACACAAAGTATGATCCGTGAAAGAAATAACTGATACGCTGGGCTTCAGTAAAATTAAAAAACTCCTGCTCTGCAAAAGATAATGTCAAGAGAAAATGACAAACCACAGATAGGAGAAATAGTTGCAGAAGACACATCTGATAAAGGACAATTACCTAAAATATATTAAAAAAACACTTAAGACTCAGTAGTAAGAAAACGAACTCAAAAAAATAGACAAAAGATCGTAATGGATACCTCACCAAAGAAGATATACAGATAGAAAGACAATTAACATCATATGTTCTGTGCTGTGCTTAGTCACTCAGTCATGTCTGAGTCTTTGCGATCCCATGGGCTGTAGCCAGCCAGGCTCCTCTGTCCATGGGATTCTCTAGGCAGTAATACTGGAGTGGGTTGCCATGCCCTCCTCCCGGGGATCTTCCCAACCCAGGGATTGAACCCAGGTCTCCCACATTGCAGGCAGATTCTTTACCATCTGAGTCATTAGGGTAGCCCAAGAATACTGGAGTGGGTAGCCTATCCCTTCTCCAGGGGATCTTCCCGACCCAGAAATTGAACCGGGGTCTCTTGGCTTGCAAGTGTATTATTTACCAGCTGAGCTACCAGGGAAGCCCTCATATGTACTAGGGAATTGCAAATTAAAATAAAATACAACAAACTACCTTCATGGGCAAAATCCAAATCACTGACAACAACAAATGCTGACAGGGATGTGGAGTAACAACAACTCTTGTCATTGCTGGCAGAAAGGCAAAATAATACCACCATTCTGGAAGACAGTTTGGCAATTTCTCAGAAACCTAAGCATACTCTTACTAGATGGTCCAGCAACTGCACTCCTTGGTATTAACTCAAATGAACTGAAAAGTTATGTCCACATAAAAACCTGTACACCAACACTTATACTACTTATAATTACCCAACCTGGAAGCAATCAAGATATATCTTAGTAGGTGAGAGTATAAACTGTGGTACATCCAGACCACAGAATATTTTTCAGTGCTAAAAATTAATGAACTATCAAGCCATCAAAGACATGGAATTAAATGCAAGTTACTAAGTGAAAGAAGCCACTGATAAAGCTCTCTACTGATTCATGATTCCAACTCTGTGATATTCTGGAAGAAGGCAAAACTACGGAGACAACAAAAAGACAACTGCCAGAGGTTAGGAGGGTGGGAGGGACGAACGGAACACAGAGGATCTTCAGGGCAGCGAAATTATTTTGTATACTACGATGGTGGTTACATGTCATTTTTCATTTGTCAAAACCCACAGAAGATACAACAGTGAGTAAACTCTAATGCAAACTATGAACTTTGAACAATAATGATGTGTCAATGTAGGTTCGTTGATTATAATTAATGGACCACTCTGTTGGGGGATGGTGATATTGGAGGAAGCTGTGCAAGTGTCAGGGCAGAAAGTATATGGAAGCTCTGTACTTTTCAGTCAGTTTTGCTGTGAACCTAAAACATTTCTGAAAAATAAAAATAAAGACTTAAAAATAAGTTCTTTAGTTTAACACCAGTGTACCAGGGTCAATTTCTTGGGCATGATAATATACTGTGGTTAAGGAAAATGTTACCATGGGGGCACACAGGAGCTCTGATCATTTTGTAATTTCTGTGAGTCTAAAATTTCCAAAAAACCTTTCTTTTTTTTTTAAGAAAAGAAGTAAGATTTTCAAATGAGGAAGGCTATTGTCTACCAGGATGTAAATTATTTAGCATTTTTCTGGAGGTAATGAAATATATATCTCTATGTAAAAAATATTTTGGGACTCCTTGTCCTTTAAAATATAACAGACTTAACTACTCGGGGCTTGGTAAACACTGCTCTAAATTTCAGGCACAGAAAATGAGAAAACTCTGAATGAGGGGATAACTCATTGTGTAACTCTTGTACAACTGATTACCTTCTTAGAAGAGTAAACTATAAAAAGTAGTACATATACTTTGAAGAAAGATGATTTGATATGGGAGACAGGATCCAACAGATAATGCAGACAGCTAGGCTCAATACTCTTTTGCCCATCCAGTGGTACAGCTTTTGAGTCATGACAAATAGTAATTTTTTAAGCTTCTTTTCAATTTTACAGATTTAAAAAGTCATTAAGCTAATCATTTTTAAAGGTTATGGAACATCTCTGAAACATGTCTCCATTTAAAATCAATGTTAATTTATATAAACCACTGTCAACCTTTTTATATTCATAATTTTCTTCAAAAGTAGAATAAATTTTAATTCTAAGAAAGATGCAATCATTTCAATGAGTGTAGCTCATTAGAATTCAAGAGATTTATATTTATTTATTAAGCAAATATTTAATTTAATAAATTCATTCATATCAAACAAAAACAAATTCATACAATATCATGAGACAAATATTTATGGCAACTATAGGTCTGAAACAAGTCTCTCATTCAAAGATCAGTGCATCTAAACTATTTAATTCACTAAATTATTATCTTTGAATATCAAGAAACTAAACACAAGATATTTTAAAAAGGAAAATGATAGTTTCAAAGTAACTTTCTTCTCATTTTAAAAAACCAGAGTTTTTCTAAAATGTCAAGTAGAAAGGTTAAATACAAATAAAACACACTGCACATCTTAAACAAAGCTGAAAAAAATCTATACATACAGATCTAAACCTATATATATAGACCTAAAATAAATCCATGCAGATTTTTAAAAATTACAACTATTCTGTACCCTGCCCTCTTTATTAATATGTGTAATTTCTAATCCACAAAACATGATAATGCTTTCAAGATATATAACATAAAGCAAGATCATTTTTATCAGTAATTTCTCTAAAAGGAGAGGAAAAAAATACTTAAGATATAATCCGACAGAGCAGCAAAACTATGAAGTGAAGAGTGATGATGTTCTCAAAGTAGAAATGTGTGACTTCTTTTCACTTTTAAATAAAACTTTAAAATAGCAGGTTGCCTATTAATCCAGACAGCAGGGAAAGTAGAACAGTGGCAGGAAATAAGAGCTGTGACTAACTAAGCAGTCTTTACTGCTAAGAAGATAATCTACCTTGTTTTCAGTTTCCTTTTATGCTTCTCACCAAGTATAAAGGTAAAGAAAAACTATTCATTTCCAGTACAGCATCAGTAAAAACTATAATGGAAAAATGTATCCCTCACTGTGTCCCACTAATGTTTTACCTATAAAAATGGTAAGAAATGTAAGGAAAACTGTAATTCCACCTCAAATGATTTAAAGACAATCAGAATTTAAGCCAACTCTTTAACTAGAAGAGTAATACTCCATTCTAAAAGAATGGTCTGTGACGGAAAAAAGCAGGCAGTTATTTGAAGTTACAACTAAATTCAATCTTTATACTCAATGTAATAATCTTCAGTTATCATTTTAAGTGTAGCAACATTTCCTCTTTAATCCTCTAAAATTCCATGCAAAAGATAAAGCCTCACTCATACCACACATGTAGAAACAAAGGCAGGAAAAAGACTAAATGACTTGTAAGTTATGTCAAACTGGGAACAAAGTCTAACCTACTACTCTACAAATGTGTTATAGACACCTTAATAAATATCAGTGAAGTGATTAAATATTAAACCAAATCTTAACTTCCACATCTATTAAGGTGGAAGGGAAAGCACCTGATCAAAAGTATTTCCAATGAAACCTCATAATCCTTTTTTGATGGATTTCTTAAATTCCACTTTTCAATTTTTAATAGATACACTAATGTACTTACACAGGACATACTACCATTTATGTGACATTAAAGTTTCCAGCTAAGAAACTGGTCATTGAGATGAGAAGCACCAGGAAAAAAAAAAAGTCAAACAGCTGAGGAGGATAATATAGGAAAGACAAAAGGAGGCTGGATCCTTTATGATGTAGCTTAACTACTGTAACGATTCTGGAACCACCTAATGCCAGAATCCTTGTAAGGGATACTTATATGTCCTTGTTTCTTTAAACCCACAAAAGAGAAAAAAAAAAAAAAAAAAGCTAGTAATAAACTTTTGTACAGGATTCATTAAAAAATTTTTTTTGGGGGGGGGAATAAAAGTAGTTAAAAACTTGGGTTTAGACGAGAGACATATGAAAATGGACCCCTGCAGATACACAAAGCTGAAGAAGGTGGAATCATTTGGTTGCGTGTAGTCATCCGCAAGATCACAAAGTGCTCAAAAAGTCTTTTACCTGAGGGAAGGAAAAAAATATTAATGTAATTCCTTGGCTAATTTCAGATATCTAATATTCATTTTCAATTAGAAGTATAGAACAGTTGAAGACCTCAACTGTATAAGTAAACTCTATCACAAAGCTACAGCATTTACTTTCAAAAGAAATATTAACAAATACTTGAGTAATAAAAGATGAATGATCCAAAAGTCATTACAGAAGTTATTAAATTTACATCTCAGATTGATACAGTTCTATAACTCATAACACTAATTTTCTCTTTATAATACCACAGACCCTGACATGTGCAGCTTTAGCACTGATAACATGAGTAATTGCAATGGTTTAAACAACTCTAAAGGTCTTGATTGTGTATGTAATCTATGTAATAGATTTACAATTTTTCTGAAGCACAAATGTGAACCATACAGACTATAAATATTAAAATGTGATGAAAGGTCATGTAAGTAGTGAATGAACCTAACCAAGTGACCAATGTCACAATACAAGATATTGCTCTCTCTATATTTTAGACTATACAGTAATTCTAATGAATAGACAAAAGATTATTGCCTTGCAAAAATACATGAAAAAAGCTGCCAAACTCTAACACTACTAATTAAAGTAAAAATAAATAATACTATGAGATGATGATCATTAATCAAAACTATGAAGTGCTAGCTAAAATGAAAAAGTGACTTTATAGATTCATATAGCTAAAATAATGGTTGGCTTTTAGTACTGCAATGGTTGACTTAATTTTATTTATTTTAACAGTATCACAAGTGAATTCTATCCTATATTTTTAACATCATTAAATTAGTGAAAGTGAAAGTCGTTCAGTTGTGTCTGCCTTTTTGCCACCCCATGGACTATACAGTCCTTGGAATTCTCCAGGCCAGATTACTGGAGTGGGTAGCCATTCCCTTCTTCAGGGGATATTCCCCAGCCAGGGATTAAACCCAGGTCTCATGCATTGCAGGCAGATTCTTTACCAGCTAAGCCACAAAAGAAGTCCTTAAATTAAATTAGTGAAGAGGTCACTTAAATTTTCCAGATATGCTCTTCTTTGAAAATCAAAGTATTAGTCGCTCAGTTGTGCCTGACTCTTTGGGACTGCGTAGACTGTAGCCCTCCAGGCTCCTCTGTCCACGTAATTCTCCAGGCAAGAATACTAGAGTGGGTCTCCATACCCTTCTCCAGGGGATCTTCCTGACCCAGGGATTGAACCCAGGTCTCATGCATTGCAGGCAGACGCTTTACCACTGAGTCACCAGGAAACACCACGGGAAAAACAACTATGTGCTATAGTAATATATAATGCTGAGATTTTTCAAAATTCTTGATATACTTTATAAATGTTAAACACCTATTATACTAAACAGCAGACATTTTATGACAGGAAAAAAAAAAATAAAACTTCTCTCAAAACTAAACAAACAACAAAAAAAGGGGAGCTTTTTCTTTAGATCTTAGATCATTAAGTTAATTAACATGGATAGCTTCCCTGGTGGCTCAGACAGTAAAGTGTCTGCCTTCAATGTGAGAAACCCGGGTTTACTCTTGCCTGGAAAATCCCATGGACCGAGGAGCTACAGTCCATGGGGTCGCAAAGAGTCAGACACAACTGAGCGGCGACTTCACTATAGGGATATTTATTATACAAATCCCATTACTAGTCTCTCTCAAGTATTCATCGATATGTTCTCTTCCAGTCCCTTTATCAATATAAGCACCACTTACTTAACAGAATATAGTCAACTCTAAATATATGGAAGATTAACTCTGACTAAGATAATGACTCAATGATTAGGCAATGCTAAGTCACAGACAAGGCACCAAACAAAACTAAAAACTATAAATCTTTAATAACAAGACTCCAGATAATATAAAAATAGATGAGATCCATATCCTATAATTTTAGAGGGGAGTAAGCAAGAACTTTTGTTAATGTTACTCCTAAAATACAGACAAAGAAACAAAAGGATAAAGAAGGTCTTATTTTATTTAAGGCTACAAATCTAGAAGTTAAAGTTAAGATGAAAATCTAAATAGGCTAAATCCCTCTAAAGCTCTTAACTGTCTCTTAATTAACTCTGTCATCTTTCATTAGAAGATAATTTTCTCAGAAGTTAGAACACTTTAGACAAGACAAAACAACATTCTTTATAATCACTGTATTCAACATAAATCTACCTTTTCAATTAGACTGTCATGTTTGTCTTTAAAGTCTTCATTAACATCCAGTGTTAAGATAGGCACTTCTTGTAGATAATCAAAGTTGGTTCTGTTCAAAAAGAGATGAATAAAATATTTAGAAAAAGCAATAAATAAAAGAGAAACACTAAAAACATATTCTTATATCTTCATTTGAAAATCAAAATGTTATCCATTGTTTTACATTAAAATTATCCTGCAAGTACTTCATCTGGCAATGCCTTCTTTCTCACCTAAATTTACTATGCATTATCTAAAAATCTCAGATATAAAATGTATAAAGCCAGGCACTGTGAAATGTCAGTTCAGTTAAGTTGCTCAGTCATGTCCAACTCTTTGCAACCCCATGAACCGCAGCACGCCAGGCCTCCCTGTCCATCACCAACTCCTGGAGTTTACCCAAACTCATGGCCATTGAGTCAGTAATGCTATACGACCAATCTCATCCTCTGTCGTTCTCTTCCCCTCCTGCCCTCAATCTTTCCTATCATCAGGGTCTTTTCAAATGAGTCAGCTCTTCACATCAGGTGGCCAAAGTATTGGAATTTCAGCTTCAACATCAGTCCTTCCAGTAAACACCCAGGACTGATCTCCTTTAGGATGGACTAGTTGGATCTCCTTGCAATCCAAGGGACTCTCAAGAATCTTCTCCAACACCACAGTTCAAAAGGATCAATTCTTTGGCAACTCAGCTTTCTTTATAGTCCAACTCTCACATCCATACCTGACCACTGGAAAAACCACAGCCTTGACTAGACAGACCTTTGTTGACAAAGTGATGTCTCTGCTTTTTAATATGCTATCTAGATTGGTCATAACTTTCCTTCCAAGGAGTAAGTGTCTTTTAATTTCATGGTTGCAATCACCATCTGCAGTGATTTTGGAGCCCAGAAAAATAAAGTCAGCCACTGTTTCCCCATCTATTTGCCATGAAGTGATGGGACTGGATGCCATGATCTTAGTTTGTGAAATGTAATTCTCCTCAAAAACCAAAATCACACCAGAAAGTAGGGATGTTTAAAAATGAGAAAACTAAAGATCAGGGAGACCATTCTGGGGCTCAGAGATTGTCTAAGGTTGCAAACCAATAAGTGAGATGGATTTGAACTAAGATTTGACTAATGATAAAGTACAGTGATCTAAGAAACAAATCTGAAATATCTTAGATTCTATCTGAAAGAGAGTATAAGCATAACTCAGAGATACTGCAGGTATGGTTCCAGATAACTACAATTAAATGAATATCACAACAAAGCAAATACCACAACAAAGCAAGTCACACATATTTTTTCGGTTTCCCCATGGTTACAAAAGTTACATTTTCACTATATTGCAGTACAGCAAATGTGCAATATCATTATGTCTAAAAAAATGTAAATAAAAATACTTTATTGTTAAAAATTGCTATCATCTGATGCTTTAGTGAGTCACAATCTTTTTGCTATTGGAGGGTTTGAAATATTTCAAGAATTTACAAAATGTGACATAGAGACACAACATTAGCAAACGCTGTTGGAAAAATGGTGCCAACAGACTTGCTTGACACAGGGTTGTCAGAAACCTTCCATTTGTAAGAAATGTAATATCTGTGACGCACAATAAAGCGAAATGCTATAGAACAAGGTATGAGTGTGTGAGTGTGTGTGTTATTTGCTCAGGTGTGTCCAACTCTTTGCAACCCCAGGGACTCTATCCCACCAGGCTCCTCTGTCCATGTAAATCACCAGGCAAGAATACTGGAGTGGGTAGCCATTTCCTTCTCCAGGGGATCTTCCCAACCAAGAGACTGAACCCAGGTCACCTGCATTGCAGGCAGATTCTTTACTGTTTGAGCCACCACGGAAGCACACAACAAGGTATGCTTGTACCTAAATAATACATACAGATGTATCTCTTACTTTATTCCTTAATGTGAACTCCATATACTATGCTGTAAATACGACCGGAGGAGATTAGCTATAAAAACTTCAAGAAATTAGGATCTCATTGCAATACAGAGAGTCAAAAGTGAAAGTGAAAGTGAAGTCGCTCAGTCGTGTCCGACTCTTAGCGACCCCCTGGACTGCAGCGCACCAGGCTCCTCTGTCCATGGGATTTTCCAGGCAAGAGTACTGGAGTGGGGTGCCATTGCCTTCTCCACAAAGAGTCAAAATTCACACTTAATTCTAAGAGATCCTACAGTACTAATATAAATGACTGAAAATTAAAAAATTGTACATGTTTTGGATTAAAATTTGATAAATAAATTTAAAATCAATAGTAAATAAGGAAATCTTACTTTAGTGTTCTATGCAGGAGCCAGCTTTCATGCTTATAGTGAAGTTTCTCCAAGTATTCAAGAGGAATGCCTTGTTCTTCATTTCTTCCCCGTAAATATATTCTATTCAAGCATTTCTAAAAGCAAAAGCAATAAGAAAGGGGTAGGAGGAGTGGTGGAGGCAAGAAACATTTAAATAAGTTTCTTGTCAGCTGCCATTAAACTTTTCTTCTTTAGTGTCTCTTTATTTATGCTAGCTAAAATCTCTGTTTTTCCTAGAAAACGGAGTAGTTCATCTTTCCCTCCTTGGGTTTTTCACCCATTTGGTGGTTCTAAACCAAGAATTACTCTCAAAAATAAATCAAATACTTCTATAAACTTTTGGTATCCATACTTGAAATATAAAGTATAAAATAAGTTTGGTTAAAAAACAAAAATATGCACCTGTGATAAACCATGATGGAAAAAAATATGAAAAAGTGTATATATCTGTATAACTGAGCCACTTTGCTATATGGCAAAAATTAAACACAACACTATAAATCAACTATAGTTCAATAAAATTAAAAAAAAATTTTTAACTTTGGCATACAAAATGTGCTTCAAAGTCTATTATAAATCCTCTCTTTTCAAATAAGTAAATGGTCCTCTAACCAAAAGATATCATAAACAATACTGATGAAATAAAGTTTTGTGTTAGACTTGTGTTAGATGTGTACTATGAATGTTTCTAGCAGAACGAAACTATTATGATTCTTTATGTTTTTTCTTCTATATTTGTATTTACTATTTTCATAAATTAAAAACAAAAATTATTCTCAAAAATAAAAGTGAATTTCGAAATTGGTATGGTTAAATTCTGGCTTGCTGCTGCTGCTGCTGCTAAGTCACTTCAGTCGTGTCCGACTCTGTGCGACCCCGTAGACAGAAGCCCACCAGGCTCCCCCATCCCTGGGATTCTCCAGGCAAGAACACTGGAGTGGGTTGCCATCTCCTTCTCCAATGCATGAAAGTGAAAAGTGAAAGTGAAATCGCTCAGTTGTGGCTTACTTGATACTAAAAGAGGAACAAAATCATCCCTTGTTATCAGAAACCTAGTTTAGTTTCTTTGAAAATTCAGCTTCAATAGCAATACAGTATTCTTTCAGACGAGAAGTCATGACATTTACATCCAGAGCCTACTTTGTGACTCAGGGAAAGAAAGAGGAATAAAAAACAGAAAAAGCAGGCATGCAAGCACTAAAACCAGAAGTTTCTTAACCAATGTAAGCTTTTATTTAGGTTGGTTTTATGAAAGGCATCTATCTACTGGGTCTTTCTGAATTCATTACATAATTTCATAAGTAAGTAAGAATAGCTCTTTATAATCTATCACAAAAGGCACGTTTTCGAGTGAGCTCCCTTAACTCAAAAGGGCAAGGGTCCTCTAAGTCTCCTCTCAACTACAGTCACTTCTATCTACCCATTCCAAGCCACAATCATAAAGGATTCTTGACATGGATCTTCATCAACTTTGCCACTTATGCAGTAAATATTTACTAAGCTCCTACTATGTACCCAGACCCAGTTCTAGGCCCTGGAAATTCAACAGTAATTAAAATATCCAAAGTCCCAACTCATGAAACCTATATTCCAGGAGTTGCTTGAGCAAAGTTCTTGATGTAGCTGTAATAGATAAGAGGCCCTGAAAAAGTCAGGAAGAATAATGATTAGAACTGAGAAAAAAAAAGAAAAAAAAAAAGAGAACTGAGGAAAAAATGTGGTCTTGTAGTTTTCTGGAGGTGGGGCAATTCTAAACTGAATTGCCTTCTCTACACACCTGAGGATTTCTATTAATAAATCTATAATGGATCCAACAAATTTTTATTGTCTCACCTCTGGAGTGGCTCTAAGATAAATGATTCCATCCAGTTCAAGGCTTTGGCCAAACTGGTTATTCATCCAGTCATGCCAGTCTTGATAAATGGTCCACTCTGTTTCATTCATGCAGTCAGATTCATACAAATTAGATGCAAAAATATACCTGCAAGAGAATCTGTATCAACACAAATTCTTTCCAAAAAGCACAGAGAGAAAATTGATCTACTAAATGGACATGAAACATTCTCCTAAATCCTACAGCAAATAATGCCTTGGTTAGCAAGAAAAAAAAAAAAAAAAACACAGAGTATTTTGAACTATAGAACGTATGTTCTTGCCAGTGGTTCCCAAAAGTGTGGTGTGAGAACCCCTGGTAGTCCCCAAGACCCTTCCAGGGGTTCTGTGAGAGGCCAAATTACTTTATATACTGTACTTCAACCAAAAGCTTAAATAGCTTAAAAACAGAAGCACAAATGAGAATCCATCTGACTTCAAGTTAGACGCTAAAGAGATTTGCATGCTGCTTTTCTCAATTTTTTTTTTAAAAATTTAATTTCACAAGTATCTTTTTCATGTTCATATGTAATGGATTTACTATTACTAATTTAAAATACATTAATAAATGTTTCTATATTTCTCAATTTTAATTTCTAATAACATAAATATCAATAGGACACTAAGCTTTTTGGGCTCCTTAATAATTATTAAGAACGAGAAGGGGTCCCAAAGTTTGAGAACCTCAGTTCTGAGCTAACTCTAGTAAAAGAATCCTTACATAATAAGCAGGGTAATTCTGATGCTGCTAAGTCGATTCAGTCGTGTCCAACTCCGTGTGACCCCATAGATGGCAGCCCACCAGGCTCCCCCATCCCTGGGATTCTCCAGGCAAGAACACTGGAGTGGCTTGCCATTTCCTTCTCCAATGCATGAAAGTGAAAAGTGAAAGTGAAGTCGCTCAGTCGTGTCTGACTCCTAGCAACCCCATGGACTGCAGCCTACCAGGCTCCTCCGTCCATGGGATTTGCCAGGCAAGAGTACAGGAGTGGGTTAATTCTAAGCCCCCCTCAGAGATATATGACCTCCTAGTTCCAGATGCAAGTCTAGAATAGGGATCCAGATTTAACCAGAGCTGATAAGAATGTTAAGAGGATTGGAAGAAATAAAAACTCTGCAAATGTGAAAGAGACGAGATGGCCACCACACCCCACCAGTTTCCATGGCAGCTAGAAATTATTCTGTTGTTGTTGCTGTTTAGTCAATAAGTCATTTCCAACTCTTTGCAACGCCATGGACCACAGTCTGCCAGATTCCCCTGTCCATGGGATTTCCCAGGCAAGAATACAGGACTGGGTTGTCATTCCCTTCTCCAGGGGATTGTCCTAACCCAA
Source organism: Bos indicus x Bos taurus (assembly GCF_003369695.1). NCBI lineage: Eukaryota > Metazoa > Chordata > Mammalia > Artiodactyla > Bovidae > Bos > Bos indicus x Bos taurus. The sequence continues at coordinate 85,907,254 of NC_040081.1, read as the reverse complement.
AGATTGAACTCATGTTTCCTGCACTGGCAGGCAGATTCTTTACCACTAAGTTACCAGGGAAGCCCAGAAATTATTCTAGAACTTCCCTAATGCCATTAATATCAAACTGCTGAAGGTATTAAATGTCATTTTCCATCTCAAATCTCTATTACTCTGAGTCTGTTGTTCCTTTATCCCCAGGAAACAGGGGAAAAAGTCCAGTTCTAAGCCAAGATTCCAAATTGACAAGTAAGGTCATTTTTATATACCTGTCACTATACACAGATCGTTCAAAAAATAATACTGGTTTCTCTGCATCTTTGAGTTTTCCATTGAGAGCGGCAAGCTGAGCTCGTATTCGACTGAGGCAGGCATATGACTGGAAGGTAAAAGACCATCGTTCAGGTTTCTCATACATCATCTGAAGAACATTCCCGCCACTTTTCTGAGATGTTGTCAGTTCCTATTTTGAATTTGAAAAAAGAGACAAAAAGCAAAGTAATGATCAATAGGGCTATTTTACTATTTTTAAGTTAAAAAAATAGTTGGATAAATAAAAAACAAACAAACAATCCAATCAAAAAATGGGTAGAAGACCTGAATATACATTCTTACAAAGAAGATATACAGATGGGTAATAGTCACATGAAAATATGCTCAAAGTGGCTAATTTGGAAAAATGCAAATCAAAACAATGATATTAACACCTGCCTCTGGAAACAGTGAAATCACTTATTGTTCTTACAAAACATCACAAAAGTTTACTAGTAACATGTTTCACAGATTTGTTCAGATTTCTAGCCTAGCACCTCCTCTGGACAGAGTACTGTGTGTTTAAGTAATTAAACAGGCAAGGTCATCTTAGGTCCCTTCCAGTATTCCTTTCACACTGAAAAACTCCTGTGATACCTATGCAGTATCTATTTGCTAATCTCTCTTCAACCACAGCATCCACTTGACTACTCTATATGGCCAATTTCTTGTTATTAGATTTTTATATAGTCTGGATTAAAGTAGTTTATGCTAGGGAAGATCTGATTTAATCCGTTAATTTTTTTTTTTTTTAAAGAGGCTTGCACCCTAGTTCAGTTCAGTTCAGTCACTCAGTCATGTCCAGCTCTTTGCAACCCCATGAACTGCAGCACACCAGGCCTCCCTGTCCATCACCAACTCCCGGAGTCCACCCAAACCCATGCCCATTGAGTTGGTGATGCCATCCGACCATCTCATCCTCTGTCGTCCCCTTCTCCTCTGCCTTCAATCCTTCCCAGCATCAGGGTCTTTTCAAATGAGTCAGCTCTTCACATCAGGTGGCCAGAGTACTGGAGTTTCAGCTTCAACATTAGCCCTTCCAATGAACACCCAGGACTGATCTCCTTTAAGATGGACTGGTTGGATCTCCTTGCAGTCCAAGGGACTCTCAAGAGTCTTCTCCAACACCACAGTTCAAAAGCATCAATTCTTTGGCGCTCAGCTTTCTTCACAGTCCAATTCTCACATCCATACATGACCACGGGAAAAACCATAGCCTTGACTAGACGAACCTTTGTTGACAAAGTGATGTCTCTGCTTTTTAATATGCTGTTTAGGTTGGTCATAACTTTCCTTCCAAGGAGTATGCATCTTTTAATTTCATGGCTGCAGTCACCATCTGCAGTGATTTTGGAGCCCCCTAAAATAAAGTCAGCCACTGTTTGCACTGTTTCCCCATCTATTTGCCATGAAGTGATGGGACCGGATGCCATGATCTTAGTTTTCTGAATGTTGAGCTTTAAGTCAACTTTTTCATTCTCCTCTTTCACTTCCATCAAGAGGCCCTTTAATTCTTCACTTTCTGCCATAACGGTGGTGTCATCTGCATATCTGAGGTTATTTATATTTCTCCCAGCAATCTTGATTTCAGTTTGTACTTCCTCCAGCCCAGCATTTCTCATGATGTACTTCGCATATAAGTTAAATAAGCAGGGTGACAATATACACCCTAAATGGTACACTAAATGAATCTCTAATTTGCAAAAGATATAGAAAGTAATTTTAAGCATCTATCCATTGCCATTTCACTACTACAGGTCAAAGTCAGCAAATGCTAACATTTCAGGCTTACAAATCAAAACAAAGGGGGGTAAACAGAAAGAAGCCACTGAAATTTCTTCCTCAGAGTGATAGCTCTATTAAATAGATTAAATCTATTAAAATAGATTAAAATCGATCAAAATAGGTTGCATGGTAACAATATATTAGAAAACTTTTGATATTAGAGTTGTCAGACTAAAAAAGAAAAAACAAAACTGAGGACCCAGGGTTCATCAGCCTTTTCTATATCAAGCTATATAAAGGTTCTCCCCAAAGCTGTACATCCTTAAACTTGTTTACTAACTTTTAAAGAATAAAATATGACTGCTTAATTCCTATTCTCAATCTTAGTTCAAATAAATGCCCCTGAACACTTTCTGAAAGTTCATGCTCAAAGTAGGTATTTTTCCTCTGAGGGAGGAAAAAAAAAAAAATTCAGAAATGTAAATACTACAACGGATCTTAAAGTTTCAGTTAAGAACTAAAAACCACACAAACACGTGCTGCTCTGAGGCAGAATTTACATTTCATACCACAAACCACATAATTAAGTGAAACTTCTCAAAATTGGAAGGAAAAGAAAAGCATAAAATGGCAAGAGGCCAACAGTCAACAATAGGTCTATTTAGAAATACTGAGCAGATGATGAACTGAAATAAAGGTGTCACAGCTGCCTTCTCAAACTGCTTCAAGAATAAATGTAATTTTATTAGAGTTTCAAGGACTTCTGTTAATTTAGTTATAAACGGATTGTCTAATTCACCATCCTCCAGGGAGAAAATCTTTCATACAAGTGAATGTTTCCAGCTAAATGAAGTTTATCAACTCAACCAAAACTTTTGTTTAGTTGGTTTTATAAAGAGGACACTAAAAAAAAAAATAAAATAAAATAAAGAGGACACTAGTGTATATTTTATTTTCCTTCCCTGGTAAGCATGGCTCAGTAACAGAGACAACTTTATGAACACTGCTGGTGGATTTATGAGAGAAGTTAGCTAAACACAAGCTGCCATTAACACACATGAAATATCCAGAATAAATAAATAAGTATCAGGCACAAAAACACCAATATGAAAAGATACATGTACCCTATGCTTGTTGCAGCATTATTTACAATAACCAAAATATGGAACAACCTAAGTGTCTGTCGATGGAAGAACGGATAAAGATATAGTATATGCATATAGTGGACTACAACTTGGCCATGACAGAAAACAAAATCTTGCCATTTGTAACATTAATGGACCTTAAGGGTATTATGCTAAGTGAAACCAGTCAGACAAAAACAAATACCATATGATTTCATTTACAGGAGGAATCAAACAAACAAAAACCCAGACTCACAGATACAGAGGACAGATAGGTGAGAGGGAGGTAGTGGGTAGGGGGTGAATTGGGAAAAAGGATCAAGAGGTGCACATTTCAGTTATAAAATAAATAAGTCATGGGGATGAAAGGAATAGAGAAAGGAGAATAAAGGAAATGCCAGGGTGTTAACTTTGTATGGTAACAGATGGTAACTAGACTTACGATTATCATCTCACAATGTATACAAATGTTGAATCACTACATATTGAGCATATGAAACTAACAACATTATGTGAATTACATCTGAAAGATATACTTAAATATTAAATATACAAATGTTAAATTATTAATTTTCAAATAATAAAAAATACAGGTTAAACAGGTTTTTCACTTCGTTAAAGGATTAGATGTATTTGATACTAAAAAAGGGGGCAGAATAGTAGTGGTATTCATGTATTATGAAATTCTCTGCAGTACAAATGTTAATTCAAAACACAAAATTTAACTCTTGATTTAGTCTGCTCTATTCCTGGTTGCATTATCTTGGCTTTCATGGCATATTTTTTAGAAAGAATATGCTTAGAAATGTGAACACAAAGGGCATATCTAAGTTTTCCTAAAAGTTTATTTTTTTATTTTGTTAAATTTGAAAATAGAGACCATCTGTTGAAGAACTAATAAGTTCATTACTCAAAATATCCCTTTATAAGAAAATACACTTCAATTTTAATGATAATTACAATAATACCTATCATTTATTACCTATTTTATACCAGAGACTATATAAAAAGTATACATTATCTCAACTCTATGAAACAGTCATTACTGACACTATTTTATAGGTTTAAGAAACAGGGTTCAAAAAGGTTGAATAACTGATTAATATCAATAAATCTAGTAAGCAGCAAAACTAGGATTCAAGCCTAAGACTTATTCTAAAGCCATATTTTTTCCAAAACATTGCTCTGCTATTACGTATTGAAGTTACATCTATAAACAAAGTGTTCGATGCTCAGTCGTGTCCTACTCTTTGCAGCCGCATGGGCTGTAGCCTGCCAGGCTCCTCTGTCCATGGAATTTTCTAGGCAAGAATACTGGAGTGTGTTGCCATTACCTTCTCCAGGGGATCTTCCCGACCCAGGGATCAAACCCAGGTCTCCTGCATTGCGGGCAGAATCTTTACCTCTAAGCCACCAGGACAGCCTATATCCTTATCTATAAACAATACTTACATTTGATTTCTTGAAGGGAGATATTCAGATACTATCTGGGTAATTTACCTGGTGCTGGTGTTTTGTATTTTAATAATTTTATCTCAGACATGGATAGCTTTACATAGTTAAACAAGAGAGAATTCACCAAAGGCATAAATAAAAATTCACTAGTGAAAATACATGTGAGTTATTTTTATAAATAAAACTAACCATGACAATTTTTTTGTCTTTATCACTGTCTAGCCTATTTCAAATTATCTTCAGTGCACAAATATCTGTTACCAAAATAACCATTAACTTTATTTTGTTTTGTTTTTCACCACATCACATGGCTTGTGGGATCTTAGCTCCCTGACCGGGATTCCCCTGCAATGGAAGCCTAGTCCTAAAGGCTTCACCACCAGGGAATTTCCTAAAATAACCGTTAACTTTAAAATAAACTTCAACAACTTCCACGTAATTTAACTAAACGTGGAAGTTTAAACTAAACTAAACTAAACACGGCACATTTGAGTTTAAGTTACAATAACAAATAAATTTAAGGTACTTCTATTTGGAAACTGTGGTGGCAGAAACTACTACATGTTCCATAAAACCAGGCTGTTTTCCTCCTGGACACACAGCTAGGCTTTATTCCCCAGTCTTCCTTGTAATTAACTGTAGGCTTGAGACTCAGTTCCAGTCAGTGCAAACAGGGCAGAAGCAATGTATATCATGTCCAGGCAAGGCCCATAAAAACCTCTCAAAGGTGACGACTGTTTATTCATCAGCTGGAGACAAAAGACTTCCAGAAACTGGGGATGAGGCCCAAATTTTCGCTTTACCAAGTCCTCCAGGTGACTCTAATGAACACTAAAGGTTGAAGTACTGTCTGAGAGGTTAGATGAGCCACACTCATGGGTCTCTGAGTCACAGCACAGTATGCCATTCACTCAATATCATCTTTCTAGTAGTCATGCATGGATGTGGGACTGGACCATAAAGAAGTCTGAGTGCCGAAGAATCGATGCTTTCGAATTGTGATGCTGGAGAAGACTCTGTAAAGTCCCTTGGACAGCAAGGAGATCAAACCAGTCAGTCCTAAAGAAAATCAACCCTGAATACTCATTGGAAAGACTGATGCTGAAGCTGAAGCACCAATACTTTGGCCTGCTGATGCAAAGAGCCAACTCATTGGAAAAGACTCTGACGCTGGGGAAGACTGAAGGCAGGCCACAGAGGATGAGATAGTTGGAAGGCATCACCGACTCAATGGACATGAGTCTGAGCAAACTCTGGGAGACAATGAAGGACAGGAAGCCTGATGCTTCACTCCATGGGGTCACAAAGAGTCGGACACGACTTAGTGACTGAATAACAATAACACAGCAGCAAGTGTTACCTTAAATTTATCTGATATATTTAATAAAACCTATCAGAAGTGAACTTAGAAAAAAAAAAAAGAAGTGAACTTGGTTCATTTGAAAAACAGGATCAATTTGCTAGGCACTGTGAATAATAGTGAGATAAAATAGGGTATAAATGCAAAATTAAGTAGGTTTGTTACAAAGCAGATAGTGAACAGAAGTTTGAAGGCTTTTCTGAAGAGACATGAGGACAATATGCTAGGTGAAATAAGCCAGTCACAAAATGGCAAATACTGCATGATTCACTTATACAAGGTCTCTAAAGTAATCAGATTCATAGAGACAGAAAGTAGAATGGTGGTTACCAGGAGCTGGGGGAAGGGGGCAAAGAAGAGTTGTTTAATGAATATAGAGTTTTAGTTCTGCAAGATGAAAATTTCTAGAGATCTGTTCCATAGCAATGTAAATATCCTTACTACTACTACGGAGCTGTATGTTTAAAAATCGTTAAGATGGTAAAATTTATACATATTTTTTACCACAAAAAAACAAAAATCACACAAAGACTACAGGTCTTCTTTTACTTGGATTTCTAATAAATGTCATCTCTCTTGCCCAAAGCAAGTCCAAAATCTGCTATATGAAAATAATTTAGAGGATCAATCTTGATTCATCACCTAATCAAAAAAATAATAATCAGCTAGTTGTTCTAAAAATACAGATGCTTAAATTAAAACTAAATAAAAAACCCGTAACACAAATTTACAGCTTTGAAGATGATACTTTTTGGCTCTTAGTTTAACATGGTACCGAATTAGAAAATTAACAGTAAGCCAGGATACCATTTTCTAGTTCTTCAGGATAATCAAAGAGCCCATACAAAAATATTTTCTTCTGATCTTATGCATGAAAGTTTTGAAACTGCCGGTTTTCTGAATGCAATTAAGAATAAAATATTAGAAGTTCTATCAAAAAAATACTGTGTATCATCTTTACCAAACTGAGCATAATTTTAGTGTTTTTTCCCTCCGAAAAGTATTTAGATAAAAAATATGAATGCCTCAGGGTCAAACTACATTAAATAAAAACTAATAGAACATCTCTAGAAAGCAGTTTAGCTACATTCACTTTAAAAATTCTGTATCCACAGGCCAACTTAATTACACTTTTGAAAATTTATCTTAAAGAAATAATCCAAAACACAGATTTAACCACAAAGATGGTTATCACAGTGCTAAGGAAATAGGCTATCATTCTATTTATTAGGCACTTAATTAAGTAAATAATGGTACATGCACACAATAAATTAGGCTGACTTTATAAATTATTTATAGTAAACTTTTAATAACATTTTCAATTTCCTTTGACATAAACATTATAGGAAAGAAAAGCAAAGTAAAAAATTATGTATTGTTGGTTCAAGTAAGATCTAAGAAAGTTTTACTTCCCTCCTTGGTAGTCCATGATATTATCTTAATTTTGAACAATAAGCACATATTACTTCATATTCTCCACTCACCTGTCAAAGTTGGATATAATAAATCATCATCTCAACTATATAAAAGTTACATATGGGGTGGTGGGATTACAGGTAACTTTAATCTGTTTTTGTATTTATATCTATAATTCACTTCATGACAGAACACTTCATGACTTTACAGAAAGCATAGATTATTGCCAAGATGAGTAAAAATGAGAATTATCAAGTAGAGATTCAAAATCATTTATCTTTTACTTCTAGTCTAACCTTTGAGACATTGCAAGTTCAATCAAGTTAAGTTTGGTCAAAAGAATCAAGAGTCTATTAGACAAGATAATCATAAAAGGGTTGACAAAAGTTAGGCGATTTCAAAGGGTATGAGTGGTATTTTATTAAGCATTCTTAATTTTCAAGAATGATTTATCAAAAAATATGCTACTGTTTCACAGATAACTATATTTTATCCTTTCTTTCTCAGAGTTACTAATTTTTCAGTGACTTCTCAGTGGTAAGAAGTGTTAGATGAAAGTAAAATAGCATTTCACAATAAACAACAAAGATCTCTCAAAAGAATTCAGCTCACTAAGAAAAACAGCAAAAACATCTTCCTAACAGTCTGTATATCTCAAAAATAAGCTAAAAGAAAGCAACTCAGTCAAAGCTTTTGGGCCTAAATAGTAACATAAATCACCAAATAAACCACACTGCTATTTGAAATAAACCTTTAACACAAAGACTGATAGTCATCTGGGCCATATGATTTAAAGATAATTTACCACGGGAGGGGGAAGGTGGGGAGGTTACATAATCTTTTTAGGTACTTTTTGACTCTCTTTTGCTAAAATTGGTGGCAGCACATCAGCAGTAGAGCAACACTTCAGCCACTAGGTGGCAGGTGAAAAAACAAAACCAGCTAAACATGCAGGTGCAAATTAAACTACTGTCTAGGGGAAGAGATCAGAGGTACTGATAACCCAACATTTCCCAGGCTACAGCTACTGCCCAGAAGTGTGATTAAAAGGAGAACATCCAAAGGGGGACTGGCCTTACCAGAGTCATGTCTGAAGACAGTCTACTTCTCACCACTGGCAGCATGCTAAGGAAGCTGCAATTTGGACAGTGGTTCATATCAAAATCCCAAGGAAGAGTCAGGGATGGGTCTCAGAAAGAAGGGCCCCAGGATGAAGGCAGAAACTCCATTTCTTGAGGTGCAGGAAAAAATAAGATACTGGGAACACATCCACCCATTACTACCCTCATATTCCACTATCTTATCCCCAAAATACTACCCTCCAGTCTGAAACTTCATCTAGAAATACACAGGATTAACAACATAATATCCTTAAGTACACACACACAAAAATAACATTATCCTCCAAGAATGTACACCAAAATCCAATGTAGATAATCAAATTGTAACATAGTAGAGACATGACTGGATTACAGGAAACTGATGAAAGTATGTATTTAAAAAGGCCTATGTTAACATTAACTGTGTTGGATCGTCTACATGGTAGTTAAAAAGAAAGTTTGAAATTTTGACTGTGCTCACAGGAAGAAAATGCTCCAGCCCATAAACATGAATATCAGATCCATGAAACCAATGTGAATGGAGACAGATGCATGAATGCATCATAGTCTGATGATATCAGTCACTAAGATAAATATAACTAATTTCCCTGAGCACTGATTCTAAGCTTGAGAGACAACCTTCTTATTATAAATTGTCTCCCCATGTACATTAACGCAAAATTTTCAACCTCTCCTCTCCAACACAACTAAAGGGTTCAATACACTCCTAACACTAACAGTGATTCACTAGGGTTCTCACTATTAACCAGGAGGCATCCCACATATTAAAATTCTCAAAGGATTGTTTGCTGTTTGAAAAAGCACCCCAAGTCTCTGAGATCCAGAGTTCTGTCTACTGGGCCTACATAGAAAATGAACTGACCTACTTCAATGAATCTAATAATTACATTTCTCTCTGCAAATCAAAATTTTCGACATTTTGGTTTTTGTATACGCTCCTGTGTGTTTGGTTAACATAAGGTATACTGGGAATTCACTGGTGCTTAGGACTCTGCACGTCCATTGCTGTGGGCATGGGTTCAATTCTTGGTAATTGGCTGGGGAACTAAGATCCTGCAAGCTGCGAGGCACAGCCGCCCCCCCTCCAAAAAAACAAGTAAGGTACGCTGAAAGGCAGAAACATTTACTATGCCAACAAACCAGTTACATGTATTTAGTATGAGTTAGAAGCTATGATATTAAAATTAGAAGTGGAAGTGTTAGTCACTCAGTTGTGTCCAACTCTTTGTGACCCCATGGACTGTAGCCCGCCAGGCTCCTCCGTCCATGAAGTCTCCAGGCAAGAATACTGGAGTGGGTTGCCTTTCCCTTCTCCAGGGGATGTTCCCAACCCAGGGATCAAACCTGGGTCCCTGGCACTGCAGGCGGATTCTTTACTGTCTGAGCCATCAGGGAACGGAACTTCAATGAAGGTCACTTAATCCAATCTAGTCTAACATTCTCCCAATGAAAGAATGCTTTCTGTATTTCTCACACTGGTTTAATTTGGCTAGTTTCTACCTAACCCCTGAGAATTACTGCACTGACAGTTGACCCCAGAAATGAGGAGAAAGATTACTTTTAGAACACAGGTCTCTCACTCCTAAATAAAAGCACCCTTGAGCAGGGCACTATCAAAGAGGCAACAAGACATACTTTACGAGGTAAAAATGTAGAGTGAGCGAAGACCAAATATCCAAAAGAAAATGGGCAAAAGGATCTGAAAAGGGACTTCACAAAAGAAATCCAAATAGCAAATACATTAATTAAAGGAGCACAATTTCATTAGCAATCAGGGAAATACAAATTAAAAACATAAAAGATATTAAATGTTCATCAGAATGACAAAATTTAGGAAGCTGGACAACACTAAATATTGGCAAAGGAATGGACTAATGACAGCTTGAGTACACTGTGGGGAATGTAAAGCAGTAAAACCACTTCAGAAAATAGGCATCATACACATACCCCAACACACAGTAATTTAACTTCTTATTTCAAAAGAAACTCTTGCATGTGTACGCCAGGATTCACATTCATAACATGGCTGTTTTCACAGCAACTACACTAGGAACCTGAACTCCAATACTTTGGCCACCTGATGTGAAGAGCTGACTCATTGGAAAAGACTCTGATGCTGGAAGGGATTGGGGGCAGGAGGAGAAGGGGACGACAGAGGATGAGATGGCTGGATGGCATCACCAACTCGATGGACATGAGTTTGGGTGAACTCCAGGAGTTGGTGATGGACAGAGAGGCCTGGCGTGCTGTGATTCATGGGGTTACAAAGAGTCAGACACGACTCAGCAACTGAACTGAACTGAAACTAGGAACCACTCAAAAAACAATCAAAGGTATAGAATGGACAAATAGTAATATATGAATACAACGGAATACCATATGGCAATGCAAATGAACAAGCTATAGCTGCATGCAAAAATATAGACAAATTTCACAAACTTATTAAGCAAAAGAAGAAAAAGAATGCAAATGGATGTCTTTATATAAGATTAAAAAACAGACAAAACTAATTGTATTTCTTAGAGATATGTTCATGTACTTTAAATTCTTTTTAGAAAGAAGAAAAATTATCACAAGAATTACGAGAGTTATTTTATGTGAGTGATTACCCCTAGGAGTTATTATCCTTGGGAAGGAGATAATGTGACCTGAGAAGAACAGGGACTTTTTGAACAAGAAGGTAAGGGTCTATTTCTTGACCTGAATGACGATTACAAAGATGTTAGCCTTCAAACTGTTCTTCAAACCGTACATAGGTTTCACATACTTTTCTATTAGTTGTATTGTATGTCCAAAAAAATGCTGAAAGAAGCAAATAAATTTACCCACTTAAAACTCTACTTAAGGCTAATTCTGCCTTTCCTCAAGGACCAGAATGAAATATCATTTCTTAAGAACATGGAGTCCACATCGAAAGGAAGTCCCTTCAGGATTTAGTCCTGGATTATTCAATGAATTGCAATGTAGTGAGCTGCTAACCATGCTTAGTAAACAGGTATGTGAGAAAACACTTTCAGTTATACAAAACCAGTATCCTCAAACTCTGCACAGTTATCTTGGTTAGTGATTCCTCCCTATATATATGATTTACATTTTAAACATTCAATTATTATTCCTAGAGTTCTCATAACAACAGCTACACTTTTAAACTAAACTTTTTGTTCAATACCTCTGTCCTCCTCAAACTAACAAAGTAAGTTTCTAGCACACATTTCCATTTTTCCATTTCTGCTATGCTGCTTTCAGTTTCAATTCTCATTTCTCCAGAAATGAAAATCTTAATAATCAGATCTCATTGCTTCTTCATATATATATATTCACACACACATATATATGTATACAATAAAAAAAAGTTTTCTGTAAAAAATGGAATGTAACTATTATTTCCTCTTCCTCATTTCCAATGTAGGATGGCTAGTGCTGGGAAACTGAAACTTGTGTCCAGGTGAAAGTCTGACAAGAATGAAAGTATAAAAATAAATGGCTGTCAAAGATAAAAGTCTTAAAATATAAACTAACAAAATTCAGCTATGGAGTAGCTGTTTTTGCTTTTCTTGTTTATAAACAAAATGTAAAAAGACACTCAAGGAATTTACATTTTTTTAAAACGTTCTAATTTTTTAAAAACTTTAAAAATTCTACTTAGCTGCAATGCAGTGCATAATCTTAAGCACATAGTTCAATGAATGTCTAGACATATATATATCAGTGAAACTCAATGAGTCATGTCTGGCTCTTTGCAATCCCATGGACTATAGTCCATGGAATTCTCCAGGCCAGAATACTGGAATGGGTAGCCTTTCCCTTCTCCAGGGGATCTTCCCAATCCAGGGATTGAAACCAGGTCTCCTGTACTGCAGTTGGATTCTTTACCAGCTAAGCCACAAGGGAAGCCTGTGTGTGTGTGTGTGTGTACACACTTCTTTACCAGCTAAGCCACAAGGGAAGCCCGTGTGTGTGTGTGTGTGTGTATACACACTTCTTTACCAGCTAAGCCACAAGGGAAGCCCGTGTGTGTGTGTGTACACACTTCTACACAATGACTGCCCAAATGAAGATACTTAAAGCTATATTTAAAAGCTTTATTGGAAAAGGAAAAAACAAACAAACAAAAAAACACCCCAAGGTTATAACTGTTTGTCTACACCAAAATTCTATATTTTATTAAATAAAGTTTATTTTCATACCTCAAATTCATCCTGAGTACTCTGAACATTGCACCACCTGGCAACAGGTTCAGGCACCACTTCCCAGTCCTCACAGACTTGTTTAAGGATATTCACAAATGTTGACTTCCCAGCAGCTGTTGTGAGAGGAAAAGTGAAATTGAGGAAGGAAACAAAAATGCCTAGTCATCAGCTTTTACAAAATTTATAATAGCAAACAATACAAAAAAGAAAAACAAACATTCAATTTTCTAAACTCTCTCAGATTTTTTTTAATGAAAAGGTAGAGTCCCTGACCACCTGTATTAATAAGCACATCTGTTTGTTAATGTTTTAAGTTTACCAAAGCCATGGAACAGAATTTTAAAAATCCAAGACCTAGATTTACTTTCCTTGAAAAAACAATTAGAAATAACTTTGTGGGAAGTAGTTAAGGGTATTCTCCCACTTAATTAAGTTTGCAATTTGGGACCAAGTCACTGAATCTCTAAGAGCCTGTTTCCTCATAATATAATGGAGACTGTAATAATAACACCCTCCTCATAGAAACTGTTGTGATAAACTATCACTACAGTGACAGTCATTCCAGTCTCCAGCGTTTTCAAAATTTTCCTCTCTATTGGCTCTATTCATTCAACATACAAACAAACTTGGGTCTTTCTGATCTAAAACCAATCTAGAAACAACCAAAGAAACCAAAAAATTAATATAAAGATGCATCCAATCCACAGAGTTTCAGGATGGGAAATAATATGATTACTACTGTATGATCCTAATTATCATATGACACTCTGGCTAACAGAAATTATAAAAATATTTTTGCAAAGTACTTCCTACTAGCAATAGCCATGTTTCTGCTGTTTCCCTTTCACAGTCCTGTGCACTCTATCCAACTCCTTAAAAAAAAGAGTTGTATGTACTTTACTTCTCCCTAATCGTTGACTAGTTTCTGAAATATCTAGGAGGAAAAAAGAAAACAGTTCAGATGTAACCAAAACATATATTTTCTATTTTAAAATTATCTGGAAATTCATTCAATTTAATAGTAAAGAGATTCTTGACCAAGAATTTGACAGAGTGTAGCAATACTCTTAATGACACCACACCCTTCCTATCTGAAGTCACCAAATGTGATTATATTAGTCATCTTTGGTCAGCATGTTTTCCCTCTTTCTATATATATGACAAATGCACACACACACATAGATAAATCTATTAAAAAAAGCAACAGCAGCAAAGCTTCCTCTTCCTTATAAATTGGATCCAAAAAAAGGGGATGGTCAATCAGAAAGTAACACACAGAATAGTTGAGAAGCAAAACATGAAAGTCATATTATCACCATAGAACAGACAGAAAATCTTTTAAGAATAAACTAGATGATCATCAGGTTTAATCATAGGAAAAACAAGGTGGACCACAGATTTCACGTGAAGAGTGTAAACACAGAAACTCGCGCATTTAGAAGAATGGTGAATGGAAGCATGTAAAACGCTCACCATTCATTCATTCATTGAGTTAGATGGAGGAAAGGAAGAAAATTTGAGTGGGTAGCCATTTCCTCCTCCAGGGGATCTTCCCAACCCTCAAACTGAATCAAGTCTCCTGCACTGGCAGGCAGATTCTTTACCACTTACAGCTTACTTGGGTCTAGCAAATATGGCAGAGAGGCACATGAACCACAATACAAGAGCATTAATAAATAGGAACTGACAAAGCCACAGTATCAGGAAAAACTGTTAAGTGGTGAGGGACATATGCCATCCAAATAGCAAACAGTTGTTTTACAGAAATGCAGTGTTACCAGATCTTCAGATTTTTCAAGAGAAGCCAAAAATCTAGATGTTAATGGGAAATCTCAACATCTGTAAATGCCAGTAACTAATTAAAAATTTTTTTTCAAATTTGGGCAGGCCAATATTGTGTAAATGCAGGCCATGAGTTTGCAACTTCTTCCAGTGTTAAGTATCAGGGAGGTGAGAGATTTAAGCAGGGGTTAACACAATCATATTTGTATACAGAAGGAAAACTCTGGAAGAATTTAAAGAAACTGGAGATGGGGTGACAAATTAGGAAATTATTTCAGGTGCTGAGAAGATTAAAAGATGCTAGGAAGGAAGTAAATTTCTAGGTATCACACATTGCTTAGCTGGATTTAGGAAAGGGAAGGAATTGTGGTGTAGACTTAAGAGGCTGTTCATTCAAATTTACTTTTGGAATGGCTTTGTTCAACTACTTCCTCCTGTTTTTATATATGGTATTCTGTATCAATAAGTAGCTGTGTAAAATCACACTAGTAAACATTCATCTGCAAAGAAGTATCCTAGCTAAGAAGAAATGAGAGACTGTTACATGGACTTTTCCAACTGTTGTCTCAACACTGGAGCAAAGAAACAAAATGCCCTCCTTGAGGCTGTATTCAGCTTTTTTTATTGCTTGCAATGCTGCTAAAGCACCTGTCTACCTTGCCTTGCTAAAGTACAAGTGCTTTGAACATGGTAAGAATTTTTAAAAATTGTTGTATGCATGAATGGCCAGTACCTAACTTGGAACCAAAAAAAAAAAAAAAAGAATCCTATCAAAACAGGAAGCATCAAGCATAGGTTTCCGGAGGTAAGAAAGAGAGAAGAATCGGAAGTTCTCTCGTATCTTGTAAAATGACATCTGGATTAAGAACAGAAATAGTAGTGGTCTTTGAATCATAACCCAATGTTCACTTGGATGTTGGCTGGGGAGTGAGTGATCCATGTTGCCAAGATCATTTAAAGACTCTTTCCTTGTACTTGAATGTTTACAGCAACTTTATTCATAATCTAAACACTGGAAAACAATCCAAATGTCCACAAGTGGGAGAGATAAACTGTGGTATACCCATGCAATGGAATACTAGGAACTAACCAAAAAACAACAAAAAAAAAACACACACACACACAAACGCACAGATACAAGCAGCATGAATAAATCTAAAAGCATTCGCTAAATTAGAGAAGACACAAAAGGCTACACACTATGATTTCCTTTACATGACATTCTGAAAAAGGCAAAACTGTCAGGAATTGATATCACATCAGTGCTTGTCAGGTGATAGAAATGGAGAGAGGGATGACCACAAAGAAGTACCGGGAAACTTCTTGCAGTGATGGAGATGTTCTGAATTGTGATTCTGGTGGAGGTAAATTATTATTATGTTTGTCAAACCTCATAGAGCTCTAGACCTAAAAAAAGGATCATTTAGCTTATGTAAATTGCACCTCAAGCACTGACATACAGACACATCATTAAAAACAAACAACAAAACCATTCTCTTTGCACTATCCCAACGAAGAGGCTGAAAAGGACTCCAAGCGTGTCTCACAAGGCTCGGAGGCCTAGGCCCGCGGCCAGACGCCCAGAGGCTGAGACCACCCTCGGGGCATGGGAGGGAAGCTGGGGAGAGCAGAGAGGGGTGCTTTCGGCGTCAATTTAGGATTCGGGGTCGCGTCCCCAAGCGCAGGACCAGACTGGGAAAAGTATCCCCGGAAGAATAGTAGGGATGCGGCAAAGGGGCGCTTCAGCCCCCCGCAGCCGCGACTACCCCTGCTTTGGGACCAACATCTCACGAGGCCCCTTACCGATGTTCCCTTCGATGGAAATTTTCTTGATGCGGGTCCCCTCAGAGCTGGCTGCGGGAGACGGGCAGCTCCTCTTGGGTGGGGTGGCCATGCCTTCTCCTGTTGGGAGCCCCGAGCGCTTCAGGCAAGGAGGGCTTGGAGGTGGCCGCAGGTGCGCGCGCCGGGGTTCACGCCACCCCGGAACTCGCCTTAACCTGCAGACTGAACTCTCTCCCGTCCCAGACTCTCCGGCCGGCGGATCGGCGGGTTTGATTTTGGCGCGCGGAGACAGCAGCCGATGGGGGAGGGACCGCGAGGTGGCCGCCCGCCCAGTGGGGAAGCCACGCCCCCGCCCTCCCCTAAATCGGCGATTCCACCAAGGGCCCCTCGGCCTGCACCCGCCATAAGAGGGACTCCTGCGTGCGCACCCGGCACGTCGGGTCAAGGGGAAACAGAGGGCGGGGCCGCGCGCGCGCAGGCGAGGAAGGCGTTCCCTGAATCTTCCGAGAACTCAGGGAGGGCGCCCAAGGTAGAAGGGCACTGGAGGTTAAAGGGCTGCGTCTCTCCTCGTTACCGAGAGCGGCCGGACTTTGGGGAACTCGCTTGTTCCGTGGGGCTTGTGGTTTCTGAACTTCTGGACTGAACTGGTTGAGCTTGAAGCTTTGAACTCGTCAGTGGAGAGGTGCATAGTACAAAAATTAAACGTATTATCCTTGTTCTCAGCCTTCTAGGGGAAGACGGTTATCAGGCCAGGTGGCGCTGGGCGATCCAGTCCTCAGGGAATGTATTGCAGTCTTATTGCACGCCAGACCTTATTTCGAAGGTTTTTCGTGGATTAACTAGCATCAAGTGCGAGAGGTCTTACTGTTTATCAGCGAGTAAACAGGCACGGAGGGGCTCAGTCAGTTCAGTTCTGCTCAGTCGTGTCCACTCTTTGCAACCCCATGAATCTCAGCACGCCAGGCCTCCCTGTCCATCACCAACTCCCGGAGTTCACTCAGACTCACATCCATCGAGTCAGTGATGCCATCCAGCCATCTCATCCTCTGTCGTCCCCTTCTCCTCCTGCCCCCAATCCCTCCCGACTTGTTGAAAATCTCAGAGTCAGTGAGTGGAACTGGGACGGGAATTTAGCTATTTAGATGCCACACTAGAAGAAGCCTTTCTTTATCTCTGATATCTTGGTTTGGATGCCCGGTTTACGCTGAACGGGAGCAGATATGCCACCCCCAAGTTGGTTACATTGGCATATTACTTTGAATTAAGGACACTCTGACTGTCCTTTGTTCCTCCTGGAAGCAGGAGCTAAACCTCTGATGTGAACAGTACCCTCAGTGTACCAGGAGGGTAGAAAGCACACTTTTCCCCAGAGATTGGGAATTAAGGGCAGAGAAGGCTGGATAAATAAAACTTATTACTGCTTCATCAACTTATTACACAAGGCCAATACCCCTTCATCTTGAGAATTCTTCACAAATTTATTGTTTGAAGATTCTGAAAGAGATGAGAATACCAGACCAACTGACTTGCCTCTTGAGAATTATATGCACGTCAGGAAACAACAGTTAGAACTGGACATGGAACAACAGACTGGTTCCAAATAGGAAAAGGAGTACATCAAGGCTGCATGTTGTCACCCTGCTTATTTAACTTATAAGCAGAGTACATCATGAGAAACGCTGAGCTGGAAGAAACACAAGCTGGAATCAAGATTGCCGGGAAAAATATCAATAACCTCAGATATGCAGATGACACCACCCTTATGGCAGAAAGTGAAGAGGAACTCAAAAGCTTCTTGATGAAAGTGGAAGAGGAGAGTGGAAAAAGTTGGCCTAAAGCTCAACATTCAGAAAAGTAAGATCATGGCATCTGGTCCCATCACTTCATGGGAAATAGACGGGGAAACAGTGGAAACAGTGTCATTTTTTTTTTAAACTTAATAAATAAACAGTGTTTATTTTTCTGGGCTCCAAAATCACTGCAGATGGTGATTACAGCCATGACATTAAAAGACGCTTACTCCTTGGAAGGAAAGTTATGACAAACCTAGATAGCATATTAAAAACCAGAGACATTACTTTGCCAACAAAGGTCCGTCTATGCAAGGCTATGTTTTTCCAGTGGTCATGTATGGATGTGAGAGTTGGACTGTGAAGAAAGCTGAGTGCCAAAGAATTGATGCTTTTGAACTGTGGTGTTGGAGAAGACTCTTGAGAGTCCCTTGGACTGCAAAGACGTCCAACCAGTCCATTGTAAAGAAAATCAGTCCTGGGTGTTCAATAGAAGGACTGATGCTAAAGCTGAAACTCCAATACTTTGGCCACCTCATGTGAATAGTTGACTCATTGGAAAAGACCGTGATTCTGGGAGGGACTGGGGGCAGGAGGAGAAGGGGATGACATAGGATGAGATGGCTGGATGGCATCACTGAATCAATTAACAGGAGTTTGAGTGAACTCCAGGAGTTGGTGATGGACAGGGAGGCCTGGCGTGCTATGATACATGGGGTTGCAAAGAGTTGGACACGACTGAGCAACTGAACTGAACAAGGTAGTAAAGCTTCTTGCTTTAGTTATTTCATTTACTCATGTTTTTATGGGGCATGCATGCATGCTAAGTCGCTTCCATTGTGTCTGACTCTGCAACCCCATAGACAGAGGCCACCAGGCTCCTCTGTCCACAGGATTCTCTAGGCAAGAATACTGGAGTGGGTTGCCTGTTCCTTCTCCCTTTATGGGGCTCCCCTATGTAATTGTTTTTCTCCTGTTAATCTGTCTAATGTCAATTTATTAGGCTAATCACAGAAAACTAGCCAATCTGAACACACGGACCACAGCTTTGTCTAACAATGAATCTAAGCCATGCTGTGTGGGGCCACCCAAGACAGGCAGGTCATGGTGGAGAGATCTGACAGAATGTGGTCCACTGGAGAAGGGAATGGCAAGCCACTTCAGTATTCTTGCCTTGAGAACCCCATGAACGGTATGAAAAGGCAAAATGATAGGATACTAAAAGAGGAACTCCCCAGGTTGCTAAGTGCCCAAATTGCTACTGGAGATCAGTGGAGAAATAACTCCAGAAAGAATGAAGGGATGGAGCCAAAGCAAAAACAATACCCAGTTGTGGATGTGACTGGTGATAGAAGCAAGGTCCGATGCTGCAAAGAACAATATTGCATAGGAACCTGGAATGTTAGGTTCATGAATCAAGGCAAATTGGAAGTGGTCAAACAGGAGATGGCAAGAGTGAACATCAACATTCTAGGAATCAGCAAACTAAAATGGACTGCAATGGGTGAATTTAACTCAGATGACCATTATATCTACTACTGTGGGCAGGAATCTCTGAGAAGAACTGGAGTAGCCATCATGGTCAACAAAAGAGTCCAAAATGCAGTACTTGGATGCAATCTCAAAAATGTCAGAATGATCTCTGTTAGTTTCCAAGGCAAACCATTCATTATCACAGTAATCCAAGACTATGGCCCAACCAGTAACGCTGAAGAAACTGAACAGTTCTATGAAGACCTACAGGACCTTTTAGAACTAACACCCAAAAAAGATATCCTTTTCATTATCAGATCAGATCAGATCAGTTGCTCAGTCATGTCCGACTCTTTGGGACCCCATGAATCACAGCACGCCAGGCCTCCCTGTCCATCACCAACTCCCGGAGTTCACTGAGACTCACGTCCATGGAGTCACTGATGCCATCCAGCCATCTCATCCTCTGTCGTCCCCTTCTCCTCTTGCCCCCAATCCCTCCCAGCATCAGAGTCTTTTCCAATGAGTCAACTCTTCTCATGAGGTGGCCAAAGTACTGGAGTTTCAGCTTTAGCATCATTCCTTCCAAAGAAATCCCAGGGCTGATCTCCTTCAGAATGGACTTGTTGGATCTCCTTGCAGTCCAAGGGACTCTCAAGAGTCTTCTCCAACACCACAGTTCAAAAGCATGAATTCTTTGGTGCTCAGCCTTCTTCACAGTCCAACTCTCACATCCATACATGACCATGGAAAAACCATAGCCTTGACTAGACGAACCTTTGTTGGCAAAGTGATGTCTCTGCTTTTGAATATGCTATCTAGGTTGGTCATAACTTTCCTTCCAAGGAGTAAGCGTCTTTTAATTTCATGGCTGCAGTCACCATCTGTAGTGATTTTGGAGCCCAGAAAAATAAAGTCTGACACTGTTTCCACTGTTTCCCCATCTATTTCCCATGAAGTGATGGGACCGGATGCCATGATCTTCGTTTTCTGAATGTTGAGCTTTAAGCCAACTTTTCACTCTCCACTTTCACTTTCATCAAGAGGCTTTTTAGTTCCTCTTCACTTTCTGCCATAAGGGTGGTGTTATCTGCATATCTAGGGTTATTGATATTTCTCCCGGCAATCTTGATTCCAGCTTGTGTTTCTTCCAGTCCAGCGTTTCTCATGATGTACTCTGCATATAAGTTAAATAAACAGGGTGACGATATACAGCCCTTGACCAACTCCTTTTCCTATTTGGAACCAGTCTGTTGTTCCATTTCCAGTTCTAACTGTAGCTTCCTGACCTGAATACAAATTTCTCAAGAGGCAGATCAGGTGGTCTGGTATTCCCATCTCTTTCAGAATTTTCCAGTTTACTGTGATCCACACAGTCAAAGGCTTTGGCATAGTCAATAAAGCAGAAATAGATGTTTTTCTGGAACTCTCTTGCTTTTTCCATGATCCAGCGGATGTTGGCAATTTGATCTTTGGTTCCTCTGCCTTTTCTAAAACCAGCTTGAGCATCAGAAAGTTCACGGTTCACATATTGCTGAAGCCTGGCTTGGAGAATTTTGAGCATTACTTTACTAGCATGTGAGATGAGTGCAATTGTGCAGCAGTTTGAGCATTCTTTGGCATTGCCTTTCTTTGGGATTGGAATGAAAACTGACCATTTCCAGTCCTGTGGCCACTGCTGAGTTTTCCAAATTTGCTGGCATATTGAGTGCAGCACTTTCACAGCATCATCTTTCAGGATTTCAAATAGCTCAACTGGAATTCCATCACCTCCACTAGCTTTGTTCGTAGTGATGCTTTCTAAGGCCCACTTGACTTCACATTCCAGGATGTCTGGCTCTAGGTCAGTGATTACACCATCGTGATTATCTGGGTCGTGAAGATCTTTTATGTACAGTTCTTCTGTGTATTCTTGCCATCTCTTCTTAATATCTTCTGCTTCTGTTAGGTCCATACCATTTCTGTCCTTTATCGAGCCCATCTTTGCATGAAATGTTCCTTTGGTATCTCTGATTTTCTTGAAGAGATCCCTAGTCTTTCCCATTCTGTTGTTTTTCCTCTATTTCCTTGCATTGACCACTGAAGAAGACTTTCTTATCTCTTTTTGCTATTCTTTGGAACTCTGCATTCAGATGCTTATATCTTTCCTTATCTCCTTTGTTTTTGGCTTCTCTTCTTTTCACAGCTATTTGTAAGGCCTCCCCAGACAGCCATTTTGCTTTTTTACCATTTCTTTTCCATGGAGATGGTCTTGATCCCTGTCTCCTGTACAATGTCACAAACCTCATTTCATAGTTCATCAGGCACTCTATCAGATCTAGGCCCTTAAATCTATTTCTCACTTCCACTGTATAATCATAAGGGATTTGATTTAGGTCATACCTGAATGGTCTAGTGGTTTTCCCTACTTTCTTCAATTTAAGTCTGAATTTGGCAATGAGGAGTTCATGGTCTGAGCCAGGGGACTGGAATGCAAAAGTAGGAAGTCAAGAAACACTTGGAGTAACAGGCAAATTTGGCCTTGGAGTACGGAATGAAGCAGGGCAAAGGCTAATAGAGTTTTGCCAAGAGAACGCACTGGTCATAACACCCTCTTCCAACAACACAAGAGAAGACTCTACACATGGACATCACCAGATGGTCAACACCAAAATCAGATTGATTATATTCTTTGCAGCCAAAGATGGAGAAGCTCTATACAGTCAGCAAAAACAAGACCAGGAGCTGACTATAGCTCAGATCATGAATTCCTTATTGCCAAATTTAGACTTAAATTGAAGAAAGTAAGGAAAACCACTAGACAATTCAGGTATGACCTAAATCAAATCCCTTATGATTATACAGTGGAAGTGAGAAATAGATTTAAGGGACTAGATCTGATCAGAGTACCTGATGAACTATGGACGGAGGTTCATGACATTGTACAGGAGACAGGGATCAAGACCATCCCCAAGAAAAAGAAATGCAAAAAAGCAAAATGGCTGTCTGAGGAGGCCTTACAAATAGCTGTGAAAAGAAGTGAAAAGCAAAGGAGAAAAGGAAAGATATAAGCATCTGAATGCATAGTTCCAAAGAATAGCAAGGAGAGATAAGAAAGCCTTCCTCAGCAATCAATGCAAGGAACTGGAGGGAAACAACAGAATGGGAAAGGCTAGAGATCTCTTCAAGAAAATCAGAGATACCAAAGGAACATTTCATGCAAAGATGGGCTCGATAAAGGACAGAAATGGTATGGACCTAACAGAAGCAGAAGATATTAAGAAGAGGTGGTGAGAATACATAGAAGAACTGTACATAAAAGATCTTCACGACCCAGATAATCACGATGGTGTGATCACTGACCTAGAGCCAGACATCCTGGAATGTGAAGTCAAGTGGGCCTTAGGAAGCATCACTATGAACAAAGCTATTTGAGGTGAAATAGCTCCAGTTGAGCTATTTGAAATCCTGAAAGATGATGCTGTGAAAGTGCTGCACTCAATATGCCAGCAAATTTGGAAAACTCAGCAGTGGCCACAGGACTGGAAATGGTCAGTTTTCATTCCAATCCCAAAGAAAGGCAATGCCAAAGAATGCTCAAACTGCTGCACAATTGCCCTCATCTCACACGCTAGTAAAGTAATGCTCAAAATTCTCCAAGCCAGGCTTCAGCAATATGTGAACCGTGAACTTTCTGATGCTCAAGCTGGTTTTAGAAAAGGCAGAGGAACCAAAGATCAAATTGCCAACATCCGCTGGATCATGGAAAAAGCAAGAGAGTTCCAGAAAAACATCTATTTCTGCTTTATTGACTATGCCAAAGCCTTTGACTGTGTGGATCACAATAAACTGTGGAAAATTCTGAAAGAGATGGGAATACCAGACCACCTGACCTGCCTCTTGAGAAACCTATATGCAGGTCAGGAAGCTACAGTTAGAACTGGAAATGGAACAACAGACTGGTTCCAAATAGGAAAAGGAGTATCTCAAGGCTGCATATTGTTACCCTGCTTATTTAACTTATATGCAGAGTACATCATGAGAAACGCTGGACTAGAAGAAGCACAAGCTGGAATCAAGATTGCTGGGAGAAATATCAATAACCCTAGATATGCAGATGACACCACTCTTATGGCAGAAAGTGAAGAGGAACTAAAGAGCCTCTTGATGAAAGTGAAAGATGAGAGTGAAAAAGTTGGCCTAAAACTCAACATTCAGAAAAGTAAGATCATGGCATCTGGTCCCATCACTTCATGACATATAGATGGGGAAACATAGGAAACAGTGGCTGACTTTATTTTTGGGGGCTCCAACATTACTGCAGGTGATGATTACACCCATGAAATTAAAAGATGCTCACTCCTTGGAAGGAAAGTTATGACCAACCTAGATAGCATATTCAAAAGCAGAGACATCACTGTGCCAACAAAGTTTCGTCTAGTCAAGGCTATGGTTTTTCCATGGTCATGTATGGATGTGAGAGTTGGACTGTGAAGAAAGCTGAGCACCGAAGAATTGCTGCTTTTGAACTGTGGTGCTGGAGAAGACTCTTGAGAGTCCCTTGGACTGCAAGGAGATCCAACCAGTCCATCCTAAAGATCAGTCCTGGGTGTTCATTAGAAGGTCTGATGCTGAAACTCCAGTCCTTGGCCACCTCATGCGAAGAGTTGACTCATTGGAAAATACCGTGATGCTGGGAGGGATTGGGGGCAGGAGGAGAAGGAGACGACAGAGGATCAGATGGCTGGATGGCATCAGTGACTCGATGGACGTGAGTTTGAGTAAACTCAGAGAGTTGGTGATGTACAAGGAGGCCTGGTGTGCTGAGATTCATGGTCGCAAAGAGTCGCAAAGAGTAGGACAGGATTGAAGGACTGAACTGACTGACTGACTAAGAGGGAAAATTTCTCCACCCTACAGTGGTATAAATTTACCATGCCTGTTAGGTTTCTGTTCAGCATAACAATAAGCTTAATTAACCTTGCCTGCCTACACCCTGGGGGTTCTGTAGTAAAGAACCTTCCTGCCAATGCAGGAGATGAGGTTCCATCCCTGTGTCAGGAAGATCACTGGGAGAAGGAAATGGCAATCCACTCCAGTATTCTTGCCTGGAAAATCCTATGCACAGAAGGAGCCTCATAGGCTACAGTCCATGGGGTTGCAAAAGAGTCAATCATGACTTAGTCACTATACAACAAAGCACAGATAACAAACGCATATTGAATTTTTGAATGCCTACATAGGTTCCATGTCCTCTTATAGATGACTCATGTCTGTTGTTTAGTCACTGACTAGCTGGGGACAAATGCAGTGTAGAAACGCCCAGAATTTATTTTTAATCATGATAAAGACCTAATAAACAGGCTACTCCCCAGTCTAGAAGTTCCCAAGAAACTGTTCACAGAAACCATAAATGGAATGGTGAATCCATTCTCAAAACAAGAGGGAGGGGGGAGGTGGGCAGAATCAAAATGTGATTCCATAGTGAACTCTAGGATGGAAACAAAAATCATTTTTTGTAAATTCCCTATGTTACTTCATAATTGTAGTACTTTATGTATATTACTTTTGTTTATCCCCATAGTAATAAATAGCAGGATTCTAGAAATGAGAAAGGCCTGAATATTTGTCACTGGTATAGCAAGGAAGTCAGGGAAGCTTCTAGGTTTTTGTTCTGCTTTTGTTCTGGTTGCATCCTGCTGCTTGCAGGATCTTAGTTCCCTGACCAGAGACGAAGCCCAGGCCCCCAGCAGCGGAAGCCAGGGAATTCCCACTGCTGCTACTGCTAAGTCACTTCAGTCTGGTCCGACTCTGTGCGACCCCATAGACGGCAACCCACCAGGCTCCTCCATCCATGGGATTTTCCAGGCAAGAGTACTGGAGTGGGGTGCCATTGCCTTCTCCGTCCCACTGCTGCTGCTGCTAAGTTGCTTCAGTCGTGTCCGACTCCGTCCGTCCCACTGCTAGGTATTATATATCCTACATCCAAACTTGAGGGGAAAATCATGAAATGGTAAGGGTTTTGGCAGCTACTGGAGAGAATAAAGCAAGGTGATTCTCTGAGACGTTCCAGGAGGAAAGTAGAGCTCAGTCCCATATGGATCGGATAAAGATATTTGGGGTTGAGCAGATGGAGAAGACTCTTCCGAGTCCCTTGGACTGCAAGGAGATCCAACCAGTTCATCCTAAAGGAAATCAGTCCTGAATGTTCATTGGAAGGACTAATGTTGAAGGTGAAACTCCAATACTTTGGCCACCTGACGCAAGAGCTGACTCATTTGAAAAGACCCTGATGCTGGGAAAGATTGAGGGTGGGAGGAGAAGGGGACGACAGAGGATAAGATGGTTGGATGGCATCACCAGCTCAATGGACCTGAGTTTGAGTAAACTCTGGGAGCTGGTGATGGACAGGGAGGCCTGGCATGCTGCAGTCCATGGAGTCGCAGACACGACTGGGTGGCTGAACTGAAGAAATCTTTAAATGTGTTTCTTCCTCCACCAAAACAAGATGAAACTAAAAAAAAAAAAAAAAAACAAAACCAAAACCACTATAGTGCAGTGACTGAAATATTAAACACGGGAAACTCTGACATTAAGTTCATTATATCCTCCATAACCAATGGCTAACATAAGGAAGAGACTAAAAAAAAACTCTCGAATGTACTCCCTGATTTTTGTCCACAATGTCTTACGTGAAACTCTTGTAGTCAATTCAGTTTCGGAATTTTTCCAGTTTTGGAATTTAGGAAAGAAAAATAGTCACATATTATGTATATTATGTAACCATTCCTCACCCTCCTGCAGAAGTGTTAAATACACTAACATTTTGCAGTGAAACATCAATTTGCACAGTGAAATAAAGACTGTTAACCTCATATCAGGTTCAGTTTGCAGTGAACTGAAGAAAGTACTTTTTCTGAGCTTTTCAGACTTGGGAATTACAGATAAAATACAGGGTATTAGAATACTCAACCAGGAACAAGTATGCTACCATCTTAACTCCTGCCGGAAATTTTTCTACTCCTTCAATGTAGGAATTCCTTTTCTCCTGCAGGAATGCTGGTATAACTAAAGAATGAGACAGGGTCTCCTGATAGCATACAGGTTTATTAAGAAAACTCTTTAACCAACTGAGAAAATGAGAATAATTTAGGCAGAAAATATTAAGTGGTTACACAACCCATGCATTTGTGTATACCCACCCAACAACTTCTGTAAAAGGATGTTTATCAACACAGTAAACTTGCTTATAAATTTCTCCTATCCACAACCCAAATCTCTCACATTGTAGGCAGATTCTTTACCATCTGAGCCACAAGGGAAGCCCAAGAATACGGGAGTGGATAACCTATCCCTTCTCCAGGGGATCTTCCCGATCCAGGAATTGAACTGGAGTCTCCTGCACTGCAGGGGGATTCTTTACTAGCTGAGCTACCAGGGAAGCCCTTTAATGGTCTACAATGAAGACAAAATATTAAGATAAAATCTTGGCTTAATGGAAAAGTCAACAATTATTTTGCTAACTATTCTCATGGTAATAGTATATTTAAACAAAATAAAAGCACTGGTCTCAAGATCAAGCATATTCAGGTTTTTTAACCCTAGTTCTCATCAGTGACTTTACAGTTTCTAAGCTTTAGCTTTCTAGTATAAAAAATATTGAGATACTAATTTCCAGGGTTGTTGTGAACATTACAAAAAATAAGGCCTAAAACTGTTCAACATATTTCATAGACCTTCAATATTTCTCTGGGAATGTACGCAATGTGGGAATACCTATAGCAAAAATGAACACTAATGCAAAGTCAGGATTCATGACCAAACATAACTATTTATTATTTTTAAATAAACATTTTCTTCCTTAAAACAAACAAAAAAAACTAGAAATTAAATAGTTCCAATCCCATCACATACAAGTCTGTATACTTTATTTACATCTCTCAAAACATATTGTAGACTTTCTGACATTCAGTACCCTCTTATTTTTTTTTGCCACATCATGTGGCTTGCAGGATCTTAGTTACCCCAACCCAGGGATCGAACCCAGGCCCAGGCAGTGAAAGCGCCAAGGCTTAACCACTTGACTGCCAGAGAATTCCCTCAGTATCCCCTCTTAAAACAAAAATGATGAAACAGTTTAAAGTTTGATCCACAGTAACTACAATTTGAGTAATCTTGGCACAATTTACAATACGCGCCCATATTGCATTTCATGTTTTAGACAGCTCCTTTAATATAGAGAAACTGTCCATCTCCATGAGAGCGGGCTCCCGCCTTACTCATTCTCGACAACACTTGCACAGTGTGTATGCTACCGCTTCCATTTATGGCTCTGGTAGTATTTTTCTGGTTTTGTCCTGTTTGATAGAAATAATTTTATTAAAACTTTAAGTGTTCTTATATTTATTGTATTTCATGATGCTGTTCCTAGGTAATTGTAAGTAATAATGTATAGGAAACATTCAAATAAAACAAACGTTTTTCCCTACAAGATTAGTGCTCTTACCACCCTAGCAATGCATGTACAAAAATAACAAATACAATTTAGTGGCTGTAAAAAACTATTTCCCCTAAAAATAGTTATCTCTGCAGAACAATTCAGGGAGACAAGTGTTCCTAAAATGAAAATGTGCGAATCTATTTTACACCTTGCACAATTAAGTAAACAAAAATTAAAACGTGCAAACCTGTAAGAAACAACCACACATAAAAGATTTATAACAGACACTAAATATTAATACAATTTTAAATGTATATCACTAATAATATCAGTTTCAGTGACATAGTTTAAAGAAAGTTGTCAACCAAAACAAACCAAAAATGCTCCTTTAAGTTTTACTGTCCAACACTTCAGCCACAACCTATCTAGTGACAGCAATCACTTTAGAATCACCAATAGTGAGGACCTATATAATCAATCTGTTTTGTTTTTTGTCCATGTGAGTGTGTGTTGCAAGATGGGGAGGGAAGAAGATAGGGAAAGTCAACAGCCATAAGGAAAGAATTTACCTCCAAAGAGAAGGAGATGACAAGTAAACACACAGTTTGGAAAGGCCAGTGTTTTCACTATCTTTGAGGATTTAATCCAAATTTTTCTATTGTGTAGTATTATATGCAGAAAATGTGTCACACTTGCAAAACTGAGAGTATTCAGTATTTTAATCTGTATTTTCTCTTTTGTCAAAATTTAAGTATGGCAGACACAGAAACACAGTTTTATAGCTTCAAAATGATTTTTTCTCTATGATTAGCCCATTAGGAGAGCCTCAAAAATTCAAACTGTCTGCAATCAGAATTGTTATTATAGATTAAAATCATTTTCCATTAAATCATGAAATAACTTTACCTCTAAACAGTTTTCTCATACACCATTACACTGATAGCTGAACAACAATAATTCCTATGTGAAACTGAATACTACGACAATATGCTGATATTTAAATCATTTTAGGAGTGGTTCTTAAAGTATAGATCTAAAATAGTGTTTCTAGGAATTGGTATATTTTTTAATGTCCCTGATATGTTTGAAAATAAGCTTTCCTCTTGGTATGCAGTGATATTTTCAAATATACTTCTTGATTGTATCTTTTAAAAAGACAATAAAATGTTAAAGTTATAAACGACATGAAATGATTATACAGTTTGAAATTTTTTACTACGATACACAGACTTAAATTCAGCATAATTAATATATAAAATGTGTTCCAATTTCTCCAGCCTTGAAATTTAAATTGTTCATTTGCATGAAAGTAAGTTTTTTTTAAAAAAGGATAGAGGTAAAGGTTGTTATTTTCTTAAGTTACTTCTATCTTAAATATTGGATCCTTTTTTTTTAAAGTTATTATATTTAAGTGTAAGATAATTAAACTAAATTTTTAAAAATAAAATAAAATGTATACATCCAAATGCTATTGCCTACCTCAAAGTAGTGACATGAAGAAATGATGTTTTTTATTAAATGATGTTACAAATCAATACTCAAAACATTCTCTTCTGCAATTCAGATCCTATGGCATTTTTTTTTTTTTTTTTTTGCATATTCTTTTGAACTTCCTTAATAGTTTAGTTCTAAGAAAAGAGCCAAAGCAGAGTCATTTTGGTAAATGAGATAGGTCATATTAAGCTTCCAGAAAAGTTTTTGGTGCAACTAAAATGATGAAATGGATTTTCTTGTATAGTCACACAACAACTCTCAAGGCATCTCTGAAAGTGATTATACCTCTACAGTGTAGCTGGAATAAGTAGTGCTCCCAAGAAACCACCCTGAAGATCAACTCTCACTTGGCTCTTTAAGGTGTGGCATATTTATTTTAAAAGGAAGTCCTACAGACTAACAATTATATCTCCCATATCTTACTATTTCAGTGGTTATCAAAACCTCTCTCAGAGAGGGTGAAGACAAAGGTATAAAAGAAATCTGTTACTGTGCTCTTTTCCCCTAAGCAAGGAAAATACTATACATAAAATGGAGTATGGTGATTACATGTAAAATATAAATATGCGCATTATCTGTAATTCCTGAAGAGACTGTAGTGCTTTCTTTCCTGATAAGCCAGGCAGTAACTCAGTCTGAGACATATTTATTATACTCTAAACATTTCTTCTCCCATCTAGTTTTATGCTGACCATTTAGCATTTACAAATAACAAGCAAAGGTAGGAAGAAACAGCTATCTAAAATCTTTCAATTTAAGGTAAACTGACCTCCAAAGCCTCTACCACCTAACACATACTTACTGTTTTACTAATGCCATGGTTTTTGTGGGAAACAGAATAATCAAGCCAGCAAATAAAAGCCAGTAGCACCACCTACAGCTAATGAAAAGATTTTCACTCTTTCTGTTACTAATTTCTTTCCACCACCATTACTTCATCATTTAAAAGAATTCCTAAAACTTGCTTTATATCAACATTTAACCAAAGCATTGCGACAGTAACACTATGTAAACTTATTACTTTATATTTCATGCTTTCATCCGCATATGAGAAAACCAACTTCTGCTTTGTATGTCTGTAAAAAAGGTGGGACAGAGTGGGGGGAATCATTATCCTGGTTATTTGTAAATTAAGAGACTTGGAAAGAATCCAATAGACATTTGTAAGCAAACTCTGTTGCAAAACAAGATGTGATCCTTATTTTATAAAGGGCAACTTACTAATGCTCATGGGAACCAACTGAATCAAAGCAACTTTTTAAGAAATCAGTTATTTCGCACACGCTCTGGTGTTTCCCTACATGCAGCCATGTTAACACCATGTACACTGCCAGGCCTCTCCCTGGGAGAATGTCTCTACTTTGTTACCATATATACACATACATATGTCCTTACTTCCCAATACCTTTTTTTCAAGGAATACTCAGAAGCAGGCACCTGAGATTCTGGCACAGTGACAAGAAACTCCTATCTACCTAGAGTGGAAAAGTCAGTCCTGCTACTAAACATTAATTTATAATAACATTTGTACAGTACTATGTAAGGCTTAAATGAGAAAAATGAATGTTTCACTTTTCTCTCCACACCTGGCTACCGCAACCCCTTTATTATTAGGTTGATACGAAGTCAAATGCAGTATGGAAGACAATTTGAATAATCATGTGCTTCATTTTCCTAAATGGACAGGGCCCAAATCACTGGATGTCAAATTTTACTTCTGAATCAACCCATAGTGGCTGATGTTGTATATTCGGATACTAAAATATTTGTTTTAAGGACGTCAGCAGTTCTCACTGCAGTTTACAAATAGGTGTTACCAATGAATGTCCAATGTATTTGCCTCTGTCAGTTTCTCCTGTTAATTCCATGTTGGTACGTGGAGAATGATTGCTAGAAATGAAATGGGAGAAAAAGTTCCTAGTGATCATATTGCAATGGCATTAAATTGTATCACTATTCGATTTGTTAATGGCAAAACCAAACTGATTTCATTTTACAATCTTTTCTAGTAAGTGTTTTTAGTCTATATAATTTCAGAGCAAGATTTCTAGTCTACAAGGGAAAAGGTATATATTTCGAACTGAAGGAAACAGTTTTACCAGAACTGACAAAATTAAAACTGAAAGTCTAAGAGGATAATTTGCAAGAATAAAACTGAAGTGAAAAATGTTAATATTTACTTCAAAAACTAAGTTTCTGAATTTTTTACTTATGGGAATAGTTCACTAGAAAGTCATGGCAAAAAAAGGTAAAAGTTAGTAAGTACACATTTAACACTTTCATTATCTGATATCACTGCAAAGAAAGACCTCCTTTCACAGTGGAAAAATCAGAAGTCAGAACGCTTGGGCCTACAACAAGCAAAGAAGGTACTGTATCATTTTAAAATGATAAAACACCAGCTCCATTCACTGAATGGAAATGCTGTAAAGTGATCAATTTTCCCACAGAGTCCTTAAATTCCATGTGCATGCCTACATCTAAAGTTAGTTATTTATTTTTAACTTCACATGGAAGTTGATTCCTAAAAGGAAGTCTCTAAGACTTTGTTTACAAGATATTGATTAAAATCTTCATGCCATTCTAGTCAAGCGTTCTGAGAAAGGACTTTCTTGAACTTGACTTCCCATACTCAATCCCATCTATAACGCCCCATTCAAACTAACCCCACCCTCGTCCCCCACAACCACACACTCCAGTCCTCTTCAAAGCAGAAGGGGATTTTGCAGACTTATGGCTCATTTGGCAATTGCTAAGAAACCTCACAGTTCAGCATCACCTCTGAAGATCGCAAACCTATATATAACCTGAATTTTTACATCTACAGTGCAGTTAAAGTGTAGAAAGAAGCCAAAATGTAACAGCTATTACATTTCAACATCTTCAAGTTTCAATATCACAGATATCAAGAGATGGAAAAGACTTGCTTATAGAACTCTAAGCATCCATTGAACAGAATTACTATCAATATCAAAAATAATTAAGAAATACTAATTTTTTATGCCCTACACGCACACCTTTACAAATTGTGTTTCTCTAATGTAGTAAAAGTTGGAGATCATCAATTTAGGTAAACTATGGCTTTTATCAATATTTTAAAACATGCATCAGTAAGTGCCCTGGGTAGAAATCCTAATATTGTTTCAAGCCCTGTTCAATTCTATGTCTGTGCTTTGCACCTCAGAAGTGAGCCTGCCAAGGCACTTAAAAACGTCTTTTGGGGACTTCAAAAATTAGCCACAATTTACACAGGGAGAACAGCCATCCATGAGCAGTCTAATCAGTAAGCATTTTCTTTCAACATATAATATTATTAAAAATTCTCCAAGTTAAAAAAAATACTATATTCCACTAAGACAAAATTTACCCCTATCAAATGTATAGACAGTGGTTCTTGGCTTCCTCTAGCAATAGTATATGGTTTCATTTATTCAGATTAAAGAAAAAGGAACCCAAACAAGCCCTCCAAGAGTAGATAAAAACAACCAAGATAAAAATAAAATACAACAAAATTCAAATACACTCCACACAGCTTGATTTGAGGAATAATTTGCATAGGTCCCCATCCTTTTATCTGTCCTTCGAGGTGAGTTTTTCAATCAGTTCCTGGAGTGGTGCAAGTTCTCTTCTATCAATAAGGTTGAATTCCTATGTGCCGAGAAAGGCAGAAGAAAGAGCAAGAACATATTATTTACATCTCATTCCAAAATAGATTTCCATTAACATTTGTTGGAAATTAGCTTTTAAAGTAAATGCAAGTCAAATCTTAAAAAAAAAAAAAAAAGTTTTTTCCCCCCCTATTCTCTACCTCTTGCATCTTGAGCAAATCACTTAACCACTTCTGGGATTTTACATTTCTACTAATATTAGGATAAATTATCTCAAGATTCTGGAGAAGAGAATGGTAATGCACTCCAGTATTCTTGCCTGGAGAATTCCATGGACAGAGAAGCCTGGCCGGCTACAGTTCGTGGAGTTGCAAAGAGTTGGACACGACTGAGCGACTAACACACACACACACACACACACACACACACACACATCTCATAAGATTACTATGGGGACTAAATGTGATACTGTGTGTGAACCACTTCATGTAATCCCTGGCAGAAAGTAAACAATAAATGAGACTTGCTGCTCCCTGTTAGGATGAATAACTGGGACACCATTTAGATACATCCAATCAAGCAGGGACCAAAAAAATTCTCAGGAAAATTACAGCATTATATGAAGAATAAAAGATTTAGTTTATGTTATTAACTAACATATCTGCAAGCTACATAGGATATGGTATGAGAATGACATGAATAATGTGGAGTCCACAAATGATAAGTAATAAAATCCTATAAAGAACAAATAAGAAAGCCTGGATTCAATTTGTGGTTCTTTAGAAGTTCTATCACTGTCATTCTGAAATTCAATTCTGAATAGCTTTCCTCTATAAAAATAGTTTATAAATTATAAGGTTAAAACATAAAGGTTGTCAGTATTTCTGATCTTCTGCCACAATGGGGCATTCTGAGCTCTCAATTTCACTCGTTTATTAGCACTCACCATGTGCCAAAAGTAAGAACTGAGAAGAAACATTAAGGGGCATTTAACAGCAAGTCTACCACTAAGATTTGTGGGGTGTGAACCAAGAACACAAATGGATATTATATCACATGACTAAGTTATTATATTTTATATTAAGCTAATATATTTTTATATATGTTTGATTCTCCTGCCTTGACAAATACACCTTCATAGTAGCCAGGAAGGCAGATTCAAATTTAGAATTTTTAAAAGACTCCTCAAGAGTCTACACATGAGGAGAGCCAGTCCTTGGCCCTCAGGAAACCTCCCTGATCTACCAAACCCCAGATCTATCCTGTACTTGAAAGGGTCTCACATGCAGGAGTGTGGACACCCTGACTGGCTTATAAAGGCAATGTCCACAGACACTCATGAACAGCTGCAATATGGGTATTCCCTAGGTTTAGAGATATACATATAAGAGACATGACCTTCCCTTAAAACAATGGACCAACAGAAAAGATCCATGCAGATCCTGGAAATACACTTGGGACCACGTGGGCAGGGAATTCTGAATCTCATGTACCCAAGTATATACCAGAAGGGACCTATGCAGGTATGTTCTTGGCCATGCGGATTTCTCACTCTGTGGGGAGGAGTAAGCTGGAGAAGGGCCAGGGTCAAACTTCTAAACTGTGAGGCCCAGGGCAGGGGCCACTCTCACTCAAAGAGGTGATCCTATATAACCAACGGACCCATCTTTAAAACCATCACAGTGTCCTCACATGTAATGAGGCTCAGATGTGGTAAATGCCACATACCAATTTCTTACTATTTGCTAGGAGTTGGGAGATACAGGGTACTTTAACATCATACAGTAAGGTAAAACTAAACTTTCTGGTGAGAGAAATCCTCTCCCAAACTACTGAAACCTCAAGTAATCATGTTCTGCATAAACCAAGGCACAGAGGCAGACATTTAGTATAACATTTTCTTTGTTTCTATTGGTATCTATAGATAGGACACCACAGTAAAATAATTGCTCAGAGCAATGGTTTTGGCAAGTTACTATCTCCTAAATTTCTTTTGTTTATATAGGTGAAATTAAGATACAAAATGTGTGCCCTCAGTGTGAGGAGTGTTAATAGAAGGAAAATAAACAAATTTTTCTTTGTGGAGATGAGTGTGATAAAGGCATTTATAAGTTTATATACAAAAACAGATTAAAAAAACAACAACAGAGCTCTAAGTCATGGACATCTCCTACCTACCACTTTCCTTCTCCAACCTCCACTGAAAAATATCTGCTCAGTTTATGCATTTCTCCCTTTTTCACTCCTACCTGTTGGTTCTCTAATTACTATAGCAGGGCAAGAATAACCTCATTTCTTTTAGTCTAAATCTCTAAAGCCAGATGTCTGAGAACTAAACAGTGAAGGAAGAGGAGGTCAACTTAAGGAGTTGGATCAAAGATTAATGGATGTCCGGAATATCAACGCTCTTTGGGACATTTCTCCCCCACTTTGGAATAATGGACAGTTATCAAATTCAGAACTTATTCAGAATATGGTTTTAAAAGGAGGGAAAAGATATGCTATTTAAAGTTCATTTCCATGCCAGATCTTCAAAAAAAGATCTAGAGTAGACAGGAAAAGGGAGTAGCAGGAGTGCTCAGAGACAAGTTCAACTCCATGTCCACCAGCCAAGTTCCCTATTCAGCTGCTCCATTACAGACAGACAGCTGAAGTAAGATCGCTCAGATTCACTGTAGACTTGCGATGGAATTCAGAAACTGAAGGCAAGTCTTTATCATCATGGCAAGTATTCAAGAGGATAAAGACTAAAGAAATAGAGCAAATTTTATTCTGACAGTATGGATGTAGTATTCACCTCATAACTCTGTAGATAACTGCTTTTACTGAGCAAAAAATATCTCTTACTCCAACTTGAAAGTGAAAGTGGCTCAGGAGTGTCTGACTCTTTGAGACCCGATGGACTAAACAGTTCATGGATTTCTCCATGCCAGAATACTGGAGTGGGTAGCCTTTCCCTTCTCCAGGAGATCTTCCCAACCCATGGGTCGAACCCAGGTCTCCCGCATCACAGGCGGATTCTTTACCAAATTCTGAGAATTTGAGAATTTACCAAATTCTCTACAAAATATTGAGCTATCAGGGAAATCCCTAATCAAACTTACCTGGACAAAAAAAATAAAGTGCTTGAAAGATGTATTGAGATGTGCTTCCTCTTGAAGCTGGATCACAGGGTCGAAATGCTGATGATAAATGTGAGCATAAACCCTAAAGAGGCGTTTGAGTATAGTTTTTGCCACAGACATGAAATTCTTCGGAAATGGGACACCTAGTAAAGAGATAAACAACTCCCTCTATTAACAAGAAGAGAACACAGCAGTATGAGTTTGTCAGCAAGTGACAACATAAATTACCAAAACAAGGCTGAAAATAAGAAATATTTTTATTACCACTTAATATACCCATTGTACATGTCAAATGTTCTCAATACATCATGAATGAAAACAAACTTCAATGCTTCTATGGAATAAGAATCTGTCTTCAGTATGGCCCCTTAGGCCTGTAATATAA
Organism: Bos indicus x Bos taurus; assembly: GCF_003369695.1. Taxonomy (NCBI): domain Eukaryota; kingdom Metazoa; phylum Chordata; class Mammalia; order Artiodactyla; family Bovidae; genus Bos; species Bos indicus x Bos taurus. The sequence goes on along the minus strand of NC_040081.1, from coordinate 85,870,714 downwards.
CACCAGTTTACCAAAAATACCACAAATAAATGTCTGAGATGGTAATGGTGCTAAAATGCACACTTAGTCCCTCAGATTTCTTATGCTGAACACAAATAATGTATTACCACATTTAGTTTTGTCTGAAATGCTGGCAATACATTTTTATATTTTTTTCCTACGGAAGTTATGGCATTACTACACCAGGACTACATTTATCTTGAAATTAGCTGTAGTCTCTGCTCAATTAGAGAGACTGGCTTTCTGAATTAGAGCACTTTTATAGCATTAAACAAATATAAAACTAGAAAAATACAAAAATCCACATCCCTTGTTAAACTGGCTAAATGATCCAGACTGGCAAAACACAAGCCAAATACTTTTATGGTACTACTGGCTTCAATGTGATCATATTGCCTACTGCCCACTCAAAAATATTAGAAGTCACAACAAGGTCCTACTGTATGGCACAGTAGGGAACTCTGCTCAATGTTATCTGGCAGCCTGGATGGGAGGGGAGTTTTGGGGAGAAAGGATACATGTATATGTATGGCTGAGTCCCTTTGCAGCCTACCAGAAACTATCACAACATTGTTAAACGGCTATACTTCAATATAAAATTAAAAGTTTAAAAGAAAAAAGTTATAGGTCACAAGAAAACATAAGACAACATAAGACATTTGGGGGGACATAAGTGTCTCCCAAATGAAGGGACACTATACTAAATAGTATGTTACACTCTTCAAAAATGTCAATGCCATGAAAGACCAAAAAAGACTAAAAAATTGGAATAAGATCTGCAAATTAGACAATAATATTATACTGGTATTAATTTCCTGATTTTGAAAGTTACTTTGTGATTGTCTAAGAAAATACACATTGAAGCACATGGAGATAAAGGTCATCATATATGCAACTTACTCTCAAATCTTCAGGAAAAAGAAAGAATGTGGGGTCAGGAGGGAAGAAAAAGTAGGGAAGGAGCAAAGCAGGGAGGGAAGGAGGGAGAGAGAGGGAAGGCAAATAAGTTAAAATGCTGGCAACTAAAGAATCTGGAAGGATATATAAGGGTTCTTTGCATGATTCTTACAAATTTTCTACTAACAAAAGTCTGAAATTGGGTTAAAATAAAAAGTTTAAAAATATGGAAGATCAAAGATGAGGGCACTTATCCCATACCATACTATCTATATAAGGAATGCAGTTTTGAAAAATAGACCTTTCATTACAAAGGCTTTGAAGTAGTTAAAGCATTCAATGAATGTGTCATAACAGCAACTATTTACATTGCTGTCTCCTCCACCACATCCTTCTCCCCAAAAGTAAAAAAGCATAAAATACAGTCAAGACGTTGAAAAAGCAAATTCTAATTTTTTTTTAGAAAACACAGCTGTAAGCAGTTTGACACAGTAAAATCATATGAACTGTCTAAATGTAAATAATTTCTGCTTGAAAGTTTAGCCCTTTAAAAGGCCAGCGAATATAAAAAAAAGTAAAAGTCACTTAGGTGCTAACAGGTCAACTCATCAAATCTTCTTGTTTTCTTCTCACCTAGTTGATTTCACAGTCTGCAAGGTTCATGCTATGGGTCATGAATACAAATGCTCTGACAAAAATATAATGTAAGACTGGGTTTACGTCATATGAAAGTGAAAGAAAGTGAAAGTGGCTGTCATGTCCGACTCTTTGCGACCCCATGGACTATACAGTCCATGGAATTCTACAGGCCAGAATCCTGGAGTGCGTAGCTGGTTCCTTCTCCAGGGGATCTTCCCAACCCAGGGACTCCCAATGCAGGAATTCAGGTCTCCTGCATTGCAGGCAGATTCTTTATCAGCTGAGCCATGAAGGAAGTCCCTTATGTCATACAAACTCCCTTTCTAAATATGAAATGGATATGACTATAGCATATGTCTAACTGGCTGTCTACCCAATGTCCAGTCTCTTTTCTTCCCTTAAAACAGGCCAGATTTGTTACAATCCAAAATATACTGATCTTCTTATTATTTAAAATTATAGGGAGGTTTACCTAATTAATGCATGATAAACTTGGTATGAAAAAAAACAAAGACACTTTTCAAGCATATAAGATTAGAAATATTAGAAATATTTTGAAGTGGCAATTAATCCAGCATGGTTCCTTGAATACACAGGCAATTCTACTGTAAGTCCTAGAGAAGTATAAAGGTAGATAAATCATGAGGGATCCCAGTTAACCAAAACCATTATACCAATTTTTGATGGAAATAATGTCTCATCATCCAACTGGTCCTGAACCCAAGTCATCAGGTAATCAATATACTTTGGTGCAGAGCACTTAATAGGCTTCTTTATGTTTGTTCCATCTGCCCAATGATATTCATATCTGTATTGGAAAGATAAAAAGCACACAGAATATCAATATAATCTATAAATAATGTCTGTATTTTTTGTATTACACATATGTTTATTTTGAATATATTCAGGATATATTTTAATCTCTTCCTCCAAATTAATTTTTTTTGTATTTGGCATTTTAAAATTGCTATTAGACTATTTTGCATTTATCAGGATACAAACTAAGATTCCACCAAACTCATTTTTTGTGAACCTTCCTTCATATATAACTTTTATATTTTAGAATCACATACAGTATAAATTGCCATAGTAGAAACCCGAAGTTTATTTCTTACTTCTATGATGATCATCTTTAATCTTTATAATTGTTGTCTTTTTCCTCAAAAAACATTTCTCCTTACACAGTACGATTCTCTTTAATTTGGGGCGTTAAAATTTGGGTTAAGGATAGAGAATGAAACAGAAGTGCCAAAGTAAAATGAATGAAAAAGAGAATGATTCAATATTTGAGTATACTTGGTTGAGGAGCTACACAAGCCTTTGAGGAAGGCTGGGACTCCCAATAAAGATGCCTATAGTATTTGTGTATTAACCAGACACTATCCTTTGGTACAATAAACTTTTAATGTGCACCTACAATATGAGAAATGATGAGTCAAGGAATGCCTCTTGAACAAGGGACACTGAAATGAAAGATGTTTTCTCTATTCTCACAGAGAAAAGACTGGTAGAGAAGACAAACCTGTAAATGAGTATGTAAAAACAGTGCGACAGAATGCTCATGGAGCTAACTACACAAACACACACTCACAACCACAACCTGATTTTTAAGACAATAAGCATGCAGTTGAAACTCTAAAGAACAAAAATGTCTAAACTGAACTAGCATTTAGTGTAGTTTCTGAAAGGTTACCTCTGCCTCTCCCTTTGAACCAGCTGTGTTTTTCTAACCTTGCCCCAGAGTTTGGACTGACAGAACAACAGATGAGTAAGGCTAGAAAAGGAGCTGAAAGAAAATATAATGGAAAAATACTGCAGGGTATTTCAAACAATGAAAACCATCTTGAGACAGGATAAATAAGGATGCTTTCTGTTTAGTCATAGCTACTCACACTTGAACAGTAAATGTTAAATAGGATACACTCAAATAAATACTGTGACACCATGTCTTATTGCCAACCCTGAGAAACAGGGATGAAATGTCAAGTTAACTTTGAAGGTCTCCAATAGGCAATTTCCCAACACTTCCTGGCATCCTGTTTCACTATTTAATCACTGTCAAAGTCAAGAGATTCTTCCTAATATAAAACAAAGTCTCAAGTGTGACTTAAGCTTGTTTGATTCTCTCTGGAGATAGAGAATATGAATGGTAGGACTTTAAACCATCATTATTTAGTCTTCCTGGAGAAGGAAATGGCAACCCACTCCAGTATTCTTGCCTGGGAAAGTCCACGAACAGAGAAGCCTGGTGAGTTACAGTCCATGGGGACAAAAAGAGTCAGACAAGACTGAGTGACTAAACAACAGCAACAGCTTAGTCTTTGCTTAAAAACACAGGAATTTACCCACGTTTTCTCCCTTATGTTATGAACCCTTTATGTTTTTTGCATTTCTCTTATAATCATGTTTTTCATTCTGTTAATGATTTCCAGGTGTTCCATAATCATTTTTTTAAATCTGTATTTTATTTATTTATTTGGCTGCACGGAGTCTTAGTTGCAGTATACAGGATTTAGTTGTGGCATGTGGGATCTAGTGCTCTGACCAGGAATAGAACCTGCACCCCCTACATTGGGAGCTTGGAATCTTAGCCACTGGACCACCAGGGAAGTCCCCTATATTCATTTTTAAATGCGAAAGTCAAAAGTAAACACAGTAAACCAAAAATCATTTTCAACATCCTGAAGCTTTATTAAAAAAAAACTAATTTTCAATGCCCTAAGCATTCTGAAAAACAAAACTGTATATTGCTTATACTTCTAGGGTTTATAACTATGATCCCCTGAATCTTCTTCTTTTGTCATGTTTATACTTAAGATGGGGATTCCCTGATAGCTCAGTTGGTAAGAATCCGCCTGCAATGCAGGAGACCCCGGTTTAATTCCTGGGTCGGGAAGATCGGCTGGAGAAAGGATAGGCTATACACTCCAGTATTCTTGGGCTTCCCTTGTGGCTCAGTTGGTAAAGAATCTGCCTGCAATGTGGGAGACCTGGGTTTGATCCCTGGGTTGGGAAGATCCTCTGGAGAAGGAAAAGGCTACCCGCTCCAGTATTCTGGCCTGGAGAATTCCACGGACTGTATAGTCCATGGGGTCACAAAGAGTCGGACACAACTGAGCAACTTTCACTTTCACTATACTTAAATGACTTCATCTTCTGACTCTATTTTGTCCCCAATGATTTTTTTATTTCACCTTTGACAGATACTTGTATGAAATTTATTTCTGTCATCATGGTATGAACTTTTAAACTGCAAATTCTCAAATATTCATTTCTTGGTTAACAACAATAATAAATAATAACAGAGAAACCACTTCCAAGAAAAAAACTGCAAAAAGTACTAACACAGGTGGAGTCTAAACAACAGAGTACCCAAAAACCAATGGGTCACTGAAGAGATCAAAGAAGAAATAAAAAAATACCTAGAGACAAATGAAAACAAAAACACAGTGATCCAAAATATATGGGCTGCAGCAAAAGCAGTTCTAAGAGGGAATTTTATAGTAATACAAGCCTACCTCAGGAAATAAGAAAAATCTCAAATAAACAATCTAAGCTTTAATTACCTGGGAAAATGGAACAAATAAAACCCAAAGTTAGTGGAAAGAAAGAAATCATGAGAAACAGAGCATAATTAAATGAGATAGAAACTAAGAAAAAAAAATAGAAAAGATCAATGAAACTGAGAGCTGGCTCTCTGAAAAAATAAACAAAATTGATAAACCCAAAGAAATAAAATCAGAAACGAAAGAAGTTAAAAACAATAGCACAGAAGTACAAATGACATTAAGAGATTACTACAAAAAATTACAGCCAAATGGATAACTTAGAGGAAAGTGATAAACTCCTAGAAACATACAATCTCCCAAAACTGAATCTGGAAAAAATAGGAACTATGAACAGATGGATTACCAGTAGTGAAACTGAATCAGTAATTTTAAAACACAAACAAACAAAAAAAAACTCCCAACAAACAAAAGTGAAAGACCAAATAGCTTCATAGGTGAATTCTACCAAAGAACTCACATAACTCAAAATCAAAAAAAAGTAAACAACCCAATTAAAAGATGGACAGAAGACCTGAACAGACATTTTTACAAAGACATACAGATGGCCAACAAACAAATTAAAAGATGCTCAATTTCATCAGTCATGAGGGAAATGCAACCTAAAACCATAATGAGATACTGTTTCACATTTGTTAAAATGGCTATTATCAAAAAGACAACAAATAATAAGTATTGGCAAGCATGTAACAAAAAGGAAATTTTTATGCACTGTTGATGGAACTGTGAATTGGTGCAGCCACTATGGAAAAATGTATAGAGGTGCTTCAGAATATCTTCAGAATATTAAAAATAGAACTGCCATAAGAGCCGGCAGTTTCATTTCTGGGTATTTATGCAAAGAAAACACAAACACTAATTTGAAAAGATATATGCAAACTATTTTTCATTGCAACATTATTTTCAATACCTAAAATATGAAAGTAACTTAAGTGTCTATCAACAGATGAATAAATAAAGAATATGCAGTATGTGTATATATGTATATTTATTTAAAGATACAAACCTCCAGTTATAAGTCAGTTCATAAGGAGTATGGTCAATGACACTAATAACTTTGTATGGGAACAGAAGACTACTAGACTTAACATGACGATCATTTCATAGTGTATGTAAATGTCAAATCATTATGCATTACATCTGAAACATAACACTGTATATCAACAATTATTTTTATTTTTTAAAATGTAATGGAAGCATTTTTAATAATCTAGTTTGGATAGAGAAGCAGAAGCAAACAGAAAAAAGGCAGGATGGAGGACAATACAATAGGGAGGACCATAAAGCTTAGGTTAAGGAACTCTCGACTCAAGATACTAGTCATTGGTGAATCACTGAAGGAGATGGTAAATATAGAAATTGTAAGGTCAGAAATTTCCTTCTTATCTAAGAACTGTATGATATAGTAAAATTGAGAGCTGATCATAAATCATATCTTACTTTGGGCCAGCTGACATCACCGGACAACTTTCTTCTGTACAAAAATCTGTGATTGTTCCATAAAGCATGTTGATCTGATTGAAGAAATCTACAGCTGCAAAGCAAATATCATTTATAGGTAAAATGTTAAATTTTAATTTTACTCAAAGAGAACCTTTTATTTCAGCAAAATATGAGCTCTATCCACATTCTTTCCTCAACAAAGAACAGATAATAAGTATACAAGAAACAATACTTAACTCACTGAGTTTAGGAGCTTCTGGTTAGGTGACTCCCTTAAGGGAATAAAAAAGCAAGCACACCATGTTGATATATGGCAGAAACCAACACAATATTATAATTACCCTTCAATAAAAAATAAATAAATTTTAAACAAGGCAAGCACAGAGTGGGAAAAATTATTTGCAACATATAATCAATAAAAATCCTGTATTCAGAATATATAAAGAACTTCCATAGATCACTAAGAGTGAGAGTTTCTGAGTCTTTTGGCTATCTCTACAGAAAAGAATAAAACTCGACTTTTCACTTAGTTCAGTACATTCAGTCACTCAGTTGTGTCTGACTCTTTTTGTGACCCCGTGGACTGCAGCATGCCAGGCTTTCCTGTCCATCACCAACTCCTGGAGCTTGCTCAAACTCATGCCCATTGAGTCAGTGATGCCATCCAACCATCTCACCCTCTGTCGCCCCCATCTCCTCCTGCCTTCAATCTTTTCCAGCATCAGGGTCTTTTCTAATGAGTCAGTTCTTCCCATCAGGTGGCCAAAGTATTGGTGCTTTAGCTTCAGCATCAGTCCTTCTAATGAATATTCAGGACTGATTTCCTTTAGGATAGACTAGTTTGATCTCCTTGCAGTCCAAGGGACTCTCAAGAGTCTTCTCCAACACCACAGTTCAAAAGCATCAGTTCTTCAGTGCTCAGCTTTCTTGATGGTCCAACTCTCACATGCACGACTACTGGAAAAACCATAGCTTTGACTAGACGGACCTCTGTCACAAAGTAATGTCTCTGCTTTTTAATATACTGTCTAGCTTGGTCATAACTTTTCTTCCAAGGAGCAAATGTCTTTTAATTTCATAGCTGCAGTCACCATCTGCAGTGATTCTGGAGCCCAGAAAATAAAATCTCTCACTGTTTCCATTGTTTCCCCATCTATTTTCCATGAAGTGATGGGACCACATGCCATGACCCTAGTTTTCTGAATGTTGAGTTTTAAGCCAGCTTGTCCATTCTCCTCTTTCACTTTCATCAAGAGGGTCTTTAGTTCGAACCTCTTTGCTTTCTGCCATAAGGGTGGTATCATCTGCGTATCTGAGGTTATTGATATTTCTCCTGGCAATCTTGATTCTAGCTTGTGCTTCATCCAGTCTGGCATTTCAAATGATGTACTCTGCATATAAGTTAAATAAGCAGGGTGACAATTCACAGCCTTGATGTACTCCTTTCCCAATTTGGAACCAGTCCATTGTTCCATGTCCAGTTCAAACCATTGCTTCTTGACCTACATACAGATTTCTCAGAAGGCAGGTAAGGTGGTCCAGTATTTCCATCTCTTTAAGAATATTAAAAAAAAAAAGAGAGAGAGAGAGAATTTTCCACAGTTTGCTGTGATCCACATAGTCAAAGGTTTTAGTGCAGTCAGTGAAGCAGATGTTTTTCTGGAATTCTCTTGCTTCTTCTATGATCCAAGAGACTGAGATTGGATTGAAAACTGACCTTTTCCAGTCCTGTGGCCATTGCTGAGTTTTGCAAATTTGCTGTCATATTGAGTGTAGCACCTTAACAGCATTATCTCTTAGGATTTGAAATCGTTCAGCTGGAATTCCATCACTTCCACTAGCTTTGTTCATTGTGATGCTATCTAAGGCCCATTTGACTTCACACTCCAGGATGTCTGGCTCTAGGTGAGTGATCACACCATCATGGTTATCTGGGTCATCAAGATCTTTTTTGCATAGTTCTTCTGTGTATTCTTGCCACCTCTTCTTAATATGCTTCTGTTAGGTCCAGACCGATTCTGTCCTTTATTGTGCCCATCTTCGCATGAAATGTTCCCTTGGTATCTCTAATTTTTTGAAGAGATCTCTAGTCTTTCCCATTCTATTGTTTTCCTCTATTTATTTGCATTGATCACTTAGGAAGGCTTTCTTATCTCTCTTAGGAGTCTTTGGAACTCTGCATTAGGATGGATATATCTTTCTTTTTCTCCTTTGCCTTTCGCTCCTCTTCTTTTCTCAATTATTTGTAAGGCTCCTCAGACAACCATTTTGCCTTTTTGCATTTCTTTTTCTTGGGGATGGTTTTGATTACCACCTCCTGTACAATATCAGGAATCTCCATCCATAGTTCTTCAGGCACTCTATCAGATCTACGCCCTTGAATCTATTTGTCACTTCCACTGTATATTTGTAAGGAATCTGATTTAGGTCATACCTGAATGGTCTAGTGGTTTTCCCTACTTTCTTCAATTTAAGTCTGAATTTGGCAATAAGGAGTTCATGATCTGAGCCACACAGTCAGCTCCTGGTCTTGTTTTTGCTGATTGTATAGAGCTTCTCCATCTTTGGCTACAAAGAATATAATGAATCTGATTTCAGTATTGGCCATCTGGTGATGTCCATGTGTAGAGTAGTCTCTTGTGTTGTTGGAAGAGGGTGTTTGTTATGACCAGTGTGTTTTCTTGGCAAAACTCTCTGTTAGCCTTTGCCCTGCTTTGTTTTGTATTCCAAGGCCAAACTTTCCTGTTACTCCATATATGTCCTGACTTCCTACTTTTGCATTCCAATCCCCTATAATGAAAAGGATATCTTTTTTGGGTGTTAGTTCTAGAAGGTCATGTAGGTCTTCATAGAACTGTTCAACTTCAGCTTCCTCAGCATTATTGGTTGGGGCATAGACTTGGATTACTGTGATATTGAATGGTTTGCCTTGGAAACGAACAGAGATCATTCTGTCGTTTATGAGATTGCACCCAAGTACTTATTGTGGTTTTTATTTGTATTTCTCGGATAATTAGTAACGCTGAGCATCTTTTCATGTGCTTATTAGCCATCTGTATGTTTTCTTTGGGAAAATGTCTATTTAGTTCTTTGGCCCATTTTTAATTGAGTTGTCCTCCATGTGAACAAAGGGTAACCTGTGGCTTTGAATCCCAACTCTATACTTACCAGTTGTTACTTAACCTCCCTGGATCTCAGTTTCCTACCTCTAAAATTTGGTTTACTGCAGAGTGCTAAAAAAAAAAAAATACTTGTCTATCATAAAGGAGACATTTAAGTCATTGTTAGTTTTCTTCCACAAAGACATAGCCTCAATATTCTATGTAACAAAAATTAATTATAAGCTATCCATCTGCTTTTTCCAAAACTCTGAATTTTCTATCTTCTTTAAGCTATCACTCTTTATAGCAGTAGAATGTTCAAAAACAGCCTCTGGTTTCTGGCTATGAGATTAGTTATTGAATTTGTAAAATGTCCCATCTTCTACCATTTATCTTCATCTGGCAAGTAAAATTGAAGCCAAAAGGCCATTAAGATATCAATCTTATCAACAAATTCCCTTCAGCCTTTTATGTACCCAATATGATTACTTAATCACTGTCAGTGAATGGGAATTATCTGTTTAGTCTCAAATCCTCTTCACTTTATCAAGTGTCATTTGGAAACATTACTATATACACATATAAGAAAAAACTGTAATCCACTATTTCAGTCAATTGCTATATTTTAAAAGCAGAATTCCATGTTCTATGGGGATGTTCTAACACGTCAGTTCAAAGTAATTTTCTTCCAGCTATAACTGCAAAATGTCTGTGAAATTTTAGAAGTTCCTGAAGTTCTAGACATTTCAATAGTACAGACAGTTCTGGTTATGGAGGCAGAATACAGACAGATAACAATGATCTGCTTTTATACTTAAAAGAAACTCATGTAGGACAGAAACTCTATGTTACACTGCTGTGTTAGTCTCTGCTCTAAAAATGAAGTGATTCCAGCTATATGTATACAAATATCCCCTCCCTCTTGGACATCCATCCCACTCCCCCATCCCAACATCTAGGGTCAATCACAGATCATCAAGCTGAGCTCCCTGTGCTATACCACAAGTTCCCATTAGCAACCCACTTCCTCAGTTTTTCAAATTAGAAAATGAGCTCTCAAATAAATGGTACAAGAAAAGGCACAAAAAAGTATCAAAAAAAAAGAATATGCACATACGTTGGAAATTTATTCTGAATATTGTCCTTAAAGTATCACAGAACTATCTAATAAGTTAGATGAATCTCAACAATAAAGCAAACAAATTACTTTTATCTCTTCAGTAAATAAACTCTCTGGGGTCAGGAGGATAACTGTAGTATAATAAATACTGCTGTTAAGGAACTGCTGTCACAGTGAGGTTTTAAGACATCTCAGTAAAATCCTTTAGGTTCCTAAAAGTTATCAGTGGGTGGCAGCTCAATTTATAAATCCCATGATATGTTTCAAACCACAATAAAATACCATCAAATATTATAATAAAAATATGGTTCTGCTTTTCCTTAATCAAAGCCTAGACATTTAGTATATATTTCAATTAAATTTAATTTAATTTTTACTAGAGTCATATAAATTTCCTCCAATTATAAAACTTTATTAATTTCCTCACCGAGGCTGATGAACCTTGAATACTAAAAGTACCACTTTTATTTCCCCACTTTCTCTGCTTAAATCCCAGGAATATATTTACTTTTTACTTATATTTTTTTCTTCCTAGAGGTTAAGAATATATCATAAATATATTTCACTAATTTCATAAGATCACTACTGAATTAAAAAAAAAACATAATTAAGGCAAATAACTGAGTATGCTACTGAAAGAGGTAATTTGGCATAGTGGTCAAAGCAGTCTCTGAAATTTTATAACTATATTTGAGCCCAGCCTCTACCACTACTAGCTATATAACCTAGCCTAATTACGACAATTTTGTCTCAGATTTCTTATAATATACTCAGATAATAATAATACCTACATCATGAGGTTGTAAAGATAAAGTAATACATGTAGAAGAAAATAAAAACAATAATTTGAAAAGATACATGCACACCAATGTCAAAGCAGCATATGGAAGTTAATAGCCAAGATACAGAAGCAACCTAACACATCCATCAACTGATAAATGGATAACGGTGTGTGTGTGTATTTATATATATACATATATATATATCTCCCTTTCATACATACACACATACAATGGTACATTACTGAGCATAAAAAAGAATGAAATTTATCATTTACAACAACATGGATGGACCTGGAAGGTATTTTGCTTAGTGGAGTTAAGTCAAACACAGAAAAACAAATTCTATATGATATCACTTAAATGTAGGATCTAAAAAATAAAATGAATGAATATAACAAAACAGAAACAGACTCACAGATATAGAGAACAAACTATTGGTTATCAGTAGGGAGAGAAAAAGGAAGCAGAGCCAGATAGAGACAGGGGATTAAGAGGTACAAACCAGCAAGTATCAAATTAGTAAGCTACAAGGGTATATTGTACAGCGCAGGGAAATAAAGCCATTATACTGCAATAACTTTAGATGCAGTATAATCTATAAAAATACTGAATCACTATATTATACATGTGAAAACAATATATTATAAATCAATTAAACTTAATAAATTAAAAATAATTCATGTAGAAAGAATAGCAGAGTGCCAGACACAGAATGTGCTATAGACATCAATTGCTGTATTATTATTTTTTTCAAGAAGATGGTAAATCTATGCTTTGTATTATATGATAACAGGAGATAATTTCATCTAATTCCATATTCAGAAATAAAGTATCATAAAGGTTAAAGTGGACTGAGGTACCATTATATTGTGGTATTAGGTTGCTAACTAAATGCTAGAAAACACAGTACCCAACACTCACCTATAATGAGTCTACTAACCTAATTGAGAGTCCATTGAGAAATAGAAAGGCTACTTACTGTTCACTGCAACCCACTCATTTAGATCTTCCCCCTCAGGAAGCATGACAGCCATCCGGAGGTTGCCACTGCCAAGAGTGGCCTCTGCATGCTTTAAGAGCTCATACTGGTGAGAACCCTCTGGAATGTTCTTCTTTGGTTTAAACGTTTTAGATGAGCGACTCCCACTATGAATAGAAAAGAAAAAAAAAGCGTTTAAGGCTTGACCTTCCACAGAGTCTACCATACTATACTACTGGATAAAGTAACATAGAAGTGATCCTAAAAGTCCACCAATATATAGCTTGAAATTGTACTGGCTACATTAAATCTTGGAAATATCATTGCTGTAACTACTGTTTGTAGGAGTAGTTTGTAACTACTCCCACAAACCTTCTCTATATTCTCTGCTGCTAAGTCACTTCAGTCGTGTCCGACTCTGTGTGACCCCATAGACATCAGCCCTACTAGAACTATGAAGGAGAAAAAAGAATTTTTAGCTATAACCCAGCTAACAAATCCAACAATAAATTAATGATTCAGGATTATAGGTTGTAATACATAAAAATAAAAAGGAGTCTGTGATAATCTTTAGTCATTGTATTCTTTTTTATCCCTATTCTAAGGCTCTCATTCTAAGATAAATAATTTCCTTTGTACAAGAAGCACTGTAGCCCACCAGGCTCCTCTGTCCATGGGGATTCTCCAGGCAAGAATACTGGAATGGGTTGCCATGTCCCGCCTCTAGAGTATCTTCCCAGCCCAGGCTCAACTCTTAACACTGACCCCTCTTCGTGCCAGGGGTGTGGTATGTGTATGTCTGTCTGTCTGTCTCCCTGCCAGGTGTGGGTGTGTGTGTGCACATGTGCACGTGCTAAATCACTTCAGTCTCTACTCAATAGCCAAGAATCTCTTTACAAACACCAATCAGGCGACGTTACTCCTCTGCTTAAAACCACACTCAGTGGCTTCCCAGTGCACTTCAAAGTAAACCCCAAAGTCAAATATTAAACATAGTAAGGCTCTGGACCCACATTAGAGTATGGAAACTCTTCTTCAGTTTAATCAGATAATGTATTAAAAGTCAAATTCTCTCCCACCATCTCTGAAGTACGAAAACATAGAAAAGATTATCATGCCTCTGCATGATATTGAGGCTTATTTCATTTTCCTCCTCCTCCTTCTCCCTTTTCAAAATTTAGTGTGAAAAATAAACTTGACCAATAAATTTTTTGACAAAAGACATTTTTACTAATTTTTGTATGATTAAGTACAAAAATAGCTCTCCTAACACCAGTCTGGTGTATGTATTCAGACCAAGTGTTAAGCACTCTCCCTTTAAATTAGCCCACTGATCAGACTGGTGCCGCAAGTGATGATGTAACAAAGCTGCTCTGAAAACGGCTGGCAGAGAACATGAGAACAACAAGCACATCAGCTGTGCCTGCACCCAGGAGGGTCCCCACAAATATCTATTTACTGAACCACTGTCCCTTCAAATGTTAGGCTTCTAAATGTTTTCTTGATTGATGACCCATTCAGAATTGGTCTGCCACAAAACTAAACACATTCTCCTCAAAGACCTTACACTTGGGTAAAAAGAAAAAAAAAAATCTGAGTTTGGTTTTATGAAGGTCAGTTCTGACACTAATCCGCTATGTTATTTAAGGCAAATTACCCAACTTCCTTGAGCCTATTTTTTCTTTAATAGTGAAAGCCTAACAATAATAAAACATTACCATTACCTGTATCATGTAAGAGCTGCAAAATGAGAAAATAATAAATGAGAAAAAAAGCTCTTAAAACTGTAAAATGCTGTGCAAATGTTAGTATCCTTCCTCTTCCTGAACCAGAATGACTCACAGTAAAAAATGAAATACTCCAATGTCCAAAGCTGGACTCAACCCCTACTCCCACTCTAATTTCCTAAGACTGGATGGGGAAATTTTTACTTTGGAAACAAATGCTCTTACACATTAAGTTACAAATAGAATTAAAAAAAAATTGTTTTGGTTTGTTTTTTTTGGTGCTTTTCCTATATCAGGTTCAAGTGATCTCAGAATAATGGTGGGGATAGACAGGAAATCAAGAAAACAAGGTGCCAGTCCTCATTTTGCTGTTTTCTTTTTATGTTACTTAGGAAACTACAAATTATCGTCTGGGCTTCGATCTCTTTATTTTGCTTTTTTGAAAGTCTGGAAAATAACTTTTTACAGAGGGTATAATTTAGAGATGGGATGATGTTTATAAAATGCTTTCAGTTCCCTGAGTTCTCTCCCTTCTCAGTTCCTCATATCCATGCACAGTCATACTTCCAAAATGCTTTGAAGTCCTCCACTGAATCCCCCTTCTTTCTGACCCTTCTGCTTTATTCAGGCAAAATAATTAATCATCTCAGTATTCTGATTTTTTAAATGTTCTTTTTAAAAATTATATTCAACTTTTTTGACTGCTACCTGAAACTTCAACCAGGATGCACCCTACTCTGGAAGGGGTGATCAGTACTGCTCCTTATTCCCATGTCAAAAGAAGACCAACTGAAGAGCACTTAAGTTCAAAAGCACAAATACCAAAATGTACACAAAATTCCTCATCAGTGAGTGCAAGCTCTTACACTAATCAGTGCAAGCTCTTACACTAATGGGGATAAATATATAAGGTCTATGAAAAAACCCAAACGAACTTTTCAGCTAACCCAGTATCTCACATGGCATTTTAAGATATTTGATGAAAATATTAAAAAACATTTTCAATAACAGAAAGTATGTAGCCCCCCACCCCACCCTTTTCAGAGTCTGTCTATACAAGCAAAAAATGCTTGTGCTTGTTTTATACACCTGCTGCGTACTACAGTATTCTAAACAATGTTTTCCACTTTAATATGTCCAGAAGATTGTTGTACTTTAAAATAGAAGTAGATCTACTTTATTCTTTTTAAAGACTGAATAATATTTCCTTATATAGACAGATATTTTCAACCAGTCACCTACTGATAAACATTGAGGTTGTGTCTAGTCATTTATCACTTTAAACAATGCTGCAGTAAGTCTCCTCATATTATAAAAGATAAATTCTTAGAATTTAAAAAAAAAAAAAGTAAAATTGCCCTGCTAAAAGGCAAATACATTTTTTATGTTTATATAAGGTCTATTTTTTCCCCCAAAATAAGTTGGATTCTTTTAAAACTCATTAACAATGTATGAGAGTAGCTGTATACATTTTTGGTCTTAGAGGACAAGAATTCAGCTAGTTTCTCTTGTATAGCTCCCAACAGGACATCATAACTGTATGACAACTTAGAGCTTTCTGATTAGAACGTAAATGTGATTGAAAAGTCACAGCATTACCCTGAGGTCTTTTCTTTTAAAATAAATACCCAGCAGTCAGGTTTGTTTATCCCAGTCCTTTTACTCATATTTGAAGGTCAATCAATTTCTAGAGAAAGACAGAATGGCTTGACAAGTAAATAACTGAGCCTTAAGGGAAAACTCTGACCACAAACCCCTTATAATTAGTCATTCAATTTGATCTACTTTTAGTAAATTTCAGAAGCATTGTGTACTTCCTCCTTAAGACCCTAAAGAATAGACTGGTCCCCATTGTGAAGTCTACATTTATTCTCATAAACCATCTGTTACCATCTCAACACAGTTACACCCATCATTACCCTCAATTTTAACTATTTACTGTTCAATCCAACTATCAACAAAATTGATATTTTCTAAATTGGGTTGGAGAATCTTAAGGCTGAAGGAATTGGGGAGGGGGTTTTACAGAGAACTCAAAACAGGGGTACTAGGAAGGACTGAAAAGTAAAAGTGTTAGTCACTCAGTGGTGTCTGACTCTTCGCGACTCTTTGCAACTCTTTGTAGCCCTCCAGGCTCCTGTGTCCATGGGATTTCCCAGGCAAGAAATGAACTGGTTAGCCATTCCCTTCTCCAGGGTATCTTCCCTACCCAGGGACCATAATCCAGGTCTCCTGCATTGCAGGCAGATTCTTTACCATCGGAGCCACTTGGGAAACCCCACTAGGAAGGGTTAGAAGAATATATATCTGTATACAATTTAGACAGTGAAAAACACGTCAATATATTCAAAATTAGAAACAAATTTACATCAACTTATTTGCATCAATAACTCCATATCTTCAAAGTTACGCAACTTACTCTGATCACCCAGCTAATTAAATGGCAGAAGTGGGATTCAACAAGAAAACAACTAACACACAGATTGGGAGAAAATATTTGCAAATGAAGTGACCAACAACAGATTAGTCTCCAAAACCTTCAAGCAGCTAATGAGCCTTAACATCATCAAAACAAACAACCCAATCAAAAAATGGGCAGAAGACCTAAATAAACATTTCTCAGTAAAGGACATACAAATGGCCAAGAGGCACATGAAAGATGGTCAACACTGCTAATTATTAAAGAAATGCAACTCAAAACTACAATGAGATATCATCTCACACCAGTGAAAACAACTATCATCATAAAATCCATAAACAATAAATGCTGGAGAAGGTATGGAGAGAAGGGAACCCTCCTATACTGTTCGGAACATAAACTGGTACAGCCACTAGGAAGAAGAGTATGGAGGCTCCTTAAAACACTAAAAATAGAGCTATCATATGACCCTGCAATCCCATTCTTAGGCATACATCCAGAAAAAAACATGGTCCGAAAGGATAAATGCACGGGTGTTCACTTCACTGCGGCACTATGCACAATAGCCAAGACATGCAAGCAACCTAAATGCCTATCAACAGAGAAACAGATAAAGAAAATGTGGTGCATATATACAATAAAATATTACTTGGCCACTCAAAAGAAGGAAACAAAGCCATCTGCAGCAATAGGAGTGGACCTAGAGATTGTCATACTGAGTAAAGTCAGACAGAGGAGAAACAGCATATGACATCCGTTTAAATGCAGAATCTAAAAAGAAATGATATAAATGAACTTATTTACAAAACAGACTCAAAGACTTAAAGAATGAACTTATGGTTGCCAGGAGGAAGGCTGGGAGTAAGGGATAAAGTTTGGGATTGACATGTAAATAAGGCTATATTCAAAACAGATGATCAACAAGGACCTACTGTATAGAACACAGAACTCTTCAATGTTATGTGGCAGACTGGATGGCAGAGGAGTATGGGGGAGAATGGATACATGTATATGAGTTCCTTTGCTGTCCACCTGCAACTACTGCAACTTGTTAATCACCTGTACTCCAATACAAAATAAACAGTTAAAAAACAACAGTCCGTTATCTTCAAGTCATTTTACATTACCAAGCTTCAGTTTGTAATAATGATACCTTACTATTGAACCCTGTAGTAAGAACTCCATTAATATTAGCTCTCTTTGATCCACAATTGGTACCAACCTGTCATTCACATCAGTAGCTCCTTCTATAGGTCTAAGTCCAACACTAGAGATCAGGGACTTGATAAACACTTTTCAGTCAACTTCAGACTGGAAACTCCTGGATTACAATAGTAATGATGATGACTGATGCTAAAGCTGAAACGCCAATACTTTGGCTACCTCATGAGAAGAGATGACTCATTGGAAAAGACTCTGATGCTGGGAGGGATTGGGGGAAGGATGAGATGGCTGGATGGCATCACGGACACGATGGACATGAGTTTGAGTGAATTCTGGGAGTTGGTGATGGACAGGGAGGCCTGGAGTGCTGCGATTCATGGGGTTGCAAAGAGTCGGACACAACTGAGCGACTGAACTGAATTGATGATGATTAATATTAACTAACATTTACTGCAGACCTTGTACTCTTTAAGTATTTTACATACAGTATCTCATTTAATCTTCATAACTCTATGATGTCTTATCAGTTCGGTTCAGTTCAGTTGCTCAGTCATGTCCAACTCTTTGCAACCCCGTTGAATGAAGCATGCCAGGTCTCCCTGTCCATCACCAACTCCTGGAGCTTGCACAAACTCATACCCATCAAGTTGATGATGCCATCCAACCATCTCATCCTCTGTTGTCCCTTTCTCCTCCTGCCTTCAATCTTTCCCAGCATCAGGGTCTTTCCTAATGATTCAGTTCTTCACATCAGGTGGCCAAAGTATTAGAGCTTCAGCATTAGACCTTCCAATGAACATTCAGGACTGATTTCCTTTAGGATGGATTGGCTTGATCTCCTTGCAGTCCAAGGGACTCTAAGGTCCTTCTCCAATACCACAGTTGCTGCTGCTAAGTCACTTCAGTCGTGTCCGACTCTGTGCGACCCCATAGACGGCAGCCTACCAGGCTCCCCCGTCCCTGGGATTCTCCAGGCAAGAGTACTGGAGTGGGTTGCCATTGCCTTCTCCACACCACAGTTCAAAAGCATCAATTCTTTGGCGCTCAGCTTTCTTTTTCCAACTCTCATGTCCATACATGACTATTGGAAAAACCACAGCTTTGACTGTACAGACCTTTGTCGGCAAAGTAATGTCTCTGCTTTTGAATATGCTGTCTAGGTTAGTCACAGCTTTTCTTCCAAGGAGCAGGAGTCGTGTAATTTCATGGCTGCAGTCACCATCTGCAGAGATTTTGGAACCCAAGAAAATACAGTTTCCACTGTTTCCCTATCTGTTTGCCATGAAGTGATGGGACCTATTTGCCATGAAGTGATGAGACTGGATGCCATGATCTTCATTTTTTGAATGTTGAGTTTTAAACCAGCTTTTTCACTCTGCTCTTTCACTTTCATCAAGAGGCTCTTCAGTTCCTCTTCACTTTCTGCCATAAGGGTGTCGTCATCTGCATATCTGAGGTTACTGATATTTCTCCCGGCAATCTTGATTCCAGCTTGTGCTTCATCCAGCCCAGCATTTCGCATGATGTACTCTGCATGTAAGTTAAATAAGCCAGGTGACAATACACAGCCTTGATGTACTCCTTTCCCAATTTAGAACCAGTCCATTGTTCCATGTATGGTTCTAACTGTTGTTCCTTGAGCTTCATACAGATGTCTCAGGGGGTAGGTATGCTATACTTTATTTTATGAGTAACAAAACTGAGGCTTAAAGTACTTAATTTGCTCAAGCTTTTAAAATTGGTAAAGTAAGGAACCAAAATTTAAGCCTAGGATTTAAATATTCAAAGTCCATTCTTTTATCCACTACCCAATACTACATGATACTTATCTTTATCTTCTACAGCTGTGATGGTTGTACAATTTTGTGAATATACTAAATGCACTGAACACTTTAAAAGATGAATTTTATAGTGTGTTAATTATAGCATAATTTTTTTAATGTTTAAAGAAAAATCTTTACTATTAAAAAACTAAGTAGCCTGACAGTAATGTTCCTCACCACCTCCAACGTCAGTTTCTTCCATTTATTTCACTCTTGCATTCCTTCATCCAACTAGAATATTCTGACCACCCTCCTACTATATTCTAAGTAGCACAGTTCTAACCCTGGGACACAGCACTGAACAAGAGAATCTCTGTTCTCATGGTAGGGAGAGGAGGCAGAAAAAAAATAAATAAAACTAACAATACAGTATTGGTTAGTGCTAAGTGCTATGGTGAAAATAACAGAATGATGTGACAAATAATGTGATATGACAAGGCACTTTATTAGATTAGGTGGTTAGAGCGGGTCTCCATGAGGCCAGAAAGACAAGAAGAAGGAATCAGCCATGTGACAACTAGCAAAGAGGGAAGAGCATTCCAGGCTTACAGGACAAACTAGGTGTTTGCACAAAGGTGACTTTTTCAGAAAGAGGGGTAAAAAGGTAACTGTGATAAGGGCATCATGAATGACAGTACATAGTGATATAGTGAAGTCGCTCAGTCGTGTCTGACTCTTTACGACCCCATAGAAGCCCCCACAGTAGCCAACCAAGCTTCTCTGTCCATGGGATTTTCCAGGCAAGAATACAGTATATGAATTCAGAAAAAGCTTGTAGACCCACACTAGCTAAGATTTTAGAGTCCAAAGTATGGAATTTAGATTACTATTTTAAGTATAAATGGGAAGCCATGGCAGAATCTTTTTTTTTTTTTAAAGGAAGTATAATATGACTTAATTTAATGATCTAAAAAAGACTATTCTAGTTTCCATGTAGAGCATGGACTGGCAGGAGGGTAAAAGTGAAAACAGAGAAACCAGTTAAGAAACTGTATAAAGCAGAAAGAGGGCCTGGTCTAATGGGGACAGAAAGATGAAGCCAGGTTCCAATATTCGTAGGTAGAACCAACGGGATTCACTTTGGATTTCAGAATTTGTCGAGTGGTAAAGACGAGACAATCAAAGAAGACTGCTAGGTTTTTAGGCTCAAGTAGGTAGATAACAGGTCATTTATTAAGATAGGTTTGGGGAGATGGATTTTGCCCGTATTAACTTAAGATACCTATTAAACACCCAAATGGTAAGTTAATATGCAGTTGAACCTATACATGTCATGCTAAGATGAATGATCAGACTGAAGGTAACTAATATTCTTGACATCTTCACTGGTTAGCACACTGCCAAAAGATGCACTAGTATGTTATTAAAACGAGTATTTTAAAAGCTATCAGAAGTCCTATAGTAAAGAAAATTTATTAAAAAAATCATTTATGGTTTATCTCAAGGTTTCCCAAAGATCTTTAGTCACGGAAATTTTACTTCCACATTTAAAATCTTGCTCTTTAACATACATTCCCTGGAGGAGGGCACAGCAACCCACTCCATTATTCTGGCCTAGAGAATATCTTGGACAGAGGAGCCTGGCAGGCTACAATCTATAGGGTTGCAAAGAATCAGACATGACTGAAGCGATTTTGCATGCACACACACACACCTTAAGAAGCATCACTATGAACAAAGCTAGTGGAAGTGATGGAATTCCAGTTGAGCTGTTTCAAATGCTAAAAGATGATGTTGTGAAAGTGCTGCACTCAATAGGTCAGCAAATTTGGAAAACTCAGCAGTGGCCACAGGACTGGAAAAGGTCAGTTTTCATTCCAATCCCTAAAAAAGGCAATGCCAAAGAATGCTCAAACTACCATACAATTGCACTCATCTCACACATTAGTAAAGTAATGCTCAAAATTCTCCAAGCCAGGCTTCAACAGTATGTTAGCCATGAATTTCCAGATGTTAAAGCTGGTTTCAGAAAAGGGAGAGGAACCAGAGATCAAATTGCCAACATCCACTGGATCATCAAAAAAGCAAGAGAGTTCCAGAAAAAACATCTATTTCTGCATTATTGACTATGCCAAAGCCTTTGACTGTGTGAATCACAATAAACTGTGGAAAATTCTGAAAGAGATGGGAATATCAGACCACCTGACCTGTCTCTTGAGAAATCAGTATGCAGGTCAGGAAGCAACAGTTAGAACTGGACATGGAACAACAGACTGGTTCCAAATAGGAAAAGGAGTACGTCAAGGCTGCATATTGTCACCCTGCTTATTTAACTTATATGCAGAGTACATCATGAGAAACGCTGGGCTGGATGAAGCACAAGCTGGAATTAAGATTGACGGGAGAAATATCAATAACCTCAGATGTGCAGATGACACCACCCTTATGGCAGAAAGCGAAGAACTAAAGAGCCTCTTGATGAAAGTGAAAGAGGAGAGTGAAAAAGTTGGCTTAAAGCTCAATTTTCAGAAAACTAAGTTCATGGCATCCGGTCCCATCACTTCATGGCAAATAGATGGGGAAACAGTGGCAGACTTTATTTTTTTGGGCTCCAAAATCACTGTAAATGGTGACTGCAGCTATGAAATTAAAAGACGTTTACTCCTTGGCAGGAAACTTATGACTAACCTAGACAGCATATTAAAAAGCAGAGACATTACTTTGCCAACAAAGGTCCATCTAGTCAAGGCTATGGTTTTTTCAGTATCATGTATGGATGTGAGAGTTGCACTATAAAGAAAGCTGAGCACCGAAGAATGATGCTTCTGAACTGAGGTGTTGGAGAAGAGAGAGTCCCTTGGACTGCAAGGAGATCCAACCAGTCCATCCTAAAGGAGATCAGTCCTGAGTGTTCATTGGAAGGACTGATGTTGAAGCTGAAACTCCAATACTTTGGCCACCTGATGCGAAGAGCTGACTCATTTGAAAAGACCCTGATGCTGGGAAAGATTGAAGGCAGGAGGAGAAGGAGATGACAAGAGGATGAGATGGTTTGATGGCATCACTGACTCAATGGACATGAGTTTGGGTAAACTCCGGGAGTTGGTGATGGACAGGGAGGCCTGGCATGCTGCAGTCCATGGGGTTGCAAAGAGTCAAACACGATTGTGCAACTGAACTGAACTGACACACTATTATATTAAACTGCTAACTGGGTTACCTCTCAGTTTTCAACATATCCGTAATACTTCAATTTTATGAAGTATAACTCCATGATTTCATACAAGAACAGGTACAGGGTTGGTCAAGTCACTATTTATATCCCATAAACTTTTATAATCTAATCCTTAGAAAATAAAAAGCACTTCACAACAAAGGCCAATTAGTTTCTACAACTGTGAAGTTATTGAGGTGTAATTTCCGCTATAGATGAAGACACTAAAGTTTAATCACTCATCTCTGATCACCCTCTGAGCTCTGAGTTTTATAAAGACTGCAGTTTTCTTTGCCTAGCACTAAATTCATTGCAATCAGTAAACAGGTACTAAAATCACAAGAGATTTTAGGAAATGACTATTGTCAAATGTCTAGGTGATTTCCATGCAACAGCAGTAACAGAATCCCCTACAATGTGTTGGACCGCAAGAAGGAAGAAAACAAAACCTGCAGATGCAGAATTCAGAATGAGCATCAAATTGCAACAGAGCAGGCAGTAATTCCAAATATACTGACATTTCATCCAAGAAACACCTAGGGAGCCTGAACATCACTTCTTTTATAAAAAACCTTTCCTAACCTTGCATGAAAATCTCTCCATCCTCTTGGTGTCTCACTGCAGCTTAAAGCACCTGTAACATATTTATGTGTTTGTTCTCCTTCAAATAGCTCTTTAAAAAGAGAGGTTGTGTCCTCTTCATTTTTGTAATGTGATATCTGGCATACAGAAGATCAAAGGGCAAAGGATTTGAAGTAAACACCCAGTTTCAGATCCTGTCTTTGTAACTTAGATAACTTTGTGATCTCAGATAAATCATATAACTTCTCTAAGCTTACAACTAAAACACTGGAAATGATATTACCAATTTTGTAGAACCATTATGACAATTAAATGAATGTATTTAAAACAGCTTAGTTTTGAGGTAGCTGTCACACAGCAAATGGGCAACATGGGAAATGATAGCTTAAAAATACTCAGGGAGTGACAATATGTATATGCATATACACATATGTACATACACACATATAGATAGTCATCACCTTATTCAGTCTGCTATAACAAAATACCACAGACTGGGTGGCTTATGAACAACAAAAATTTATTCTCTGAGTTTTGGTGGTGAAAAGCACCAAGATCAAGGTATCAGCATTGTCGGGCCCTGTTCCAGGTTTCTGATTGCCCACTTCTCTCTGCATCTTCATATGGTGGAAAGGGTTAGGGAGCTCTGTGGGATGTTTTTCATAAGAGCACTAACCCCAATAATGAGGGTGGAGACCTGATGACCTAATCACCTCTCAAAGGTTCAAAGGCCTCACCTCCTAAGGCCATCAGACTGGGCATTAAGATTCCAACTCATGAATCTGGGCAGATGTATTCAGACCACACCGATCTTTCTGTCACACTTCTACTAATCCAGTTTTAAAACATGACCTCTGCATACTTATTTGTTTACATTTTTCTTTCTCTTTCTCACTAGACTGCGAGTTACTATATGGATCATGTCTTGGTCATCCGTGAATCCCTAGAATCTAACACACGAACTGGGACATAATAGGTTTACTAATAGAAGTTTATTAACTTAAATAATGATATCGAAAATAGAGAAAAATCTTGTTATTATCGCAAGGAACAGCTGTTCCCAGTTTTAGAGAAAGGGACTGACTCATCATCTTTATTTGGTGCAACAAATCTAAAAGATTTTAACCGCAGCAAGAGAAGTAACAGATGTACTGGTGAGGTTTGCTCATCCTGACACCAAAATTTCATTTTCAATCTTAGGCCCTTTAGAGTCCTTCCCTACTTAAACCTTGGCTAAAAAAAATGGGTCAATCAATCAAAGCAAGACATCTCAGTCTAACAAGTCTACTCCTTACACTGGGGGAGGGGAAAGGGAAGGAGGAGGTAGCTCTTATTATTTTATTTATTATTTATACTCATTTTATTTAGTTATTTTAAACAACTAAATAGATTGCAGCTACTTCCCATAGTATAGTAATTTAGCTATATTCTAAAAACTAGTATGCAATTTCTTGTTGTAAGAGCATTTTTTTCCAACAAAGTAGAAAAGCACAATTTCCCCTGGCACCCAATTCAAAACCACAGTTCGTTATAAAGGGTGCCACTAAAGATCAAGTCTGCAGTTTTGGCAGTAATGGAACAATCTTTACATCAGATACACCTCTCAAGTTAATACCAGAGCAAAGATTCACCCACAATTCCTACAATTCATCATCTGTGTGCAAATAAGAAGCAGTAACACAACAGGAATACATTTAATCAGTGACACCGAAGTTTTAATGGTTTACTACTGCTCAAATGCTCAGTTGTGTCCTACTCTTTGCGACCCTGTAGACTCTAACCCACCAGGCTCCTCTATCCATGAGATTCTCTAAGCAAGAATACTGGAGTGGGTTGCCGTTCCCTTCTCCAGGGAATCTTCCTGATTCAAGGATGGAACCCACTCTCTTATCTCCTGCACTGACAAGCAGATTCTTCTCCACCAGTGCCACCTGGGAATGCTTTGAAATTTAAATTCTTACAATAAAGACAGCCTGACAAGGAAAAAAAAACTTAGAAAGTTAAAATCAGCTGGTGTCTACTCCTCATCTCATATACTTGTAAATGAACTTTCTTTTTCCATAGGATGTCTAGTCATCCCTAGGAAATGAATTCAGGGGTTTATTTTTCCTCAGGAAGCGTCACTGATGTCCTAAACCACATTAAAGATGACTCCTCTCTGTTTACACAGAACACTAAAATGTCTCTATTTTACAATGCACCATGAGCTTCTCAAAGGCAAGGAGTGCTTCAAGTCATCTGCTTCTCTAGAGCCTAGGAGAGGGCATAGGTCAGAACAGCTCCTCAATAGCAGTCTGTTGAGTTAAACTGATAAAGGACATCAGGTCAGGAATGGTAACATAAAAGTAAACATTTTGACAGCATTTGCTAAATTTATATTCCCCGCTTATACAAATAGGCCCAGTCATAACAGCTATATAAACACAGTATGTATATGGAAATATCTCCTGTAATATTCTTAAAATTTTATACAATTTTTTCTTTACCTACCTTTCACCACTGGTTCTTAACCTGTTTTAAGCCTCTGGTAATCTGAAAGACACTATGAACCTTCTCTCTAGAGATATATTTTGCATAAAGGAATTCAGGGACATATAAAACCTGTTCATAAACCTGGAAAAAGAACTCCTGCCCTAGTCTGTCTCCTTTCTCTCAGGCTATCTATTATGAGAACATTCATTTTCTCCTAAAATCTAAGAGCACCACATTTATTTTCTAATCCTTTAGAGATATGCTTTTGGATAAAGCCACACAGACGTTCAGGATAAGTATAGGTCTTTTATTGGATGAAAAATAATCTACAGTTTATAGTCTATGGTTTATTCTTTGTCTATAAAATAGTAACTCTAACACAAAGCTTTCACCATATTTGTATATTGAAGTTCAAAACTATGACATTTATAAGAAAGTCAATGCATTAAACTAATATTCTTAAGAAAATAAAAAGCCCACATTTTGGGGGGCTCCAAGATCACTGCAGATGGTGATTGAAGCCAGGAAATTAAAAGACGCTTACTCCTTGGAAGGAAAGTTATGACCAACCTAGACAGCATATTAAAAAGCAGAGACATTACTTTGTCAACAAAGGTCCGTCTAGTCAAGGCTATGGTTTTTCCAGTGGTCATGTATGGATGTGAGAGTTGGACTGTAAAGAAAGCTGAGCACTGAAGAATTGATGTTTTTGAACGGTGATGTTGAAGAAGACTCTTGAGAGTCCCTTGGACTGCAAGGAGATCCAACCAGTCCATCCTAAAGGAAATCAGTCCTGGATGTTCTTTGGAAGGACTGATGTTGAAGCTGAAGCTCCAATATTTTGGCCACCTGATGAGAAGAGCCGACTCATTTGAAAAGACCCTGATGCTGGGAAAGATTGAAGGCAGGAGGAGAAGGGGATGACAGAGGATGAGATGGTTTGATGGCATCACCGACTCAATGGACATGAGTTTGGGTAAACTCCGGGAGTTGGTGATGGACAGGGAGGCCTGGCGTGCTGCGGTTCATAGAGTTGCAAAGAATCGGACACGACTAAGCAACTGAACTGAACTGAACTGATGCCTGTAAAACTGATCAAGTGTAATGGGAAATGGGAAAAACCTTTATTTCTTTTATTATTCGAAGGAAGATATTGGTAACATAAACACAAAAGATATCATTTTTCTCCTATAAATCTAATTTCAAGTGTAGCTGACTTTTTTTTATCTTAATGTAAAACAGATAATCCCTAGTTTGGAGATAAATTTTAACCAATGAATAATTAATGTCAAAGACATTAAAGTTTAAATGAGATTTGTCAAAGCATACTTTAAAGCATAACCTGAATAATCTAGAATATAAGTGAGGAATAATAATAAAGAAATAAAGTAGTTCCTTGCACTCAAATTTAGATTAATCTGTATTTTTATAAAAATTAGTTATTGAACTGTGTCAGGTAGAAAAAGGACTCTTAGACTCACTACTTACTAATACATTGCCGTAACAAAGAACTCAAAAAATATTAAGTAGTTTAACTCAGTGATATATCTCTTTCAATTTCCTTTTACTTAGTGACACCACAAAACTATGGTTGCTTAACAGAACACAGCAATACAATAAATCAGTACCTATAAGAAGACTGTTTTGAAGAGTGACAGTCAAAGATTGAGGGCTAAAAACAGACATTACCTTCCACTCCTTACTCAAAGCAATAATGTGAATTAAAAAAAAAAAATCAATCCCATAAGGAAAAGGAGAATAAAAGAAGAGGAAACAATAATTTTAGGAATTAGCAAGTAGATGAATAAATAACTGAATTAATATACCTAAGGAAACCTAACCCTGAACTTACAAGCTACCCAATTTACACTACAGATTCCATAGAATGTTCAGGAATTACTATCAGTAGGATACTCTGGAAATAGGGGTAGAGATGGAACAAGACTTCCCCAGTCTGTTTAAGAAGAGGTACACACCCAGATCCCCTCTGCAATCTACACAGTAGGCTTTTGTATCACACCCTCATCCTGAGAAAAGACTAGAAACTAAATGTGTATTCTATAAAAAGAGGGCAAAACAGAGAGGGTGTCTGGCTTAAGAGATACGATTACAGGCACAGTTGTAGGCAGATGCACCATATGTAACACTAGATGATTAGATGAGTTTGAAAAAAATCAATGTTGAGACCCCTTGCCTTTTCCCACAGCAAGATCTCTAAAACCTTACAGTCCAGATAATAATCTCCAACCAAAAACCAACTGTGCTTTTTTTTGGGTAAATCTAACCACACCATATAAAGATATAGAAAGAAATTTACATCAGGGATTCTTCAAGGTAACAGCCTAGCCATATCACCCTTCAGCAAATCCCATAACTGACATGCCCCCTACACACAGAGATTCCAATTTGCTTTTCAGTTGTCCTACTTGTAAATAAAAGGCTTTCCAGGTGGCTCAGTGGTAGAGAATCCGCCTGCAATGCAAGAGACACAGGTTTGATCCCTGGGTCAGAAAAGGCAACCCACTCCAGTATTCTTGTCTAGGAAATCCTATGGACAGAGGAGTCTGGCAGGCTACAGCCCATCAGGTCACAAAAGAGTCGGACACAACTTACCAACTAAACAACAACTTATAAATAAAAACAGAAAGAAAAAGAGTTATCAGGACTTGAGGGAAGCCTCTAATATACAAGAAGACATCAAAATACCAAAAAAAAAAACACCCCAAAACAAACAAGCAATTAAAGGATAAACAGGGGAGAATAAAAATGAGCCCCCTCAAAACTATTAATATCCTCAGTGATAGAAAAACAGTTACCGCTTTATGAAATAAGAAAGGAATACTATATTAAAAAAAGAAACAAAAAAGGACTGTTAAATTTTTAAAAAATGGTAGCAGAAATTAAAACCACAATAAAAAGAATAGAAAATAAAACCAAAGTAATCTCTTAGAACACAAAGCCTGAAAAAACAAAGAAAGATACGGAAAAGGAGAAAAATATCAAGGATCTGTTCAGGAGGCCCAAATTCTAAGTAACAAGAATTCCAGAAACACATAACAGAAAAAGAAGGGAATATTTTGTCAAGAAATACTTTATTAAGGAAATAAACTAATAAATTTTCCCAGAATTGAAAATGCCTTTTTAGACTGAGAGAACACCAACTTGGTGGATAAACCCACAACAGAAGAAGAAACTAAGAAATTTCAGAACAAAGAGGAGACCTTACAACAGTCCAGAGGGAAAAAAACAAGATACACAGCATCAGAAGTCAGAAAGGCATTTGGACCTCTCAGTAACAAGTGGAGCACCTCATCCATAAAAATTAAAATTCTGTGAGAAAATCTACAACCTAGAACTTGATACTCTGACATGATATCAATCAAGTATGAAGGTATATTTCTAGATATATAAAGTCTCAAAATATTAACAGTCCACTTACTGTTTTTAGTGAGCTTTTAGACAATCTGCCGAACCAAAACTGAAGTGAAGTGAAAGTCGCTCAGTCATGTTCGACTCTTTGCGATCCCATGGACTGTACAGTCCATGGAATTCTCCCAGCCAGAACACTGGAGTGGGTAGCCTTTCCCTTCTCCAGCTGCACCAAAAAGAAGGGAGTAAATCAAGAGAGAGGACATGAGATCCAGAAAGAGGAAATCCAACCCAAAAGCCATGCAAGGGGAATCCCCCGAATGAAGGCAAAGGGAGATCCCAAATAACAGCTATACAGCAAGACTTATGTAACATCAGCCAACGGACTAGAGCAGATAAGAAAGCTCCAACAGACAGTATTCAAGAACATAAAGTGACAGAATCTGAAATGTATTTCAAGGTTAACCAGGAAGTGTTTGGTGGTTAAAAAAAGGTATTGAGTACATAGAAAATAACAAAAAATTTCCAGATACAGTAAGAAGCTGTTCAGGAAAGAAAACAAAATTACAGTATATACATGGCTCAACTATCAACAGTGTTTATTTATATAAGGTTAACTATATTGAGAAGCTGGTAGGATGGAAGGATGTAAATACAAGATGGGATGTATACAGATATAAATATAGATATACATGGGGATACCATGGGAGTGATACCCTCTTCTTCCATAATAAGAATAGTTAATGCCTAAAGTGAAAAAAAAAATTCAGTATGTAACAATATAAACTAGTTTGAGACAAGAAATTAAAAATTAAGACAATCAGGTAAAAGAGTTCAAATGGGTGTATCCAAAAACAGGAAAAGAGGGATGGTTTTTCTGACAAGTCTTATAGAATTTTGATTCTACTGAATTAAATTGTCATGTACATGCATAATACTGACAAAAATCAAAACTAAATTTTAAGAAGTTTAAAAGCCTAATAAAAAAATAGTTCTAATGCTTGCTAAAACATGGCAATAAAATGAGTCACGTATAGAAATGTTAATAAAGCATCTTTAAAATCTACACATCATGTGCAATATATCTCTGACTCCAGCACTATTTACAGTACACTATAGACAAGGAAGCCCAGAGAACACCAGACACCTTACTTGTCTCCTGAGAAGCCTGTTTGAGGGTCAAGAAGCAAAAGTTAGAACCAGACATGGAACAACAGACTGGTTCCAAACAGGGAAAGGAGTATGACAAGGCTGTATATTGTCACCCTGCTTATTTAACTTATATGCAGAGTATATCATGTGAAATGCCAGGCTGGAAGAATCACAAGCGGGAACAAGACTGCCAGGAGAAATATCAACAACCTCAGATATGCAGATGATGCAACTCTAATGACAAAAAGTGAAAAGGTACTGGGGTCACAAAGAGTCAGACACGACTGAACGACTGAACTGAACTGAAGAGGAACCAAAAAGCCTCTCGATGATGGTGAAAAAAGAGAGTAAAAAAGCTGGCTTAAAATTCAACATTCAAAACACTAAGATCATGGCATCTGGTCCTATCACATCGTGGCAATTAGAAGGAGAAAAAATGGAAACAATGGCAGATTTTAATTTCTTGGGCTCCAAAATCATTGCAGACAGTGACCACAGCCATGAAATTAAAAGATGCTTGCTCCTTGGAAGGAAAGCTATCACAAACTTATTAGACAGCGTATTAAAAAGCAGACATCACTTGGCTGACAAAGGTCCAGACAGTCAAAGCTATGGTTTTTCTGGTAGCCATGTACGGATGTGAGAGTAGGGATGTGAGAGTAGAACCATAAAGAAGACTGAGCACCAAAAGAACTGATGCTTTCAAATTTATGGTGCTGGATGACTCTTAGGAGTCCCTTGAACTGCAAGGAGATCAAATCAGTCAATCCTAAAGGAAATCAACCCTGAATATTTATTGGAAGGACTGATGCTGAAGCTGAAGCTCCAATACTTTGGCCACCTGATACAAAGAGGCCACTCAATGGAAAAGACCCTAATGCTAAGGAAGACTGAGGGGAGGAAGAGTAGGGGATGACAGAGGATGAGATGGTTGGATGGCATCACTGACTCAACGGACATGAATTTGAGCAAATTCCAGGATATAGTAGAAGACAGAGGAGCCTGGTGTGCTGCAGTCCATGTGGTCACAAAGAGTTGGAAACGACTTTGCAACTGACAACAAATAGACAAGGAAACCAAAATCACCTATATATACATGCAGACTTTTACCCCTAATGCTTTATTACCTGGTGGCTGCTACTGCTACCATCCTTAGCTCTATTATCAAAATCGTTTCAAAAACATTCACCTTAGAAACTGTCAGACTCAATCAGTTTGATATGCCAACGGCCCCTGAGGAAACCCAAAGTCATTAGTTAAATATATATCAAGATGTGATTTGTAAAAGCAACATGCAGCACAGGGTAGTATAAAAATACTGCCAGCTGACTGACCTATGGCCCTGGAATCAGAGTACCTGTACTACTTAGTGAGAGACCTTGACTTAGTTACTTATTACTGAGCCTCTCAGGAGCCTTCTCTGCCTCATCTGAAAATGAAGGAAGCATTATGTTGCAGAGTTGTTTTGAGGATTAGAAATCAGTAAGCAAATACTAATGCAATGCCTGGCACAAGCATCAATAAAAGCCATCAAGGGACTTCCCTGGTGGTCCAGTGGTTAAAAGTTCTCCTTTCAATGCAGGGGTGCAGCTTGATCCCAGCTTGATCCTTGGTTGGGGAGCTAGGATCCCACATTCCTCACAGCCAAAAAACCAAAACACAGAACAGATTCAATGTTGTAATAAATTCAAAGACATCAAAAAATATATATTTAAAAATATTTTTTAAGGCCATCTACCTTTAATATTTACCTTGAGCATTATCTACTTCATATGGCATAGGAGAAACCTTGATTTTACTGCTGGGTACTCTGGGCTGTAATCCCTAATTTGCCTTGTATTGGTTAGGTGACTTTGAGAAAGTTACTTAATCATTCTGACTGCAAAAAAGAAGAAATCATATCACCTACCATGAAGGATGGTATCTGAAAACCAAACTATATGCACAGAAATACAGAACATAGGAGAGTCAAGAGGAAGGGGACACATGTATACCTATGGCTGATTCATATTGATATACAGCACAAACCAGCATAATATTTAAAGCAATTATCCTTCAATTATAAATAGATTAATTAAAAAAAAAAAAGAAATACAGAGCACAAGCTGGTGTATAGTCAGTGCTCAACAACTGATGGCAGTTAAATATATGTGTACCATCCTTTAACTTTTGCAGTGAAGGTCCATCATAGACATAAGCTGAGTTATGGCTACATATTATCCTTTTACAATAAGCAACAGCAAAAAATGGGAAATTAGTAACATCAAAAAATACCAGTAAAACAGTAAGACACTTGGAATTCTTGGTATCATTGAGAATTTGTTTATATAATTGACTAAGTGTAGACTTGGAAATCACAAGATATTAGTCTCAACTGATTTTTCTAAAAATAAGATGTAGGAACAAAATCCTTCCCATTTCTAAAAATCACTAAATGTAAATTACTTCTCCAGAGATTTGATCTCATTCTTACGAATTTTACAAGTCACCATAAATCTTTTCAAACACCATTAAGAAGAAACACTGAATGCTGTCAAATATAAAACTGTTCTTTTAGAACTAAGGACATAGGCACAAAAGTAGTTATTTTGCCCAACTTACATACTCCAGATCACAAGCATAACTGAATTCTTCCATAAAGGAACTTGGATAAAATATTTCTTTCATTCAAGACTGTTTCATTCTCCCCTTCTGCTCAAAAGCAAGGATTTCCATCTTTCAGATCACCAATGGTTTAAGCATAAGCTTATGGTACCCAAACATAGAACAATCACAATTCCTCTAAATGAAAACTAAAAACAAAAGAAGAAGGCTGGGCGCCGAAGAATTGATGTTTTTGAACTGCAGTGTTGGAGAAGACTCTTGAGAGTCCCTTAGACTGCAAGGAGAGCAAACCAGTCAATCCTAAAGGAAATCAACCCTGAATATTCATCAGAAGGACTGAAGCTGAAGCTTCAAAACTTTGATGCAAAAGAGCTGATTCATTAGATAAGGCCATCTGATGCAAAGAGCTGACTCATTAGACAGGACCCTGATGCTTGGAAAGATTGAAGGCAGGAGGAGAAGGGGACGACAGAGGATGAGATGGTTGGATGGCATCACCGACTCAATGGACATGAGTTTGAGCAAGCTCCAGAAGATGCAGGACAGGGAAGCCTGGCATGCTGCAGTCCATGGGGTTGCAAAAAGTCAGACATGACTGAGAGACTGAACAACAACAAAAAACAAGAAAGGACTCATGGATAGATAGTAGTATGTCAGGAAAGTCCCTATGGAAAATAATACATAGATGCAGGCAAACCTGGGAACCAAAGGCAGAACAAGAACTGTATTGTACAAGAAAGGTACAATTAAAAAAAAAAAGCCCCTTTAATCCTAATATTGTCAACTACAAAAGTTACATTTCATATTATCTGAGATTCAGCTATACTCCCCAGTACCTGGAAAGGGCTTCAACTATGGCCATTTAAAGCTAAGAGCATGCATGCATGCTAAGTCGTTTCAGTTGTGTATGACTCTTTGCAACCCTATGGATGGCAGCCTGCCAGACTCCTCTGTCCATGGGATTCTGCAGGGAAGAATACTGGAAGGGGTTACCATGCCCTCCTCCAGGCAATCTTTCCAACCCAGGGATTGAACCTGTGTTTCCTGAACTTCAGTCAGATTCTTCACCACTGAGCCACCAGGGAAGCCCAAAACTGAGAAAGAGTAACACAAATGAGTGAAAACCATCAAAGAAGAGAAAAAACACATAAAACTAAATGCAAGATTCTCTTCCTTTCTTCCCAGTTTCTTATGAACTAAGTGAAATGTGAATATCAGAACTGCCATGAAAAAAAAAGAACAAATTAATCAAAACTAGCATGGTTTCTCACACATAAAATTATGCAAAGTATTTATTGATAAAATGAAGGTGTTCTGAATTTTCATAACATATAACTTACTTTTGCTTACCACAGTTTGACTAGTAAGTACTCAAAAACAATAAGCATATCAGAAAGGCATATTCTTCAGTCACTAGCAATTAGACACAACTACTTCTTCATAGTTTGGGGAAAAGACTCTCCACTTTGAAATAATCCAGAGAGAAAAACCCTGGCAGAGCTCTCTATCAGATTTCATAAGAAAGGCAATAAACGCATTGAGAGTAATAAGTGAAAAGCAGTTTTACATCTACCTCCAGAATCTATAGGTCATTTTTACAGTATGTCACCTGTTTCCCGAACATGTTGATTACTTGCATTAAATTATCAGTTGCCTATCTGCATTAAAATATCATAAAGATAACTAAGAAACAGGTAATTCAATTGGAGTTAAATATCTCATTCTGTAATTAAATCCACCTCTATGGATAATTCGTGCTTATCTTGGAGAAAAGTAGTATTTTCCTGTATGCAACATGCTCAGGCATGAACGACTCCTTACCACCCCAGGACTGTAACCCTCCAGGATCCTTGGTCTATGGGATTCTCCTGGCAAGCACACTAGAATGGGTTGCCATTTCCTCCTCCAGAGGATCTTCTTGACCCAGGGATTGAACCTGCATCTCCTGTGTTGGCAGGCGGGTTCTTTACCACTGAGCCATATGGGAATAATTACATTCTACTGTTACTTTTCACATGACTATTAATTTTTAAATTTCACTTGTTAAAAAACTGCATTCTAAATTTCAACATAAAAGATGTTAATTTCACCTTTTAAGATGAAGAGTAAAAAGGCTGATGACAATAAAAGCAAGCAGCCTAAGTATGCCATTAGAAATAAAGAAGACAAGCAAATCAATAACAAAAAAAATAACCCAGTCAAAAATGGGCAAAGACCTAAAGACAGTTACCCAAAGAATACATACAGATGGCTGATTAAGCACATGAAAAGATACCCAACATCACTAATTATTCAGTTGAGTTCAGTTGCTCAGTCGTGTCCAACACTTTGTGACCCCATGGACTGCAGCATGCCAGACTTCCCTGTCCATCACCAACTCCCAGAGCTTGCTCAAACTCATGTCCATTGAGTCAGTAGTGCCATCCAACCATCTCATCCTCTTTTGTCATCTTCTCCTCCTGCCTTCAACCTTTCCCAGCATCAGGGTCTTTTCCAATGAGTCGGTTCTTCACATCAGATGGCCAAAGTATTGGAGCTTCAGCTTCAGCATCAGTCCTTCCAATGAATGTTCAGGGTTCATTTCCTTTAGGATTGACTGGTTTGATTCCCTTGCTGTCCCAAGGACTCTCAAGAGTCTTCCCTAGCACCACAATTCAAAAGCATCAATTCTGCGCTCAGCCTTCTTTATGGCCCAACTCACATATGTACGTGACTACTGGATATATACATATATGAAGGCCAAGAAGTTCTTATGATTAGGATTCTCAGTGGTGTGATGGTGGTAGGGGATGCAGGGATGTGAGCACTTGCACTCACTGCTGTTGGAACACAGTTTACAGTGGCAGGCAGAGAATGTGCCTGGCATATGTTAAGTCTTTGAAAGGATAAGACAACCACGTCTCTATACAAAATTATAAAATAAAGATTCAATAAATGAGTGTTTCAGATTTTTCTGTATATGATAGTCACCTATTTCCATTTCTCCAAAAGTCTCTGTTCAGTTCAGTCGCTCAGTCATGTCCGACTCTTTGCAACCCCATGAACCGCAGCACGCCAGGCTTCCCTGTCCATTATCAATTCCTGGAGTCCACCCAAACCCACGTCCATCGAGTCAGTGATGCCATCCAACCATCTCATCCTCTGTCGCCCCCTTCTCCTCCTGCCCTCAATCTTTCCCAGCAGCAGGGTCTTTTCCAATGAGTAAAAGTCTCTGGGAGGGGAAAATTAGAGCAGAATAAAGGAGAAATCACTCATACTTCCACCTACCACTATGACAATACTTGAAAAATTTTTTTACTTCTAATTTATCTTTCCCTCCACCTCCCCCATCCCATCCCCTTAGGTAACCATAAGTTTGTTTTCTAAGTCTGTGAGTCTGTTTTGTACATAAGTTTACTTGTATCATTTTTTAGATTCCACATGTTACATTGATAATAAATGTAAAAAATAGTGACCAAGTATCAAATATGTAGTACTATGCTAAATGATAAGAGATTTAAAAATGACTTTTGAAACTGCTGCATCCTCAAAGAGGTCACATACTCTGATGAGGAAGAAAGGCCTGAAAACTGACAAGTATAACATCTTTTTGATAGGAGCTATAATAAGGACTGTGGAGGAGGACACTGACATGATACCTAACAGATTGGGAAGGAAGCATAAGTCAGAGAAAAGGAGTTGGCTCCAGAAAGAATCAGCCTGCCAATGCAGCAGACAGGAAACACAGCTCAATCCCTGGGTGGGTAAGATCCCCTGGAGGTGGAAATGGTAGGCCACTCTAGTATTTTTGCCTAGTAAGTACAGTCCATGGAGTCGCAAAGAGTTGGAAATGCACGAGCATGCACGAATGCCTGAACTAAAGAAATGGGGATGGGATGGAGAAGGGCAGTCTAGCCAGAACAACAGGAACGACATTTTACAAAGGTAGGCTGGCTTGGGAGAAATGTCTGTTGAAAGAAGTGGGAATAAAGGGGTAAACGGGTTGGGGGGTAGGGACACGGGGAGGGAATGGAGTGGGAAGCGGGTGGAGGGGTAGACAAGGAAGGAAGGAGCAGAGGAGGCTGAACTGGTAAGCAAACATCATTATCACGAGGGCCCTCTACATCTTGGGATTTGCCAACCCCTTCCAGCCCATTCCAATCTCTACTTGAGATACCCAAGTGAACTGCAGAAAAAACTGGGTCAAAGGATTCCAGCCACCTCATTTCAGTATTAAAAAAACACAACGTGGGACTTCCCTGGTAGTCCAGTGGTTAAGATAACGTGCTTCAAAGGCAGCGAGGTGTGGGTTCAATCCCTGGTGGGGAACTAAGATCCCACACGTTGCAAAGCCAAAAAACCAGAAAAGAACACACAGACACACACACACCCATCCTCCCCACCATGCCACGGAATTCCCTGGAGGTCCAGTGGTTAGGCTCGCTTTCCTTGCCGTGGCCTGGGCTCAATCCTTGCAGTACAGCCAAAGCAAAAACAAAAAATGTGATGCTAGAATGGAGCAATAGAAGCAGCAGTGCCTAAACTAAGCAAAATGGTCCCTCAAACCCATCCTCATAGAAACAGCCTCTGCTTAAAAATAGAGGAGCAAGTATCTGCAAAACTTCTGCAGCACATACATACCAGACCCATCGAAAAAAAAAATTTTTTTTCTTAGCCACCATGCAGCATGCAGGATCTTAGTTCCCCAAACAGGGACAGAACCCTCACTCCCTTCACTGGAAGTGCTGAGTCTTAACCACTGGACGGCCAGGAAGTCCCATCTTACAACTTTTATAAATGCTTCTCTATTTCATACAAAGATGTTTGTACACTCAATGGGACATTAATAATAATCTCAATAATCTTTAACCTTCATTAACCACTGGACTTGAAACCAATGAATTAAAAAAAATTACTGAAGAGCACATCCATATTAACATTCCAGTCTCCAATTTTAAGATTCCTGAAAACACAGACCACATTTTATTTCTGAACTGCTACCTTTCTTCTCCTGCCACTAGCAGCTAATAACACTCTGCTTATTATACACAGGCGATGCCAATAAATACATATTGTAATATTCAGCAATACCATGCCAAGATAGCTAAAAAAAATCTGAATTCAGAAAGAGTTTACATACTGGCTTGGGAATTTCATGTACAGGATTCTCTGGTTGTTGAAAACCTCCATATACATTCTCTCATTTAATTCTCACATTTACCCAATGGCACAGGCATTTCTTTAGCCCCAGTAAA
Organism: Bos indicus x Bos taurus; assembly: GCF_003369695.1. Classification (NCBI taxonomy): domain Eukaryota; kingdom Metazoa; phylum Chordata; class Mammalia; order Artiodactyla; family Bovidae; genus Bos; species Bos indicus x Bos taurus. Next base: position 85,832,487 of record NC_040081.1, on the reverse strand, counting down.
CAGAGAAAACAGAAAAAATTAACTGATGTGTCCAAAGTCACATGGCCAGTGACAGACCAAAGACTCTTAAAACCCAGGTCTCCTCACTCACAAGCCACTGTTCTATGACAACCTTCAGTTAATCAAAAATATCTATCTACTGAGGACATACTTGCCAAGCAAGTACATGCCAAACATGTACTAACATGCTGGGAAATAAAACAGTGAACAAACCTCATGAAACTTACAGTCTAGGAAAGAGGATAAGACCTTAAATAATAATTATAAATAATTATATGTGTGTAAAGACAACCAGAGAATTTAACCTTGAGGACTGTTAAAGAAAAAATAATACTCACTGACATTTGTTAAAAATGGTTAAGGCAGACTTTATTCAGGAACAATCAGGCAGCTATAGGGGCTACTGCAGTGGGATTTTACAGTAGGATAGACAGATTGAGTTCCACTCCAAATACAGCATTGGTAAGGCAAGTGGGAACTTATAACCAAGGAGCAAGGTGCAGGGGTGAATGAAAAAATTACCAAGACAATATATCAGGGGAACGGGGCTGGGTCGGGGGGCAGTCCTGGTTAAACTGACTTAACAGGATTCTTAATAGTCCATGGGGTCGCAAAGAGTCGGACATGACTAAGCGACTGAACTGAACTGAACAGGATTCTTGTTGAACACAGGCCGAGGTGATCAGACATCACCTGAGGGATGGTGGTGGATGAGGAAGCAGATCAGATCCTGAGGGTGGCAGGGGATTCTAGTTAAACCGACCAGCAGGGTTCTTACTAAAGCTAGACTTTTTATAAGGAAGTGCACAGATAGGCCTAGGACAAGGTTCAAGACCTGACCAAAGTGTGGTCAAGTAAAGAATCTTTGTCAGGGTCTCGCAGAGTCTCTCAAGGACAGAGGTAGTGTTATGCTGAACACCAAAGAATTTTCTTCTTTATTTTGAATCATTTAACTCAATATACAGACAAACTCCACTTACTATTGTCTAAAACTTCTCAAACTTGAAGGTGCTTTTTAAAATCACTCCTCAGTCAGTTCAGTTCAGTTCAGTCACTTAGTCATGTCTGACTCTTTGCGACCCCATGAATCGCAGCATGCCAGGCCTCCCTGTCCATCACCAACTCCCGAAGTTCACTCAGACTCACATCCATCGAGTCAGTGATGCCATCCAGCCATCTCATCCTCTATTGTCCCCTTCTCCTCCTGCCCCCAATCCCTCCCAGCATCAGAGTCTTTTCCAATGAGTCAACTCTTTGCATGAGGTGGCCAAAGTACTGGAGTTTCAGCTTTAGCATCATTCCTTCCAAAGAAATCCCAGGGCTGATCTCCTTCAGAATGGACTGGTTGGATCTCTTTGCAGTCCAAGGGACTCTCAAGAGGCTTCTCTAACACCACAGTTCAAAAGCATCAATTCTTTGGCACTCAGCTTTCTTCACAGTCCAACTCTCACATCCATACATGACCATGGAAAAACCATGGCCTTGACTAGACGGACCTTTGTTGGCAAAGTAACGTCTCCACTTTTTAATATGCTGTCTAGGTTGGTCATAACTTTTCTTCCAAGGAGTAAGAGTCTTTTAATTTCATGGCTGCAGCCACCATCTGCAGTGATTCTGGAGCCCCCAAAAATAAAGTCTGACAATGTTTCCCCAGCTATTTCCCATGAAGTGATACGACCAGATGCCATGATCTTCATTTTCTGAATGTGGAGCTTTAAGCCAACTTTTTCACTCTCCACTTTCACTTTCATCAAGAGGCTTTTGAGTTCCTCTTCACTTTCTGCCATAAGGGTGGTGTCATCTGCATATCTGAGGTTATTGATATTTCTCCTGGCAATCTTGAGTCTAGCTTGTGCTTCTTCCAGCCCAGCATTTCTCATTATGTACTCTGCATATAAGTTAAATAAGCACAGTGACAATATACAGCCTTGACGTACTCTTTTTCCTATTTGGAACCAGTCTGTTGTTCCATGTCCAGTTCTAACTGTTGCTTCCTGACCTGCATATAGGTTTCTCAAGAGGCAGATCAGGTGGTCTTGTATTCCCATCTCCTAAGTGATGCCAAAGCTCCAGCTTTGTCTAAAGTAGACTTCTCAAGAGTTATATATAGATATTGATCTCCTCAGCCCAGGAGATGACCTTCTGTCACCAGAGGGTCAAGAGTAACCTTTCGTCCCAATGGTGCTAAATGAAATGACAGTGATACTTTCTTTTAAATATTCAATGACAAAAAAGGGTAAAGGTATCTCTAGAAACCTAGTCATCATTTGACAATATAGTCCCAACACCTTACAAAGATGCTCCCACTTCAGCAAAAGCTAAAATTAGTACAGTTCAACTGAGGAACACCTTCCCAATGTCTAGCTACTTAGAATTGTATTTTTTGGTAGTTTGGCTCTCACTATAATCTGAAAAAAAAAAAAAAAAAAATTTTTTTTTAAATTGCAGTTCTTGATAAATTGCCATTTCTTAAATTAAAAGCTTGAAAAGTTTAAGAAAGGATTGATTTAAAGGTTGAACAGTCTGACAGATAAAGACTCCTTTGGGAGTCCTTAACAAATAGGGTGGAGACACAAGCATCAGTACTCCAAACAATGCCGTGCTCCAGTTGAGAGACTTCAGTTTTGACAAAATGGTTTGTTGTTCACTGGCTCAAAAGTGCAATTTCTAAGAGCTGAAACTAAGAGAACCAGCTGAACATTTGGTAGGGTTTGAGGAAGGGCTAGGGAGAATGGAGCCAGGCATATGTGAGTAAAACCTATAACCAATGGGGAGTTTTTAAACAAAGAGCTACTTTAGTAGTTAAATCTAATGATACAGGCCACCAGCAAACAGATTCTCTAAAGAGGGGATCATGCTGCTGCCCACCTGTCTGGAACATGATCTGGGCATCAAGACTCCAGAAAAGTTGTCATAAAAGACTTTGACTCCTACTGCTTCCACTTTATTCTATGTTTATACTGAATAATAAAAAGTATTTAAGTTAAACCATTAACTATCCCCACAAAGAAACTCACAAAAATCAATACCCAATACTACAACTACTAAACTGTTCTCATCAAATTTCAGTTTGAGAACAGGAGAACTTAGGGAAAAAGATAAAAACAATAGTAGCAATAAAATAAGACCCAGTCTTTCCACTGCAAATAATAAGAATAAGGCCACCTGGCTATGAGGTTCTTAGACTATTACCCAAGTATGTTTATTTACCTTCAAACTCCTGCTTTTAAGTTCTAATTTCAGAAAATCAAAGTAGCACTAATACATATGATAATAAACCTATAGAAATTGGCTCTGATTTGGTCATCAGAAATGATGACTATGTTTATAAAAAACAAGAACAGCTACAAGAAACCATCACACCGTTGAGATGTTGACAACAAACTAGATACCACTGCTACATGGAACTACAATTTATTGAGCTAGAACTTTTACATTCAGGATAAACTATCCTCCCAACATGTCTGAGGTATCAGTCTTAAACACAGGATCCATGGGGAAATAAATTAGATTACTATCACACTCATACCACACACAATGGAGTATCAGACTGCTTTCATCCTTATTACAGCCGAAGTGGGGGTCCACATGTGCTCAGGAGAGGAGTAATGGTGGCTGGATGACAGCTGGAGGCCAAGCCACAAGAGAGGTGGTCAGGCAGAGTTAGGAGAATCACTTCAGACAGAGAGGTCTGAACAACTAAGTATACTGAGTATAAGAGCCAGGTTTCTCACTGACAAAGAAGGAAGTGAAAAATATGTAAAGAGATGAGACTCTGAGGAACCTTGTGCTCAGAACTACAAGTATTAGTGTGAATTCATTTAATACAGATGAACAGACATAGAAAAAGTATTTGGATTTAAATTCGTGTGGGTATGGATTTTTCTAGCATTGGCCAATGAGATGGCCGGGAGCAGCAAAACATCTGCAGTAATGAGGACACCTATCACCTAAATTCTGGTTCCCAAATACTATCCACTGCTGGCTAGAACCAAGGCCCTCAGGGAAGTGGTCCGCCCCAGGGTTGAGGCATGGAAAGTGTACGATAAACCGGGAATGTCTGATGGTGCTGTAAGGAATGGAGTGCTCAGAGAAAGACAGGAACGAATCAAAGGGACCCAGAAGACAGCCTCAAGAGGACTCCCACTAGCCAAAACTGAGACAATCTGAGCACCAAAATAAGCTATGATGGTCAAAATTAACTCATTAAATAAAACAGAAACCCATGAGCCCATGCTGATATTAAAAAATTAATTAATGGAATGGATAAAGGCTCCCTTACAGTAAAAATGTCACATAATAAATATAAAAGCAGTGATAGGATGAGAACATTGTCAAGCATCATAATAATAATACAGAAAAGAAATTTCAACAGACATCAGAACTCGTAGGTGAAAATGGAATGAGGAAGGGGATAGGTATATAGTCCCAAAACAGCTCCTAAAAAATAAATATTAATTATAACCCTTTGGATTATAGCCTGTCAGGCTCCTCTGTCCATGGGATTTTTCAGGCAAGAATTCTGCAGGGGTTTGCCATTTCCTTCTCCAGGGGATCTTCCCTGGAGATTAAACCAGAGTCTCTTGTGTCTCCTGAATTGCAGGCAGATTCTTTACACATAGAGCCATCAGGAAAGCCCCACTTCAATATCTCCTAATCAAATATACAACTAAAGAGAAGTATTACATGTGTTTTCATACATCCAAAACTCTAAAGGTACAAGAACTCTTTATATCAAGAAAAAAAATCATTAATGGTAAAAGTAATCAAACAGTGATTATTTTGCACTCAGTAATGTAAAACAAATGCAACTCTGTATCAGATGGTAAAAGTAAACCAAGGCCAGCCAAGTAGTCACAATTCCCAAAACTACAGTTCTGAAAACATGACCAAACTGACTTCAATTCCCTCTGCAAAACAAACATACCATATTAATTGGGTTAACAAACAACAAAACTGTTAAGATAATACTTGGTCAATAGACACTCAAAGTGATGCTGCAGTAGTATACTGACATAAAAAATTCACAGGTGAAAAACTTGATCTATGCACAGTAGAGATCCATTTGTATATTTTTAAATATATACAAACAAAACATGATGGAAAAGATTAGGAAGTAACATCACAAAATACAATAGCTATCTCTGAAGGTGCAATTATAAGAGATTTTTATTTTCTTCCTTTTCTTATCAGTATTTTGTGATTTCACCAAAATGTGTATTATTCATCCACTAAAAGTTAAAAATAATGTTAAAGTATTATTTAAATTTAAAGGTTTCTACAGATGGTGACTGCAGCCATGAAATTAAAAGACGCTTACTCCTTGGAAGGAATGACCAACCTAGATAGCATATTCAAAAGCAGAGACATTACTTTGCCAACAAAGGTTCGTCTAGTCAAGGCTATGGTTTTTCCTGTGGTCATGTATGGATGTGAGAGTTGGACTGTGAAGAAGGCTGAGCGCCGAAGAATTGATGCTTTTGAACTGTGGTGTTGGAGAAGACTCTTGAGAGTCCCTTGGACGGCAAGGAGATCCAACCAGTCCATTCTGAAGGAGATCAGCCCTGGGATTTCTTTGGAAGGAATGATGCTAAAGCTGAAACTCCAGTACTTTGGCCACCTCATGCAAAGAGTTGACTCATTGGAAAAGACTCTGATGCTGGGAGGGATTGGGGGCAGGAGGAGAAGGGGACGACAGAGGATGAGATGGCTGGATGGCATCACTGACTCGATGGACGTGAGTTTGAGTGAACTCCGGGAGTTGGTGATGGACAGGGAGGCCTGGCGTGCTGCGATTCATGGGGTCGCAAAGAGTCAGACACGGCTGAGTGACTGATCTGATCTGATTTTCTCTTCCACCATTACATTCTTGATGAACCTTAGAAAACAGTCCTAACAGTACGAGATATTAATACCTGGTAATGGAAGACTTCTCTGAAAAACAAGGCCCGTTTGAACACTACCTTTTTATATAATTTTATCAATTATAGATAAAGGTAATATGAGGCAGGTTCTCTGGATTGAGACTGCCAGGATTTAAAATCCAGCTACCCCACGGACTGGCCACAGAATTTCGAGCAAATTATTTAACTTCTCTTTGTCAGTTTCTTCATCTGTAAAAATGGAGTTCCTATTTGTTATTAAACTACTTATTTAAAGCATTTAGTGCCTGGTACATAGCACTTAGGTTATTTTACTATGAGTTTCTTTTATAGGTGACGATGTTCAGGTACTAAAATCAGTTAAATCGTCTGAATGAAAACAAAGATGCTGGGATGGGTGGGATGGAGGGGTCTTTGAAAGAAAGGAGAAGAGAGAAGCAGAAGAGACAGACGGAGGGACAGATATTAACACAGCTGAAAACCTGGGTCCCCTTTCCTAAACTGCTATTTTTTTGAAAACACAAATGGCAGTGGCCCACCATAATGCTTAATAAATATTTCTTTTCTTTCTTCCTTCCTTGCCCAACCTCTTTGTTTCTTCCTATACAGAAACAGGTTTGGCTTATATTCATTCACATTCCTAAACCACCTTTCCTATGAATTTCCATTTTAAAGTTAACTATATTTAAACTCTGTTCCAACTGAGTAGTCTTACATTAGGAAATTATACCTTGGGGGGCTTTCATGGTGGCTCAATCTGTAAAGAAACTGCCTGCTATGCAGAAGACCCGAGTTCAATCCCTGGGTCTGAAAGATCCCCTAGAGAAGGAAATGGCAACCCACTCCAGTATTCTTGCCTGAAGAACTCCATGGACAGAGGAGTCTGGTGGGTTACAGTCCAAGGGGTCACAAAGAGTCAGATACAACTGAGTGACTTTCACTTCATTTTTCCTAGTCAAATGTTTCTGTGGAATTACATGTCGAAAGAGACCTGCAATCTAAAAATGCTAGAAACAAAGAGAACACACTATATATTAATATTTGTTGAATGATACTGTTAAGAACTCACTCTGATCCTACATCTCCCTGAATTTTATACTCATTAAACATCAGGATAGGAAAAGCCCTAAATCAAGAAAACTGTGTTCCGATTCTACCCAGGCTAATAATTAGGTGAGTAACCTGAAGTTGGGATTTTGCCACTTGAGCAAGATGTGGGGAGTAGGCTGTGTTACTGAAACATCCTATCCAAGTCCCCAATTCTACAGCCTCTTGAACAAACCTGAACAAAATGGAGAATTCACGGGCAACTTCATGCCTCCCCATGCTTCCTCTGACTGAAAGCTCCCATTTCCCCTTTTAGAGAACTCCTGTTATACCTTCCATTCATCATTTCTTCCATGAAAGGACAGGACAAAATGCTCTGTATTCTCTGGATCCCTGGGCTTGCATAGCATCTCTTACAGATGACTATTTATACACTGTCTACCATTTCTGGAGTCTCACATCTTGCACAATGCCTAGCACACAGCAGGTGCTAAGGATGTGTTTAAAGATTTGAGTCTACAAAGTTAAATTAGGTTCCTGTAAAGATTTTGTATGCACCATCTGGGAGTTCAGCTAAATTTGAAGACATACACAGGCCAATATGGAGCACAACCAAAGCTTTGTCCCAGTCAGATTCATATATGAAGTGCAAATTTACTCTGAGCCATTTGTATAAAAGCTACACGAAGGTATCACTGCTGCAGATTATCTAAACACCTCCCCCGAGGATTACCTAAAATTACTTCACTTCCTATCTAAAACATCTTTATCAGGGACTTTGGTCCACTGACAACCTCCTACCATACTATAAAAGGTACTGATGTTCAGTGTTTATGGTCATGTACCAGAAAATAAGCTCCACTAAAGCGGGAATTGTCATCTGTTTTGTTCAGAAATGATTCTCAGTGCCTGCACCAGTGCCTGCATATGAATGATTTTTAAAAACCAATAATTCTTTCCTTCTATCTTACAGCCTGCAAAAGTTATGAGTCATTACCTTTATATGTGTATCTCACATTGACCTTCATCCACTTATGGCAGCCTTACAAGCAAGCTTCCAAGAACTGGGGAAAATATTTGTATTTAACTCCTGAAGTGCAGCTTTTACTTTACTTTCTCTGCTTATACGTTGGAACAGAAATAATATCCAGGAAACTATACCAAATAATGAATAGATAATAACCAAAACTTTGTTCCTATACTTCTGATAATTATCAATATTTCTCTACTCCATATTTTAAAACTACTAGTGGACGAAAATCAAAACCAAAAATATTAGATTAACTTTTTTGGACAGTCAAGCACGTGGACAAAATACTTTGAGAATTAATTAACGGCTACATGTGACTTGACTGAAAAACTGTGTTCCAAATTATTGTTGTTTAGAAGCTAAGTTGTGTCAGACTCTTTGTGACCACATGGACTGTAGCCTGTCAATCTCTTATGTCTATGGGATTTTCCAGGCAATAATACTGGAGTGGGTGGCCATTTCCTTCTCCAGGGAACCTTCTAGACCCAGGGATCAAACCCATGTTTCCTGCTTGGCAGGTGGATTCTTCACCACTGTGCCCCTTGAAAAGCCCATGTACTATATACATTAACTATGACAAGATTCTTTTTATGATTTATGTAGCTAATATGTTTCAGGAAAATGAATTTATCCACAGCATTTCTGTAATTATCAAATACTGAGCCACAGAAGAGTAGGATAATATTGTATTTATACTCAGAAAATACCACCAAAACTTTCTCTATCTCCTGGTTTCAGCCAAATATGGTTCTTCCCTGCTTCAGCCAATGTTAGCTATGAGTTCTCAAAGGCCCATCAGAAGCAGTCAAGGACACCATCTAACTGCTATCTCAAAGATGGCTTTTAAATTCTTGAAGAAATCAAACATCAGCAACGTAAAAAAAATACTCAAGATGAAAAGTTTCAAGCTGAGATGTTTTATTTGTTGACTGAAACTAAAATAAGAAATGAAGATTTTTATGAAGTCACTCAGTCCTCTCATCTAGTACTACCTAGCTGACAAACTCAGAATCAACTTCCAGGATGAGCCTAAGAAAGACGTTTCACAAGCTCAAACGTGTTAAGGCAGGTTGACAAGCCAGGCCTCTCACTACCCTGTGCATATCAGAAATACTAGCAAGTCTAACCTGCCTGTTAGCCTCTGTGATATCTCAGTTTTGCTTAAACATCCTAAAAAGGATTAACATTCTAGATATAAGCTTGTGGAAATAAGGGTGAATTAAGTTCTCAGGATTCAGGTGCCAGTGTGATGATGAAAAATCATGGGAGGCAGGAAAAGAAAGTTGGGACAAAAAAATAGATCTTTAAATGCTAATTTTCTCCACAACAGTAAAAGAGCATATGGGGTGGGTTTCAATCTCCTAATTTTTACTAGCTTTCTAACCACAGATTAAACAGAGGTGAATCACAACCAAGCCTTCAAAAAAGCAGTCCCCCAAAGCATTAAGGTCTGTTTTCAGAGGACCTGAGGCTTGTTTGCTGCCACCATACTCCCAGCCACCCCATCTTTCTGCCCATCCCCCTCAATTCGTCTGCAATTGAAGATAAGTAAGGGAAATAATGACCAGCACTAAAAGTGACGCGGAGTTGGCATTTACAAATCATTAACTCCCCAGCGGACCTAATCAACCCAGGGCACACGACCAGACCCTATATGGTGATTGTCTAGAAAGATAAAAGCCCGTGCTCTTCAGGGGAGCACGCAGGGAGGAGGGGCACCTCGGGAAAGCCAGGAGCTCCATCCCCAAGACCCCTGGCTGTCACCAAGGGATCCCGACCAGCCAGCAGCCGCGTTAAGTGTGTTACAGCCACGAGACTTGTCGCCCCAACTACCCACTCCTAAAACCTACGAGGGGAGTGTAAAGGATGCTAGGGGGACAGGTTAAAGCTCTATTTTCTGTGGTTGGGATCCAGGAAAAAGCAATGGCCAGGGGAGAGGGAAACAGGCGACCCTGCACGCCTCGGGTACTGGTCACGCGGAAGAGTGGGAGGTATCCCTGTAGAGCGTGCAAACAAACAAACGCAGAAGAGAGAGAGGAGGGTATGGGGTGGTAGAGAAACGCGGCCGCAGGCATCCATCGAGGTTGTCGGGACTCGGGGTCCGGGGATAAAGAGCTTCCTTGGGGGCTGGAGATTCCCCGCGTGCTCGAAGCCGGCCCGGGAGGCGGCAGCGGTGAGGCAGCGCGAGCTCTCGGGACAGGTTCCCGGAGACCTGCCCGGCGCGGGGCCAGGCGGGCGGGCGGGGGCCGCGGCCCAGGTTGCCTGAACAAAGCCGGCGCGCGCGGGGCCTGGCTACTCACAACAAGAAGCTCATGTTGGCCGCGGCTTGGGCTGCGGGCTCGGCGGTCGCGGGGCCTCGGGACGGCAGTGGCTAGGCCTGGAGAGCAAGGAGGAGGAGAAGAGGAGGAGGCGGGGAGCGCCAGCTGCTCGGCGGCCGCAACTTGTTTGGCTTCGCTAGTTCCAATGGCTCGCAGAGGGGGCGGAAGTGGGAAGCGCACGGCTTGAATCACTCAATGGGAGGGGAAGGAAAAGAAGGCGGGGAAAGGGCCGTTCGCCTGCTCCCCCGAGAAGGGCCGCCGCGCGCTCCCGCACCTCCCGGTCCCCAGCCCCTCGCAGCCCCCACCTCGTGAGCTCTCGCGAGAGCGGAGGGCGCCCACCCCGCCCCTCCCGCTGCGATCCCCCGGTCCCCAACGTTCTGGACACCTAGGCAGCCGCGGACCACGCCCCGCCAGTGCCGGGTGGCTGCCCGGCCTGTCGAGCCCAGTCCACCCCGTTGGAGGTTGTGGGCGGTGGCAGAGCGCTCCAAGCTTTTTAGCTGGGTGTCAGCGATCTGGAAGGAAGTTGGCTTCAACTCTGGGATGTCAGGGTCCTGCACTGAGGGATGGAATTGCCAGCAGAGTTCTGCCCACTGTGAGTGCCCAGATGAAAGGCTGTGGAGTCTCTCTGCTAAGTATGTAAAAAGAGGAGTGAATTTCATCTGGTAGGAATGGTTTGGGTGTGGTTCCGCCCGAAGAGAGGAAAGGATCTAAGTGGGTTGTTTTATGGGCTTATTTAAAAGCCAGAACTAGGAGATAGCCAGGGTCCAACACTGCCTCTGCAGGAGACTGGGGCTGTCATCAGCAGCCGGGAAAACTGCTGTGGTGACATACTCAAGGTATGTTGAGCAGATATTGTAGGTTATAAAGCTTTGACCTGGGTCCCTTAACTATGTGAAATGCAAGTTCCTCTGTAAGGGGCACTGAATTCCTTCTAGCTTCTAGAATGTTTTGTGCATCAGAGTGCCTAATGGCAATAATACGCTTGAGCCGAATAAATGCTTAATGGACGTTGCGGACTGATAACCAGCCTTCCACAGCATTATGAATTTGGGTATCCATTTATTTTACTGAAAGATGTCCATCTTCTTTCCTTATGAGATCCATCAAATCTACAAGTAACTTTTCAAAGAATTTGAACAAAACTTAATTTTATATAGCTTGTAACCCACCTTGGGCTCTTAGGAAGACTTGAAGGAGATGCCAGTATGAAACGTGTTCTGTTGAAATGTGTTCTGTTGACTTTATGTACTATAAGTTTGGCATGTTGATAAAGCAAACCATTTTTAAAAAAAACAAGAAAATATTAGTCTCAGTACTATCTGAGGAACAGCAGAGGTCACTGGAATAATTTGAAAAGATTAAAGGAAAAATGCTGGAAAAGAGGGAAAAGGAGGCATTATCTTACTATAACAAAAATAATGGATTTATGACATAAAAGCCCTGTGTTCTAGATTTTAATATGATACAGATTTACTATTCAATTCCTTAAGTGTCTTCTGAAAATAAGACTTGCATTACCAGATTAGGATATTATCTTTTACTTTGGGAAGAGTAAGTTTGTAAATCTATTAGAACAATCTCACCCCCTTTAAAATGAGGTTTTGGATTATTACATAATCTCTAAGGTATCTTCCAGTTCTAAAATTCTGTCATGCCAGGGACATCCTTTAGATGACTTGCAGACAGTTTCTGTCTGCTCATTGGTTTGGTAGACTGGCTTATGTAGCCTGTTTTTGGTGTAACTAAATATAAATGAATCCTATGACTCTGAATAAGTACAATGATTGGCAAAGGACAGAATCTGCAAAAATACTTGCTGAGTTTTTCTTTATCATCCCACTAGGAGAATTGCCTGAACTGAAGAGTTGATAAAACTTACATGATGTATTGGTGGTAAAAATGAGAGAGGTGTCATGTTAGTGATAAAAAATATAATTTCAGAGGTTGGGCATTTAAATTAAACAGTGACTGTGACTTAAAATTATTCAGCACTTGAAAATATTTGGCAATTTAGAACCAAAGAGAGGGTATATTCAGAGATTTCTAATTCTGCTTTCTCCTTCACCAATCCATATTGGTGATATTGCATACTACTATCTTCCTAAAATTTCAATTTCAAGAAGTAACTCTCCTGATCAGAATCTTACTTTGCTTATAAATCCGTGTTTATGAAGCAAGATGATTAAAATTTGTATTCTATCCACCAGTTTCTCACAGAATTGGAGTTTTAATATGAGTAGAATAGAATGTGGGTATATGCCTTAAAATATCTTTTTTAAAAGGTATTTATTTGCTTAGCTGCACCAAGTCTTAGTTGCAGCACTTGGGATCCTCGATCTTTGTTGTGGCATGCGGGATCCTTAGCTGCAGCATGCGAACTCTTAGTTGTGGCACGTGGGATCTAGTTCCCTGACTAGGAATTGAACCCCAGCCCCCTGTGTTGGGCCTACAGAGTCTTAGCCACTGGACCACCAAGGAAGTCCTGTACCTTCAGATATCTTTAACTATTCATTTAAGTTAATTTCTTATTGTAATAAACAAGTGTGCATCCAATGTGTATGTTAGTGGCTTAGTTCAGTTCAGTCGTTCAGTCGTGTCCAACTCTTTGCGACCCCATGAATTGCAGGCCTCCTTATCCATTACCAACTCCTGGAGTTCACCCAAACTCTGGTCCTTCGAGTCGGTGATGCCATCCAGCCATCTCATCCTCTGTCGTCCCCTTCTCCTCCTGCCCCCAATCCCTCCCAGCATCAGAGTCTTTTCCAATGAGTCAACCCTTCGCATGAGGTGGCCAAAGTATTGGATTTTCAGTTTTAGCATCAGTCCTTCCAAAGAACACCCAGGGCTGATCTCCTTTATAATGGACTGGTTGGATCTCCTTACAGTCCAAGGGACTCTCAAGAGTCTTCTCCAACACCACAGTTCAAAAGCATCAATTCTTCAACGCTCAGCTTTCTTCACAGTCCAACTCTCACATCCATACATGACTTCTGGAAAAACTTGACTAGATGGACTTTTGTTGGCAAAGTAATGTCTCCACTTTTTAATATGCTATCTAGGTTGGTCATAACTTTTCTTACAAGGAGTAAGCGTCTTTTAATTTCATGGCTGCAATCACCATCTGCAGTGACTTTGGAGCCCAAAAAAATAAAGTCTGACACTGTTTCCCCATCTATTTCCCATGAAGTGATGGGACCAAATGCCATGATCTTCGTTTTCTGAATGTTGAGCTTTAAGCCAACTTTTTCACTCTCCTTTTTCACTTTCATCAAGAGGCTTTTTAGTTCCTCTTCACTTTCTGCCATAAGGATGGTGTCATCTGCATAAGGCTCAGTCATGTCTAACTCTTAGCAACCCCATAACTGAAGCCTGCCAGACTCCTCTGTCCATGGAATTCTCCAGGCAAGAATATTGGAGTGGGTAGCCATTCACCTTGTATTTATATATAAACAAACAAGGTACTTATAAACTGTGGTAAGGTATAAAATAAACAGAATAATGTGATAGAGATTAATGGTAAAGGAGGATGATCTAATTTAGATTGGGTAGTTTTGTTGAAACTTGAAGGAAGAGAAGGAGCCAACCTTGCAAAGAGCTAGGGAATGATCATTTTCTAGTAGAGGGAATAATAAGTACACATGCTCTAAGATAAGAAAGCGCTTAAAGGTTTCTCAGAACTGACTGGTTATGGCTGGGTCACCCTGAGCAGGAAGAGTGGCATCAGATAAAGCTGGACATGTAAACACAGCTCACAGGCATGGCTCACAGGACATGTAAACATGGGGCTCACAGGGTTAGGTAAGACATTTCAGTTTTATTCCAAGAACATAAAAGAGTCATCCAAGAAGTACAATAATAATAAGGTAAATAAACTGAATAACATTTTGTTTTATTTTATTTTTTAAATTTATTATTTTTGGCTGTAAAGCACATCTTACGGGATTTTAGTTCCCTGACCTGGCCCTCAGCAGTGAGAGCACAGAGTCCTAATCACTGGACTGCCAGAGAATTCCCATCATTTTATTTTTTTTAATTTGGAAAAGTTCAAACATATAAACAGGGCAAGAAATTGGTGTAATGAATCCATCACACAGCTTCAACAGTTATCAGCTCATGATCCTTGATTGACATTTTTAGGGTCACTCTCTCTTCTTGTGGAGAATGTTCTAGAGGAGGCCAGCATGTCAGCATGGATGCCAGAAGACTATTGTAATAGTCCAGTTATTTCTCAGCAGTTGTGACATGGTTTAGGGTAGCGACATTGATAAGAGAAAGAAGTTAATAATCTGAAAATGAACAGCACTTGGTGATTGATTGATTGACTCTAGGGATTAGAGGAAAGGAGTCAGAGACTACTCCTATTTTTTTGTCTTTAGTAACTGGCAGGTGGTGCTGCCATTTATTGAAATAGGGAAGATCTGAATCACAATTTTGAGATGAAACTAAAAGTTTCACGTTAGATATGTTAGCTCTGAAATGTCTTTTAGACATCAAAGTAGCTATGTCAGGTAGAGCTTTGAGTGCTGTGCAAAACCTGGGGAGAGATCTGAACAGGAGGTAAGAATATAGGACTCCTCAGTAAGCAAATATTATTCAAAACCTTACGGTAAGCTTCCAAATAGGAATTTATATGCTGGATAAGAATAGACTTAGCAAAGTGCTACCTGTAAGCACTAAAATTTCTCCTTTCATCTCTTCCCAAATATGTTTTTGTTTTTTTTTTTTAATCTCAGGTTTTTTATCAACATTTACTTCCTCTCTCTCAGTTGTAGTTATATTCTCCTTTTTTCTCAAGGTGAGGGCTTCTACAGTCTTAAAGAAAATGATTCATTATACCTTTTTATAGGATAAGTTGGTCACTGCCAGCATGTCAGTATGTTACCTTTCCCAAAGAAAATAACACCAAGTTATTTTAAAGCCAAGTTCCCAAACAGTAGATCCGGGGAAATTTCTCCTTATAGAAGTATTTCAGTTTTAAAAAATGAAATAAGAATGGTTGACTTATTATTAGAATGTCACCATTTTGCAACCCCAAATGGATCTAGAAATTGATCACCAATGGCTTGCTGGTATTACAAGAGAGAAAACCATACTTTATGCGTATCCTAACAGAAGAATATATCATCACCTGTTAAGAAGTCTTGCCAACAAACTAGAAGCTGAACCTAGTCAAGTCTCTACGATGAGATATACTGAACTGTAGGAAATACAGGGAAGAGAAGAATATGGTAAAGAACATGTTAAATTACACAACATAGAGGGAAGCAGCAAGTCCAGACTGTGGGGAAAATATGCAGGACCTAATTTCTTCAACAAATGAATTGCAAGGAAAAAATAGAGCTGAAGAAACTTAGAGGTTGAAAGAAACATAAAAGGCATATCAACTAGTGGTAATGTATACGTTCATTTGCATCTCGATTCAAACATGCAATCTCAAAAAGAACGATAGCAAATGTCTGCGTCATTTATAGAGAATCAAAAAATTTAAACATTGGATATTTGATGTTACTAATAACTATTAATTGCAGTGATGATGTTGTGTCTATATTTTTAAGAGCCTTTATTTTTTTAGAAATGCGTACTGAAATAATTGCAGATGAAATAATATGCCTGGAACATGCTTCAGAATAGTATGGGAGGAGGAATGAAAGTAGAAATACAGATGAATTGTTAAAGCCAGGTGACAAGTACATGAGAAGGATTATGCTGTGGTGTCTTTTTATTTAGTTTTGGAATTTCCCATAATTAAAAGAAAATGAACAAGTAGCAGGTCTCATTTAGAAAAAGCATTACTATTAACGGGGATTTAAAATTGTAATTGTTGATATAGAAGATGAATTTTTGGATTAGAGAGTTCTTTCCTTGCCCTCACATTAGCCAGCTTCTTCTACTCATATATATATATATATATATATATAAAGGTATTTTTACCTGTAAAACTAAAAGCAAATGTTCCTAATGCCAGAGAGAAGAAACACAAAATCCAAACCCTATGGCTAACTCTGAGCCTCAGTATTTCTTGAGTACCTTTTGTCTTCTGATTCAGAAATGTGATCTGCTTCTGAAAGAATAGATACCTGACAAACAAACCTGAGCTAAAGTATACCAGGGCAACAAATTCTTAGTAACCTGATAAAATGCATTCATTTGTGCAGGAGTGTTTTGGTTACATAATATCTAGGTTGAAATAGTAATTATTCCATCTAATTAGTTTATTACATAATATTATTTTTGCTTTTATATTAACGTGTGCTAAGTCGCTCAGTCATGTCCAACTCTTTTCGACCCTGTGGACTGTAGCCCTCCAGGCCCCTCTGTCCTTGGGGATTCCCCAGGCAAGAACACTAGAGTGGGTTGCCATGCCATTTATTGAGTATTTCTGAAAGTGAAAGTTGCTCAGTTGTGTCCTACTCTTTCCAGGCCAGAATACTGGAGTGGGTAACCTTTCCCTTCTCCAGGGGATCTTCCCAACCCAGGGATAGAACCCAGGTCTCCCGCATTGCAGGTGGATTCTTTATCAGCTGAGCCACAGGGGAAGCCTGAGTATTTCTGATAGGGCAATTCTGCTAAGCTTTTCATATATTTTATCTCTATGTTTCTTGTTTTCCCCATCAGGTTGATATTAGGTGTTATATTCCCTCTTTTATAAATAAGGAAACTAATTTTGAGAGGTTATGTATGTAATTTTCTCAAAATCACATAGCTTGTAAGTACAATCTGAATTCAGTAAAGTTCATTTCTTTTCCCCCTTCCCACAATGACCTCAGTTTAAAATGAATGAATAAATTCTAAGTGAATTTTGGCATGCTACATGATCTCATTTAACATAACTAACAATTCAACCTGATCCTTATCAATGGCCTTTAGATTTTAATTCTATATCTTCATTAAAGACAGACTTGAGAATGGTTATAAATGCTTCTCAAGGACATATTATTTGAATGGAAGTATTAAAGATTGATTGGTGAAGCTTGGTGTCTCTCAGTGCATTCACTTATCACTCAAAACTGTAAAGCATCAAAACACATAAGGTATTACAATAGAAGAAAGGTCTTCCATTGATCCCAAACCTCATACAGTACCTTCCTCTTCAAGCTGTTCATTCCTTTGAAGGTGAATTTTGTGCAATAAAATGTCAGGTTTAGGGAAATGATGAGGTACAAATCATTCATCTATCAACATGACAAGTATTTCTTGTCTATAATGGGCCTCTATGAGCAAAAAAACAAGGATATAGTCACTACCTTCATCATGAATTTTATAGACCATTGGTAAATACAGGCAGTCAAATAAAAATTAGAAGTCGGTATAAGTGTCAGGAAGGAAAGGTTCATTTTGTATGTGAGTCTGTTACAGGGACCTCACCTATTTTGGTGGTCACAGAATTGGATCCTGCGCATTCAGAAGTAAATAATACTCCTTGCATTGAGAGTCTCTTGGACTACAAGGAGATCTAACCAGTCAATCCTAAAGGAAATCTGTCCTGAATATTCACTGGAAGGACTGATGCTGAAGCTGAAACTCCAATACTTTGGCCATCTGATGCGAAGAACTGACTCACTGGAAAAGACCCTTTTGCTGGGAAAGATTGATGGCAGAAGAAGAAAGGGATGACAGAGGATGAGATGATTGGATGGCATCACCAACTCGATGGACATGAGTTTGGGTAGGCTCCAGAAGCTGGTGATGGACAGGGAGGCCTGGCGTGCTGCAGTCCTTGGGGTTACAAAGAGTCAGACACGACTGAGCAACTGAACTGAACTGACTCCTTGCATTTAAATTCTTGATATATTTTATATAAACAGCATAATTTAATAAAACTTTTACCTCCGCACTCATCATTGCCAAACCATTTTGATGTCTTAAAGCACCATGATATAGAAATTTATCTTTGTTTTTGAGTAGCCAATCTTTAAGGAAGTCGCTCAGTTGTGCCCGACTCTTTACAACCCATGGACTATACAGTCCATGGAATTCTCCAGGCCAGAATACTGGAGTGGGTATCCTTCCCCTTCTCTAGGGGATCTTCCCTATGCAGGGATTGAACCCAGGTCTTCCACATTGCAGGTGGATTCTTTACCACCTGAGCCACTAGGGATGCCTAAGCATACTGAAGTGGGTAGCCTATCCCTTTTTCAGTGGATCTTTCCAACCCAGGAATCGAACCGGGGTCTCCTGCATTGCAGGTGAATTCTTTATCAACTAAGCTACCAAGGAAGCCCAAAACTTGTCTGAAAGTGCTACTTTGAGTGTTATATTGAGGATCTTAGTCATAGGACAGACATCTTAAAAGATTTCTTGCATGGGCCTTGGACTTGCTTAATAAATACTGAATTTCTTAATCTGTCCAATTTACCATGGTTTATAATTAATTGTTTTTCCTATTAAACTTAAACCACACAGCCTCTTTTCTAGTTAGCTGCCTGGGGAGAAGGCACAGGAAGGTTCCTTTTGAACCTATTCAGAGCTGCTTTTCCCCAGTTGATAGAACATTGCCAAGGTCGGTAAGCCTAAAATTAACTCCACCAGCTGTGTTTTGGTTTGCTTCATATAGCACACGGGCTCAGGGGGCTCAATCTGCTGGGCTTGCTTGCTGCTTCAATCTGCTGTGCTCTTAAAGTTTGTTTGCCTGGCGTGCATGTTGTGCACAAGAGGTGGTAACTGAACAGCTTGAAAATATATGGAGACTGACAAATAAGTCTCTCCTTTAATTAAAAAAAAAAACAACCTAGGGACAACGATGGAGGGTGGGGTGGGGGATGGAGGAGTCCCTGCTGAGTATGTCAGATGAGAGGCTTAACTTTTAACCTCACTGAAGTTTCCCAGAGAGCAGGCTGCTGACATGCTGTCAAAGAACGAGATGATGCTGTAGTTTCAAGGAGTCTGTGTTTTTAGCCCACTCATCTCCATGAGGTCCTGTAGCATGAAGGACCATATATAGACATAAAGAGTATCCCAACTAGCTGCAACTTAAAATATCCTAAGGATCAGCAGCTGTTATTTCACCCACACAAATTCACAGTTGGCGTAATTAAATTGTGCCTGTTCTCAAGTTCTGCAGCCCTTTGGGTTTTGTCCTAAGGACTCATGTTGCCTCTCCATTCCCTTCCTCAGGGTAACTTCAAGCAGAATGGATGAATGAAAGGGATCGACCATGAGCAGTTCGGGATTTGCATCAATACAAATAAATAATGAAATGTGGAATCAGATCTTGAATTCCTACATAGACAACCACTGGACTCCAGGGACCCTGGGCAGTCCCTAGTCTTGGCTGTTTGTTCTCTCCTGCCCTTGGTTGCTACCACACTATCTTCTTGGCATCTCTCTCATATTTTCCATAGTTGCCATAGTTACAACCACAGCAACCTGAGCAGGCCACAATCCTCTTATAGCTGGAGACATGAGCTACTACTTTAAAACAAGATATAATTCTCCTGTCCTGCACCAACAATAATCGTGTCCCAGATAATCAAAGTGTTGTTTTTTCCTTGGCAGGAGTATCCCAACCCTCCCAGAATATTACTGTCCTTAAGGTCTGTATGGCATCAGGGCAACCAGGAAGCATCTATAGAGAAGACAACCAAGATAATCAGTCCTACCTTGAAATTTGAACAAGTATATCCAAATCCCTTATTTATAGGCTGTCTCTGTGTTTCCACACCAATCATTCTATTTGAGTACAGGACAAAGAGATTTAGTAAAATAAAGCCATAGTGGGCAGGAAGATTTCCTCTCCAAAATAGAGCTTTTAAAGGAAGTAATCTGATAGTACACTCCTTAAAAGGGATCTGAGATCTTCCTGGAGTCCTGAAGGATAAAGGACCACTTACAAGATTCAGTCAGTCAATAAAATTTTTTGAAGATCGGTTACCCATGTTAAGGGTAAACCAGTTACCACTGGTAAGGGTGAGGATACAAAAGAAATGTACCACATTACAACTGTCAAGGGGCTCATTTCTAGTGGCAGAGACTAACTTGTAAACAAGTAATTACAGCACAAAGCCATCCCTCATAACAGGATTATATACCAAGGACTACAGGAGCCCAGCTAGTGAAAGAGTGTTAATGTGAGGAAGAAGATGGGGTCAAAGAGAGTTTTACCCAAAAAGCAAGTCTTAAAGGGTTGGTAGACTTTCTCCCAGTAAGGAAGAGGGGCAGGTGATAGAGGAGTAAAAGGCAGACAAAAGCACTGCAGAAGGGTGACGCAGCACATGTAAAGCCAAGAGGCATGAAGAAATACATGTGCAGCAAAAGAAATGTTGACTGCTATAACCATTTACACCTTAGCATGAGCTCTTGTTCATCTGACAATATTTATTAAGCACTAACTATATGCTAGTTACTTATGTAGGGTTTGGGGATTTAGTAGGGTACAAAACTTAAGTCCCTACCCCCAAGAAGTTTACATTCTAGTGGGCAAGAGATATTCTGAATTTGTCAGTGTTTTTACTCTCTAGGTGTATTTGAATTTTAATTATCCATGATTATGGCATGAAATCTCAAGACTTATTAAAGGAATATTTTAAGAGAAGAAAGATATCCATAATCAAGTAAGGAAGAGATTCTAGAATCAAAATTCTAAAGACAAAAGCAAACAATATTACCTAGTGTATAGCTCATGGAACTCTGCTCAATGTTATGTGGCAGCCTGGCTAGGAAGGGAGGTTGGGGGAGAATGGATACATGTATATGTATGGCTGAGTCCCTTTTCTGTTCATCTGAAACTATCACAACATTGTTAATTGGGTACACCCCAATACAAAATAAAAAGTTTTTAAAAAGCCAACAGTATTTCCAATGCTTATTTGAACTTGGCTTCAGCTGATACCACAGAACCACTAATACAATCCTCTAGGAGGTGCTGTGAATATTTAAAGTACAAATTTTTGCCATAAACTCAATGATTGTGTGGTCATATGGCAGACCTAAAATTGGATTCAATGTGTGTGTGTTTAGAAATTAAGATGGACCCACTACTCTGTTCCTAAGATGAAAACCTCCCCTTTCTCTCCTTCCTCTTTCCTCCCTCTGGTAACCTCCAGGGACCTGTGTCATCTAGCAGAGTTACTGTCTCAGGGTCATGCTTGCAAATCCCGTAAGTTGTCCCTGGACGATCAACAACCCTCACAGGATGTATTGAGGAGAAGGGAGGTGGTACACAGCACGGCTCAAAAGGCCACTTCCTCCCAGGAGGGCGCAGTGGTTACCCTGGATAGAGCAGCTCTTTGTTCCCTGTGGCACTCTGGAGCCAACTGTGGCTGCCTGTCCTTCCTTGGCTCTTAGAGAGCTTATATATGGAAGATCCCCTGGAGGAGGAAATGGCAACCCACTCCATTATTCTTGCCAGGAAAATCCCATGGACAGAGGAGCCCACAGTCTGTGGGGCTGCAAAAGAGTTGGACACAACTGAGCAACTGAATAACAAATCACAGAAGTATGTAAGAATCTAAGTTGGTGCCGGAAAGAGACCACAGGATCTTCAGGAAATGAAATTTACACAAATTCTGTTGTGTAATTCTCTGCCAGTTTCTTGCAAGGTTTTTTATAACTCATTTAATTAAATGGCAACCCACTCCATTATTCTTGCCTGGAGAATCCCGTGGACAAAGGAGCCTGGAAAGCTACAGTCCATAGGATTGCACAGAGTCAGACACACAGTGTTGTGTAATATTGAATTATGTAATAGGAAAATTGTCCCCTTTAAATTCATTTTCATTTCTTCTGATTATGTCAAGAAGGAAATCTTGGTTTGATGCTTGTTGTTTGTTGTTCAGTCACTGAGTCACGTCTGACTCTGCAACCCCATGGACTGCAGCACACTGGGCCCCTCTGTCCTCCACTATCTCCTGGAGTTTGCTTGAATTCATGTCCATTGAGTCCATGATGCTATCTAACCATCTCATCCTCTGCCATCCCCTTCTCCTTTTGCCTTCAGTCTTTCCCAGCATCATGGTCTTTTCCAATGAGTTGGCTCTTTGCATCAGGTGGCCAAAGTATTGGAGCAGTCAGCTGAATTTGATGCTAGCATGGTTTGATGCTGCTGCTGCTAAGTCACTTCAGTCGTGTCCGACTCTGTGTGACCCCATAGACGGCAGCCTACCAGGCTTCCCCGTCCCTGGGATTCTCCAGGCAAGAACACTGGAGTGGGTTGCCATTTCCTTCTCCAATGCAGGAAAGTGAAAAGTGAAAGTGAAGTCGCTCAGTCGTGTCCGACTCTTCATGACCCCATGGACTGCAGCCTACCAAGCCCCTCCATCCATGGGATTTTCCAGGGAAGAGCAGTGGAGTGGGTGCCTCCAACTTCTCCGATGGTTTGATTCTAGCATGTCTTTAACACTTCTCTAACACTGAAGTCTCCCTTTCCATGAGAAGACCCCACTCTTTAGACCCAGAGGCTTCAGCAGGCAACAATATCTAGCTAGAGCTTAATAATATTTTGCTCTAATTAGATTTATTTATATGTTTTTCTAGTACATGACATGTGATACTCATTTTCATTTATAGTAGTGATATAAAATAGGGCATATTGGTTAAGCTGAGGATCCCTAGCATCATGCCATCCAGATTCAGCTACTTTCTGGCTGTTTGACTTTGGACAAATTAATTAGCCCTCAGTTTCCTTACTTGTAAAATAAGTTTAATGGTGTCATCTACCACATAAGATTGTGAATTCAAAGAAGTATTGCATGTCATTCACTTGAACAGTATTTAAAATATCCTACTGTATAGCACAGGGAATAATACTCAGTATTTCATAAAAACCTATAAGGGAAAAGAGCCTGAAAAAATAGATATATTTATGTATAACTGAATCACTTTGCTTACACCTGCAACGAGCACAGAGAAGGCGATGACACCCTACTCCAGTCCTCTTGCCTGGAAAATCCCATAGACGGAGGAGCCTGGTGCGCTACAGTCCATGGGGTCGCTAAGAGTCGGACACGACTGAGCGACTTCACTTTCACTTTTTCACTTTCATGCATTGGAGAAGGAAATGGCAACCCACTCCAGTGTTCTTGCCTGGAGAATCCCAGGGACGGGGGAGCCTGGTGGGCTGCCGTCTCTGGGGTCACACAGAGTCGGACACGACTGAAGTGACTTAGCAGCAGCAGCAACTCGCACAACATTGTAAATCAACTATACTTCAATAAAAAATCTATCCTGTTGCTCAATAAATGTTAGTTATGATGGAGTTTAAACAAACATGAGCTGATTTAAATCAGGATTTCTCATCTTTGGTACTGCTGACCTGGTGAGAGGCTGTGCTGTGTTTTGTGAAGTGTTTAGTAGTACCCCTGCCCTCTAGCCACTAGGTGCCAGTAGCACCCAGTTAGGACTAACAAAGATGTCTCCAGACATTGCCAAATGTTCCCCGGGGGGCAAAATCACCCCTGGTTGAGAATCACTGATTTAAGATAAAATATTAGGTGAAAACCAGACTTAGATATAACAAATATCTAAGTATGGAGTGGGAAAAAATGAATTGAAAAACACTGATCTAAGACAGTGCTATTTGAATTTAATTCTAAAAATCAGAAATTACTATTTCTATTTGCAAGTTTTATGACTATGATCTAAGTTTTCTATCAAAGCTAAAAGTATTCAAACAACTTAGAAGGGGCTGAACTAGTGAGTACATGAAATTCATCTTTATTTTTCTTTGATCTCCTTTTCTTCTACTTTCTTTTACAGAGTATCACCGAAAACCTCCCTCTACAGACATACCCAGGAACTACCTGGACAACATCCTTCATCCAGAATTCTTGTACCCCTCCCTCCCAATCAGGGGTACCCTTGCCTTCCCCCACGGCCCTATTCCCTGCTTTTTTAAAAAATATTTTTTCAATGTGGAGTTTTTTACGTTTTTATTGACTTTTTTTTTTTTTTTACAATATTGCTTCTGTTTTATGTTTTGGTTTTTTGGCAGAGAAGCATGTGCGATCATAGCTCCGCAACCAGGGATCAAACTTGTGCCCCCAGCAGTGGAAACACAGTCTTAACCACCCGACTGCCACCAAAGTCCCAGCAAACATATTTTAACTGTTTTCATTACCCTCCTACTTATATCTCTTTTAAGAATAAAATTATATAGTGCAATACTAGAGTAACTTATCTTCTGGGAAGAAAATGAAGAACATAATAATCTTGTTTGTTAGAATGTGGTATAGTGTAAAGAGAATTAGCTTTGGGGTGAGAAATCCACCCCAGACCCTTGGACTTAAGATCTTGCTCTACGCTACTAGCTATGGGACTGGGTCATGTCACTTAATTTCACTATATCTTAGTTTCCCAGTTTAATAAATGAGATTACTATGTATCTTGTAGATTGTGAGGATAAATGCACAGTAGAAATGTAACTGTCATTATAAAAACATAGAAGTGCTTGTTTTTTTTTCTCCTTTATGGCTGAGGTTCCCAGTGTAGTGCTTTGAAGAAAAATGATCTCCATTTTTTTTTTTCCATTTTCCTTCTGGTCTTGATGTGTTCACATCTAAAAAGTTGCCTGTATCAACATTAGGAAGAAAAAGTCCATCTGTAAAAGCGTTATCTGTTGGGCAGTAAAATAAGGGTTAGGGAGAGCCTGTGGAAGACAGATGAATTTGGGAGGATAACTGTGAATTATGATGAACTGAATCAGATCATGATTCCTATTACAGCTGCTGTATGCGTGTGGTTCTGTTGCTGGAGCCAAATCGAAACTGAGCCATTTTTAGAGAGCCATTCCCTGAGCAGGGCTTGTCAGCTACCATGTGCAGGTTTCTTTTGTTGGATCACTTCCATCATGGGAAGAGCAGCACTTTGTTCTCAATGGGATAGGCCCTCTATATAGTATGTAGATCGTCCTTCTCTGTACATCAAGTGTATGCCCAAACAACCATCTATGGATTCATGGAGAGGCTTATCCTCTTTCACGGTATTCCATACACCGTCACTTCTGATGAAGGAGGTCTTTGTATAGAAATGAAGTGTGGCGCTGGGACTATACTCATCAAATTCACCCGTCTTACCCTGCCCTGCTCCCTTCCTAAAACCACTGGTTTGACAGAATGGTGGACTGTCTTTTTGAAAAATCACGTATGGCACTAGTCAAGTGGCATATGGCATAGTTTGTGCAGCCGAGGCAGTGTCCTCCAAGGTGCAGTATGCTGTTGCTGCTGCTGAGTTGCGTCAGTAGTGTCCGACTCTGTGCGACCCCATAGATGGCAGCCCACCAGGATGCCCCGTCCCTGGGATTCTCCAGGCCAGAACACTGGAGTGAGTTGCCATTTCCTTCTCCAATGCATGAAAGTGAAAAGTGAAAGTGAAGTCGCTCAGTCATGTCTGACTCTCAGCGACCCCATGCACTGCAGCCTTCCAGGCTCCTCCATCCATGGGATTTTCCAGGCAGGAGTACTGGAGCAGGGTGCCATTGCCTTCTCCCTGGGTGCAGGGTATATGCCCTAAATTAGATAATAATGTAGGTGGTGGTCTTTCTCCTATAGCCAGGATTTACAGGTCTGGGGATTTAGGAGGTGAAAATGGGAGTTGCTTTTCTCATTATTATCCTTCATGATTCACTAGCAAACTTTTCTTTCTGTCCCTGTGACTTTAGGTTTAGTATAGAGGCCTTGGAGTAGGAAATGGCAACCCACTCCAATATTCCTACCTGGAGAATCCCTTGGACAGAGAAGCCTGGCAGACCACAGTCCATAGGGTTGCACAGTCGGACACAACTGAAGCAACTTAGCGCACAGAGGTCTTAGTTCCAAAGGATGGAATGCTTGCTTCCACTAGAGGTCACAACCATGGTTCTGTGAAGCTGGAAATTGGGACTGCCATCTGGCCACTTTGGGCTCCTCATATCAAAGAATCAACAGGCAAAACAGGTGATTACTGTACCTATTGTGGTGATCGATCCTGACTACCAAGGGGAAATCAGATTTCTACTGCATAATGGGGATAAGGGAGAATATGTCTGAATTGTGGGAGGTCTCCCAAAGTGCTCTTACAACTCCCATGTCCTGAGATTTATGGCAAGGAAAAACCGACCACTCAGAGTGGGCAGAAGAAATGAAGGCTTGGGTCACCCTACCAGAAAAGGAACCAGGGCAGCGGGACTCTGGAATTAATACTAATTATAAATATCAGCTACAACCATGTGACCAGGAGTAAAAGTGAGGTGTGTAATAGTTACAAGCGTGAAACTGAGACAACTGCTCTAGCCACATCAGTGATTACATAAACCTCCCCAATGCTTCAGAGTATTCAGCATCTATTTGAGTCTATTCTGGAATTTCCATTTCAGAATGAAAAGAACTTTTTAAAGTTAACCTTAAGCACATTCAGGTCAGTTCAGTTCAGTCGCTCAGTCGTGTCCGACTCTTTGTGACCCCATGAATCACAGCACGCCAGGCCTTCCTGTCCATCACCAACTCCCAGAGTTCACTCTGAGTCGGTGATGCCATTCAGCCATCTCATCCTCTGTTGTCTCCTTCTCCTCCTGCCCCCAACCCCTCCCAGCATCAGAGGCTTTTCCAATGAGTCAAATCTTCACATGAGGTGGCCAAAGTACTGGAGTTTCAGCTTCAGCATCAGTCCTTCCAATGAACACCCAGGACTGATTTCCTTTAGGATGGACTGATTGGATCACCTTGCAGTCCAAGTGATTCTCAAGAGTCTTCTCCAGCACCACAGTTCAAAAGCATCAATTCTTCAGTGCTCAGCTTTCTTCACAGTCCAACTCTCACATCCATACATGACCACAGGAAAAACCATAGCCTTGACTAGACGAACCTTTGTTGGCAAAGTAATGTCTCTGCTTTTGAATAGGCTATCTAGGTTGGTCATAACTTTCCTTCCAAGGAGTAAACGTCTTTTAACTTCCTGACTGCAATCACCATCTGCAGTGATTTTGGAGCCCAGAAAAATAAAGCCTGACACTGTTTTCACTGTTTCCCCATCTATTTCCCATGAAGTGATGGGACCGGATGCCATGATCTTCGTTTTCTGAATGTTAAGCTTTAAGCCAACTTTTTCACTCTCCATGTTCACTTTCATCAAAAGGCTCTTTAGTTCCTCTTCACTTTCTGCCATAAGGGTGGTGTCATCTGCATATCTGAAGTTATTGATATTTCTCCCAGCAATCTTGATTCCAGCTTGTGCTTCTTCCAGCCCAGCATTTCTCATGATGTACTCTGCATAGAAGTTAAATAAGCAGGGTGACAATATACAGCCTTGATGTACTCCTTTTCCTCTTTGGAACCAGTCTGTTGTTCCATGTCCAGTTCTAACTGTTGCTTCCTGACCTGCATACAGATTTCTCAAGAGGCAGGTCAGGTGGTCTGGAATTCCCATCTCTTTCAGAATTTTCCACAGTTTATTGTGATCCACACAGTCAAAGGCTTTGTCATAGTCAATAAAGCAGAAATAGATGTTTTTCTGGAACTCTCTTGCTTTTTCCATGATCCAGCGGATGTTGGCAATTTGATCTCTGGTTCCTCTGCCTTTTCTTTTTTTTTTTTTTTCCTCTGCCTTTTCTAAAACATCTGGAAGTTCAGGGTTCACGTATTGCTAAAGCCTGGCTTGGAGAATTTTGAACATTACTTTACTAACGTGTGAGATGAGTACAATTGTGTGGTGGTTTGAGCATTCTTTGGCATTGCCTTTCTTTGGGATTGGAATGAAAACTGACCTTTTCCAGTCCTGTGGCCACTGCTGAGTTTTCCAAATTTGCTGGCATATTGAGTGCAGCATTTTCACAGCATCATCCTTCAGGATTTGAAATAGCTCAACTGGAATTCCATCACCTCCATTAGCTTTGTTCATAGTGATGCTTCCTAAGGCCCACTTGACTTCACATTCCAGGATGTCTGGCTCTAGATGAGTGATCACACCATAATATTAAATAAACCAACTAAATGTTTTCCACTGAAGGTTTGATTTAATAGTTTACCATCTTCAAAATTAGCACACTAAATCACAGCAGAGGCAGTGTCAGCTTACTATTAGTCACTAAGGTGCTTTGTGGATATTCCTAAGCGGTATTCATACTTTATACTCTAGGTATTTATTCACTGATACAGTTCCCAGGCTAGCCTACAATCTCTATATAAGCATTTTATTTTTTGTTTGTATGTCCAGTGCCCAGCTAATGTCCAGGTCCTAGAAATACTTTACCTGGGAAAATATGTATATGTGGCTGTTCAAATGAGAGTGAACATGGCATGTGTGGAAATTAGTAATTTTTAAGTGACTAAAAATTAATGACTGTTAATAAACATCCTTATAATCATTTAAGAAAGACGTAATGAAAAGAAGTTTGGGATCAGAAAGATGGGAGTTTGCCAACTTTGCAACATGTTAATTATTAAGCACAGCATTTAACCTGAGTCTCAGTTTCCTCTTTTGCAAAATGAGATAACGTCTTAACATCTTGCAGCATTGTCATGAGAGAGCTAAGTCTTAGGTAGGAGTCCAGGGCCCTCAAGGAGGAGAAAAGGACAAATTTTTTTTTTCCTGCATGGCTTTGTCAAGATACACTATAACAATGTATCTTGCTCAAGGACATGTTTCTCCTTAACAAGAACCTTTTGACTGACCTTGTTATCTTAAGATGTATCTTGTAGGAGTGTGTCTGGTAAGACCTTTCTACTGTTCTATTCTTGTTAATTTCAGAAGTCTGTTGTGGCAGTGGGTCTGGTAAAAGTATATAAGGCCTTGATAAGACTAGTAAGGGGGGCACACTCCATCCCCTTTCTGATGTGTGTGTCAGAAGCTTTCCCTGTCCCTTTTTTGCTACACAAAACCTCTTGAATGATCGAGCCTGGTCCCTGGTCCCGAAGCTAAATCCTCGGAGATTACAAATTCGACATCATTCACCGTAAATTATCATCTTGGGAGCTCATCCGGGATCTTCAGGACAAGGTAAGAACACTCAGAGTTGTAGCCTCTCTGCTTTCTCAGTATACAGGTTTTCTGCTTTATTTTACTAACTCTATGGTGTACCTGTGTGTGTGAGTGATTGAAAGCCTATGGGCGAAACGTGTGGACCGAACTTTGGTTTCTTGGTCGCTTTTCCCGGTCTCTTTGATCATTCCGTAAATGCCTGGAGAATTAGAACTACTAACCTAATGCAGTACTTGGATGCAATCTCAAAAATGACAGAATTATCTCTGTTTGTTTCCAAGGCAAACCATTCAATATCACAGTAATCCAAGTCTATGCCCCAACCAGTAACGCTGAAGAAGCTTAAGTTGAACTGTTCTATGAAGACCTACAAGACCTTTTAGATCTAACACCCAAAAAAGATGTCCTTTTCATTATAGGGGACTGGAATGCAAAGTAGGAAGTCAAAAAACACCTGGAGTAACAGGCAAATTTGGCCTTGGAATACGGAATGAAGCAGGGCAAAGACTAATAGAGTTTTGCCAAGAAAATGCACTGGTCATAGCAAACACCCTCTTCCAACAACAGAAGAGAAGACTCTACACATGGAGATCATCAGATGGTCAGCACCGAAATCAGATTGATTATGTTCTTTGCAGCCAAAGATGGAGAAGCTCTATACCATCAACAAAAACAAGACCGGGAGCTGACTGTGGCTCAGACCATGAACTCCTTATTGCCAAATTCAGACTTAAATTGAAGAAAGTAGGGAAAACTACTAGACCATTCAGGTATGACCTAAATCAAATCCCTTATGATTATACAGTGGAAGTGAGAAATAGATTTAAGGGCCTAGATCTGATAGATAGAGTACCTGAGGAACTATGGAATGAAGTTCGTGACATTGTACAGGAGACAGGGATCAAGACTCTCCCCATGGAAAAGAAATGCAAAAAAGCAAAATGGCTATCTGAGGAGGCCTTACAAATAGCTGTGAAAAGAAGAGAAATGAAAAGCAAAGGAGAAAAGGAAAGTTATAAGCATCTGAATGCAGAGTTCCAAAGAATAGCAAGAAGAGATAAGAAAGCCTTCCTCAACGATCAATGCAAAGAAATAGAGGAAAACAACAGAATGGGAAAGACTAGAGATCTCTTCAAGAAAATTAGAGATACCAAGTGAATATTTCATGCAAAGATGGGCTCGAGAATGGATAGAAATGGTATGGACCTAACAGAAGCAGAAGATATTAAGAAGAGGTGGCAAGAATACACAGAAGAACTGTACAAAAAAGATCTTCACGATCCAGATAATCACGATGGTGTGATCACTGACCTAGAGCCAGACATCCTGGAATGTGAAGTCAAGTGGGCCTTAGGAAGCATCACTATGAACAAAGCTAGTGGAGGTGATGGAATTCCAGTTGAGCTATTTCAAATCCTGAAAGATGATGCTGTGAAAGTGCTGCACTCAGTAGGCCAGCAAATTTGGAAAACTCAGCAGTGGCCACAGGACTGGAAAAGGTCAGTTTTCATTCCAATCCCAAAGAAAGGCAATGCCAAAGAATGCTCAAACTACCATACAATTGCACTCATCTCACATGCTAGTAAAGTAATGTTCAAAATTCTCCAAGCCAGGCTTCAGCAGTACGTGAACCATGAACTTCCTGATGTTCAAGCTGGTTTTAGAAAAGGCAGAGGAACCAGAGATCAAATTGCCAACATCCGCTGGATCATGGAAAAAGCAAGAGAGTTCCAGAAAAACATCTATTTCTGCTTTATTGACTATGACAAAGCCTTTGACTGTGTGGATCACAATAAACTGTGGAAAATTCTGAAAGAGATGGGAATTCCAGACCACCTGACCTGCCTCTTGAGAAATCTGTATGCAGGTCAGGAAGCAACAGTTAGAACTGGACATGGAACAACAGACTGGTTCCAAATAGGAAAAGGAGTACATCAAGGCTGTATATTGTCACCCTGCTTATTTAACTTCTATGCAGAGTACATCATGAGAAACGCTGGGCTAGAAGAAGCACAAGCTGGAATCAAGATTGCTGGGAGAAATATCAGTAACCTCAGATATGCAGATGACACCACCCTTATGGCAGAAAGTGAAGAAGAACTAAAAAGCCTCTTGATGAAAGTGAACGTAGAGAGTGAAAAAGTTGGCTTAAAGCTCAACATTCAGAAAACAGATCATGGCATCCCGTCCCATCACTTCATGGGAAATAGATGGGGAAACAGTGAAAACTGGCAGACTTTATTTTTTGGGGCTCCAAAATCACTGCAGATGGTGACTGCAGCCATGAAAGAGGCTTACTCCTTGGAAGGAAAGTTATGACCAACCTAGATAGCATATTCAAAAGCAGAGACATTACTTTGCCAACGAAGGTTCGTCTAGTCAAGGCTATGATTTTTCCTGTGGTCATGTATGGATGTGAGAGTTGGACTGTGAAGAAGGCTGAGCACCGAAGAATTGATGCTTTTGAACTGTGGTGTTGGAGAAGACTCTTGAGAGTCCCTTGGACTGCAAGGAGATCCAACCAGTCCATTCTAAAGGATATCAGCCCTGTGTGTTCTTTGGAAGGAATGATGCTAAAGCTGAAACTCCAATACTTTGGCCACCTCATGCAAAGAATTGACTCATTGGAAAAGACTCTGATGCTGGGAGGGATTGGGGGCAGGAGGAGAAGGGGACGACAGAGGATGAGATGGCTGGATGGCATCACTGACTCGATGGACGTGAGTTTGAGTGAACTCCGGGAGTCGGTGATGGACAGGGAGGCCTGGCGTGCTGCGATTCATGGGGTTGCAAAGAGTCGGACATGACTGAGTGACTGAAGTGAACTAAACTGAACTGAACCTAATCTGTCATATTATAGACTTTCAGGGGACTTGTAATCCATGCCGTTACTGTGTACTTTTACTTAGACCCCTAGCTTGGTAGTCACAGGGAACCTAGACTTGCTAGGAGCACATTTGGGAATGAGGTGGAACTCTAGCTTCAGCAGCATCTCTCTTGGCTTCTTCCATACAGGACCAGAGTCCCAAAAGGGAGTCCTTGTCGTAGCTGTGCCCCAAACTTTATGGATGGAAGCGCTGCCAGCAACCTAACAACACAGGTTCGTTCAGAATCCCAGATTGGAAGTATAGTGTGCTTCTTCCTTTGGTAGTGCTAGCTCTTAGCAGACTAGATAAAGCTCTCCAGTGGCTTACTGATGTGGCAATGACTCACGGCTTCTACTGCAGTCAGGACTGTACTCCGGAATGTAGCTTATTCTTATCAATAAGAAGTAGAGATAATTTACACACCTGACACAGCGTTTAGCTCAGAGTAGGTTCCCAATAAAAGGTAGTTCTATTATTATTTACTGCATATGTCCAGGAGTCATTAAACAAGTCTTTGTATAAATCATTAAAATTTCTGAATTAACATATTGAGTTTACTAGAACTATTCAGAAAACAGAAAACAATGTATGACATTCTCCCTTTACAGGGTCTTTACCACTTTCTCTAGTTGTGTGAGCTCAAAGATCCAGCACAGCCAAAAAACAAATAAAATTGGTACCCCAACACGTACCTCGGAGAAGGCAATGGCACCCCACTCCAGTACTCTTGCCTGGAAAATCCCATGGACAGAGGAGCCTGGTGGGCTGCAGTCCATGGGGTCGCTATGAGTCGGATACGACTGAGAGACTTCCCTTTCACTTTTCACTTTCACGAGTTGGAGAAGGAAATGGCAACCCACTCCAGTGTTCTTGCCTGGAGAATCCCAGGGACGGGGGAGTCTGGTGGGCTTCCGTCTATGCGGTCGCACAGAGTTGGACACAACTGAAGTGACTTAGCAGCAACACGTATCCTACCCATGTTACAGAATTCTTAGATGAATCTAATATACAAGTGAAGGTTGTAAACTGGAAATGTTAAACAAATTGCTAATTTTTATTTTTACATCTTCCATCTAAGTGCTTCGGCTATCATTTTTACTTTTTTTTGTCATTGCATGATTTAAAAATGCATTTTTATGTCCTTGGAGAAATTTGTCTTTCTTAAGAAAAATCAAAGCTAAAACTTGCCACTTACTTAAAAAGATATCATGAGCCCAGTGGCCTAATATTTGCTACAGATTCATAAAATTCTCATCCTAAGAGACATAGAACGGAGAAGGCAATGGCACCCCACTCCAGTACTCTTGTCTGGAAAATCCCACGGACAGAGGAGCTTGGTGGGCTGCAGTCCATGGGATCGCTAAGAGTCGGACAGGACTGAGCGACTTCACTTTCACTTTTCACTTTCATGCATTGGAGAAGGAAATGGCAACCCACTCCAGTGTTCTTGCCTGGAGAATCCCAGGGACCAGGGAGCCTGGTGGGCTGCCGTCTATGGGGTTGCCCAGAGTCGGACACGACTGAAGCGACTTAGCAGTAGCAGCAGCAAGAGACATAGATATTGAAATAGCCAAAAGAAGTTTTAAAGGCAAAGTGTTATGAATTGTTCTATTCTCACCATAGTTCTGCTCACTGAAAGCAGAAATTGAAGAAAACGTAGAAACTTAAAAAAGTCAGTGGCATATTTCATCAGGCACCGAATGTGCCATTGACTCTCCTATTAGCCTTTACCTTAGAAATTTAGGACATGAGCTTTATAGGAACATTGACTTTGTGTGTTTATGAGATGAGTCTGTTATTTGGGGTTTTTAATGTGGGTTCATAGCTAATAGTTCCTAAATTTAGCTGCATATCAGAATCACCAAGAAATCCACCCCAGATCTATTGTGACAAAATTGTGAGTCCTAGAAACAGTATTTTGAACAAACTTTCCACTTTTAGTGCTCTTCCCTTTGCTAGTGGTTCTGTACTTCTCAGGGTTCTCAGTGTCAGGACGAAATCTATCTGATATGTCATAAATATCCTGCTGCTGCTGCTGCTGCTGCTAAGTCGCTTCAATCATGTCCGACTCTGTGCGACCCCATAGACCGAAGCCCACCAGGCTTCCCCGTCCCTGGGATTCTCCAGGCAAGAACACTGGAGTGGGTTGCCATTTCCTTCTCCAATGCATGAAAGTGAAAAGTGAAAGTGAAGTCGCTCAGTCGTGTCCGACTCTTAGTGACCCCATGGATTGTAGCCCACCAGACTCCTCCATCCATGGGATTTTCCATGGGATTTTCCAGGCAAGAGTACTGGAGTGGGGTGCCATTGCCTTCTCCGAATAAACATCCTAGTGTGACTTAATTTAATGTGCCATTTCTTCAGAAATGCTAATGGTGGAATTTGGGCCTCTATTATAGCTTGGGGTGGGGGTGGTTGATGGAGGAGAAACTGTGCTTCCTGGCTCCCCCAAATGACATTACCTAGGGAAAGCTTCCTTTTATTACCTTCCCATAAAATCAGCCCTACATATAAATTATGCATCACTAAACAGAGTTGAATTTCAGGAAAAGAAAATGTAGGCAAAATCCATGGAAAATCTGGAGAACTCCTGGAATATTGACTAGGAAGTCCCTACAAAGCTTGCTGGTTTTTTTTTTTTTTAAATGAAAGTGAATGTATATGACCTTTCTTACGGACTAGTGAATTGTTCTCATTGGAGTTACTTAACATGGGCTGGATCCATACTGAGCAAGGATGTTGTAAGGGTATTCAAACATTAGGTTAGAATCTCTCAATAACATAGCAACAATTACTCTTTTGGTTTGGTATTTCCCCAGTTAGTGACAAGTAGGATTAAAGCCTTTACTGTGTTTTTTTTTTTTTTTTGGCTGCTCTGCTACATGCAGGATCTTAGTTTCCCTTACCACCAAGGATTGAACCTGAGCCCTCTGCACTGGAAGCTCAGAGTCTTAACCACTGGATCCCCAGGGAAGTCTCTAAAGCTTTTACTTTTTTTTTTTTAAGTTTTTGGTTGCACTAGGTCTTCATTGCTGCACACAGGCTTTCTCTAGTTGTAGCAAGTGAGGGCTATTCTATGTCGCATTGCACTGGCTTCTCATTGTGGTGGCTTCTCTTGTTGTGGAGCACAGGCTCTAGGTGTGGGCTCAGTAGTTGTGGCTCAAGAACCCTAGAGTGAGGGCTCAGTAGTTGTGATACTGGGGTTAGCATCTTCCCGGACCAGGGATTGAACTTGTGTCCCCTGCATTGGCAGGCGGATCCTTATCCACTTGAACACCAGGGAAGTCCAAGCCTTTACTTTTGATATATGTCTTTCAGCTCCTTTAGTTTGACCTTTCCCTAGATGCCTCTGCCCAGGGCTGCCATAAGGCTCAGAAGATGATTTCAAAATAGCAAGATTTCTATAGACAGTCTAAACAGCTCTTGAAGTTACTCTCACGGTCTAGACACTCCTATTTCTCCTGTAAATTATTTGTCCTCCTATAATTCATCTTCCAAACCACTGCCAGAGCCCAGTTTCAAAATGTAAATCTGCTTATATCACTTTAAATGGGCACCCTCATATCTTTCAGATAAGTTCAAGTTCCTCACAATGCACGTATAAGCCTTTTTAATGATCTGGACTTTTCATCATCCCCACTATTAGCATTCTTGCCACAAACCATTGCAATTCCTTAAATTCTCTAAATCTCATGTTTCTGAGATTGTGTAAAAATTCCTTCCTCGACCAAGGACAGTATTCCCTTCATTTTGCTAATGTTTATTGGTTCCTTCAAGATCCAACTTTGTTGTCAACTCTCTTGACATGGTCTTTAACCCCATAAGAGCGTGAAAGTGTCCCTCTTTTCAAGTCCAATGGTATCATGATATGTTAATATTAATACCTCATTATCACAGTAGATATAATATGCTGCAATTAATTTCTTATCCATCTTCCTACCAGTTTGTGAGAACCTGGAAAGAAGGAACTACTTTCATTATACATTTCTCAGGTCTAGTACAAAAAGTGCATTAATAAATATCTCTGAAATTAATGACTGTCAGAACAGATCACTCACTCCTTACTAAGATATGAGGTCAGATTCATGGTCAAAATTCAAGATAACTGTCACCAATAGAAATTGTAACGAGTAGAAAAGATTGTGGGGGGTGCTATTGAAATATGGTTCAGGCAGGGGAGGGAGGCTCAAGAAGAAAGGGACATACATGTATATGTATGACTGACTGAATTATGACTGATTCGCATTGTTGTATAGCAGAAACCAATATAAAATCATAAATAAATTTTCCACCAACTAAAAAAAAAAGAAGAAAATACAGTCCAATGTATAAATTCTGAATGGAGAGTAGGCCTAGGAGCTCACAAAGATGTCTGGAAGTTGTAAGAATGGAACAAGAATGGAGTTGGTGGAAGTAAAACTACTTTATTGAGTTTTTCCAGGGATAGTTCTTGTGATAGCTTAGACTTCTATCCCAAGTTTTATTTGAAGAAAAATACATAGAAAGCAGGTGCCATGGATTAGTTAATCCTTTTTCCTCCTTGAAATCTTGAGATTAATTTGATTATGTTAAATGGAATAATTTTGTGTAAATGAAGTATAATAAGTGATCATTATATAATTATATGCCAGGTGAATTATTTCACATGCAACCTTGCAAATAACAGTAGTGTATTTGCTCAAATGACTTCAATATAAATTAGTACTATTATACACTATTGCACTATTACACTATGTATACTATTATACACAATATAAGTTAGTACGGCAGACTCTAGTGTTTGTTATAAATGGAGCCTACAAGTAGAATTAAATTTGAAATATATATGAAGATTATTTTATTTTTTAGATTTTGGAATATTTTATTTGTAATAGTAAATAATGCTTCAGATAAAGATATACAACTTCTAAAAATATCCTTTCAGTACTTTGGTTTTTAAATGGAAAAATATATACATATGGTAAACAAGTTAATCACATATATACAATAAAAAACTTCTTCCTCTCATCCTAGACCCACAATTTCTCTCCAGATGTTGCTATTGTTAACAATTTCCAGAAATGCACTCAAGATTTTCTTTCCAAGTACAAGCTCAGACATGTGTGTGTTTGTTTACAAATATATGAGTGCATATAAATATAAATATACATATTCTAAGCAGAAATGGTAATATACTCTTCTGAACATGGTTTTTATTCTTCAGTATATGTTAGAGATCATGCCATATCAGCACATATAGATCCACTTCATTCTCTTTAATGGTTGTATAGTATTCCATTTTAATGACTAGACCTAATTTCTTAAATCATTTATTTAAATTGATGGTTAACTTTTATTCTCCCATTTTTATGATAGACAATGCTTCAGTGAATATTTCTGCACATATCTTGGCTTAAAGATTAAAGTACAGGTTTATATTTTTAATAGAAAAATATCCTATCCAATGTCCAATTTACTGTTGACTTTGTCATTGTTGTTACTTTTTTGTCAAATATAAATGTTACTTATAAAAGCAGCATTATATCTCTTAACCCACAAACGTATACACACATACACATACACACACATATATCATACAGATACAGGTGGGCATGTAGGTAGAGAGATAGACTATCAGGATTTTATGACACAGACTTTTGTTTTAAGTGTAGAGGGGAAAGCAGACTAAATGTAACATATAAGAAACCCATACTTATGGAATTCTCTGGAGGTCCAGTGGTTAGGACTCCGCACTTTCACTATCAAGGGCCTGTGTTTGATACCTGGTCGAGGAACTCAGATTCCATAATCTCCGTGGTGCGGTCAAAAGGAAAAAAAAAGAAATAGGTACTTCCAAGTCCCCTGGACTGGAGGAGATCAAACCAGTCAATCCTAAAGGAAGTCAATCCTGAATATTCATTGGAAAGACTGATGCTGAAGCTGAAGCTCCAATACTTTGGCCACCTGATGTGAAGAGCTGACTCACTGGAAAAGACCCTGATGCTGGTAAAGATAGAAGGCAGGAGGAGAAGGGACAACAGGGAATGAGATGGTT
Source organism: Bos indicus x Bos taurus (assembly GCF_003369695.1). Taxonomy (NCBI): domain Eukaryota; kingdom Metazoa; phylum Chordata; class Mammalia; order Artiodactyla; family Bovidae; genus Bos; species Bos indicus x Bos taurus. Next base: position 85,794,424 of record NC_040081.1, on the reverse strand, counting down.
GGATGGCATCACCAACTCAACAGACATGAGTTTGAGCAAACACCGGGAGATGGTGAAAGACAGTGAAGCTGGTGTCCTGCAGTCCATCAGGTCACAGAGTTGGACACGACTGAGCGACTGATGAAAAAAGACCTCTTTACAGTGATGAGTCTCAATCCTCTGATGTCCTTCAGACCAGCAGGGTATATATATATATATCTGCCACAGACCCTAGAATATGCTTGGGCAGTAGTTATCTTAGAGCTTAGCCTTCAGCTTGGTATTTTCTAATTCAATAGAATTTATCTAGAAGAAAATTTTATTTTCCTGGGAAGGAAGCTGTTTTAAATCCTTAGATACATTATTAACAAATATTGAGGTGACTATATGCCAATTATATGTCAGTTAACCTATAAGTAAATACTGAGGTGGGATCAGAGGAAAGAAGCAGAATTAAAATACATTTCCTTTAAATAACATCTAAGAAAATAATAATAGTTGCCACTTATTTTTTTCTAAAGTGCCAAGTAACTCACAACTCTGTGCAGGAGTTAGTTAACATTATCTGCATCTTTGGCACCCCACTCCAGTACCCTTGCCTGGAAAATCCCACGGACGGAGGAGCCTGGTAGGCTGCAGTCCATGGGGTCTCGAAGAGTCAGACACGACTGAGCGACATCAGTTTTTTTCACTTTCATGCATTGGAGAAGGAAATGGCAATCCACTCCAGTGTTCTTGCCTGGAGAATCCCAGGGACGGGGGAGCCTGGTGGGCTGCCGTCTATGGGGTTGCACAGAGTTGGACACGATTGAAGTGACTTAGCAGCTTAGCAGCAGCATCTTTTAATTTAGGAAAACAAAGCTCAGAGAGATTAAGTAATGACCAACGTTACACTGCTAGACAGTGATATAGCCAGAACTTTATCAGACTCTCTGACTCTTAAGTCTTGTTTTTCCTAATTAAATTATTGTTAAAGAGGGAAAAACATTATTCTTCCAAATAGCATAGTAGATTCACCTTTCTTTCATGCCTCTTTTCCCCAGTGTCCTTTGATCCTTGTGACACTAGAGCTCATTTGTCTATTGTGCTTCCTTTTCCTTTTGCTCTCAGTTTAGAAACACAGTCTTCAGACATCATTTCACAGCAGGTGGAAAACTTGTCAAAAATCCCAAGTATAGCAGAATTACCAAATTTAAAAGTGATGAAACACTGCATAGACCATCACAGCAAGGGTACACAAGAAATTGCGAACACATTTGAGAACTGGATGACTGGAGGATAGTGGTTAGAGGCAAACCTTACTTTCGGTGTGTTTGTGTGTGTGTATGTGTGTGTGTGGGTTCTATAAACATGCTTGTATATGTGTGTATATATCATCTTGTATGGCTTGAATTTTATTTAAACGCTAAGTTCCTTAATTACCTACTTTAAAGAGATGATTATTCAGAAAGAGAGCTATTAACAAAGGCTTCTCAGGTATTTTGCATCCTGTGGTTGATGCTCAGAGCTTTGACCCTGTTTGCACCCTAGCTTTTGCCCTCCTAGGAAAAGCCGGTTGATGTAACTACTACGCAGTTCCTGACCAATCCAAAGTACTACCACCTGATCTTTGTAAATATGGCCAGAGGATGCCATAGCCCATCATTCCACTTTCTAAATATCCTCAGTTCAGTTCAGTTCAGTCGCTCAGCTTGTCCAACTCTTTTCGACCCCATGAACTGCAGCACGCCAGGCCTCCCTGTTTATCACCAACTCCCAGAGTTTACCCAAACTCATGTCCATTGAGTCAGTGATGCCATCCAATCATCTCATCCTCTGTCGTCCCCTTCTCCTCCTGCCTTCAATCTTTCCCAACATCAGGGTCTTTTCAAATGAGTCAGCTCTTTGCATTAGGTGGCCAAAGTATTTGGAGTTTCAGCTTCAACATCAGTCCTTCCAATGAACACTCAGGACTGATCTGCTTTAGGATGGACTGGTTGGCTCTCCTTGCAGTCCAAGAGTCTCTCAAGAGTCTTCTCCAACACCACAGTTCAAAAGCATCAATTCTTCGGTGCTCAGCTTTCTTTATAGTCCAACTCTCACATCCATACATGACTACTGGAAGAACCATAGCCTTGACTAGATGGACCTTTGTTGACAAAGTAATGTCTCTGCTTTTTAATATGCTGTCTAGGTTGGTCAGTGTGAATTTTACACAGAGGCACCAACTCAGCATCCATAGAGAATTCAGCTTTTTGACACCCTTATATATCTTCAGTTCAGTTCAGTTCAGTTAGTCACTCAGTCGTGTCCGACTCTTTGCGACCCCATGAATCGCAGCACCGCAGCACGTCAGGCCTCCCTGTCCATTACCAACTCCCAGAGTTCACCCAGACTCACATCCATCGAGTCAGTGACGCCATCCAGCCATCTCATCCTCTGTCGTCCCCTTCTCCTCTTGCCCCCAATCCCTCCCAGCATCAGAGTCTTTTCCAATGAGTCAACTCTTTGCATGAGGTGGCCAAAGTACTGCAGTTTCAGCTTTAGCATCATTCCTTCCAAAGAAATCCCAGGGCTGATCTCCTTCAGAATGGACTGGTTGGATCTCCTTGCAGTCCAAGGGACTCTCAAGAGTCTTCTCCAACACCACAGTTCAAAAGCATCAATTCTTCAGCGCTCAGCCTTCTTCACAGTCCAATTCTCACATCCATACATGACCACAGGAAAAACCATAGCCTTGACTAGATGAAACTTTGTTGGCAAAGTAATGTCTCTGCTTTTCAATATGCTATCTAGGTTGGTCATAACTTTCCTTCCAAGGAGTAAGCGTCTTTTAATTTCCTGGCTGCAGTCACCATCTGTAGTGATTTTGGAGCCCCAAAAAATAAAGTCTGACACTGTTTCCACTGTTTCCCCATCTATTTCCCTTGAAGTGATGGGACCGGATGCCATGATCTTCGTTTTCTGAATGTTGAGTTTTAAGCCAACTTTTTCACTCTCCACTTTCACTTTCATCAAGAGGCTTTTTAGTTCCTCTTCACTTTCTGCCATAAGGGTGGTGTCATCTGCGTATCTGAGGTTATTGATATTTCTCCCAGCAATCTTGATTCCAGCTTGTGCTTCTTCCAGTCCAGCATTTCAGTAAATCAATTTTTTGTGATAACTGTGTAGACATTATATTTTAACTCTACTGTGCTGTATGTCCTGACTTTTAAAAAATTAATTATTTTAATTGGAGGATAATTACTGTATAATATTGTGATGGTTTTTGCCATACATCAACATGAATCAGCCACAGTTATACATGTGTCCTGAAACCCCTCCCACCTCCCTCCTCACCCTATTCCTCAGTTGTCTCAGAGCACAAATGTCCTGACTCTTTACTGAACTACATCCTAATTCTTTTCCTCTCTAGAGCCTGACTCTGGTCCTCACTACATCCTGACTCTTCACCTCTCTATGGCCTGACCCTTTACCTCACTACATCCTGTCTCTTTTCCTCTCTATGGCCTGACTCTGGTCCTCACTACATCCTGATTCTGGCTTCCAGCTTGTTAATTTAAAAATATTTGCCATGGGAAAAAATGGACTACTAATATAAAATAATCCTTTTTTAAAAAAATTAATATTTCTTGACTGTATATTTCATTTAAACAATGAATCAGCTATTCTCTTTCCCAGATACTTAAATTTTAACAGACTAATTTTAATAAGTGAAGAAGCTGCAGTATTTGGAGGTTTATTGGTTGGTCATGTGTCAATCATTATTATTACTTTTACTCTGTCACAGAATGATTATCCAAATGCAATCTATGGAAAAGATAAAAATCAGTTACCATGGTCTTATTGGTGATGGACAGGGAAGCCTGGCATGCTGCAGTCCACGGGGTCACAAAGAGTTGGACACAACCGAGCAACCAAACTGAACTGATGGTGTTATTAATGTGAATATAAACCAAAGGACAAAGCTAACCTAAGAAACATATCATTGCATCAAAAACAAATCTTTGAACTTGTGGATCTAGTGGATCAATTTTTCCTGTCAGATGAAAGAATGAAGCAGTGATAGTGGTGATAAAATGCACCTTTGTCTTTCCTTGGAAGTAACTGGTAGCTTCAATTCCTGAAGTTCTTTTGTATCTACTCAATGTAATAAACTTCCTTTAATCTTAGATGATGAATAGCACCTTAATCACAGGTTACACAAATGGGCACTGTTTCTTTATGGTACTTGACTTCAGTTCCTTTTCCTTTTGCCACCCTAGGCTTATTGACATCCATGGTTCATGATTTTTTGTTTCTTTCAAATGCAAAGGCAGCTGTGGGGTGGGATCCTTTGAGATTAACTCAACTTCATTGCATATCAGAAGAAAGGTATGTTCACCTTTTGCAACTGAAGGGCACAGACAATAAAATGAGTCCCTTCATTTATTTGTTAGTAATCAGAACAATTGTCCCCTTCCAGCTCCTTTCCCAGCTCCTAATAATGTGCTCTTTAGAGCCAAGAGGGCTTCTTTTGAAGACATTCCTACTGATGGGAGGCGGTTGTTTTTCTCATTCTTTTTCCTTACTTTCCCCCAAATCCAGAGTGTATCTTTCTACCAATTTAGACTAGTTCTACCTCTGAAATTCTTGTCAGAGAAGCAGGCTGACACCCTGTCAGTGCTGTGCTGTGCCGTGCTTAGTCACTCAGTTGTGTCTGACTCTTTGCAACCCCATGGACTATAGCCCACCAGGCTCCTTTGTCCCTGGGATTCTCCAGGCAAGAATAATGGAGTGGGTGACCATTCCCTTCTCCGGGGGATCTTCCTGATCCAGGGATAGAACCTGGGTTTCCTGCATTGCAGGCAGATTCTTTACCATCTGAGCCATGAGGGAAGCCCATTTAGTACTGTGAAAGTGAAAAGTGAAAGTGAAAGTCGCTCAGTCGTGTCTGACTCTTTACGACCCCATGGACTACATAGTCCATGGAATTCTCCAGGCCAGAACACTGGAGTGGGTAGCCTTTCCCTTCTCCAAGGGATATTCCCAACCCAGGGATTGAACCTAGGTCTCCCGCACTGCAGACAGATTCTTTACCAGCTGAGCCACAAGGGAAGCCCATTTAGTACTGTAGTAAGTGCTAAATAACCATACTAGAAGAATACGTTTATATGGTTTATGATTAAATTATCATAGACAAGGTGCTGGAGCTCTCTCCTATTTAATCTCTGTATCTGAACTTGGATGCCTCTCCTCTTTCACCTTTCTAGGACCCCACACACCAATTATGCCTACTTTCTTCTAGTTACACAACTAAATTTTTATCACCAGACTCCTTTCCCAATATTTCAATATTACTCTCACTCAACTTAATCCAAACAAAGCAAAACATAGCCCACTTTTGACCTATATTTCCTTTACTGCCTTGAGCTTCCCTAGTGGTTCAAACAATAAAGAATCTGCCTGCCAATGCAGGGGACACAGGTTCGATCCCTGAACTGGGAAGATCCCACATGCTACAGAGTAACTAAGCCTATGCACCACAACTATCGAGCCTGTGCTCTGGAGCCTGGGAGCCACAACTACTGAGGCCACGTGCCACAACTACTGAAGCCTGCGTGCCCTAGAGCCCGGGCTAAGCAACAAGAGAAGCCATGGCAATGAGAAGCCAGCACACTGCAACTAGAGAGTGCCCTTGCTTGCTGTGAGATAAAGCCATGCAGCAATGAAGACTCAGCACAGCCAAAAATAAATAAAAAGATGAAGGCAAGACTAAATATGAGCAGAATTCCTAACATGTCCACATATTGTGATTTGTAGTAGTGATAATCTGTCAAGAAGAGCTAACCCATTTTCCTTCTTGAATGGGAGATCTAAGAAAAAACAATCTCTAAGATTCCTAAATGTTGTAGAAGACGTTCTCTTCTCTTTGATACTCCAGGTCCATAGAGCCAAGCCAGTCAGACATTTTTCTGTTCACTTTTGTTTTTGGTGAGGAAAGGTTTTCCAGGAAATACTGAACTTCCCTCTAAAAGTAGGCCAGAGTAAACAACTCAAACTTTAAATGCAATAATCTTGAAACTTTACATCTACTATTAAAAACAAGACAACAGGGCCAAAATGGAGTCAGTTATGCTAAGCCTCACATTTTCTGCTTTCCCAGAAACAGAATCTTCAGTGAGTCAGTCAGGAATTACCTTTTCCCCACTAGGGATATAATCTTCCTGATAGACCCCAACCAACCCCTGATAGACCTCAACCCCCTAAAGGAAAGAGACCTTGGCACAACCAATCCACTTTTTGCTAGCATAATTTGTTTGTCCTGCCCTCTTCTGCCTAGAAAAGTCTTTCATTTTGTACAGCTCCTGTACAAAAGGGAGCTCCTTTTTACCTGCTAGATGGGATGCTGCCCAATTCATGAATTGTTAAAACCAGGAAGATCTTTAAATTATACTCTGTTGAATTTTGTTTTTTAATGCAACTAATCTGAATGTCATTTTTTCCTAAGTCATCAGTTTAAGATGAATAATGAAAGTGTGATTGACATGATCTTTGGAGTTTGCTTTAAAATATTCCAATTAAGGATGAAAAAAAAAGGTTGGGAGTGGTGGTGAAGGCAGATGCAACAAGAATGAAAAATGTTGATAATTTCTGAAAGTCTAGAAATTTACCACCCTTTAGAGATTTTCCACAACAAAGTTTTAAAATTTTAGTTTTTTTCTATTTTTCACTCTCTGATTTTTTTTTTTTCCCCCTACTAAAACTTGAGATGCTTGCCTATGGACAGAGGAGCCCGGTGAGCTACAGTCCATGCCATGTCAAGAGTCGGACAGGCCTTAGCAACTCAACATCATGGATTTGTCAGTTTCTGTTATGTGAGTACTGTAAGAGGCTAAAGAATTAAAAGCATTATTTGTGATTAAAAAAAAACAACACACAAAACCTGAGGGGGTTCTGGCCACAGGAAGAAAACAGCACAAGCAGTGCTTCGCAAACCTCTGCTTGTCTATTCGTGAATACACTGAATGCTCAGGGGACCCTCTGATCTGTTACACACGTTTCACTTGAAAGCAGAGCGTTCCTATGAAACCTGTTGGAAGCCAAAATGGCATAAAGGGAGCAAACAATTACCCCAGCACACATCTTGCTAACGCGATAAAGCACAGACGCTCAAAGACGCAGTTCAAAGCTATGGCAGGGAGATGTTGAGTAGTTTCCCAAGAGAAAGCGTGGTGATGCCACCTCAGCCTGTATCAAGGCTGCTGCAAAACGCTGTTATTTTCAATTTTCGTCTTTTCACATTAAAAAAAATCACAGCTACTAACAAAAATAGGTACTAATGTGGGTCTTCCATAAAAGCTAAGTGACCTGGAGTGAATTTTCCAACACCGGAAGAATATCTATATACGTTATTAGCATATAACTATCTACAGATTTCATTTTACAACTAATAAAGTTGGCTTTCCGCACATAACCCAAGCTGGGCCGGGGGTGGGGGGAGCGTTATTAAATCTCCGCCGGCATCTCAATTATAACCAGAGTATCACAATTTCCTCCAGAAGCGGCGCTTTGGCACTTCACCTCACAAGGCGGGAGAAACCGCCCGGCGTCGGACGTCTCCAGCGGGCAATCCTCTCAGAACCGGAAGTCCTCTTCTCGCCTCAGTTTCCACAAAGTGAAAGAACCGCCGGCGGGTCGTACCGGTCCCCGGCCCCTCCCTACCCGCGGGCAGCCACGCCCCGAGGGCGGAGACCGGGCGGAGCCGCGAGCTCTCCTCCGCCTCCTCCCGACTCGCCGCTGCCCCCGGTGCCGGCGGCGCATGTGCCTGGCCACCCCTCCCCGGCCCTGGATTCCACTTCCTCTCCGCTGGCGCTGCCGCCGCAGCCGCCTTCAGGCCCCGCGCCGCCTCCGGAGTCCATGGCCGGGACGCGCTGGGTGCTCGGGGCGCTGCTCCGAGGCTGCGGCTGCAACTGCAGCAGCTGCCGGCGCACCGGCGCCGCCTGCCTGCCCTTCTACTCGACTGCCGGCTCCTTTCCCTCGGGAGTCTCGGGTCGCCGCCGCCTGCTGCTGCTGCTCGGGGCCGCCGCGGCCGCCGCCTCTCAGACGCGGGGCTTCCAGAGCGGGCCTGTGACCGCCGGGAGGCTGGCGGGCCCTCCCACAGCGGCCGCGTCCGCCGCCGCCGCCGCGGCCGCTGCCTCGTACCCGGCCCTGCGCGCCCCTTTGCTGCCGCAGTCACTGGCGGCGGCTGCGGCGGGCCCGGCGCGGGGTTACAGCCAGGTACGTGGGTGCCGAGAAGGGCCGCGCGCCGGACCCTCCCCCGGCCGCGCGCCCGCGCCCCTCGGCGTGCGTCTCGCCGGCGCGCGCGGGGTTCCGCGGCACGCGCCGCACCCCCCTTCCGCTCCCACCCCCGCCCGCCCAGTCCTCCTATTGGGCCCCAGAACAAGGGACGCTTTCCCAGGCCTCGGGTTTTCTCCTTGTTTTTGTTCTCCTCTCGAGTCTGTGGTCGGTTGGGCAGTGTAAGTGTGACTGGGGGTGAATGTTGAGGCCTTGTTTCCCGCCGGCCTATGGTAGGTTTTGTGAGGCGGTCTCCGTCCCCGCCGCGCATCCCTGTCGCTCCCCGCCCCCCGGTCGTGAAGTTGGGAGGCTGGACCCCCGGAGGGTCGGGACTTTATGTGTCGCTCGAGCACTAGGCCTGGGCGGCCCTCGGCGCACCTCGCCGTCTGCTGCTGAGAAGCTTCCCGCACTCGCGTGGGCAGGGTTGGTGGGGGGTTGGGGGCACAAGCAGGCTGGTCCCCGGCGCTGTGCTCGCTCTCGAGTCCCGGGGGAAAGGCGGGTTGCCCCAGTTACTGAAGGTCACCTCCGCCTCTTCTGACGGAAGGTCCTTTAGGACCGTGGGTCACCGCCGGTGGGAAGGACAGCTTGGAGACCGATATGGGGGGAGGGGGGCCGAGGAGAGGAGGTGTCTGGGGCTGAGGATGACCTGGGGACCCAGGAGTGAGTCTACAGTAATTTACTTGATTTTTTAGTAAGTGTGTACAGATTGCAAATATTTTGTGCCTCATAGGAAGCTTTCCTTCTGCTTGTTAACGTGGCGTCTGGGAAATGTCAGCACACTTTTTTTGACTAACATGTTCCTGATGCCTTGGGTCGTATTTATCTTAATTCAGTTTTTGCTTCTCCTTGAACTTCGGGAAACTGGGAAGCTGATCAGCATGGCTGCTGTCTGCCAGTGGCTGAGCTAATGGATTTGAATCTGGGCCCAATAGTTTTTGCTGCCCTTTTTTGTAAAAGCTTGTGATGCTTATGGAATTCTGGGAAAATGGGGAATGTTGTTTTGATTAAAAGAAAATAGTATGCCTTTGTGACCTGGCTGCTCTTTTTTTCTGATATTTTTTTCTGTGAATTTAGCTAATATAATGATATGTGTTGAGCCTTTACTAGTATTATACTGTGCTTGCATTATTGATTCCTTAAAATTGTGTGTAAATCTTCGTGAAAATGACAGGAACATAAAAAAGCATGAAGTACCTCTCTTCAGTAGAGTGCAAGTCACTTGACTTAGAGCCTGTCTTCCCGTGTTGATAATCGTAGTGCTTGTTGCATTCTTATTAAATATGTATCAGGCCTTTGCTACACGTTCACATTTATCATTGACTCCTTAAAATTAGACAAGTTTTCATGTAAATGGTAGGATGGTACAAAGGAATCTGTTTCCTTAGCCTAGTAGAGTGCAAGTCTTAAAACCTGAGTTGTCTTCCCTGGTTATGGTTGTGGTGCTCGTTAGAACCTTGTTATGTTCCACTTTTTGTTTAGTTTCGTAAAATATAGTTTTTTGCATGTGTCTCAAGCTCCAGTTACCTCACACTACTGCTTTTGTGATTAATGATCTTTTCCTTGACAGTTGACCTGACATACCAGTTGACAGGTTAATCTTTGCAAGTATCCTGCTGACTTGTTGATTTATACACTCCTAAATGTCTTTTATTAGCTCCCCTTTGCCTACCAGTTTAAGGACACACACTGAGCTTAACACTCAAGTCCTCTGCTGTGTGGTACCCAGTTCCTTTTGCAAGCTCATCTTCTTTGGCTCCTAATTGCACCCTGCAGTTTAGCTAAATGCAATTATTGCTGTTTTGCAAATGGGCTTCTGTTCCTACTGTTTGTTCCCCTTCTCAGACTGGACTGTCTGGCCCTTATATATTGCTCTCAGAATTCTAGCCTGCCTTCAGTGTTCATCTCATATCTTGTCTTGATTCTTTTGTTTGTGCTCTGTTTTCAATTTCTATAATATCTTTTATCGTAACTATAAACTTAAAACATCTTGTCCGTGTCCTTGTCCTATGCTACATGGTAAGCTTTTTGAGATGGAGGCCCAGTTATGGCCTACTGTGGTTAGGAGGTGTTTAAATATATGTCAAATTGAAGGGACCTCTCTTGTCCCGCTTTAACTAAAACACTATTAGGTGTAATTTAAGATTGATAAATTTAAAAACAAGCCTGGAATAAAATTTATATTCTGCCAAGCCATTATGCTGTGTATGCTTCTTGCTTTAGGACAATGTAAGCCAGAACAGGATGAGTTAGATTTGTGAATTTTCCTGGCCTCTGAAATAACTAATTGTCCCTAAAGAATAACATTCAGAGTCTTTTTGTAGAAATAAACATTTGCTAAGTACGTGTTCAAGATATATTTCTGCAATTCTTCATTTCTCTTGGAAGGAATCCAAAACTACCTACCTGGAGGATCTTCCACCTCTCCCTGAGTATGAATTGCCTCCGTCCAAGTTGGGAGAGGAAGTGGATGATGTTTATCTCATTCGAGCTCAAGGATTGCCATGGTCTTGCACTGTAGAAGATGTGCTTAGCTTTTTCTCAGGTATATTGTATGTATGTTTTAAATATGTAACTTTGGGACTCCACTGCAATCCAGTGGTTTAGACTCTGCTTCCACTGCAGGGGCACAGGTTTGATCTTTAATGGAGGGGGGGACTAAGATCCCATGTGCCACATGGTGTGGCCAGAAAAAAAATTGTAATTTCATTTGCGTAAAAGGTACTCCCATAAAATCCAAGTTAGACTATGCTGTAGACATCTTATTTGATGGATGGAAATTGTCTCATTCTGAGGACATCATATGTATTATTTGTCATATATACCAGATTTAAAGACCTTAAATATAGCAAAAATTTTAATGTTAAAACTATATGGTGTGAAACCAGTTTTTTCAGAAGTTTTAATGTGTGCATAACCTGTTAGTGGAAATATGTTAGTGAGAATATACTTCAGTAGTTCTTTGTAACACATATATTGTTGTTGTTGTTCCCTTAATAACATGTTTGAAGGTTTATGTATTTATGGTTGATTTTAAGCTTTTGTATCTTCCTCTGATTTTTAATTTTCCTGCTCCTTAAGAGGCTTCTAGAAGATGCTGGCTTAAATGTTACATGTTAAATAAACATGTAATACTATATTAAGTACCTATGTGCATTGTATTTACATCTTCAACTTGCTCCCAATATAAGGAGTGCACAGTTTGGGGATGTCTTTTCTTTGGTAATGAAAAAGAGGAAAAGTTAAATTATGTTGCAGAGTTATTCTGATAGATATTTTAGAGTTCTTATGGATATGGTCATAACAAAGAAGACACTTATGCATAAACCTAACCATATTTTAATTCCTTGAATGATGTCAAACCAATTGTAGAAACATTTGGAAGGACATATTAATCACATTTTGTGTTGAGCCTAGCCTGATTTGCCATTTACTGATCATGAGGTCATAAACTTATGTGCTAAAGTTTGCTTATCTTTTCCACACGAAACATTTAAAGAGGCCACTACCATCATTAGCATTTGGATGCCTTTGGTGCTGAGGGTTTGTGTAAGGAAAATGGCAGGCAGTTTGGATCCTGCTTCATTTTGTTGTTGGAAGATTGCAACTCTGATTACTTGTATTGATATGATTGAGCTAAAACTTTGATTTCTGGTTTTGATTGATTTTACTCACAAACTTTCAGACTGCAGAATTCGCAATGGTGAGAATGGAATTCATTTCCTCTTAAATAGAGATGGGAAACGAAGGGGTGATGCCTTAATTGAAATGGAGTCCGAGCAGGATGTGCAAAAAGCCTTAGAAAAACACCGCATGTACATGGGGCAGCGGTATGTGGAAGGTACGTGGAGTCATATTATTGCTTTTTGGAATCATTACATTAAACTGTACTTTACAAAGCAGTTTCATTTGATCCTATGTTAAATATTATGAATAGTGAAGTAGTTAGATACTATGAATAACCCTTTTCCAAGGTGGGAAAATGAAGCTAAAAATAACCTGTTTCTTGTCTGTAAAACGAGGATGTTGACAAAGTTTACCTCTGATGTTGTGATGTTACAGCTGGCTCATGGTAAACATCTGAAAATGTCCTTTATTATTTTCACCAGAGAAGTATTATTACGTATGTTTTTAGATTCTTATATAATCTACCCAGTGTGATTATTTTTTAAATGGATTCTTTGTTATATAAATTTTGCATACCTTTTTTTTTTTTGCTTAGTCTATGAGATAAACAATGAAGATGTGGATGCCTTAATGAAGAGCCTGCATGTCAAATCTGCACCTATGGTAAATGATGGAGTGGTTCGCTTGAGAGGACTTCCTTATAGTTGCAACGAGAAAGACATCGTAGATTTTTTTGCAGGTGCTTTTCAGTTATATCATGTTTGGGCCCTCATATCATCTTCCTCCCAGCTCCCCTAGTGGCTTAGTGGTAAAGAATCTGCCTGCCAGTGCAGGAGACTTCAGTTCAGTCCCTGGGTCAGGAAGATGCTTTGGAGAAGGAAGTGACAATCCACTTCACTATTCTTGCCTGGGAAATCCCATAATTGGGAGACTGGCAGGCTAGAGCCCATGGAGTCACAAAGAGTCAGACACGACTAAGTCACTAAAGAACAGCAACAGTCTTCTCCCTCCGTTGTTTCCTTTTATCTTAGGTGAACATTTTCCTAGTCAGTCAGTTCAGTGGTATTCAGTTGCTAAGTCGTGTCTGACTCTTTGCAACGCCATGGACTGCAGCAACGCCAGGCCTCTCTGACCATCGCCAACTCCTGGAGTTTACTCAAAATCATGTCCATTGAGTCGGTGATGCCATCCAACCATCTCGTCCTCTGTCTTTCCCTTCTCCTCCCGCCTTTAGTCTTTCTCAGCATCACAGTCTTCTCAATTGAGTCAGTCCTTCACATCAGGTGGCCAAAGTATTGGAGTTTGAGCTTCAGCATGAGTCCTTCCAAAGAATATTCAGGGTTGATTTCCTTTAGGATGGACTGGTTGGATCTCCTTGCAGTCCAAGGGACTCTTAAGAGTCTTCTCCAACACCACAGTTCAAAAGCATCAATTCTTTGGTGCTCAGCTTTCTTCACAGTCCAATTCTCACATCCATACATGACCACTGAAAAAACGATAGCTTTGACTGGACGGACCTTTGTTGGCAAAGTAATGTCTCTGCTTTTGAATATGCTGTCTAGGTTGGTCATAGCTTTTCTTCCAAGGAGTAAGCGTCTTTTAATTTCATGGCTGCAGTCACCATCTGCAGTGATTTTGGAGCCCAAAAAAATAAAGTCTGCCACTGTTTTCACTGTTTCCCCATCTATTTGCCATGAAGTGATGGGACCGGATGCCAAGATCTGTTTTCTGAATGTTGAGTTTTAAGCTGCTAACTTTTTCACTCTCCTCTTTCACTTTTATCAAGAGGCTCTTCAGTTCTTCTCTTTATGCCATATGGGTGGTGTCATTTGCATATCTGAGGTTATTGATATTTCTCCTGGCAATCTTGATTCCAGCTTGTGCTTCATCCAGCCCAGTGTTTCTCATGATGTACACTTTGCATATAAGTTAAATAAGCAGGGTGACAATACACGGCCTTGACGTACTCCTTTTCCTATTTGGAACCAGTCCATTTTTCCATGTCCGGTTCTAACTGTTGCTTCCTGACCTGCATACAGATTTCTCAAGAGACAGGTCAGCTGGTCTGGTATTCCCATCTCTTAAGAATTTTCCACAGTTTATTGTGATCCACACAGTCAAAGGCTTTGGCATAGTCAATAAAGCAGAAATAGATGTTTTTCTGGAACTCTTGCTTTTTCGATGATCCAGTGGATGTTGGCAATTTGATCTCTGCTTCCTCTGCCTTTTCTCAAAGTAGCTTGAACATCTGGAAGTTCACAGTTCATGTACTGTAGAAACTGGCTTGGAGAATTTTGAGTATTACTTTACTAGTGTTTGAGATGAATGCAATTGTGCAGTGGTTTGAGCTTTCTTTGGTATTGCCTTTCTTTGGAATTGGAATGAAAACTGACCTTTACCAGTCCTGTGGCCACTGCTGAGTTTTCCAAATTTGCTGGCATATTGAATGCAGCACTTTCACAACATCATCTTTTAGGATTTGAAATAGCTCAACTGGAATTCCATCACCTCCACCGGCTTTGTTCATAGTGATGTTTCCTAAGGCTCACTTGTTTACAGGAGAAGTCTTCATTTGAAGTTCCAATATTTGTAGATTATATAAGTATTTTGACCTATCATGCTAATCTTTGAGGGTGTCACATTTAAAAGTGATTTCACATGAAGTTTTTATTTTTTTCTATGAGGAAAACATTCTTTCATAAAAGTGGCTGTATTTGTCTAAGACAGCAATTTATATGATTTAAAGGCATTATTATCTAATTCTTAGCAAGATATGCATCAGCAGTGATGTTAGTCTAAATTTCTATTTCACCTAATGTGTAATTAATGGCAAAAAACAAAGAGAGAGAGAGTTGTGTGTTTTAGATGGACTGCTTGGACCCTAAACATCCTGGGAATAGGTGAGTGTTATTGGCTTTTTACTGCATAATAATTTTCTTCCCATTAGGTGGGTATAGGCTTTGAGACTGGCAAACTAGCTGTACAGTTTTACTAATAAAAAAGAAATTTTTAGAATGTGATTGAATGTATTAAGTTGTAAGACTAAAACAGCTCTTGTTAGCAGCACTAATTTGTAATAATTTTTGGACACCTAGGACTGAATATAGTAGACATTACTTTTGTCATGGATTATAGAGGGAGAAGAAAAACAGGAGAAGCCTATGTGCAGTTTGAAGAACCAGAAATGGCCAGCCAAGCCCTTTTGAAACACAGGGAAGAAATTGGCAACCGGTGAGTGAAGCAGATAGTAATGATGTAAAAAGATCAAACATTGGGTCATTTTCATAAACACAGTGTAACATGACTGTTAAATTATTTCAGTACAGACATGAGTTGTCAGATGTCCATCACTTAGATGAATAAATTGTTAACATTTGTTACATTTGCTGCATCTGTTTTTTCAGTTTATGTCTTTTTTTTTTAACATCTCAATATTTATTATCTAATGCCAGTCCATAATCACATTTTCCTGTTTATACCCAAAGGTATAACCCAATAGGTTATACCTATTTATACCTTTTCTAGTTGCCTTCTTTTTCCCCACCAAAATCTAGACATGGTCCACACGTTACATTTGATTATTATGCTTGCAGTTCTATTAAGTTTGAGCAAATCCCCTTTCCCTTTTTATTCCCTTCTCCTTTTTATTATTTTTTTCCCCCATTAGGCCATGCCATGCAGCTTGTGGGATCTACATTCCCCAATTAGGGATTGAACCCACGCCTACAGCAATAAAACACTGAGTCCTAGCCACTTGACCACCAGGGAATTCACCGCCCCCCGCTTTTAATATCCAGTTGGCTTTTGAAGAAATTGAATCAGTGGTTCTGTATAGTGTCTCACATTCTGTATTTATATTTTTGCTTCCTCATGGTGTCCTTTAACTTACTCCTTTGTATCCTGTGTTATTTCCTGGTAACTAGATGTTAAAATCTTGGATTTATTCAGGTTAACATTTTGATATGAATACTCTATAGAGGCTTACCAGGTGCTCAGTGGTAAAGAATCTGCCTACCAATGCAAGAGATGCGGGTTTGATCCCTGGGTTGGGAAGATCCATGCTAGAAGAGGAAATGACAACCCACTCCAATATTCTTGCCTGGAAAATTCCATGGACAGGAACCTGGTGGGCTAGAGTCCATGCGGTCACAAAGAGTTGGACACAACTAAGCACGAGTTAGAACTGGACATGGAACAACAGACTGGCTCCAAATAGGAAAAGGAGTACATCAAGGCTGTATATTGTCACCCTGTTTATTTAACTTATATGCAGAGTACATCATGCGAAATGCTGAGCTGGAAGAAGCACAAGCTTGAATCAAGATTGCCAGGAGAAATATCAATAACCTCAGATATGCAAATGACACCACCCTTATGGCAGAAAGTGAAGAAGAAGTAAAAAGCCTCTTGATGAAAGTGAAAGAGGAGAGTGAAAAAGTTGGCTTAAAGCTCAACATTCAGAAAATGAAGATCATGGCATCCGGTCCCATCACTTCATGGGAAATAGATGGGGAAACAGTGGAAACAGTGTCAGACTTTATTTTTGGGGGCTCCAAAATCACTGCAGCCATGAAATTAAAAGACACTTCCTCCTTGGAAGGAAAGTTATGACCAACCTAAATAGCATATTGAAAAGCAGAGACATTACTTTGCCAACAAAGGTCCATGTAGTCAAGGCTGTGGTTTTTCCTGTGGTCATGTATGGATGTGAGAGTTGGACTGTGAAGAAAGCTGAGCGCCAAAGAATTGATGCTTTAGAACTGTGGTCTTGGAGAAGACTCTTGAGAGTCCCTTGGACTGCAAGGAAATCCAATCAGTCCATTCTGAAGATCAGCCCTGGGATTTCTTTGGAAAGAATGATGCTAAAGCTGAAACTCCAGTACTTTGGCCACCTCACGCAGAGTTGACTCATTGGAAAAGACTCTGATGCTGGGCGGGATTGGGGGCAGGAGGAGAAGGGGATGACAGAGGATGAGATGGCTGGATGGCATCACTGACTTGATGGACGTGAGTCTGAGTGAACTCTGGGAGTGATAGCAGTGGGAGAAGATGCTATAGACAGGGAGGCCTGGCGTGCTGCAATTCATGGGGTTGCAAAGAGTCAGACACGACTGAGCGACTGAACTGAACTGAAGCACGAACACAATAAATCTCCTTAGTAAATTTAAGAAATGTTGCCCATCTAGGTCTGTAAATGCAGATGACTCCTATAATTTGAGCTTGATAACCTAATTTGGAAAAGCATTGTTCAGAAGAAGGAAACTGGTTCCAGAAGCCTGAATTTAATAGTTCCACAGCCATACAGAAAGCAAGTTAGAACAGACATTTAGTTCATGAATTCTCCTTAGCCTCTAGTTAAGACCTGAGGCAAGTTAGCTCCTCGTATACAGTGACTTTTAATGTCTTGGCAGATACGATGAATTTTCACAGAAATGATTTGTAAGGCCTCAAGAGATTATTAATCAACTGTATTAAAAAATAACAAAACCTTTCTTAACAGATTCTTTTTATATGTACAGTTGACCTTTGCATATTTGTCCTTGTGGAGTGAAATGGGGTGAAAACATTGGTAAAAGGAAACTGTTAACTTATGGAGGATTAAATCGTTGACCTGGTCTGTTGAGAGTACTTTTTCATGGGCTGATGTCTATGTCCATTCTTACTTTTCTCCCCACCTGTTATCTTTGGACACCCATGTTTGTTGACCTTTGGAAATATATATGCATATTTTATTTTAAAAGAGTTCACTATGAAGTTAATTTGTACCATTTGCACATATTCACTTTTGTTTTGACATAGATATATAGAGATATTTCCAAGCAGAAGGAATGAAGTTCGAACACATGTTGGTTCTCATAAGGGAAAAAAAATAGCATCTTCTCCCACTGCTAAATATATAACTGAGCCAGAAATGGTCTTTGAAGAGCATGAAGTAAATGAGGATATCCGACCCATGACAGCTTTTGAAAGTGAGAAGGAAATAGGTAAGGACTTGCCTCTTATTGAAATTCATTGGGTCTGCGTTGTATGTTTTGATATTTGTTTAAAAAAAAACTGTTTTATGACCATGTTGTATGACATTGTAATAGTATAGGATAAAGGGTATTGAGGTAAATATTTAACATGTCTTTGAGTATAGTGTGTACTGTGAATACACAGTCTTCCCTCAGTATTCACAGGGGATTGGGTCCAGGACTCGTCATAGATACCAGAATCGATGAATGCTCAAGTCTGATAGTCAGCCCTCTGTATCCAGAGTTTCCAGGGTATGAAGGGTTGACTGTACAGGCCGAAGATACAGGTTTTTAAAAACTTTACTTATTTTTTTGTAGATTCTGTGTCAAAAGCCAGTTTTCACATATATAACAAAAAGAAGTAAGTTTGTCAGCATTTTAAACTTAAGCTGGGAAAAGATGTGTGTAAGAGAGCAGGATTGTTGACAAAGGAAGGAATGTTGTCTGCCTCCGTGTTTAATTATTCCTTTGATTCTTAATCCTAAAACAGTGTTTAGAATCTTGAAAGTTTGATAAATACGTTCTAAGTTTGTGCCCTAGAAATATCCCATTACCATATTAATTTTTTTTAAGTGATTGTAACCCAGGAAATTTCTTGCCTTTATTTTTCATTCATAATTGTTTTTCCTTCTCTTTGTTGTTAGAAAAAGATACGTTCTTTATAATCTGGTAATGGTTTGAGACACTAAATCCTTATAAGTGTTCAGGTGATATCTGTTAGGTGGGGGAAATTTCAGATGATTGGCTTTTAAATGGAAGCCCTCTTCCTTACTATTTGAAGAGGAATTGAGGATTTTGAAATTAAAATAAAAAAAAAAAAAAAAGAAAATCATTCATAATTGCAGTCTGCGAATAACTCTGAAGCTTTGATGTTCCTGACAGTGCTTTTTGTTCCACTTCTCAGAATTGCCTAAGGAGATGTCAGAAAAGATACCAGAGGCTGTTGATTTTGGAACTACGTCTTCACTACATTTTGTCCATATGAGAGGATTGCCTTTCCAAGCCAATGCCCAAGACATTATAAATGTGTGTGGCAGTAAGATATCCAATCTCAATAGCTTTGAATAATAGTTCTGAAGTTTTGAATTTCTATTTGGGGAAGGTAGAGCAAGATGGCATCTCCATGACTCTGGAAGCTTGTTTTATTTTTGTTAGCTGAGAAGTGTGGGTTTTATTACATTTTCAAGTCATCTATAATGGCATAAAACGATTTTACAGATGCAGAATTATATGGTATAGGTTTAGTATTCAAAGTAAAAAAGCTTGGTTTTCTCTAAATTAGTTCAGTTAATTTTTGAGTTTAAAAAAAGACTCAGCTTTTCTCACATTGTAATTATCTAATAGACATGAATCTACTTATCCTAAATGCCTGGAGCTTTCAGTTGACCATATAACCTTCTTGCATCCAGCTTCCCTGATTTTTGAGAAAAGAAATTTTAAAAATATTTTATGATAGATATTATGTGAAATGAAAAGATACGAAACAACAAAGTACTTACTGATTTTCTGAACTTGAGGATGTATACTTAAGGTAGATCCAAAGCTGGAGCCTTCAGTTAGCAGGGGGTCATCAGAATTGTCATTATTTCAAAGAGCCTAATAGAAATCATATCTTTACCCAAATGAAGGTTGCACAATCTCTTTAAAGAATTGCTTTCTGTTGCTTTGGTTTGGAATATTAACCACTCAATGTGGTAGCTCTGTTTAGGTGGTGCTGGTAAGAAAATGATTATTAGCTGCATGTCTGATTAAAACATGGTAAAAATGAATGATTATTAAGAAATGAAGTATTTTTGTTGGGTGATTTTTTAGAAACACAGAAGGATGTATATGGGAGGAATAATAAATGTAGTCTTTGTTGGTATAAAGGAAAGTTTGAAAACTATTTGTATATTATTGTATTTATAGTGTAAGTTCTCTATGAACAGATATTTGAAATATAACCTTGAGTTCTAAGAAGATCAGAAGAGCCAAATGAAATGGTAGATGTGTAATTACATAGTTGCTTAAAGAGATTTCCTAAAAATAAATTTATTAGATGTATGAATTAGAGTCTGAAAGAAAAGTGCAGGGCCACCAGACTTGTAGAAATTGGACCTAGTAACATTATGTTCCTTTTGGCTCTCTTTGTTTAGTTTTTTGCTCCATTGAAGCCTGTTAGAATCACCATGGAATACAGTTCCAGTGGGAAGGCCACTGGAGAAGCTGATGTGCACTTCGATACCCATGAGGATGCTGTTGCAGCTATGCTCAAGGATCGGTCCCATGTTCGTAAGTGCTGCACATGATTTTTGTTATCAGTCTTGACAACAAATCCCTTTTACTGTTGTAGAGTTTACCCAGAAGTCTTTCATGGGGGAACTGTATTCTGCTAATACTATTAAATAAATGTAAAGAAGACAAAACTCTACCTTATAATGAGAAACATTTATTTGTCTATTTACTATTCTGAATATTTCTATCCAGAGTTAGGTTTTGTTTTGTTTTCGTTTTTAACTAAGGAAAGGATGGGACAGAGGGTTTGAGTTACTGGCTAAACTCAAAAAAATGGCTACAGTATTACTTCTGCCTTTGTAACTTTTTAAAAATGGACCCTTTTATGTTATTCTCAGATCATAGGTATATTGAATTGTTCCTGAATTCATGTCCGAAAGGAAAATAAAACTTCAAAGGATTCCAGATAATAAGGTAAATTTAAGAGGTAGAATTGTGGAAATTATTTTCAGTTGATAAATTAATCATTAACTCACTAATTTGTAATATGTAAAACCATTCTCTTTTTAATAAAGATCAAACTAATCATGATTGAAGCCTTACTATAAGAAATGAAATTCTCCTGGGAAATAGAATTCATTATGATCGTACAATGGCTTGATTTTCCTATTAGAATCTCTTTGCATCGTTCCCAGCATTCATCATTCTGTGTGCCTAAAAATAATTTTTCACCTTTAGTAACTGTATATTATATTATAATACACTGAAAATGTGCCTCATATTAGCTTGTCTTCCTAAAAAATTAACTCACATTTCTTAGTTCTAAGATACAGCCTTGTCTAACTCAGTGAAACTATGAGCCATGCCTTGTAGGGCCACGCAAAATGGACAGGTCATGGTAGAGAGTTCTAACAAAATGTGGTCTAATGGAGAAGGAAATGGCAAACCACTTCAGTATTGCCTTGAGAACCCCATGAACAGTATGAAAAGGCAAAAAGATATAACACTGAAAGATGAATTCCCCAGGTCTGTAGGTGCCTGGTATGCTGCTGGAGAAGAGTGAAGAAATAACTTGAGAAAGAATGAAGAGACCAGACCCAAAGTAAAAACAACACCCAGTGGTTGATGTGACTGGTGGTGGAAGTAAAGTCCGATGCTGTAAAGAACTATATAGCATAAGAACCTGGAATGTTAGGTCAATGAATCAATGATAGGTCAATGTTAGGTAAATTGGAAGTGGTCAGACAGGAGATGGCAAGAGTGAACATCGACATTTTAGGAATCAGTGAGCTAAAAGTGGACTGGGATGGGTGAATTTAACTCCAGTAGTCATGTATGGATGTGAGAGCTGGACTATCAAGAAAGCTGAGCACCAAAGAATTGATGCTTTTAAACTGTGGTGTTGGAGAACACTCTTGAGGGTCCCTTGGACTGCAAGAAGATCCAACCAGTCCATCCTAAAGGAGATCAGTCCTGAGTGTTCGTTGGAAGGACTGATGTGGAAGCTGAAACTCCAGTACTTTGGCCACCTGAAGCGAAGAGCTGACTCATTTGAAAAGATCCTGATGCTGGGAAAGATTGAAGGCAGGAGGAGAAGGGGACGACAGAGGATGAGATGGTTGGATGGCATCACCGACTCAATGGACCGGAGTTTGGGTAATGGACAGGGAGTTGGTGATGGACAGGGAGGCCGGGCGTGCTGCGGTCCATGGGGTGACAAAGAGTCGGGCACGACTGAGCAATTGAACTGAACTGAACTGAACCATTATATCTACTACTGTGGGCAAGAATCCTTTAGAAGAAATGGACTAGCCCTCATAGTCAACAAAAGAGTCTGAAATGCAATTCTGGGGTGCAATTTCAAAAACAACAGAAGGATCTCTTGTTTGTTTCCAAGGCAAGCCATTCAGTATCACAGTAATCCCAAGTCTGTGCCCCAACCAGTAATACTGAAGAAGCTGAAGTTGAATGGTTCTGTGAAGACCTACAAGACCTTCTGGAACTAATACCCAAAAAAGATGTTCTTTTCATAGGGGAATGGAATGCAAAAGTAGGAAGTCGAGATACCTAGAGTAACAGGCAAATTTGGCCTTGGAGTACAAAATGAAGCAGGACAAAGGCTAACAGTTTTACCAAGAGAACGCATTGGTCATAGCAAACACCCTCTTTGAACAACATACAAGAAAACTCTACACGTGGACATCACCAGATGGTCAATACTGAAATCAGATTGATTCTTGCAGCCAAGATGGAGAAGCTCTATACAGTCATTGAAAACAAGATCAGAAGCTTACTGTGGCTCAGATCATGAACTCCTTATTGCCAAATTCAGACTTAAATTGAAGAAAGTAGGGAAAACCACTAGACCATTCAGGTATGACTTAAATCCCTTATGATTATGCAGGGGAAGAGACAAATAGATTCAAGGGTTTAGATCTGATAAGACAGAGTGCCTGAAGAACTATGGACAGAGGTTCATAACATTGCACAGGAGGCAATGATCAAGACCATCCCCAAGAAAAAGAAATGCCAAAAGACAAAATGGTTGTCTGAGGAGGTCTTACAAATAGCTAAGAAGAGAAGCAAAAGGCAAAGGAGAAAAGGAAAGATATACCCATTAGAATGCAGAGTTCCACAGAATAGCAAGGAGAGGTAAGAAAGCCTTCCTAAGTGATCAGTGCAAAGAAATAGAGGAAGACAACAGAATGGGAAAGACTAGAGATCGCTTCAAGAAAATTAGAGATACCAAGGGAACATTTCATGCAAAGAAGGGCACAATAAAGGACAGAAACGAGCTGGACCTAACAGAAGCAGAAGATATTAAGAAGAGGTGGCAAGAATACATGGAAGAACTGTACAAAAAATATCTTCATGACCCAGATAACCACGGTCGTGTGATCACTCACCTAGAGCCAGACATCCTAGAATGTGAAGTCAGGTGGGCCTTAGGAAGTGTCACTACAAAGAAAGCTAGTGGAGGTGACTAGTGGAGGTGATGGAATTTCAGTTGAGCTATTTCAAATCCTGAAAGATGATGCTGTTAAAGTGCTGAACTCAAGGGGATATGTCAGCATATCCATGTCAAATATGGAAGCAAATGTGGAGAACTTAGCAGTAGCCACAGGACTGGACAAAGTCAGTTTTCATTCAAATCCCTAAGAAAGGCAATCCCAAAGAATGTTCTCATTACCACACAATTGCACTTAACTCAAATGCTAGTAAAGTAAAGCTCAAAATTCTTCAAGCAAGGCTTCAACAGTATGTGAACCATGAACTTGCACATGTCCATGCTGGATTTAGAAAAGGCAGAGGAACCAAAGATCAAATTGCCAACATCCGTTGGGTCATCAAGAAAGTAAGAGTTCCAGAA